>NC_060144.1:249942383-251153008 GCF_021461385.2 Schistocerca piceifrons
TTGGTCACCCCGTAGGGATCCAAAAAACGTGGCATTATTTTGGACCTAATCTCGTCAGGTCCTCTATTCTGCGCCCATTTTTTAAAAATAGACCTCTCTACCAACGCGTATAATGATGGGATGCCTACCATTGTTATACTGAGTAGCCTCCCTCCTACCCACTCTCAGGATGGTGCTCCTACCCTTCTCCCACGGTTTCGGAACTAAAATCAACTGATAAAATGTTACTGATAAGCCAGAGGTTAGATCATGGCGAACTGACATGAGTTGCTCGATGTGATTCACGGTGCACACTATTCAAAGCAAGGGTCAGCCTTCTTATCGACTGGTTCCACGGAGTCAGAGCACTTGAATGGTATATAACAAATATAGCCTTCAGGTTACGATTAGCGCATTCAGCAAACGAGGGCTGCAGATGGTACGACCTAGTCGTTACATGGCGGATGGCATTGCCAAAACAAAATTGCATTCCTTTGACACGAATACTTGACCATTATCACTTATAAACACACTAGCCGGGCCAAAGTTGGAGAAATTACTTCGATAAATGTTGCATAGTGACTGTGGAGGTACTTTATTTACTAGAAAACACTCTCACAAATCGGGAGAAGGCATCTTCCGTCACAAGTAAATACCTATTTCACTGTTTTATGAGGAAGGGGCGCACGTAATCAATGTTTTTCCATGCGGTGTTTCACTCTGTCTGAATTTTGTTCTCCACTATTGGAATTAGGATCAGGCTTAGCTCAGATACACTCCTGACACTGGAACGAACACACTAGCATCCTTATTTAAGGTTAGCCACGTTAAGCACTCTTTAGTTTTCGTAATTGTTTAAGAAATACGCAGGTGCCCTCCACAAAGACTCATGAAAATAATTAAATATAATTGGAGCAAAGTCACGTGGTAAACAAATCTTACTTTTCCCGTCGTACACGGTTTTTTTAACAAAACTCCCTTGCTCAGTAGACAGCCTGGAATCATCTGTTTCGCCTCCAGTCAGTTCTTAAGAAGCTCAACTGAAGGTCGTGGTCTTGGTTAGCACCCAGATTATCAAACACCTCGGGCACTTCTTCAATGACAGCGCCAACACAATACTCACGAATACGTCTTATGAAAATTTCTCCGGTTACTCCTTAGACTCAAACATGCGGCTTAGGCCATCGGCTGCTTGGTTATTCCTTACCGTAATGTGCCAAACCTCAGAACAAAGCAGATACACGACCTGCCCACATCGCTATTCTGCCTGTCTTGTGAATACGAGCAAACATCTGCGATAGTACTTTGTTGTCAGTTTCTAGCAAGAGCTGTATACATCACAAATAAAATTTGAATCTTTCAGAACCAAACAACACCGCCGAACCCTCCAATTCATATACAGCTTTTCTGCCTCAGATAACGCCCGAAAGGCATAAGCTATAGGTTTCCTTTCATTTCTGTTCTCCTGGAACAGAACTGCTGCCATAACGGCATTCGATGCATCAGTTTGCAACATGAATTGGCTGTCAGAATTCTGAATCTATGATACAGCTGCGGCCCTTAGTGCATCAAGTAAAGCCTGTTGCAATGCTCCCCTACTAAGACGTTCGCCTTTCCGTCGCAACTGATTAAGGAGGATGTCTGGTTGTTCTAAATTTGGAACAGATTTCCTATAAAAATTCGTCATGCCTACGAAAATTGCAATGTTCTGTTTGCTTTCTCGAAACAGAACTTCTGTACTGCTTGGGTTCGTTGATCAATACACACTCCCTCAGCAGAATGTATATGACTCAGGAATGAAGTGTGCTTAAACTAAATTAACTTTTGAAGGCTTATCGTTACGACCAGCCTCTCATAGCAGCTCAAGCACCTGAGCAAATATGCACTAAATGATCTTAAAAGTTACTGCTATAAATAATGTCATCGAAGTAGCTTGTACACACACATACGTGAGGTCTCCCAATCCCAAATCCTACAAACCGGACAACACAGCCACTCCCATGAGAAGACCTAAGGAAACGCAGTTGTATTCGAACAAATTCCAATTTAGATTATTCTGCCACAAGTATTTGATGAAATGCTTCATTTAAATCGAAAATGGAAAAATGCTTCGTCCTATAAAACCAAGCATATCAGTCTTGCAGATCAGGAAATGGAACAGATTCGAGAACAACGATTATTATCGAGTGCTCTTTGGTTCATTACTGGGCGATAACCTTGCCTTTAGTGTTTGTCCACCAAAATCATGGGCAAGGCATTGGGAGCTGAGGATGTTCTAATTACTCCTTCCGTGAGCATCATATTAGCTAACCTTCCCTAATTTCCTCATTTTAGGTTGAGTTAAACCATAGGGAGACTGACGGCTTGGCACCTTATCTGACGAGTGGACTATGTATTAGATCTTATTGATGACCCCCAAACGGTCCGTAAGTACTTCCGCAAATTTCTCTAACACATGTAATAACGCCTCCCTCTGTTCTAGACTCAAATGCGACGAATCAGAGTAGGAACTGCTGGTTTGGACTGTACGGGCTTTAGGTCGACGCTGCTGTTGACACCAAAGATATTTAATGTCAGGCCGAAATGTAAACGGAATCGCAGAATCAACAATCTCACACACAACCCGTTTATCTAAGAAAATCTCACCCAAGAATGACACACGAACAATCCCTTTATAGTATTAAATTAAGCAGACCAACTTAACTCTTGAATTTTAACAAAAAAAACAAACCTTTCACCCACTGGAATAACCTTACGATTAACGCATCGACAACGTAAATCCGACTTCTGAACCTGAGGACCTTTGGGAAGACGCACAGCGTGTTGGTACCACTGTTCGATAATGAGTGAAAGGTCACTACCAATTCTAGTAAAAGACAAACAGCCTCTACGTGAATAGTGGCACAAATAGAAGGTAGACTGGCGCACGCGGCTCCATACAACAGATGTGTCTCTCTGATTGAGGTATCGATATTTTACCACCACCCAACCTTCCTCTGGCGTCAACTGTTTCTCCCTGTACTCCAGTTTTTGCTGCAGCCACGCGCAAAATGCTCTTCTTCATGAGACCAACAACACACAAAACCCTTTTGAGAACGGAATGATCCTTTACTGTGGTCATTGCCACAAAGTGCTATATATTCCGTTTTATTACAGCTAAAGCACAATTAAACGGTTTTTAAAATGAAATTGAAACTGATGCCCACGGAGCTCACGGAGCGTACTTGTTTGTTGTTAACACGAAATTTGTCAGTCGACCGCTTCTCATGACTAAATCGAAGCTGTTCAATAACCGAGGGTAGGTGATCTAATTCAGCGAATGTCTCCAGCTTAGTGAAGAACAGCGCCCTTGACCTGTCTTCCATCTCAGTGCCTATTTTTAATGGCATGCCCCTCTGAAATGTCTGAACACAGGGCCGTTATTGCTACCCGAAACCCTTCAACACACTGTGCAAGTTTTTCCGAAGTGCGTTGCACGCCGTAGACATAAGAATTTACGACTTCATACCGAAATGGCTGGAGAGATGTCTCCGCAAGATTCTTTTCCTGAGGTCATTCCTCGTTAACGGCTTCCTAAATCAATCTTCGGTTTCCCTACAGCAGGAGGATAGATAATTTGTAGTACTACGGTGGGAAACTCCTGCAAAATGTCACTCAAATTTTGTAACCGCACTGTCAGCTACAGTAACTGAATTACTTGCCCATTATAGCTCCTGTTTAAAGACTAGAAAGCTCTTCAGTCCGGAACCGCGCTGCTGCTACGGTCCCAGGTTCGAATCCTTCCTCAGGCATGGATGTATGTGATGTCAAATGGTTCTGAGCACTATGGGACTTAACACTGGACTCGCATTCGGGAGGACGACGGTTCAATCCCGCATCCGGCCATCCTGATTTAGGTTTTCCGTGATTTCCCTAAATCGTTCCATGCAAATGCCGGGATGGTTCCTTTGAAAGGGCACGGCCGACTTCCTTCCCCGTCCTTCCCTAATCCGATGAGACCGATGACCTCGCTGTCTGGTCTCCTCCCCCGAAACAACCCAACCAACTATGGGACTTAACAAAATGGTTCAAATGTCTCTGAGTACTATGGGACATAATTTCTGAGGTCATCAGTCCCCTAGAACTTAGAACTACTTAAACATAACTAACCTAAGGACATTACACACATCCATGCCCGAGGCAGGATTCGAACCTGCTACCGCAGCGATCGCGCGGTTTCAGACTGTAGCGCCTAGAACCACTCGGCCACCCCGGCCGGAGGTTAGTTAGGTTTAAGTAGTTCTACGTCTAGGGGACTTCTAACCTCAGATGTTAAGTCCCATAGTGGTTAGAGCCATTTGAACCTTTTTTTGACTGGGTAGCTGACAAAAGGATTTGCTAAGTTACTTCTCGTTACCCTCTATGCTATTATCAACACCACTAGGCTTATTCAACATTTCACTCGTCTGACCAGCAGTGTGAGTATCTTTCCCACTTCCATCAAGCTGCCACTTCAATAAACTGTTTTTCCAATTGAAATTGATGTCATTTCATTGCAGGTTCCACAAGAGTCCACTACACAGAATACCAAAATAGCACACAGTCTCCCGACCTGCTCTTAGGAACATTAGTAGATCCTTCGAGACAACCATGCCTCGGCAATGGCAAGCCGGACTACACTACTATGCAAGTAACAGCCGCCTTAAACTCACTACAGGCGGCCGCCATGGCGCCTGTCTTCGCAGTCCGCGTCCGTCGCGGCACCTCGCGCCGAGCCACCCAGCAACCAATGGCGAAAAACACGTCAAAGCGCACGAGAAAATCCCTGACGGGAAAATTTCGAGATAAAAATCAAACTGTCGAAGGAATTAGAAGGTGCAGCAAAACCAAAGCAACGGAATTTGGTAAAAGCAAGCTAGGCAGGCCATTTGCTTTACTGGTTAAGCATTTCGAGTTGACTGATTCGCTTCCGCTACGAGCCCGAACTATTCAACACTCTTTAACTTTAAATAGAGCGGACGCTTTGACAAATTTCTCACAACTGAAGTTTAATTGTGAATAACCAATATTGTAATACTTGACCTTGCCGGATATTCGTGTGACTCAAACATGTAGGTCTTCACATCGGGCTGTATTTCATAAGTTCTCGGCATCCCTAGCTTGCTACAACACTAAGCAGATAGGTTTTCAATCATTTCCTACCATACGGTTATCAACACACCACAAGGTCAGCGCCCTTTTTCTGTCTCACGACCGTTTTACAGCACCTACAATTTGCAGTACTGAGGCCCTATTTTAATTCACAGTACTGAAGATACTCAGGTGCCGACCACCCTTTACAATGCCACAACCTCATTCTTTTTATCCGACGATTCCTTGTACTCCTCTGTCTTCAGTTCCAATTGAAAGAGGAGAAAATAAATCAGCAATATTTTCGGTTTTCAGCAGGTGGCTATGTGTTTCCACCATAAATACAGGATCTTAATGTTGTACTATACAGTATATTCACAAATATCCGCATGCTCACCACCACGTATGTAATGGTTCGTGTCATGTAGTTCCTCATTATTGAGCGCCACTCTAATACGTACCTGAAACTTTACAGTTTTGAACATGGCTGCATTTCAGCAACCGTATATAAGATTCAGCGGAGAAATAGCACAGATAACCGGTTGCAAATAATTGTTTAGTACATTGAACTAGGTTTAGACAGCTCTAAAGATGTTTTCATCAAAATGAAATTTTTCAAAGTCGTAAAGTTATGTTGCGAGAAGGCAACGATCAAAGTTTAGAGCTGACATGCTCAAGTGAAAAATTAAAAATTAAATACTTTCCAAGTTTTGGTACGTATATCAGTCTGGCATCTGCTTTACCGACGATTAATTTTATATGGTCATTCCATTTTAAATCACTCCTAATGCCTACTCCCAGATAATTAATGGTATTAGCTGCTTCCAGTTGCTGACCTGCTATACTGTAGCTAAATGATAAAGGATCTTTCTTTCTATGTATTCGCAGCACATTGTCCTTGTCTACATTGAGATTCAATTGCCATTCCCTGCATCATGAGTCAATTCGTTGCAGATCCTCCTGCATTTCAGTACAATTTTCCATTGTTACAACCTCTCGATACACTACAGCATCATCCGCAAAAGCCTCAGTGTACTTCCGATGTTATCCAGAAGGTCATTTATACATATTGTGAATAGCAACGGTCCTATCACATTCCCCTGTGGCACTCCTGAAATCACTCTTACTTCGGAAGCCTTCTCTCCATTGAGAATGACATGCTGCGTTCTGTTATCTAGGAACTCTTCAATCCAATCACACAATTGGTCTGATAGTCCATATGCTCTTACTTTGTTCATTAAACGACTCTGGGGAACTGTATCGAACGCCTTGCGGAAGTCAGGAACACGGCATCTGCCTGGGAACCCGCGTCTATGGCCCTCTGAGTCTCGTGGACGAATACCGTGCGCTGGGTTTCAGACGATCGTCTTTTTCGAAACCCATGCTGAGTCATACAGAGTAGATTTCTGGTCTCCAGAAAAGTCATTATACTCGAACATAATACGTGTTCCAGAATTCTACAACTGATTGACTTTAGAGATATAGGTCTATAGTTCTGCACATCTGTTCGACGTCCCTTCCTGAAAACTGGGATGACCTGTGCGCATTTTGAATCTTCTGGAACGCCACGCTCTTATAGAGACCTACGGTACACCGCTGCAAGAAGGGGGGCAAGTTCCTTGGCGTACTCTGTGTAAAATCGAACTGGTATCCCATCAGGTCCAGCGGCCTTTCCTCTTTCGAGCGATTTTAATTGTTTTTCTATCCCTCTGTCATCTATTTCAGCATGTACCATTTTGTCATCTGTGTGACAATCTAGACAAGGAACTACAGTGCAGTCTTCCTCTGTGAAACAGCTTTGGAAAAAGCCTTTAGTCTGTCATCCTCTGTTTCAGTAACATTTTGGTCACAAAGTGTCTGGACATTTTGTTTCTATCCACCTCCCGCTTTGACATAATACCAATATTTCTTAGGATTTTCAGTACATAAAACTTTACTATATAAATTCGTTGAATGCCTCTCGCATAGCCCTCCTCACACTACATTTCGCTTCGTGTAATTTTTGTCTATCTGAAAGGCTTTGGCTGTGTTTATGTTTGCTGTGAAGTTCCCTTTGCTTCCGTAGCAGTTTTCTAACTCGGTTGTTGTACCACGGTGGTTCTTATCGATATCTTACGATCTTGCTTGTGCACATACTCACTAATGCATACTGTACGATGGTTTTTAACTTTGTCCACTGATCCTCAACACTATCTGTACTTGAGACAAAACTTTTGTGTTGAGCCGTCAAGTACTCTGAAATTTGCTTTTTGTCACTTTTGCTAAACAGAAAAATATTTCTACCTTTTTTAATATTTCTATTTACGGCTGAAATCACCGATGCTGTAACCGCAGTACGATCGCTGATTCCCTGTTCTGCGTTAACTGTTTCAAATAGTTCGGGTGTGTTTGTCACCATAAGGTCTAATATGTTATGTTGAATGATACTGCCGAGGGCACCTGAAAGACAGAGAGCAGTACTCAGTCTTAAGAAATTAGAAACCAAGCAGCTGCTGTCCAAATTACTGGCTGCGGCATTAGGGGACGACTGTGTTGTACACCCAATGCTACCCTATGCCTTAACGCCAGTTGCTAACGACGCTACTATGATTTTTTCCTGACTTCTAAAATTTTAATCCGTTATTTTACAAGCGTTTGGTCACGGTTGTAATTTGCGTGAATTTTGAAACCACCTTCAGCTGCTACCACGGGGTAACTTAAGCATTCGCAAAGATTAACAAATTTTCACTTTGACAGTTCAGAGAATTACTTCTGCTTAAATTGTGTTGAGAATTTAGTACATCGATTCTCAGTTTGAATAAAAGGCAACCAAGTTTCCGTTATGTTTGACTTTCGCAGAGGCTATTTTGTTATCAAAAGTATTTAGTGGTTTTTATTGCCGTTGTTTTAGAAAAAATCACCATTTCGATAACTCAGCATCTTCCACTTAACAACATGGCCCGTATATACAACTGAGACAGGAATCGATACAAATTTACCTTATGCATTTTCCTGCAGGAAATGCATAATGTGCTCCAAGGAGAGTGGTTGTCACTATTGAAGGGCCAAAGTTACGAAATCACTTGTAGAAATGATATCTAAATTCATTTTGATCATCAGCTACTTTTATTTTAAGCACAAATATCAACTTGTTTCAGTCATGGAACATCTTCATGGATAAGAGTTCAAATGGTTTAAACCATCTCATTACATTTGCCATTACTTAAATAACGTGCAGAGCATGTCATGAATGTCAATATTCGACACAGGTCTTTTAGAAGCAAACACAGTAATACTAAGAGAACACAGAGCGCTGCTGAAGATTATTTAATTAATGACAAATCCAGTGTCGTGGTTTAAACCATTTTAACACTTATCTATGAAGACGGTCCATGACTGAAATCGGTCTATATTTGGATTTAAAATAAAGCAGCTGACGGTCAAACATGCATTTTATACATCATTTAACTGCCGTTGATAGTTACCTTACAAAAATGTACTCTGAAGTGATGGTAACGCACTTTACTATATTGACATATTGTCTCCTCTTAGCCACAATGTTTGTTGTAACTGTGGCATAAGCAGTTGCAACACTGATTTTGCACAGGAATAGTTTGCATTCAGAGATACATTTTAATGAGACTTATCACTGTAAAATGTACAGAACTGTCACATTCTTCTATATATACTGCTGTTTTCAAGTACAAACATACAGCGAAAGAAAAGCTTATCAACTTTTCGAAATTTCATAATTGTCTCCCATTGCTATGCGTGAGTTCGACATTTTGCTCAAGGGTGCCTGCGATCTTCCGCTGCAATGATACAAAATTATGGCACCTTGCGACGTTATAAAAAATGACTGAGCACTATGGGACTTAACATCTATGGTCATCGGCCCCCTAGAACTTAGAACTACTTAAACCTAACTAACCTGAGGTCATCACACACATCCATGCCCGAGGCAGGATTCGAACCTGCGACCGTAGCGTTCGCGCAGTTCCAGACGTAGCGCCTAAAACCCCTCGGCCACCACGGCCGGCTCAAAATTAGGAGTGGAATGTGGGTAAGGAGGCGTTTGGTGACCTTCCTATAGCGTGATCTGTCTCAGTGACATTGGACAGAATTGTGGTGTAATTGCCGCGCGGGATTAGCCGAGCGGTCTTGGCGCTGCGTCCTGGACTGTGCGGCTGGGCCCGGCGGAGGTTCGAGTCCTTCCTCGGGTATGGGTATGTGTGTTTGTCTCTAGGATAATTTAGGTTAAGTAATGTGTAAGCTTAGGGACTGATGACCTTAGCAGCTAAGTCCCATAAGATTTCACATACATTTGAACATTTTTTGTGGTGTAATTCGGTGTCAGTGTGACATCACTAACCCTCCTTTTACCTCAAATAATATTCTGAGCTCTGGTCTTTTTCGTCGCGTATGTCAATACCTTGGTGTTACAGGCATGTCGCAAGCCCTACAGTGACGTCACAGGATGTTACGATTTTACATAATTACACAGAAAGGTTGTAGGCGCCTTCGAGGAAATGTTCTTTTGCTCAGTTTAGTAATTTTACGTTGAGCACTTTGTACGACAGCTGCGTTCTAATACTGTCTGGGAGCGTCCAGCAAATAGGAAACTGGAAACTACTTGCTTGTGTGAGGCCCATCACAGCCAGACAAATGGTGGTAAGGTAACATTGTGCTTATCCTGCTAACAGGGTTTAACCCTTTTAGTGCCAAATACGATCTGATCGTGATCCAGATTTTCGGCGAAAAATGCCAGTAACGATCTGATCGTGATGCCTTTCTCATTCATTTTTTCCGCGCGTGAAGGCAAAGTTGTTAGTATTTCCTAGCGAATGAGAAAGGCATCACGATCAGATCGTTACTGGCAT
The DNA here is from genome assembly GCF_021461385.2 of Schistocerca piceifrons. Lineage (NCBI taxonomy): Eukaryota > Metazoa > Arthropoda > Insecta > Orthoptera > Acrididae > Schistocerca > Schistocerca piceifrons. The sequence goes on from NC_060144.1 coordinate 249,952,331, forward strand.
TTTTCGCCGAAAATCTGGATCACGATCAGATCGTATTTGGCACTAAAAGGGTTAAGACTACATTCGCAATTTGACAATAACTTTACAATAAGAATATTCCCTCAGGATGCGGGGGGGGGGGGGGGGGGGGCGGAAGGGAGGGTAGTACAAACATTTACAAATGGTATGAATGAAAATAATTACATATAAAACGAAATGAAAACACAATAAGTTATGAGGTACATAATAATTTCACAGTGTCACATTGTCGTTGGTCTCACAGTAGACAGCCAAGAGAGGTAGCAAAGTGGTTTGCAAACTGGACTCACATTCGGGAGTATGATGGCCCAGATCTGCGACCAACCATTCAGATTTAGGTTTACCGAGAATTCCATACATCGATCCAGGCAAATGGCAGCATGATGCCTTTGAATGCGCATGGCCGTTTTACAACCCCATCCTCGGAACAATGCGAGCTTGTGCAACACCTCTAATGAACTCATTGTCGACATTACGTTAAAATTCATCTTGATTCTTCTTTTTCGCAGTATGGGTCTCTTGACACATTCGATATGGACGCATCATTACTATCGATACAACATAATAAAGTGATGTAGTGTTCTTACTTTACAAATGCCCTACATTTTCTAAAGATTTCTGCAAGAATACCTTTATTCAAATGTTGAGTGCAAAAGATATTAAGAAACTGCGTTCATTTAAAAGTGGTCAGACACATGTATTAGTGGACATCACAACTGAAACGAGAAACAAAGGACACCTCTGTTACAATCGCGTAAGTCATTGTTTAGACAAATTTAACGACAGTTAGTTGTCATTTAATGTGATCACACTTGTTCAAGAACACTAGCTTCTTTATTTACTGACAAACCATATTTTTAATCATTGTACATGATCTGACTGCGATCAAGTGCTTATAACATTTATTTTAATATTGTTGTCAGATCATGTCTGTAGAACGTAAGAGCGATGTCTTTTGGTCGGTAGGGTCTTCAGCGAATGCAAAAACAAACAGTACCGGAACACTACGGTAGCCAAGTGGAGACGGACTTTTGCAATAAGGAACGCAAGGCATCAATTATGAACACTATTGCGTTTGTGCTGGAAGGTTCGGTGACGTCGGTAGAAATGGGGGCAACATTTCTGAGGAGACTGGTTTGGTTAGTTACAGAGCCGATACAGTAGAAAAAGATTTCGGGGAAAAGTTGGAAAAGATAGAGGATGTTAAGGATTGTGTGCTGAGGCAAAATGCGCATTAGGAAATGGTCACTAAGTCTGTTCTACATCTACATCTACATACATACTCCGCAGTACACCATACGATGAGTGGCTGAGGGTACCTCGTACCACAACTAGCATCTTCTCTCCCTGTTCCACTCCCAAACACAACGAGGGAAAAATAACTGCCTACATGCCTCTGTACGAGCCCTAATCTCTCTTTTCTTATCTTTGTGGTCTTTCCGCGAAATATAAGTCGGCGGCAGTAAAATTGTACTGCCGTCAGCCTCAAATGCTGGTTCTCTAAATTTTCTCAGTAGCGATTCACAAAAAGAAAGCCTCCTTTCCTCCAGAGACTCCCACCCGAGTTCCTGAAGCATTTCCGTAACACTCGCGTGATGATCAAACCTATCAGTAACAAATCTAGCAGCCCGCCTCTGAATTGCTTCTATGTCCTCCCTCAATCCGATCTCATAGGGATCCCAAACGCTCGAGCAGTACTCAAGAATAGGTCGTATTAGTGTTTTATAAGCGGTCTCCTTTACAGATGACCCACATCTTCCCAAAATTCTACCAATGAACCGAAGACGACTATCCGCCTTCCCCAAAACTGCCATTACATGCTTGTCCTACTTCATATCGCTCTGCAATGTTACGCCCAAATACTTAATCGACGTGACTGTTTCAAGCGCTACAATACTAATGGAATATTCAAACATTACGGGATTCTTTTTCCTATTCATCTGCATTAATTTACATTTAACTATATTTAGAGTTAGCCGCCATTCTTTACACAAATCACAAATCCTGTCCAAGTCATCTTGTATCCTCCTACAGTCACTCAACGACGACACCTTCCCGTACACCACAGCATCATCAACAAACAGCCGCACATTGCTATCCGCCCTATCCAAAAGATTATTTATGCAAACAACAGCGGACCTACCACACTTCCCTGGGGCACTCCAGATGATACCCCCACCTCCGATGAACACTCACCATTAACATTTTGTCGGATAGAGTGGTAAAGTATGGGAAAGAGGTGCTTACGAAAGAGAATACTTCGAATCTGTGTTAATTAAAGAAGCTCAGAGCGTGAACAACAGTTTAAAGACATGAGGGCAGAATTAAATTCCTTAGACGCAAATCATGCTACAACTGCGTTAGGTGTTTCACGGGTTAACTCAGGAACGACAAAGTGTTTTGCAAATGATGGAAAATACCATCCACTTGATTTTCTTGCTGCATGTAGAGGTGGTTTTGTGAGAAGAATCTTGTAAGAGGCAAAAATTAATTTCGCTAAAAGACGTCTTGAGGTAAACGCATAATCCTGGGCAATTTTGATGAGAGCTTCATTTACTATCTATGAAGTGTTTGAAAGATTTTACCTGAACAAATTCTAGGGTGAGGCGAAACAAAAGCATCTTCAGAATGAGTTCATGAACGAACCGAGATTCAAACACGGAAGTGCTTTAATGCGGGATTTGTGTGTGTGTGAACTGGCTAAGTTAATACATATAAATCATCCGCTGGGAATGTTGACGGAGATTACGATGCTCAGGAGACGGCTATCGGAAGTTTTACGACGCGATCTTTGCCCACAGGCCGACAAATTCCACTGACCAGATTTTGTTGAGAAACTTGATTAGTCGCTGAAACTCAAGCCACATAACTGAAGCAGTGGACAGGTAAATGGATAACAGAACGGGAACAATAGTAATACCCAAAACAATCATAATGATCGCCATATAACTATCGGCACAACAGTAACAATAATTTTCTAAGGGAAAATGGAAACCAAAACCAGGAACGAAGATTTGAGTGGTAGGGGCTTCACGAAAAGCAGTACCAGAATATGAGGTGGGGAATGTAGAGATCTCCGCATCTCAGGTCCGCCGTTCAAAAGGACACGCTACTTTAAAACTTCTGTGGGAGTCGAAAATTTAGCAAAGGGGAGACAAATGTTGAAGACTGAGGTTATAAGAAATAAAAATAAAACGAAGACTAATTTTAAGCAGTGCAACCATAAAGAGAGCGCTATATAAGGTGAATTGTGTTGAGAGATTCAATAATGATGATATGACGCAGGAGCATTGATTTTGTGTAAGGGGAAGTAAATGGTGGAATGAATGTTTTGTGAAAAATTCTGTGATCGGAAGAGAGCAGAAGTGGATCTGAATTTGGTGGTGGTCGAATGTACGATGAATTCTAATGAAGCAGTAGTCACTAGGAAAAATTATGGTAATGTGGATGAAAGTAATATACACTACTGGCCATTAAAATTGCTACACCACGAAGATGACGTGCTACAGACGCGAAATTACTACAACAGGAAGAAGTTTCTGTGATATGCAAATGATTAGCTTTTCAGAGCATTGACACAAGGGTGGCGCCACCTACCACGTGCTGACATGAGGAAAGTTTCCAACCGATTTCTCATACAGAAACAACAGTTTACCGGGGTTGCCTGGTGCAACGTTGTTGTGATGCCTCGTGTAAGGAGGAGAAATGCGGACCATCACGTTTCCGACTTTGATAAAGATCCGATTGTAGCCTATCGCGATTGCGGTTTATCGTATCGCAACATTGCTGATCGCGCTGATCGAGATCCAATGACAGTTAGCAGAATATGGTTTCGGTGCGTTCAGGAGGGTAATACGGAACGCAGTGCTGGCCCCCAACGGCCTCGTATCACTATCAGTCGAGACGAGAGGCATCTTATCTGCATGACTGTAACGGATCGTGCAGCCACGTCTCGGTACCTGAGTCAACAGATGGGGACATTTGCAAGACAACAACCATCTGCACGCACAGTTCAACGACGTTTGCAGCAGCATGGACTGTCAGATCGGAGACCATGGTTGCGGTTCACCTGGGTGCACGAATGGCAATTTCGGAGGAATCCAGTTTCTCTTTACAGCATCATGATGATCACATCCGTGTTTGGCGACATCGCGGTGAACGCACATTGGAAGCGTGTATTCGTCATCACCCGGCGTGATGGTATGGGGTGCCATTGGTTATACTTCTCGGTCACCTCTTGTTTGCATTGACGGCACTTTGAAGAGTGGACGTAACATTTCAGATGTGTTACGACCCGTGGGTCTACCCTTCATTCGATCCCTGCGAAACCTTACATTTCAGCAGAACAATGCACAACCGCATGTTGCAGGTCCTGTACGGGCCTTTCTGGATACAGAAAAAGTTCGACTGCTGCCCTGGCCAGCACATTCTCCAGATCTCTCACCAACTGAAAACGTCTGGTCAATGGTGGCAGAGCAACTGGCTCGTCACTATACTCCAGTCACTACTCTTGATGAACTGTGGTATTGCGATGAAGCTACATGGACAGCTGTACCTGTACACGCCATCCAAACTCTGTTTGACTCAGTGCCCAGTTGTATCAAGGCCGTTATTACGGCCAGAGGTGGTTGTTCTGGTACTGATTTCTCAGTGAAAATGTAATAACATGTCAGTTCTAGTATAATATATTTGTCCAATGAATACCCGTTATCATCTGCTTTTCATCTTGGTGTAGCAATTTTAATAGCCAGTAGTGTAGATGATTTTATATCGACAGAAATGTGTGAGGATATCTGCAAAGGCGGAGAAGCTGTAGGTCTGATAGCTGGAAATGAATTTTGTGGAGCATCGACGGTCGCATGTGAAGTTATCTGTGAAGAGGGCGTAGCAATAGTCACGTCAGCTCGTAATGAATTTTATTACGTGACGGTAGATGTGGGCGATTTGTTGTTAAAGGAACGTAAAGATGATGTTTTACGTGCTGAAGTTGCGATGGTTGAAGTTACTGATTTCGATATCTCGGAGAGAAGAGTTTGTGCGTTTATTTCTGTAGAGCGAAGTCAAATGATGGCACTTGATGAAAACATGCATTTTGATTGTATGTTGAATGATGAACGTGAAAATGTGGTAGACGGTTTGTTGCATGCGTCTGATAGGGGTGAAAATGTAAAGGAGAGACAGTTAGATTCGAGTTTGGCTGAATTCAAGCGTACTGGTAGTTCTAATCTGCAGCGATGCAATAATGACAATTTGTATGTTGTACCGGCGGAGCTTGACGAAGTTGTTTGTGGCGATTTCTATAATATATTGACGGAGGTAATTGTTACTGGAAGTAATGGATCTTAAGAATTATCGGTGGATTTTAACATTGTTTATTGTGATTAAGTTTGTAGTGGTTTGGCGGAAATAAATGGGGGTTTGTTTAAGAGAGACGAAGTTTTAGGTTGTGATATTATTGTCGCTACTGATATCGTTACTTCAGAGGAAGGGAACAATATATTTGGTGCTTATGAGGATGATGAAATGAAGGACTTTGAAGGCGATTTAAAGCCTACAGATGATTTAGAGGTAGACTGGGAGAAAATAAAAGTGAATAACGGCGAGAGTGTTAGTTAGGGGACGATATTACTAGTACTGAAGGTTATAGCAGGGAAGAAAGTGACAGTTCTGTTAATGACTGGAAATGAGATGGAAAAATATTCAAGTCACTACTGCCTGGTAGGCATGGGAGAAACTTAAAGTAGCAAGAGGTCACAAAAGGAGGGAAGATAAGACCGGGCGGAAGGAAGTGTTTAACGAAGTACTTGGTGAAAATGAGTCTGAGGATTGGTCTCATGATTCAATGTGCACAATAGTTACCGAAGAAATAGAAAGGGTCATGGAAAATGATCTTTTGAGACAGCAGTGTTTAGAAAGGAGTGACATTAAAAAGGTGCAGCCTACAAGTGAGTTGATTGATTTTAATGATGAAAGGAAGTGTGTGTATCTCGAAACTAAAAATGGAGTTCCAGTGATTGTCACACATTTTGCATCAAAACGTAGAAGTCCGTTGATTAACCAAGAAAGAGACCTCGAATTTGATCACATTCGGGAGGACGACGGTTTAATCCCGCCTCCGGCCATCCTAATTTAGGTTTTCCGTGATTTCCCTAAATAGCTTCAGGCAAATGCCGGGATGGTTCCTTTGAAAGGGCACGGCCGATTTCCTTCCCCATCCTTCCCTCACCCGAGCGTACGCTCCGTCTCTAATGACCTCGTTGTCGACGGGACGTTAAACAATAATCTCCTCCTCCTCGAATTTGAGGAATTCAGAAAACGTAAAAAGGTGAGATTCGAAAGAATCTTACTGACAAGAAAAATGCTGTAACAGCCAACGGTGGCAGAGTTGCACCTCTTGAATGAAGAACGCGGTGAGTTTAAAGACGAGGTTTTATAAATGCGTAATTTTCATGTGTTATTTGTAAGTATTTTGAGGGGTATTTCCGTTTGGTGTAAATCGTAAATTTGGTGAATTTAAAATGTATGTAAAATGGATTGAGGACCATCTTAGTGTAACGTGACTGTCAATATTGGTCGCATGATACTAGGTCCGTGGAGGTAGGCTGAACTTCATCAATTACCTTATCTCCGAAAGAGAGGAATAATTTCTATTGTACATAAAATTTGGTGGTGAAACTTCAAAGAATTATTTATATCTTTGCACCCATGGCTTAGGGGTAGATTCTTTCATTATTAATCAAAACGTCATTTTTCCCAATATCGAAACCCGCCACTAGTTAAATTGTGAATAAAAATCATCAGCAATGGAGGGCGATACCATCAGGGATCAGAATTCATTTTAATTACGCTAACGACTTTGTCAAGGACGGCGCATCAGCGGACAGAGGTTCAGGCCACTCTGTTGCCGTTGTTGTGGGAAACGGTCCCTAAACACAGAAGAATCGGCAATAATCAACGGTATAAGGATGCAGAAGTCGATGGAAGCCACAGTATTAAACATGCATACGGTATATCGACAGGATATTGGCTGGTAATTAGGAAAGTCTCATTACGATCTCGGTATTTGGCCAAAAATTCTGTACTAATTAGCCACTTGGACCTTTGGGAGGGGACTGTCAAAGTGGAAGTGATCACAAATAAAAGACTGAATGAACAAAGGAAGAACAACGTTCTACAAGTCAGAGCGTGGACTGTCTGAAGTTTGAACGTGGTAGCGAAACTAGAAAATCTAAAAATAGAAATTCTAACGCTCAATCCAGATGTAGGGGGGGTCAGTGAAGGGACATGGAAAGAAGACCAGGATTTTTGGTCAGATGAGTATAGGGTAACGTCAACAGTAGCAGAAAATAGTGTAACGGGAGTTGGTTCGTTATGAATAGGAAGGTAGGGCAGAGAGGAATTTACTGTGAACAGTTCAGTGACAGAGTTTTCTCATCAGAATCGACATTAAACCAACATTGACACCAACGGTTCAGGTATAAACGGCATCGTCGCAAGCCAAAGGTAATGAGATAGAGAGAGTATATGAGGATATTGAACGGGTAATTCAGTACATAAAGGGAGATGAAAACCTAATAATAATGGGTAATTCGAATGTGGTTGTAGGAGAAGGAGTAGAAGATTAAAGGGGTATGGGGGAATAAGGGATTGGCGCTAGGAGAGAAAGAGGAGAACAAATAATTGAGTAATGGAGTGAATTTCAACTAGTAATAGTGAATATTCCATTCAAACATCACAAGAAGAGGAGGCATACTAGGGATAGGTCGGGAGATGCGGGAAGATTTGAATTAGATTACATCATAGTCAGGCAGAGATTTCGAAATCAGATACTATATTGCATGGTGCACCCACGAGCCGATAAAGACTCAGATCACAATTTAGTAGTTTAAGAGATTAGTCAGGAAAAATCAATGCGAAATATGTGGGATACAGAAATATTAAGGAATGAGGAGATATGCTTGAAGTTATATGCTTGAAGTTCTGTGAGGATATAGGTACCGTGATAAGGAATAGCTCAGTAGAGAGTGCAATTGAAGAGGAATCGACGTCTCTAAAAAGGATAGTCACAGAAGTTGGAAAGAAAAAGTTAAGTACAAATAAGGTAACTGCGAAGAATCCGTGGCTAACACAAGAAATACTTAATTTAATCAATGAAAGAAGGAAGTATAAAAATGTTTACGAAAAACTCAGAAGTACATATATACAACTCACTTAGAAATGAAGTAAACAGGAAGTGCTGCGAAGTAAGGTGAAATAACTGCAGGAAAATTTGAAGAAATACAAAAAGAAATTATTGTCAGAGGGAGTATTTCAGCATACAGAAAATTCAAGAGCAATGGTGGTAACTTTGAGAGTGACATGGGAATTCCACTGTTAAATCCAAGGAGAGAGTACATGGGTGGATAAAGAGCGTTGGGGTGGACTTGGCTGATGAGGTGATAGGAGTGACACAGGAATCGATGTAGATGATATAGGGGATCCAGAATTGGAATCAGAATTTAAAAGAGGTTTCTTGCGTACTTTAATGATATCTCATCAGTTACACTGCCAGAAGCAGAGTTCGTTTTGTTTGCAGATGGCACAAGTATTGCAATAAATAGTATGTCAGTGTAGTTCTAGAAAGATCTGCTAATGGTATTTTCATGGATATTAATAAATGTTTTAAAGAAAACTCACTGATATTAAACTTCGAAAAGGCAATTTAGAACTTGTAAGAGGTTTCCACCCAGCATATGCATAAATTATGAAGAAGAACAGATAGAAGAGGTTGACAGTCTTAAATTCCTGGCATTACAACTTGATAATAAATTCAGTTGGGAGGAGCACACCACAGAACTGCAGAAACGCATTAGCAAATCTGTATTTGCAATTCGAGTGTTAGCAGACAGAGGCGACATAAAAATGAAAAAGCTTGCATACTTTTCCTACTTTCATTGCATAATGCCATATGGTATAACATTTTGGGGTAACTCTTCAAGTCAAACAAAAGGTGTCAGAGTCCAAAAGCGTGTAATACGTATTATTGGTGGAGTAAACTCATGGACGTCCTGTAGAAACCTCTTCAAAGAACTGGGTGTACTAACTACTGCCTCTCACTATATTTACTCCTTAATGAAATTTGTCCTAAATAATATACCTCTTTTTTTCAAACAAACAGCTCAGTTCATACATACAATACGAGGAACAAAAATGATCTGCACAAGGACTTATAAGCACTTACATTAGTTCAAAAAGGGGTCCACTACTCAGGAACACTCATCTTAAATAATTTGCCAGAAACATAAACAATTTAATTACAAATAAAGATCAGTTTAAAAGGAGCCTGAAAGACTTACCAGTGGCCAACTCCTTCTACTACATTAACGAAGTTTCTTAATAGAAACAAATGATGTATTGTATATATTCATACTATTAGTATTGTTATTTCAGCTTAAAAAAATATTGACATGTTCCACATACACGAGAATCTCATCAGCACGGATCTATGGAGCGAAAAACTAATCTAATCTAATCTAATCTAATCTCTAATCTGGAAGACTTACGATGGAATTATGCAGGAGGGATGGACAACATTCCTTCAGAATTTTAAAATAATTGGGGAAACGGTAACAAAACCACTATTCATGTTCGTGTGTAAAATTTATGAGTCTGGAGATGTACCATCTGTCTTCCGGAAAAATACCATCCACACAATTCCGAAGATTGAAAGAGCCACCAAGTTCAAGAATTACCGCACAATCAACTTGACATCTCATATACCCAAGTTCCTGAACAGAATAATATACATAAAAAAACGGAAAACAAGGTTGAGGATGTTAGATAACGATTAGTTTGGCTGTAAGAAGATTGAAGTCACCAAAGAGACAATTCTGACGTTGCAGTTGATAATTGAAGTAAGACTGAAGAAAAAGCAAGACTCGTTCTTGGGAGTTGTCGATCTGGAAAAAGCGTTAGACAATGCAAAATGGTGCAACATGTTCGAAATTCTTTATAAAATAGGGGTAAGCTATAGGGAAAGACGAGTAATATACAATAAGTAGGAGACCCAAGAGGGAACCATTACAGTGGGAGACAATGAACGAAGTGGTCAGATTAAAAGGGATGTAAGACAGGCATGTAGCGTTTCTCGTGACGGAAATAAAAGAAAGGTTCAAGAGTGGAACTTCAAGGTGAAAGGATACCAATTATACGATTCACTGATGACATTGCTATCATAAATGGAAATTGAGGAGAATTATAGGATCTGCTGAATGGAACGAACAGTCTAATGAGCACAGAATATGGATTTAGAGTAAATCGGAGAAAGACGAAAGTAATGAGAAGTAGCAGAAATGTGAACAGCAGGAAAGTTAACATCAGGATTGGTGATCACAAAGTAGATGAAGTTAAGGAATCCTGCTACCTTGGCAGCAGAATAACCCAATACGGTCGCAGCAAGGAGTTCATCAAAGACAATGGCAAAAGGGACATTCCTGGCCAAGAGACATGTACTAGCTTCAGACATAGGCCTTAACTGAGGAAGAAATTTCAGAAAACGCACGTTTGGAAAACAGAATTGTATGGTAGAGTAACATGGGCTGCGGGAAAACTACAAAAGAGGAGAGTCGAAGAAATTGATATGTGGTGTTACAGAAGGAAGTTGAAAATTAGGTGAACTGAGACGGTTAGTGAAATGCCTGGTCTAGCAGGACAGAGTTGATTAGGTTGTGGAAAGGGGCCAAAATGAGTTCCTGTCAGTTGCACTTAACATACAAACTTTTCTATTTCGCTTTTATTTTAGAGTTCAGTACACCTTTTTCCTGTTTTCGCGCTTGATCTGTGTTCAGGTTTTGACAGTCTGTCTACCGGACCCTCTTACCACTAAATCTGAGGGAGGTGCGACGGTGAGTTTCCTTTGTGACTGATCAATGCAGACTGTGTATGTATTTGCGGTAATACTGTTATGTTACGAATAAAAACAGTAACAGAATAAAGAAAAGATAACAAAACGTTATGTTGACCAGACACGATTCATTACCAACCGATATGTAAAATTATTGAATTATACCAAGATTTGTTCAAATTTTTACATGGGTCAAGTAATGAGTCGGTAGAAACAGACAGTTAGCACTGAACATAACGATATTGTTCAAGTAGTATCAGCTGAGATATGAGATGACAGTTGAGTTAAAGAGAAAAGAGAAGGGCCTCAAAATGATATTTTAATAAAAATGGGTAAAGTTGGAGGAAAAGCGATACATCGGGAATTTGCTGTTTGCTAAATTATTAAGGAATAACAGAAGAAAAAGTTAATTACCCAAAACCGTAACAATGTAGCCGTTACTTTATGTTACGAGAATGGAGACAGTCCTAGGCTGCCCTCTGTAATGTATAAGTTTTCACATAAATTATCACCACACACATACAAGAACTTTAGGTTTCAAACAAGGAGAGGAACATGCTTGCTTTAAAGTAGCCTGGGGTATTGTAAAAATGGAACTGGTCCTATGAGTACCCTTAACATAGATCGTAATCCCGATGACTGAGGACTGTTCATAGGCTCTGAGCACTATGGGACTTAACATCTCACGTCATCAGTCCCCTAGAACTTAGAATTACTTAAACCTAACTAACCCAAGGAAATCACACACATCCATGCCCGAGGCAGGATTCGAACCTGCGACCGTAGCAGTCCCGCGGTTTCGGACTGCAGCGCCTAGAACCGCAAGGCCACCGCGGCCGGCGACTGTTCATAGGCTCATCAAAACTAAGTCTGAAAGCTGTGTTACTGAATAATGGAAATGTGTTGCCATCTATTCCAGTCGGTTATGCAGTGGAAGGAGACGCATGCCATCATGACAAAATTGTTGAGAGCTATAAATAACAGCGAATACAATTAGAATATTTGTGGCCATTTCAACGTTCTAGTCATACTTCTTTATCTGCATTTTGGCTACACGAAATATTGCTGTTTTCTCTATAAGTGGGTTAGGCGAGATAAAGCTTCACACAGCGCAAAAAGAAGAGTGGTCATTCCATAAATCTTTGGAGCCAGGAAAAAGACTTTCAACACGTTCCTTTGACATTCCCATTCTTCCTTTACATCTAGAACTAGATTCACTCAAGACATATGTTAGGAAGAGAGGAATTAAATTACAGTCTGAGTTAATTTTCACGAATTACTGAGACTAAAATCAGGGAGGAATGTTTGTTGGACCACAAACTTAAGAAATCCTCAGTGATCCTGAATGTGATGTACTGTTACAAGATAAGGAGAAGACGGCAACGGATTGTTTCTGAAACACGATCACAAATTTCATGGTAAACTTTCGGGTTCAGAACTCTATGGACTTTATGGAGCATTTACATCATCGTAGTAAGCAATGGCGTGCCATGTCTCCAGAAATACACATATTATATGACACATAGACTTGCTCCCTGAAAATTGCGGACCAGTCAGCGATTAACAGGGAAAACATTTCCACCAAGGGACTTCTGCCATGCAAAAACGATATCAGGGCCATCGGAACAAGTTTACGCTTGCTGATTATTGTTGGCCATCGCCAGAGATGTTCCAGCCCCGCAATTCAAGCCAAACGCAAAAAAGACGCCTTTCAAGGTACCTTGTGTTTTTATAACTTCCATTACGTGCACTCCTATTTATTTCTCACAACACTAAGTAACGCTGACCCTTTACAATTACCTTAAACTCGAACCACTTAAGCATTTTTATAGACATTTTCGTTTTCAGCACACTCGATTTCATGCGAAAATTCGTTTTTTATTTCCGAAGCATGGAAAAAGTGGAATGTTGTTGTGCAGTATAATGTGTTGTGTGTACACAAAGGGAAACTGAAAATGGGAGGTCAAAACGTCAATAAACCTAAATTGGACGATTTTATGAAAACAACTGCCGTAAAGGAGAAATTTAATATTCGTATGCTATTTGAAAATGAACAATCCAATTTGCAAGCAAGGCTTACACATTGCTTCAAAATCAGTATATGGAAGAATCTCGAATATGACGGCAGGACACTAGATATCAGCATTTACTGTAAATACGAAAATGGATTGGGACTAAGAAATGAAAGAGGATTTTTTTTTTTTTTGTTAGGGTTTAAGGGCGCTCAACTGCTGAGGTCATTAGCGCCCAGTCACTGGTGTTAGAGCACAAGGAACCTGCTAAAACTCAAGGGGATGGGGGGACATCAAAAGGACCGGACAAAGATGCAGATGAAATAAGTAAAAAGGTTAAATGTCTTTGGTCAAGCCAGTTAAAGTTGTAAAACGCAGAAGACGAGCAGCTGCTCGAGCGTCATCAGCTAAAACATCCGGTAAGGTAGATGGCAGGGACAGGACAACACGAAATTGACTAAAACGGGGACACGACAATAAAACATGGCGCACCGTTAATGCCTGACCACAAGGGCACTGCGGGGCTGGGTCACCAGAGAGCAGGTAGCGGTGGCTAAACCGGCAATGCCCAATCCGCAACCTGGTCAGAAGGACCTCCTCGCGCCGAGATGGTCGGGAGGAAGTTGTCCAAGCAGTTGGGAGCGGTTTTACTGCCTGGAGCTTGTTTCCTTGGAGGGATGACCAAGCATCCCACCACAAGGACACAAGCCGCTTACAGACATCCCCACAAACGTCAGATGACGGGACACAATGGGAGGCTGGCCGAGGCTGGAGGACTGCAGCCTTGGCTGCAGCATCCGCAGCCTCATTCCCAGGCACTCCTACAAGTCCGGGGACCCACAGAAAGCTGACAGAACCGCCATTATCAGCGAAACAATGGAGGGACTGCTGTATTCGTTGAATCAAGGGATGGACCGGATAGGGAGCCCCAAGGCTCTGAAGAGCACTGAGTGAGTCAGTGCAGAGGACATACGATGAATGACGGTGGCGGCGGGCATACTGAATGGCCTGATGGAGAGCAAAAAGCTCGGCCGTAAAGCTGGAACATTGGTCAAGGAGCCGGTATTTAAAGGTGGCGGTCCCGACGACAAAGGCACAGCCGACACCATCGTCAGTTTTGGAGCCATCGGTGTAAATAAAGGTGTGACCAGCAAGTCGAGCACAAAGTTCGACAAACCGGGAGCAATACACTGCAGCCGGAGTACCCTCCTTCGGGAGTGAGCTGAGGTCGAGATAAATACGAACCGGAGCCTGGAGCCAAGGTGGTGTCGGGCTCTCACCCTCTCTGAAGGTGGTAGGGAGGGCAAAATCCAATTGTCGAAGCAGGCGACGGAAGCGGACTCCGGGGGGCAGCAGGGCAGACACATATAACCCGTACTGACGGTCGAGAGAATCGGCGAAGAAGGACTTGTAAGAGGGGTGTTCGGGCATAGACAACAGCCGGCAGGCATACCGACACAGCAGTATGTCGCGCCGGTAGGTCAACGGTAACTCGGCAGCTTCAGCGTAAAGACTCTCGACAGGACTAGTGTAGAAGGCTCCAGTCGCAAGACGTATCCCCCGATGGTGGATGGAGTTGAGCCGGCGTAAGAGGGATGGCCGAGCGGACGAGTAGACGAAGCTCCCATAATCCAGCTTCGATCGGACTATGGACCGATACAAGCGAAGCAGGACAGTGCGATCCGCTCCCCAAGATGAACCGCTAAGAACTCTGAGGACATTAAGGGAACGTGTACAACGGGCCGCCAAGTAAGAGACATGTGGAGACCAACACAGTTTCCGGTCCAATGTGAGCCCTAGAAACTTAGTTGTGTCCACGAATGGGAGAACAACGGGACCGAGATGTAAGGATGGCGGAAGGAACGCTTTATATCGCCAAAAGTTGATACAAACCGTCTTCTCTTCGGAGAACCGGAAGCCATTTGCCACGCTCCATGAGTAGAGGCTGTCTAGACAACGCTGGAGGCAGCGCTCCAGGAGGCATGTTCTCTGGGCACCGCAGTAGATCGCGAAGTCATCGACAAAGAGAGAGCCTGAGACATTAGGTGGAATGCAATCCATAATTGGATTGATCGCGATGGCAAAAAGGGCTACGCTCAAGACGGAGCCCTGAGGCACTCCGTTCTCCTGGAGGAAGACGTCGGACAATACGGAACCCACACGTACCCTAAACTTTCGATCCGTTAAAAAGGAATCAATAAAAAGGGGCAGACGACCGCGTAGGCCCCACTTGTGCATAGTGCGGAGGATACCTCCTCTCCAACAGGTATCATAAGCCTTCTCCAAGTCGAAGAACACGGCTACCGTTTGGCGCCTTCGCAAAAAGTTGTTCATGATGAATGTCGACAAGGTCACAAGGTGGTCAACAGCGGAGCGGCGGCGACGAAAGCCGCATTGGACATTAGTAAGTAGTCGTCGAGATTCAAGAATCCAAACTAACCGAGCATTAACCATGCGCTCCATCACCTTACAGACACAGCTTGTAAGAGAAATGGGGCGGTAACTAGAAGGAAGGTGTCTATCCTTCCCGGGTTTGGGTATAGGAACAACAACGGCGTCACGCCAACGCATGGGGACCTGACCTTCGGTCCAGACGCGATTGTAGGTACGAAGAAGGAAGCTTTTGCCCGCCGGAGAAAGGTGTGCCAGCATCTGAACGTGAATGGCATCTGGCCCCAGAGCAGAGGACCGGGACAGTGCAAGCGCACGTTCGAGTTCCCGCATAGTAAAGGGGGCATTGTAAGTCTCCAGATTCAGCGAGTGGAAGGAAGGTCGCCGAGCCTCGTCTGCCTCTTTCCTGGGAAGGAAGGCAGGATGGTAATGGGCGGAGCTTGAAACCTCCGCGAAAAAGCGGCCAAAGGCGTTGGAGACAGCCACAGGATCAACAAGGACCTCATTACCTGAGGTCAGGCCAGGTACTGAGGAGTGGCCCTTAATGCCCGACAGCCGGCGCAGGCTACCCCAAACAACGGAAGAGGGAGTAAAACTGGTAAAGGAGCTCGTGAAAGAGGCCCAGCAAGCTTTTTTGCTGTCTTTGATGACTCTACGGCATTGCGCTCGGAGTCGTTTGTATTCAATACAATTCGCCAACGTAGGATGGCGGCGAAAGGTGCGTAAAGCACGTCGTCGAGCACGGATAGCGTCCCTACAAGCCTCGTTCCACCAGGGGACGGAAACGCGACGTGAAGAAGAAGTAGTACGAGGTATGGAACGTTCGGCAGCATTGATAATAACAGCCGTGAGGTATTCGACCTGACTGTCACAACTGGAAAAATCGCGGTCCGGAAAGGTCGCCAGGGAGGAGTAAAGTCCCCAGTCAGCTTTCAGTATGTTCCAGCGCGAAGGACGTGGGGATGGGGTGTGGTGCAGGAGACGAACGACACAGGGGAAGTGGTCGCTCGAATAGGTGTCAGAAAGGACATACCACTCGAACCGACGGGCAAGAGTGGTAGAACAGATCGAGAGGTCCAAGTGGGAGTAGGTATGAGTAGAGTCCGAGAGGAAAGTCGGGGCGCCGGTATTGAGGCAGACAAGATTGAGATGGTTGAAGACATCCGCCAAGAGTGAGCCTCTTTGACAGGATGCAGGAGAGCCCCAAAGGGGATGATGGGCATTGAAGTCGCCAAACAATAAGAACGGCGGGGGAAGCTGATCGATCAGGTGCATCATGTCAGCCCGACTAACAGCAGATGACGGTGGAGTGTAGACGGTACAAACTGAAAAAGTAAAAGCAGAAAGAGTAATGCGGATAGCTATTGCTTGGAGTGGGGTGGTCAATGGGATGGGATGGTAATAGACATCGTCCCGAACGAGCAACATGACCCCACCATGAGCTGGGATACCGTCCACAGGGGTGAGGTCATACCGCTCCGAGGTATAGTGGGAAAAGGCAATACGGTCAGTCGGGCGCAACTTGGTTTCCTGGAGACCAAGGACGAGCGGACAGTGCAGGCGGAGGAGCAGTTGTAATTCCTCCCGATTAGGTCGAATACCTCTTATGTTCCAATGAAACAACGCCATTGCTAGTCAAAAAGTTGGGGGAACGAGACGGGCAAGAGCTGGTCACCTCGATGGCCGCGGAGGGCCAGGTTGCGAGGCAACAACGCTACAACTGACGGCAGGCGGATCCGGTTCCATCGACTCGTCGCCAGCTGCGGCCGCTGTCCCTGATTGTGTAGGAGGGGCCGCATCATTTGCCGACAAAAGGCCGGCGGAACGCCTGGCAGCAGAGCGTCCCGGCGAAACTGAGGACGGCCGGGAGCAGCGACTCACGGATGAAGCGTCAGATGAAACGCGCCGGGGTGGAGAGGGGGATAGAGATTTCTTCTTGGAGGCCTTCTTGGAAGGCCGAGGAGGCACAGGGATGGTGGGCTGGACCCGAAGAAGGTCCTCACGCGCGGGGTCCGTTTTGGAACGCCGGACCTCGGAAGCTGGGGTCCGGAACGTTTCCCCGATGGACGCCTGAGAAGAGGATCGCTTCTCAGGTGGCGTGGGGGGAGGAGGAGGAGGAAGGGTGGCCCCTGGGGCAGGGGGGGTGGGGGCCACGGGGGAGGAGGAGTTGGAAGGGAGGGATTTGGGAGGCGGAGGCAGAGCCCCCTGACGGGCAGAGGAGGCGGAGGGGGGACAGGATAGAGGTGAGGATACAGCGGAAGGAGTGGACACAACGGAGGCAAACGAAGTGGCCAGTGACACGGGATGAAGGCGGTCATACTTCTTCCTGGCCTCAGAATAAGAGAGCCGATCCAAAGTTTTGATTGCTTGTATTTTTTTCTCCTTCTGATAGGCGGGGCAGTCTGGGGACCTAGGCGAGTGGACGCCAGGACAATTAGGGCACCGAGGTGGTGGGGTGCAAGTATGTTCCTCACGAAGAGGACGTCCACAGTCGCCACAAAGGGGCTCAGCCTCACACCGGGACGACATGTGCCCAAAGCGCAAACACCTAAAACAGCGCATAGGAGGCGGGACGTAAGGTCGCACGTCGCACCGGTAGCACATCACCTTTACCTTCTCTGGGAGAACGTCCCCCTCGAAGGCGAGGATAAAGGCCCCGGTGTCGATGCGACGGTCTTTGGGGCCGCGCTGGACTCGCCGGACGAAAAGCACGCCGCGGCGCTCCAGGTTGGCCCTGAGCTCCTCATCAGATTGTAGCAGGAGGTCACGATGAAAAATAACCCCCTGCGTCCTATTTAGTGCCAGATGTGGGACAATGGAGACTGGGATGTCCCCTAGGCGGTCGCACGCCTGGAGTGCCGCCGATTGTGTGGCAGAGGTGGTCTTGATAAGAACGGACCCTGATCGCATCTTGCTGAGAGCCTCGATTTCCCCGAAGACGTCCTCAATGTGTTGAACAAAGAACATGGGCTTGGAGGTGGCGAACGTCCCCCCATCTGTTCGAGAACAGACCAAATAGCGGGGGAAGTACTTCGCCCCAAGCCGGCGGGCCTGTCCCTCCTCCCATGGAGTGGCCAAGGGGGAAAGGGCAGGAGAACCAGAACTAGAAATGGTACCTTTTCTTTTGGAAGACTCGGCCGCAGAGCGACCTGATACGTGTTGACGTTTCATGTGCGAAACGTCCGCCCCGATACCACCCACTCCGACCAGGGGCTCTCCCCACGGGCGCCACCCAGCCGCAGTAAGGGCCACCTGGCAGGATGACCATTGCCGGGAGTCCTGATGCCCCAAGGAGACGGGCATCTACTCCTTGGCCAACGTGGGGAGGGTGCAGCTCAGGTATCGGCAGTACGATCCCTGTGTTGTCAGGGGGCTACAACCTAGAGGGTACATGACGACCCCACCACAACGGGCTGGCTACCGTGCTGGATTTCTGGTGCCATGGAAAGTCCATCATGATCGCTGGTGCAGATGGAGATACACTATGGGCGTAACTTGGACAACCCATCAGGCGTTTAGGCCCAATTTGAGGAATAATGGGGATGGTGACAACGCCGGTGCAATGCTGAGTGCCAAGGTCTTAGTGCACTTAGGACCAGTGGTACACCATGTAAGGTGTCCTTCCCCAAAAGGCTCGTACTTCTGTAGAATTTTGAAAAAAGGAGGTCAAACCCCAAGGGGGACCATCACATTAAGGCCAAAACATTGGAGACTCCTTTTAGTCGCCTCTTACGACAGGCAGGAATACCGCGGGCCTATTCTTGCCCCCGAACCCGCAGGGGGGAAATGAAAGAGGAAGCCGCCTGGTAGAATTTTGCACAGAGCACAACATAATCATAGCTAACACTTGGTTTAAGAATCATGAAAGAAGGTTGTATACATGGAAGAACCCTAGAGATACTGACAGGTTTCAGATAGATTATATAATGGTAAGACAGAGATTTAGGAACCAGGTTTTAAATTGTAAGACATTTCCAGGGGCAGATGTGGACTCCGACCACAATCTATTGGTTATGACCTGTAGATTAAAACTGAAGAAACTGCAAAAAGGTGGGAATTTAAGGAGATGGGACCTGGATAAACTGAAAGAACCAGAGGTTGTAGAGAATTTCAGGGAGAGCAAAAAGGAACAATTGACAGGAATGGGCGAAAGAAATACAGTAGAAGAAGAGGGATGAAGTAGCGAAGGCAGCAGAGGATCAAGTAGGTAAAAAGACGAGGGCTAGTAGAAATCCTTGGGTAACAGAAGAAATATTGAATTTAATTGATGAAAGGAGAAAATATAAAAATGCAGTAAGTGAAACGGGCAAAAAGGAATACAAACGTCTCAAAAATGAGATCACAGGAAGTGCAAAATGGCTAAGCAGGGATGGCTAGAGGCCAAATGTAAGGATGTAGAGGCCTATCTCACTAGGGGTAAGATAGATACTGCCTACAGGAAAATTAAAGATATCTCTGGAGAAAAGAGAACCACTTGTATGAGTATCAAGAGCTCAGATGGAAACCCAGTTCTAAGCAAAGAAGGGAAAGCAGAAAGGTGGAAGGAGTATATAGAGGGTCTATACAAGGGCGATGTACTTGCGGACAATATTATGGAAATGGAAGAGGATGTAGATGAAGATGAAATGGGAGATATGATACTGTGTGAAGAGTTTGACAGAGCACTGAAAGACGTGAGTCGAAACAAGGCCCCCGGAGTAGACAACATTCCATTGGAACTACTGACGGCCTTGGGAGAGCCAGTCCTGACAAAACTCTACCATCTGGTGAGCAAGACGTATGAGGCAGGCGAAATTCCCTCAGACTTCAAGAATGATATAATAATTCCAATCCCAAAGAAAGCAGGTGTTGACAGATGTGAAAATTACCGAACTATCAGTTTAATAAGTCACAGCTGCAAAATACTAACACGAATTCTTTACAGACGAATGGAAAAACTAGTAGAAGCCAACCTCGGGGAAGATCAGTTTGGATTCCGTAGAAACACTGGAACACGTGAGGCAATACTAACCTTACGACTTATCTTAGAAGAAAGATTAAGGAAAGGCAAACCTACGTTTCCAGCATTTGTAGACTTAGAGAAAGCTTTTGACAATGTTGACTGGAATACTCTCTTTCAAATTCTAAAGGTGGCAGGGGTAAAATACAGCGAGCGAAAGGCTATTTACAATTTGTACAGAAACCAGATGGCAGTTATAAGAGTCGAGGGACATGAAAGGGGAGCAGTGGTTGAGAAGGGAGTAAGACAGTGTTGTAGCCTCTCCCCGATGTTATTCAATCTGTATATTGAGCAAGCAGTAAAGGAAACAAAAGAAAAATTCGGAGTAGGTATTAAAATTCATGGAGAAGAAATAAAAACTTTGAGGTTCGCCGATGACATTGTAATTGTGTCAGAGACAGCAAAGGACTTGGAAGAGCAGTTGAATGGAATGGGCAGTGTCTTGAAAGGAGGATATAAGATGAACATAAACAAAAGCAAAACAAGGATAATGGAATGTAGTCTAATTAAGTCGGGTGATGCTGAGGGAATTAGATTAGGAAATGAGACACTTAAAGTAGTAAAGGAGTTTTGCTATTTGGGGAGCAAAATAACTGATGATGGTCGAAGTAGAGAGGATATAAAATGTAGACTGGCAATGGCAAGGAAAGCGTTTCTGAAGAAGAGAAATTTGTTAACATCGAGTATAGATTTAAGTGTCAGGAAGTCATTTCTGAAAGTATTTGTATGGAGTGTAGCCATGTATGGAAGTGAAACATGGACGATAAATAGTTTAGAGAAGAAGAGAATAGAAGCTTTAGAAATGTGGTGCTACAGAAGAATGCTGAAGATTAGATGGGTAGATCACATAACTAATGAGGAAGTATTGAATAGGATTGGGGAGAAGAGAAGTTTGTGGCACAACTTGACTAGAAGAAGGGATCGGTTGGTAGGACATGTTCTGAGGCATCAAGGGATCACCAATTTAGTATTGGAGGGCAGCGTGGAGGGTAAAAATCGTAGAGGGAGACCAAGAGATGAATACACTAAGCAGATTCAGATGGATGTAGGTTGCAGTAGGTACTGGGAGATGAAAAAGCTTGCACAGGATGGAGTAGCATGGAGAGCTGCATCAAACCAGTCTCAGGACTGAAGACCACAACAACAACAACAACAACCAATGAAATGGTGATATGTTGTAGTGATCTCAGAAAATGATGGCCCCAAAGGTGTTTACTATATTAGAGGGTATATGCAAAATCTGTTATAATTCTCTATCCCCATTTGGACCTAATTAAAGAATTGTTACTGTGTATCTGAATGTGGAAGTTTTTTCATTTTGCTTCTAGCAACAGAGAAGCCATTTACAGAGATTGAAGGTAATGAAATAACTGTATTTAACAAAGATTCACTTGCTTAAGTCGTAACTGAAAAGTTATATATGTAAATTGCGATACAATATCGGAAGAGTTGCAATATCGCACCAAAGTGGATGTGGAATGTGTTACCAATATTTCGGTTCAGGAAGTAAAAGGCAAAATTAAAGTTCCTGAATGCTCTCAGCTAAAAAAATATGCGTGTCTTAGTACCGATGAGCCAGGCTCCAATAACCACACATGCTACGCCCTGCGCTTCCGGCACTGTGAGATGTAGCCCCCGTTTTAGCCAAATTGACACAAGTTTCTGACAAATAATATGGACAGCTTAGATCTTTGAATAACACTGTGACAATGTGAAGATCCATTGAGCCTTGCACCATCTGTATGAAAAGATCGAACCACAAGCATCGTGTTACAGCGTGGAGCAAGTGTTAGATACTTTTGATAAATAATACACATAATTTTGGGTTTACTCCAAGTGCTGTTTTAGTCTGGTACAGAGATCGAACGATACACATCCACAACCAGAAACCGAACATCCGTCTGTGTGAAACATTATCCAAAGACACTATTACTCCTGAGAATCGTAATAGCACATCTAATAGGATGCGGAATGTCTTTGACAGATGCAACTAGAACAGACACCTTGTTGATCTACGTGATTATGAAGATACAATATTATAATCTGTGTCTTGCGTAGTTGTGCTAGCTTATAGCGGACATATACAGTCTAACTGATAAACTGCAATAAAGATATAAATGT
Organism: Schistocerca piceifrons; assembly: GCF_021461385.2. Classification (NCBI taxonomy): domain Eukaryota; kingdom Metazoa; phylum Arthropoda; class Insecta; order Orthoptera; family Acrididae; genus Schistocerca; species Schistocerca piceifrons. The sequence continues at coordinate 249,974,754 of NC_060144.1, forward strand.
CATTCTTTGTACAATTTGTTGCGATAATATGCTGGAAAATGTGACCTCAGCGGCTAAACATGCTATAGATCTTGGGTAATATTTAGCAAATGGCTACAGAATGGAAAGGAGATACGCTTTGTAAATGTTGTTAGAGAAGCTTGGTAACATAGTTGTTATCAGTAAATGTCACAGCCACCGTCTGATGTTCAGTTTTTCCACCAGTAAAATATAATCTGAATGCCAGTATCCTTACATATTTTGATAAATATTAGAGACAAAATTGATATGGTAATAACATTTTGTAACATAACTTGACGGCCTGCAGTCGTGTTTTCTATGTGACGTGTACCTTAAGCAGGAAGTTACATCAGTAGTGGCAATAAATGAGCCACATGTATTTCATACTGTTGTTGTTGTTGTTGTTGTTGTGGTCTTCAGTCCTGAGACTGGTTTGATGCAGCTCTCCATGCTACTCTATCCTGTGCAAGCTTTTTCATCTCCCAGTACCTACTGCAACCTACATCCTTCTGAATCTGCTTAGTGTATTCATCTCTTGGTCTCCCTCTACGATTTTTACCCTCCACGCTGCCCTCCAATACTAAATTGGTGATCCCTTGATGCCTCAGAACATGTCCTACCAACCGATCCCTTCTTCTGGTCGAGTTGTGCCACAAACTTCTCTTCTCCCCAATCCTATTCAATACTTCCTCATTAGTTATGTGATCTACCCATCTAATCTTCAGCATTCTTCTGTAGCACCACATTTCGAAAGCTTCTATTCTCTTCTTGTCCAAACTATTTATCGTCCATGTTTCACTTCCATACATGGCTACACTCCATACGAATACTTTCAGAAATGACTTCCTGACACTTAAATCAATACTGGATGTTAACAAATTTCTCTTCTTCAGAAACGCTTTCCTTGCCATTGCCAGCCTACATTTTATATCCTCTCTACTTCGACCATCATCAGTTATTTTGCTCCCCAAATAGCAAAACTCCTTTACTACTTTAAGTGCCTCATTGCCTAATCTAATTCCCTCAGCATCACCCGACTTAATTAGACTACATTCAATTATCCTTGTTTTGCTTTTGTTGATGTTCATCTTATATCCTCCTTTCAAGACACTGTCCATTCCATTCAACTGCTCTTCCAAGTCCTTTGCTGTCTCTGACAGAATTACAATGTCATCGGCGAACCTCAAAGTTTTTATTTCTTCTCCATGAATTTTAATACCTAATCCGAACTTTTCTTCTGTTTCCTTTACTGCTTGCTCAATATACAGATTGAACAACATCGGGGAGAGGCTACAACCCTGTCTTACTCCCTTCTCAACCACTGCTTCCCTTTCATGTCCCTCGACTCTTATAACTGCCATCTGTTTTCTGTACAAATTGTAAATAGCCTTTCGCTCCCTGTATTTTACCCCTGCCACCTTTAGAATTTGAAAGAGAGTATTCCAGTCAACATTGTCAAAAGCTTTCTCTAAGTCTACAAATGCTACAAACGTAGGTTTGCCTTTCCTTAATCTTTCTGCTAAGATAAGTCGTAAGGTCAGTATTGCCTCACGTGTTCCAGTGTTTCTACGGAACCCAAACTGATCTTTCCCGAGGTTGGCTTCTACTAGTTTTTCCATTCGTCTGTAAAGAATTCGTGTTAGTATTTTGCAGCTGTGACTTATTAAGCTGATAGTTCGGTAATTTTCACATCTGTCAACACCTGCTTTCTATGGGATTGGAATTATTATATTCTTCTTGAAGTCTGAGGGTATTTCGCCTGTTTCACATCTTGCTCACCATATGGTAGAGTTTTGTCAGGACTGGCTCTCCCACGGCCGTCAGTAGTTCCAATGGAATATTGTCTACTCCGGGGGCCTTGTTTCGACTCAGGTCTTTCAGTGCTCTCTCAAACTCTTCACGCAGTATCATGTCTCCCATTTCATCTTCATCTACATCCTCTTCCATTTCCATAATATTGTCCTCAAGTACATCGCCCTTGTATAGACCCTCTATATACTCCTTCCACCTTTCGGCTTTCCCTTCTTTGCTTAGAACTGGGTTTCCATCTGAGCTCTTGATATTCATACAAGTCGTTCTCTTATCTCCAAAGGTCTCTTTAATTTTCCTGTAGGCGGTATCTATCTTACCCCTAGTGAGATAGGCCTATACATCCTTACATTTGTCCTCTAGCCATCCCCGCTTAGCCATTTTGCACTTCCTGTCGATCTCATTTTTGAGACGTTTGTATTCCTTTTTGCCCATTTCACTTACTGCATTTTTATATTTTCTCCTTTCATCAATTAAATTCAATATTTCTTCTGTTACCCAAGGATTTCTACTAGCTCTCGTCTTTTTACCTACTTGATCCTCTGCTGCCTTCACTACTTCATCCCTCAAAGCTACCCATTCTTCTTCTACTGTATTTATTTCCCCCATTCCTGTCAATTGCTCCCTTATGCTCTCCCTGAATCTCTGTACAACCTCTGGTTCTTTTAGTTTATCCAGGTCCCATCTCCTTAAATTCCCACCTTTTTGCAGTTTCTTCAGTTTTAATCTACAGGTCATAACGAATAGATTGTGGTCAGAGTCCACATCTGCCCCTGGATATGTCTTACAATTTAAAACCTGGTTCCTAAATCTCTGTCTTACCATTATATAATCAATCTGATACCTTTTAGTATCTCCAGGGTTCTTCCATGTATACAACCTTCTTTCATGATTCTTAAACCAAGTGTTAGTTATGATTATGTTGTGCTCTGTGCAAAATTCTACCAGGCGGCTTCCTCTTTCATTTCTGTCCCCCAATCCATATTCACCTGCTATGTTTCCTTCTCTCCCTTTTCCTACACTCGAATTCCAGTCACCCATGACTATTAAATTTTCGTCTCCCTTCACAATCTGAATAATTTCTTTTATTTCATCATACATTTCTTCAATTTCTTCGTCATCTGCAGAGCTAGTTGGCATATAAACTTGTACTACTGTAGTAGATGTGGGCTTCGTATCTATCTTGGCCACAATAATGCGTTCACTATGCTGTTTGTAGTAGCTTACCCGCATTCCTATTTTCCTATTCATTATTAAACCTACTCCTGCTTTACCCCTATTTGATTTTGTGTTTATAACCCTGTAGTCACCTGACCAGAAGTCTTGTTCCTCCTGCCACCGAACTTCACTAATTCCCACTATATCTAACTTCAACCTATCCATTTCCCTTTTTAAATTTTCTAACCTACTTGCCCGATTAAGGGATCTGACATTCCACGCTCCGATCCGTAGAACGCCAGTTTTCTTTCTCCTGATAACGACATCCTCTTGAGTAGTCCCCGCCCGGAGATCCGAATGGGGGACTATTTTACCTCCGGAATATTTTACCCAAGAGGACGCCATCATCATGTAATCATACAGTAAAGCTGCATGCCCTCGGGAAAAATTACGGCTGTAGTTTCCCCTTGCTTTCAGCCGTTCGCAGTACCAGCACAGCAAGGCCGTTTTGGTTATTGTTACAAGGCCAGATCAGTCAATCATCTAGACTGTTGCCCTTGCAACTACTGAAAAGGCTGCTGCCCCTCTTCAGGAACCACACGTTTGTCTGGCCTCTCAACAGATACCCCTCCGTTGTGGTTGCACCTACGGTACGGCTATCTGTATCGCTGAGGCACGCAAGCCTCCCCACCAACGGCAAGGTCCATGGTTCATGGGGGGTTCATACTGTTACAGAATAATAATACAAACTTTTAGGTGTTGAAGTAACGCAGTGATATTTACCTTGAGGATACATTATGTCTTGCACAAAGTATCGAATTTTAATCGTCGCTATGTGTGATTACAGTGCAAGATAGCTGCTTCTGGGGAACATTCTGGATGTTTCATATTAATAACTAGCACAATGATGGGCTGTGTGATTGGCTGTTTCGTTTTAGCTGCTGTTAAAATGCTGAGCTGTCATTCCGAGAACAAAATGTATGAATGTGTGTGTGTGTTTTTTGACAAAACTGTGAAGAGTTCTTGAATGCTGGCACAACTGTGTGGGAAGAAGCTACGTACGTCTTCAGTAAATGCTGCAAATGGTGCGAGGGTTTGTTTGTGTTCCGAAAGGCTGTCTACCTGTGATCTGCTCTCGAAACTGTCGGGTGGTGGGGTGGGGAGGGGAGGGGGGAGGGGGGTGGGGTTCTGCAAATGCTGGCAGTGTTGAGACTGGCGTACACACTGACTGACTGTTTCATTTTATTGGCTGGTTAAATACTGGGTTGTCACTGAGAGACATAAATATGTGTGTGTTGATTTAGAAGCTCTCTAACTGGCTATTTTCAAGAACATGGGACGGCTTGGGGGGGGGGGGGAAAGGGGGTGATGGCTTAGGATGGGGGTGACGCATGACGACGTCATACAACCACTGCCTTTGCAGCCTTGGATTCGTCTCGATCTGCCACTATCTAACGAATGTCGGTGTATATTTAACTCCAAATTGCCATTGCATCACTGCTGTTCCACTATTAAATGGTTCTCTATAACGATTTGTGTACTCTAATAGATGCTGTACCTTTCGTTCAGTACCTGTGCCTTTATCAAAGAAAGTTCTATTCGCGATCCTTCAAAAAAAGTCAGCCTTAATGAATCCTCAAGTGAAAATGAGAAACTATCCCGTTCGAGAGATGCATACTTCTTTCTGGTGTGCTCGAATGAACAGCTGCATTAAATCAACGTGGGTCTGCACATATTGCAAAGCCTGCTACGCAAATCGTGGCTTACTAGCACTGGTCAATGATATCCCACACACACTTCTCAGTACACCAATGTCATCTGCTGTCCTGTCCATGGCTAATCTGCTTATTTTCTTAACAGAACTTACTAAGCTTTGATCACAAATTTTCCGCTCACATATCATATCGCTTGAGACACTTTTTAATTAATGGTACCACCGCTTAAATCTGTGCTTCACAAGACACAGTTGTGTACCGTTGTTGTTGTGGTCTTCAGTCCTGAGACTGGTTTGATGCAGCTCTCCATGCTACTCTATCCTGTGCAAGCTTCTTCATCTCCCAGTACCTACTGCAAGCTACATCCTTCTGAATCTGCTTGGTGTATTCATCTCTTGGTCTCCCTCTAGGATTTTTACCCTCCATGCTGCCCTCCAATACTAAATTGGTGATCCCTTGATGCCTCAGAACATGTCTTACCAACCGATCCCTTCTTCTAGTCAAGTTGTGCCACGAACTTCTCTCCAATCCTATTCAACACCTCCTCATTAGTTATGTGATCTACCCATCTAATCTTCAGCATTTTTCTGTAGCACCACATTTCGAAAGCTTCTATTCTCTTCTTGTCTAAACTATTTATCGTCCATGTTTCACGTCCATACATGGCTACACTCCATACAAACACTTTCAGAAACGACTTCCTGACACTTAAATCTATACTCCATGTTAACAAATTTCTCTTCTTCAGAAACGCTTTCCTTGCCATTGCCAGCCTACATTTTATATCCTCTCTACTTCGACCATCATCAGTTATTTTGCTCCCCAAATAGCAAAACTCCTTTACTACTTTAAGTGTCCTAATCTAATACCCTCAGCATCACCCGACTTAATTCGACTACATTCCATTATCTTCATTTTGCTTTTGTTGATGTTCATCTTATATCCTCCTTTCAAGACACTATCCATTCCGTTCAACTGCCCTTCCAAGTCCTTTGCTGTCTCTGACACAATTACAATGTCATCGGCGAACCTGAAAGTTTTTATTTCTTCTCCATGGATTTTAATACCTACTCCGAATTTTTCTTTTGTTTCCTTCACTGCTTGCTCAATATACAGATTGAATAACATCGGGGAGAGGCTACAACCCTGTCTCACTTCCTTCCCAACCACTGCTTCCCTTTCATGCCCATCAACTCTTATAACTGCCACTTGGTTTCTATACAAATCGTAAGTAGCCTTTCGCTCCCTATATTTTACCCCTGCCACCTTCATAATTTGAAAGAGAGCATTCCAGTCAACACTGTCAAAAGCTTTCTCTACGTCTTCAAATGCTAGAAACGTAGGTTTGCCTCTCCTTAATCTAGCTTCTAAGATAAGTCGTAGGGTCAGTATTGCCTCACGTGTTCCAATATTTCTACGGAATCCAACATGATCTTCCCCTAGGTTGGCTTCTACTAGTTTTTCCATTCGTCTGTAAGGAATTCGCGTTAGTATTTTGCAGCCGTGACTTATTAAACTGATAGTTCGGTAATTTTCACATCTGTCAACACCTACTTTGTTTGGATTGGAATTATTATATCATTCTTGAAGTCTGAGGGAATTTCGCCTGCCTCATACGTCTTGCTCACCAGATGGTAGAGTTTTGTCAGGACTGGCTCTCCCAAGGCCGTCAGTAGTTCTAGTGAAATGTTGTACACTCTCGGGGCTTTGTTACGACTCAGGTCTTTCAGTGCTCTGTGAAACCCTTCACGCAGTATCATATCTCCCATTTCATCTTCATCTACATCCTCTTCCATTTCCATAATATTGTCCTCAAGTACATCGCCCTTGTATAGACCCTCTATATACTCCTTCCACCTTTCTGCTTTCCGTTCTTTGCTTAGAACTGGGATTCCATCTGAGCCCTTAATATTCATACAAGTTGTTCTCTTTTCTCCAGAAATATCTTTAATTTTCCTGTAGGCAGTATCTATCTTACCCCTAGTGAGATAAGCCTCTACATACTTACATTTATCCTCTAGCCATCCCTGCTTAGCCATTTTGCACTTCCTGTGATCTCATTTTTGAGACGTTTGTATTCCTTTTTGCCTGCTTCATTTACTGCATTTTTATATTTTCTCCTTTCATCAATTAAATTCAATATTTCTTCTGTTACCCAAGGATTTCTACTAGTCCTCGTCTTTTTACCTACTTGATCCTCTGCTGCCTTCACTACTTCATCCCTCAAAGCTACCCATTCTTCTTATACTGTATTTCTTCCCCCCATTCCTACCATTTGTTCCCTTACTCTCTCCCTGAAACTCTGTACAACCTCTGGTTTAGTCAGTTTATCCAGGTCCCATCTCCTTAAATTCCCACCTTTTTGCAGTTTCTTTAGTTTTAATCTACAGTTCATAACCAATAGATTGTGGTCAGAGCCCACATCTGCCCCTGGAAATGTTTTACAATTTAAAACCTGGTTCCTAAATCTCTGTCTTTTGATTATATAATCTATCTGAAATCTGTCAGTATATCCAGGCTTCTCCTTGTATACAATCTTGTTTTATCATTCTTGAACCAAGTGTTAGGTATGATTAAGTTGTGCTCTGTGCAAAATTCTACCAGGGGGCTTCCTCTTTCAATTCTTAGCCCCAATCCATATTCAGCTACTACGTTTCCTTCTCTCCCTTTTCCTGCTACCGAATTCCAGTCATCCATGACTATTAAATAATCATCTCCCTTCACTATCTGAATAATTTCTTTTATTTCGTCATACATTTCTTCAATTTCTTCGTCATCTGCAGAGCTAGTTGGCATATAAACTCGTACTACTGTAGTAGGCATGGGGTTCGTGTCTGTCTTGGCCTCAATAATGCGTTCACTATGCTGTTTGTAGTAGCTTACCCGCATTCCTATTTTTTTTATTCATTATTAAACCTACTCCTGCATTGCCCCTATTTGACTTTGTATTTATAACCCTGTATTCGCCTGACCAAAAGTCTTGTTTCTCCTGCCACCGAACTTCACTAATTCCCACTATATCTAACTTTAACCTATCAATTTCCCTTTTTAAGTTTTCTAATCTACCTGCCCAATTAAGGGATCTGACATTCCACGCTCCGATGCGTAGAACGCCAGTTTTCTTTCTCCTGATAACGACGTCCTCCTGAGTAGCCCCCGCCCGGAGATCCGAATGGGGGACTATTTTACCTCCGGAATATTTTACCCAAGAGGACGCCATCATCATTAACCATACAGTAAAGCTGCATGCCCTCGGGAAAAAATATGGATGTAGTTTCCCCTTGCTTTCAACCGTTCGCAGTACCAGCACAGCAAGGCTGTTTTGGTTAGTGTTACAAGGCCAGATCAGTCAATCATCCAGACTGTTTCCCCTGCCACTACTGAAAAGGCTGCTGCCCCTCTTCAGGAACCACGCGTTTGTCTGGCCTCTCAACATATACCACTCTGTTGTGGTTGCACCTAGGTACGGCTATCTGTATCGCTGAGGCACGCAAGCCTCCCCACCAACGGCAAGGTCCATGGTTCATGGGGGGGGGGGGGGGGGGGCGGGGGGAATTGTGTACCATAGAGAGGGCTTATTGTAGCAGGTCTATCTTCACCACCATGTGAATGGTTTGTGGGCTAAAAGGCAGTCATCACCTGTCTTCTGCATAATGTTTGTTTCTGTGTCACTTTATTTTCTTCATACTAACATTGTTTTTAATTGTCTTGTTATAATTCAGTCTAGATGTGATGAGAGTCAGTGAAGTGAAATTGGAAGACGACAAGGAGTTTTGGTCGAATGATTGTAGGGTAATATCAACAGCAGCAGAAAATGGTGTAACGGGCGTAGGATTCATTATGAATAGGAAGGTAGGGCAGAGAGAGTGTTAGTGTGAACTGTTCAGTGATAGTGTTACTCTTACCAGAATCGAAAGCAAACGAACACCGATAACGATAGTTCAGGTACACGTGCCGACGTCGTAAGCTGAAGGTAAAGAGACGTAGAAGGTATATGAAGATATCGAACGGATAATTCAGTACGTAAGGGGAAATGAAAATATAATACTCGTGGGGAAATGGAATGACGTTGTAGGGGAACAATAGAAGAAAGGGTTACGGGAGAATATGGGCTTGGTACTACGAATGAGAAAGGAGATAGGCTAATTGAGTTCAACAAGGTTCACCTTGTCGTCGTCGTCGTCGTCGTCGTCGTCGTCGTCGTCGTCGTCGTCATCATCATCATCATCATGAGCCAATTCAATCATTAAATGATGTTTCAGCTAGTAATAGCGAATATTCTGTTCAAGAATAACAAGAGGAGAAGCTATACCAGGAAAAGGCCGGGAGATAAGGTAAAATTGCACTCACACTCCATCATGGTCAGACAGAGATACCGTTATCAGATATTGGATTTTAAGGCGTGCCCAGAAACACATTCAGACACGGGTCACAATTTAGTAGGAATGAAGAGTAGTTTGAAGCTTGAGACACTACTCAGCGAGAATCAGTGCGCAAAGAAGTGGGCTGCAGATCCACTAAGAAACGATAAGAGTCGTTTGGAGCTCTTTAGGGCTGCAGTTACCGCGATAATGAATAGTTCAGTAGGCAGTTGAATTGAAGGGGAATGGAAGTCTCGGTTAAGTGCAGAGGAGAGCGGCTAGATGAGAAGAGCACATTGGAGGTCTCTATGAGGAGGAAGATCTATGTGATTGACGTGATATAAGAGGAAACAAAAGTCAATATAGAAGAGAAAGAAGATCCGGTATTAGAATCAGAATTTAAAGGAGCTTTGAAAGACTTACACTGAATGAGGCAGAAAGGATATATAACATTCCATCAACATTTCTAAAATAATTGGGGGACGTGACAACGAAACGACAAACGCGGTGGTGTGTAGAATCTGGCGTGTATGAGTCTAGTGATGTACCATCTGGCTTTTGGAAAAACATTATCCACAGGATTCGGAAGATTGCAAGAGCTGAAAAGTGCGGGAATTAAAGCACAATCAATTTAGCAGCTAATGCATTCAAGTTACTAAGAAGATTAATACACAGCAGAATGGAAAAGAAATTTGAGGATGTGTCAGATAACGATCAGTTTGGCTTTAGAAAAGGTAAAGGCACGAGAGGGGTAGTGGTTGATAATCGGGGCAAGACTAAAGAAAAATGAAGACACGTTCATAAAGCCTGTCGATCCGGAAAAAGCCTTCGACAAAGTAAAATGGTGCAAAATTTTTGAAATTCTGAGAAAAATAGGGGCAAGATGGGTGGTATCCAATATGTGAAAAAAACAAGAAGAAAGAGTGGAACACCAACAACAAAGGGCACGGCTTAAAATGAGTTTGAGACAGGGATGTAATGTTTCACCCTTGCTGTTCAATCTATACATCGAAGAAGCAATGACGGAAATAAAAGAAAGGTTCAAGAGTGGAACTAAAATTCAATGTGAAAGGATGTCAGTGATAATATTTGCTGTGAGATTGGTATCCTCAGTGAAAGTGAAGAAGAATGACAGGTCTACTGAATGGGATGAACGATCCGATGAGTACAGCACTCGGATTAAGAGTAAATCGGAGAAAGACAAAAGTAATGAGAAGTATCATAAATGAGAAGAATGAGAAGCTTAACATAGGGGTTGGTTATCACCAAGGAAATGAAGTTGATTGATTTATTCTGGTACCTAGACATCAGGATAACCCACAACGGATGGAGCAAGGAGGACATAAAAAGCAGACTAACACTGACAAAAAGGGCATTCCTGGTCAAGAGTAGTGTGCTATTATCAAACATAGGCCATAATCTGAGGTTGAAATTTCTGAGAATGTAGGTTTGGAGAACAGCACTGTTTGATAGCGAAACATGGATTGTGGGGAAACTGGAACAGAAGAGAATCGAAGAATGTGAGACGTGGCGCTACATAAGAATGCTGAAAATTAGGTGAACCGGTAAGGTAAGGAGTGAGGACGTTCTCCGCAGTATCGGTCCTTGAAAGGAAAATATGGAAAACAGTGAAAAGAAGAAGAGACAGGGTGATAAGACATCTGTGAAGACATCAGAGAATAATGTCCATGATACTAGAGGGAAATGTCGAGGGTAAGAACTGTAGAAGACAGAGACTGGAATAAGGCTGGAATACATCTAGCAAATAACTGAGAGCGTAGCTTGCATGTGCTACTCTGAGGTGAAGATGTCGGTACAGGCGAGAATTTCGTGGCGGACTGTATCAGAGCAAACAGGAGACTGGTGACTCAAAAAGGAAAATAATAAATAAATAATTTGTCAAATTATCTCCTCATAAACCCAGGTATATACTAACGAACATTTTTTGTTAGCAGATTCCAAAGCGCCCTTTCGTCGTTTTATTAAAACTGTTTAATAGATCGCTTGCTACCTCTGAGATTTTATTCGCACATGCCAGCTATGTTGCTGTTTGCATAAATCACTAAGTTCAGTTTGTCAGGTCGTTCCGAAATTAATGCTCCCTTTTTTCTGTTCTGAGCTTGGATGTCAGCACCGGATGTCGTTGGTGTACTGCTTATGCTTGAACCTTCCGCTTTCATTTGCAGGTAGTTCCGTTGTTCTGCTGTAGTTGGCGGCAGCAGAGGAGTGTTCCAAAATGGAGTCTGATGTGGATGCGCGATTAAACAGCAATGTGTGGTGTAATTCCTCACTGCTGAAGGAGCTGCGCCGATTGAAATCCATAGACGCTTGATAAAGGTGTACGGAGACAATACAATAGACGTGAACAATGTGAGGCGATAGGTACGGCATTTTCAAGGTGGTGAAAAGGGTGTGCATGAGAAGCCAAGGGCCAGCCGACCCTGCACAGCTGTCATCACTCGGAATGAAGAGCGTCTTGATCAACTCATCCATGTTGATCGGCGGATAACGACCAGGGAATTGTGTACAAAGGTGAATGTCGGCTGCAATACCGTGGAAACAAAGTTGGAACATCTTGGTTATCGCAAAGTCTGTACGAGATAGGTCCTGTCGATGCTTACAGAAGAATAAAAAACTCACAGATTGGAAATTTTCCTGGACCTGCTGGACCAATATGAAGGTGAAGGTGATAGTTTTTTGATTAGCATTGTCACCGGAGATGAGATGTGGTGCCACCACTATGAACCGGGATCCAAGAGATAGTCCATGGAATGGCGACATGCGAATTATTCGTCAAAGAAGAAATTCAAGATACAGCCACCTGCAGGCAAAGTGATGTGCACAGTCTTCTGGGACAGCCAGGATGTGATTCTTTGGACGTCCTGGAGCTTGGAGATACTGTCAATTCAGCACGTTACAAGATGACACTAGGCTGAAAGCTTGATTTTTCAGGTTAAGGACAGAGAAGAACAACTTTCACCAGCAACATGATAACGCCAGGCCCCACACCAGTTTTGCGTCCACGCAACTCACAAAAGCTTAGGTGGACTGTCTTACCACATGCGATTATCGCCTTCAGACATCCATTTCCTTGGACCTCTGAAAGATGGACTACATGGCGAACGTTTTCAAGATTCGGATACAGCTGTCAAAGCTGTAAAGAAGTGGTTAGCCTCAGCTGGTTCCGATTTTTACAAGCGCGGCGTGCAGGCTCTGATTCATCGTTGACAAAAGTGCATAACGAATGGTGGTGACTGCTTGGAAAAAATAGTCTGTAGCTGAAATATTACTCTGTGTAGCTGTGCTATTGTGATTTATGTATCTCCTGTGGTTTCCATGAATAAAAATAAGAAGTACTACTTTCAGATCGATCCTAGTAATATTCTTTCTCTGAGATGCTGAACCTGCTGCTTAATTTCGTGAAGCTGTTGTTGGTATGACCTTCCATTATAAGCGTTATTTGATGCAGATCTCCGCGTTAGCCATCACTGTGCAAGGTCGTTTATCTCTGCATAACTATTGTAAACGACACCTACTTCAGCCTAATTACTTTATTCAAGCCTTGATGTCCATCTACAAGTTTTGACCTCCACATTTCTTATTATTAGCAACTTTAGCTTGATGGTTTAGCATGGATCCCAGCAGTAACTCCCCACTTTTACTCAAGTTGCTCCACAATGATATTTGCTTCGCAATTCGGTCCAGTTCCTCTTCCCTCTTCATTGATTATTAGATCTACTCTTCTAATTTTCGGCACTCTTCTATAACATCATCTTTCAAAAATTTCTGTTCTCTTCTTAGCTGCACTACCTATCCTCCAAGTAGCACTTCCATATAATTCTAATCCTGAAATATTTCTAGAACGGACTCGGAATTCTAAAATTTATGTTAGGCATTAAGATAATCCACATTTTCAGGAAATATTATTTTGCTACTGCAAGTATGCATTTCATACGCGCTACTTTCGCCACTGCCGGTTATTTTACTACCCAAACAGCAAAACTCGTCTACCACTTATAATCTTTAATCTCGTCCTCCAATTCCTTTAGCCTCACCTGACTAAATTATAGAGCACTCCATTCACCTTTTTTCTTTTTGAATCTTCGTACTGACTATTAATATGAGCTTTCCAATGCTCCTTCACCTTCTCCCCAGGATGACATTTCCTTTCTTCGGTCCAGTTTGTTCCTTATTTCCTATTTATTCTACCTTGATAAACTTCCAAATTTAGTGTTTTACTCGTAAAAAAGTTTATATAAGTTATTTCCGACTCTTTGATGTTGTTTCTATCTACTTACATTCATACTTTTGTAACCCAATCTACCGTTGATTTCATTTCCCAGATTTACAACAATATTCCTTTCGTTAGCCTGTTCTCATTCGCTTGGTAGAAGTGTCCAAAACTTGAGAGTACGCATTGCAATTGCTTTATCATACTTTTTGGTTTCTAGGTATACACTTGTTGTTGCAGATATATTAAGTTAGACCATATTTTTGGGGATAAATTATGTGTATATCGAAGGGATAGGTTAGTGGGAAATGGTGCTGTATTTGTCGCTTTTGACAGGAATTACATACCCACTGAGATAGAAATTGAAGTTACATATGATATTATTTGGGCAAGCCTGTATTGTCAGTGGGCATAAGTGGATCCTTCTATAGATCACCAGACTCAGGCCCTGATGTAACTAAAAGATTTAGAGAAAACCTAAGTTACCTAGTAATCACACTGTAGTCATCGGAGGAGCGTTTGATCATCCAACAATCTATTGGGATGAGTATAGTTTTGTCAGTGGTAACCGTGACAAGACACCATGCGAAAAATTATTAAATGCATTACCTAAAAACTGTTTGGAACAAATAGTTCGGAACCTGACTGACGATGGAAGTGTATTGGTTCTAGGGTAACAGATAGACCTGACCACTTTGAGGACGTCCACATGGACACTGGTGTTAGTGACAATGAGGCAGTTGTACCAGCAACGGTTACTAAAGCACAGAAAACAACTATAACATGTAGTAAGGTATATATATTCACAGTAGTATCATATCTCAATGAGGAACTTCTAGATCAGGACAGGAGCATAAAGTGGACCTATGGCTTCAGTTTAAAGGAATAATTGACTCTTCGTTGGACAGATATGTACCTAGTAAAACAGTTGATGAGGGAGAGATAAGGTCGCAGGTTAGAATCCTGCCTCGGGCATGGATGTGTGTGATGTCCTTAGGTTAGTTAGGTTTAAGTAGTTCTAAGTTATAGGGGACTGATGGCCTCCGAAGCTAAGTCCCATAGTGCTCAGAGCCATTTGAACCATTTGATGGAGAGAAGTTCCATGACACACAATTACTGTGAAGAAACTGTAGTATCTACGACTTCTGCGTAGTAGGTGTAAGACAAAGGATAGTGCTTTAAATAGAGAGATTCTCAATGAAACGCGTTTGTCAAGAATGAATGAGGAAAGCCTTTAGCGACTATCGTTGCAGAATATTGTGGAAAGATCTCTCATTGAAGCCAAACAAAGACTGTTCGTGGTAGCGAAGTTAGCGTGCAGGTACTCATGGACGAGACAAGAACAAACTGAGGGTGAGGGTGAGAAAACAAAATGCAGAAATGTTAAACATTGATTTGAAATGTTCCTTTACAAAGTACAGCCGAAGAGTATAAACCAAAATTTAATTTTCAAACTATTGGAACGATGAGTGACATTGTTATTGGTATCAGTAGCGTTGATAAACTGCTGAAGACGATGAAACTGAACATAGCTCCAGGGTATTATAGCAATCCTTATCAAATGTCACACCGAATTAGCCCTCTTTTAACCTTAATATACCGAAGATCCCTCTAACAAAAAACTATGCTCAGTGGTCGGTAGGTACAAGATAGAGCATAAATTATCCACAGTATACTGTCCAATTTCCTTCACGTTCATTTACTGTAAAATCTTTGAACAAATTCTGAGTTAAAAGTTGGTTATTTCGAGCACAGTGACCTGCTCCATGCCAGCCACTACGGATCACGTGAATGACACATCGCAGTTTTAGGAAATGAGTTAAAAATCATGGCTCGACGTTGACGGGTAGATACCGTGTTTTTTGTCTTCCGACTGGCATCTGACTGAGCACGATACATACGCTTATTATGAAAAGTACAAGCGTATGAGGTATCCGAAGTTATTTATGACAGGATTGATGATTTCTTGCCCAAGTCTTCACGGCTTGTTATCTTGGATAGTGGGTCAACGACAGATGTAGGAGCTAATTTCAGGTATGCCCCAGAGAAGTGTTTTGAGGCCCTCGGTGTTGATGTATTATTAATCAGCTTGCAGATAGTATTAATAATAGTCTAGACTTTTCGCAGATGTTGTAGTTACGTACAACGACGAACTGTGTTAACAAAGGCATCACAGATATTCAGCCAGATCTCAATAAGATTTCGAAGTATTTCAAAGATGGGCAACTTGCTTTAAATGTTCAGAAATGTAAAATTATGCCCTTCGCAAAAACGAAGTGATGTAGTGTTCTTTGAGTACAACAGCAACGAGCTACAATGGGAATTGGCGAACTCATACAAGTACATTCCGTCCGAAGAGGCCTCGGAAGGCCCAAAGTTAAAGATCGACCACCTCGTCATCCTGCGTCACTTGATACGGATCTGGAGGGGCATGTGGTCAACACACCGCTTTCCAGGCCGTTGTCAGTTGTTGTGAACGGAGCCGCTACTTCTCACTCAGGTAGCGCCTTAGTTGGCCTCACAAGGGCTGAGTATACCCCGCAGTCGGCAAACACTGGCGGTCACCCATCCAAGTGCCAGCCAAGCCAGACAGCGTTCAGCTTTAGGTGACCTGGCGGTATCCGGTGTTACAAGTGCGTCAAGACCGTTGGCAAAGTCATAAAAATACATGGGCAAAAATACCTGTAGGTAAAAATTTGTATGTATACGAAATGGAGCGACCACATAGGCTTAGTCGTAGGTAAAACACGAGGCAGATTTTGGTTCGTTGTGGGAACATTAGAGAAATGTAGTTAGCCTACAAAGGAGAGAACGTCCAAAACGCTCACGCTACCTATCCTAAAATATTGCTCTCGTGCGTGGGATGCGTAATAAACTGGACTAAGAGGGGTACTCAACGTACATAAAGTGGGGCAACACGAGCAGTCGGTGGTTGGTTTGATCCAAGAGAGAGTGTCATGGAGATGTGAAAACTGAACTAGCACACTCTTTAAGATATACGAAAGTACCTCTTGAAACAACAAAGAGAAAATTTCTGCAACCAAATTTAAGTGTGTAATCCTGGAATATAGTACAACCCTCTACTTAGCACTCTCTTACGGATCACGAAACAACCTCAGACAAACTACAACCTGTACAAATGCATTTATGCAATCGTTCTTCTCGTGGTCCATACCTGAATGGAAGGGGAATAAGCCCTAATAACTGGTAGAAAGTGAAATATCGCCTGCCATTCAGACTGACGATGTAGATGTAAATGCTCTTTACATTTTATTAACTCCTATACCTACTACACATGTTTCTCGACCATTCTACTTCATGGTTTCTTCAAGATATTTAAATTTCCTAGCTTGCTCTGTTTTACATATTTTCATGTGTTTCGCGTCTTTTTGATATGTTCTATGAATTTTGTTTTTGCATCTGAAATTCTGAGACCAGTTCTGTTGCCTTTCATTCATAGAAGTTTTATTTCAGTAGCTTACTTTGTCAGATTTTGTGGAAGTAATATGTGTAACGGCCAAACAGTTTACGTTGATTCGATTAGAATTTCTCCTCGGAAATTTTGATTGCATTTTGTTGCTCTTCAGTTCCAGATTCCAGGGTCTTACACTTTTTTCTAATCCACAGTTGTACAGTAAAATACAATTGCTGTCGCCTTATCTTACATGAGCTTTTGTTTCAAATGGCCGAGAAATTTCCCCCACAAATTTCACTTCAGATCAGATATCAACGTTGGAAATTCAAGAATTATGTTTGCTAATTCTACTTTAACACAAAGTTCTCTGACGCTTTTATTTATAATGTACCCATGTAAACATCAAATGCTGTATTGAAATAAGTAAATAACACAATTATTGGTTTTGTGATAAACATTATGTGGTGAATTATTGGTTTTGTGTTAAAAATCTGTATTGTTCTGTTTTAGTTTTGTCGATGTTCATCTTATAACCTCTTTACAATGTACTGTACATACCGTTCATCGGATCATCGAAGCCCTCTGCGGTACCTAACAGAATTACAATCTCACTGAATCCTTGAAGTTGTTATTTCTCCCCCCTCAGCTTTAAATTCCTTTCCAAATTTCTTGCCGATTTTCTAACTACTTCATCTTTCTGCGAAGCTTTGCGTAAATGTATATGCGTATATACATTATTCTTACAATAATGCATGTTTTCTTATTCTCTACCCTCTACGAAAAATCCGAAAAATGTCTCCCATTTACAATAATTTTTTTGGGTGAAAAGGAAATGAAAGGCATGTACGAGCGCTATTTTTTGATGACGTTATTTAATGTGTTATTTTGTAAACGAAATTACGGCCTTATCACTTTAGGACATGGTGTAGAAAAGATCTGAGGATGGTCATTACTGACTGAAACTGGTAATCGTCAAAAGAATTGATATTGTGATCAAAGACTGGAATAAAAAACATTTGACAGTACTGATTACTGTTCATATACGTGACATTATTGCAGCTGGAGAAAATATTTAAACAGCTGTGGTCAGTGAAACACTTGTTCGGCAACGGTACCTGTGTCTGCGATGGCAGAAGTGTGGAGTCTTAGATCTTTGACTGTCAGTAGTGGATAGCTGGGGTGTGCAGCAAGTGGGGCTTGATGAGTGTACAGTGTAGTGCACGGACGCACTTTTGGAGCTATGTGAGTTGCAGAATTATTACAAGGAGGAATGATGATTCAGAACAATGTCTGGATAGTATGCGGACAAAAATGAAAGGTTTTGAAATGAAGAACAGCGTATTATTTGATGAGGTAAAAAGTTTGTTTATTTTTGTAGACTTGTATTTTTGGTCCACATCAGCCTCGTAACAGTCGAGTTTTCGGTAATTATTCTATTGATTCATCTTTACAGTTAATTTACTGTAAAATGCAAGTTATAAGATTAAATGAATTTTCCTATTAGAGACTATAGTTGTTTTCTTTGGTAAGCTCTTCCCTATCTAAAATTTCGTACTGAAAGGTTGAGTCACGAGTTTCATTGGTATCCTGTGTCAAGACTATGAACCCAGGTTCTGTTAATTTTTAGCTGTACTTTTTTTAGCTGTTGCGGAGTCTTGCTGAGGTGAGATTCCTAATACGTGGTTGTTTCCTTTCAGTAATGTAGGCTCTGTCAGTTTCTTTACATTATCTGGTCAAAGTGTCAGTGCAGAAATTTCGTGTGTTTCAGGTTACATTCTTATACAGGTCGATATTACGTTTGGTTTCTTTTATACAGTTACGTTTCTTTCAAACAGTTAACACTGACCGAGCCTACTGAGCTTTAAATTGTCTTTTTTTCTTATTAATGAGATCGATTTACACATACACAGGATTCTTTTCAATTTCATATACGAGATGTGGCTCTGAGCTCAGTAGCACATTTAGGTTTTCAGTTCACATTCCCAGGTTTGTATTTGCGTTAACACACACACACACACACACACACACACACACACGCTACTCACTTACACTTGGCGACATCCTGCATAGGATATGTTCATTTGGTTTTCTTTGAAGCCGTTAGAATATTAAATTTTTTTTTCGACAACAAACACCAGCATCTAGCACTTAGTAAAGTGTTTGACCATTTGTGTAATTCCTTTCCAGTTTGTGATTTACTTTATGTGCATTCTGTTTGTATAATACGTGTGTCTGTTAAGTAGCAGAAGTTCTTTCTGTTGGTCAAGGTAGGAAGTTTGTGCTTTCTTAGATACGTTTTTGTTTTTGCATAACTACGGTTTGTGATGCAATTTGCTTTCGATTTTTGTTTCGTAATTAAAAGCCTCCTCATTGAGATTCAGTTTCATTTTACGATACATGTAGTAGAGCCGGCCGAAGTGGCTGAGCGGTTCTAGGCGCTACAGTCTGGAACCGTGCGACCACTACGTTCGCAGTTTCGAATCCTGCTTCGGGTATGGATGTTTGTGATGCCCTTAGGTTAGTTAGGTGTAAGTAGTTCTAAGTTCTAGGGGACTGATGACCTCAGCAGTTAAGTCCCATAGTGCTCAGAGTCATTTGAACCATTTTTTTGTAGTAGCAGTTAATATTTTGGATAAATTTTTAGAGCAACAGTGCTGTCTGGCAGTTTTTAAACACTCAACAATGGATACGAGATGGGTAAAGTGTAGCAAAACTTCACCGAACGTGCTTACGCAACCAAGTGACAATATGACAGCGGAAACAGTATCATTCAGCAATCTCCTGTTTCTGACACGACTGCTGAGTCGAATAACAACAATACAATGGATTCACGTGAACGTACAACCACATGTAATGTAAATCAGATTGTAACAAACATCGATAGAACCGGTGTCCACCCCGGTAGCTAATTGGTCAGCGCGACAGAATGTCACTCCTAAGGGTCCGGGTTGGATTCGCTGCTGGGTCGGAGATTTTCTCCGCTCAATGACTGGATGTTGTGTTGTCCTAATTATGATCATTTCATCCCCATTGACGCGCACGTCGCCGAAGTGGCGTCAAATCGAAAGACGCACCATGCGAACGGTCTACCCGACGGGAGGCCCTCGTCACGACATTTTTTTTATAGAACCGGTGAAGAATTAATAATATTCAACTGCCTTGTATCCGATGCAAATGCCGTTAGCAACATGGATTCGGGATGTGTAACGGAAACCATTAGGGGTGCAAATCCTGACACAAATTTAGTAAGTGCGGGTGGTCGTCCAGATATGATTCTCACAGTTGGAGCGAAAATTTGACAAATCAGATGAAATGATGGAAGAAACTAATACACGGTTTGACACAGATGAACGGTTGAAACAATCCCAAGAGAAGTTGGAAACATTGTCGGATGAAATGAAAAACAAGCTCAAAAGTTAATTGCAATCCGTAATCGATAATGTAAAATATTAGAGACGGAAGTCGAGTAAATTGAAAACGGGCAACAGTACGCGTACGATGAGAGTCTTGGCAAAATTACAAGCTTTATACCTAAGGAAATGATAAAACAAGTACAACAATGCATCACGCAACTACAGGAACAGATGAAAGCAGTAACTGACCAACTAGAAAGTTTGCAAACGTAGACGCATAGGCCTACGCCCATTGAACTTGTTGAAAGAAATGAGAAAATAGAAGAAATCAAACAAAACGGCAAATTTGTCCAACTCTGAGAATGAATCAGTTCACACGACACCTGCACTTTTTTTTTTTTTTTTTTTTTTTTTAGAAACGGGAGAAAGAATATCAGTCACGGAAGCACTTCAAAGAAAAACAAGATAAGATTAATAAACAGCAGAAGAAATACAACAGGTGGCTTCAAGCACAGCTCAAACGCATCGAAAACAAATTGAACGGAAATGATCGCCAGCAGGAATCTTTTCCTTCTTTCATTAGTCCAGCAATAAAGAATAGAGAAAATGATGACCATGTCTTGCGTCTTGGAATTTTGGCAATTTATGCCAAACAATTGGTTCAAATAGCTCTGAGCACTATGGGTTCAAAAATGGTTCAAATGGCTCTGAGCACCATGAGACTTAACATCTGTGGTAATCAGTCCCATGGAACTTAGAGCTACTTGAACCTAACTAACCTAAGGACATCACACACATCCATGCCCGAGGCAGGATTCGAACCTGCGACCGTAGCGGTTACGCAGTTCCAGACTGAAGCGCCTAGAACCACTCGGTCACACCGGCTGGCTATGCCAAACAATACGCCACAACAACACAGTGAGCGCAGTGTTTGATGGTGTCAAAATTTCGGCGCCCCAAGACGCGAGGAAACTTTTGAATATAAACACTTGTAAACAGTGTGCGAATTGAACACATGCCGTAATTATAATGATGAAATACATCCCCAAGCGTCGTTGAACCAGTCTTATTATGCTATTACACCTACTTGGCCTTTACAACACAAGTTAGAATTCATGTACAGCTTTCTTGGAAATGAACCTATAGTAAGAGTGAGTACACTCATTAGCGAATGGCGTTCTGAACAACGCTTTTCTTTCAGCATTCCGGTCGCCAGTAAAACACGACCGTATTAAACATGGTATAATCTCGTTGCAAAACTTCTAACAATCAGATTTTTCCAGCCCTACCCCGTAAGTTGAAGATGTAATCAGACGCAAGAGACACCATTTCAAACGGCTCAGCCCCGTGAATTGATCAGAATTTGTTTAATAAAATTACAATTACATTTACACCAAATTATCTCTGCAAGGTGATGTAAAGACAACATTGAGGAATTAGAGCTTGACATTGACAGTAATTTGACTGGCAAAGAAGCAGCAGGAAAGTTTGACATTTATGACAACGTGTACTCTCGTAAACATAGCAGGCACTACGGGTCGAACTGTAGGATTCTCAATAAAAGCAGTTTCAGACACTACCGACAACACCACCCATACAACAAGAATATCTGGCATCAAAACAGCAACCAAAATCGTCAAAATTTTCAGACTCATGTCCACCAGCATTGCAATCAAAACAAAAATCAGTATGGCAACACTAATAAGTGTAATAACAAATAATAGAACGGTGACAAACATGTATGCAATCAGCAATGTAATCATTCAAACAAAGGTAGCTAATGCCACAACAAAAACCATTCAAACTTTAGAACTAATACAGTGTCCTCAAGTGAGAAAACTATGACTCAAGGATTTTATTGAAATGGCTATCACTCACATTAAGGGCGCAGCAGATAAATGTCGACAACTCCACAATGCTAAAGCTAAAATAAGAAGTTTGAATTAGGACACACGGTACTAATTAGAGCACATCACATCTCCAGCAAAGGTAAGTAATTAAGCAAAAACCTTTTCCTGTTGTACAGAGGACCATATCGGATCAAATGAATCCCACATGAAAATGCAATGGAGGTAGAACTTCATACACTAAAACTCAACAGGTTTGCATCACATTTCATATGTTAAGTATTTTTTTGAATAGTTTTTATTTATGTCACGATATGCAACACTTACTTGATTATACTGCACCGGGAAGTAAAATGAGACATACACCTTTCTATTTCTGGATTAACTTTAGTGACATTTTGGTGCATTTGGGAGACATCATAAATATTCCTGCAATTCAGTCTGTACAGTGGAACATTTTATGACCTGTGAACAGTGAATTTACTTTCAAAACTTTTTCTTCAGGATTTGCTTTATGTACTAGCGATTCATCAACAACATTAACACATTTATTCACACTGTGTGAGCGTGGAAGTAGTTGCCAGTGGGTAACTGATGAAAACAAATTAAATTTCTTTCAACAAACGGAAATTTTATTCCTAAAAGCCCTTTTTTTTAAAAAAAAAAAAAGAACAGATTTAAAATTATAATCAGAAAGCACGCTATAAATATCAAGTTACAATTTATTCAGAGGCAGAAAGGACAAATTTTGACAGTATGAGCTTTCGGGCTGAGAACCTTGCCGCTCTCTTTTGACACGGCCGTAGACACGACCGCTCACAACAACCTCTGAAAGACTACACTGGTGCAAATCTGCATCACAGCAGATTACTTTAAACTAAAAATTTTAACAACTCACACAAGCACATAAACTATGCACCCCGTAAGAGGGATGGAAATGGTACAAAACACTAACATTAAAAAAACTTAGCTTGCCACCGAAGGTGCAACTCGATTAAAAAAAAAAAAAAAAAATACCCTCGTACGGTGGAAGGATGGCAACTTTATCGACTAAAATGATTTAAATAAAAAAAACCATGAAGTGCAGTCTTACATAAAATATACAAACATGCTCTACATTACACATATACCGCCTCTCAAGCTGATAGCCAAGATAAAAACGTATTTCAGGAATTCGGCCGTTACGCTTCAATCAATAAATTCGTTAACGCCGAATCCGACAAATATGACAGAGGCAGCTATTAACATACAGCAGACCGACAAGCAGACAGACGGACACTAACTGCCTAACAAATGCGGACGGGAGACAGACGAGCAAGCTGGGGACGAGAGACTGACCAAGAAAACAAGTATAATTTAACAAGCAAATGAAACAATATGTCATGAATCACTTAACTTCTAATAAACTGCGATGTCTGGCGAAGACCTGGCGCAGCATCCCCAAAATGCTTTCCCGAACCGTCCGCTGCCAGCCGTTCCAACGGATGCAGGAAGACGCGCCGATCTCCCGTCTCACGGCGTCGCAGCTCACCCCGTCCAGACCGATGTCGTGGGTTGGTTCCTGTTGCTCTCGTGTCGACCGCAAAGCCACTACCCCTCTCTATACGGCGCTGCCCACTGGACTGACGTGGCGACCTCATATGCCCCGACGCTCAAGACGGACAAGTCATCTTGTGTCCCAATGCGCGACCGAACAACCGATCGATCCAACCGCCAACGACCATTGCCTGAACAAACTCGAGCAGTCTGGCGGCCTAACACATACTAGCACTCCGGACGACAGGCAGACACTGACTGCCCCACACTGACCCGGCTGACCAACTGATTAGACTCGTCGCCTAGCAAGCTTATAGCGCCCCTTAAATGCACGTGAACACGCAACCTTTCCCCTTTCCCACCAGAGGGAGACACCAAAGCTGCGATTGCCACAGCGACGCCACCTCAGAAACGGAGGGCGACTGCTTCACACTACGCGCTGCGGCGTGCTCCTCAAAACAGCAATTTTTACCACGGCTCAACCTGTATTGAAAATATATTAAGGTAAATATGGAACGTAGTGTGAAACGATAAAATCCTGTGGAGAAGTTAATTTTGGGAGTATGGCTAAAGGATATGCAGTGAATGATCAACTATGGTGTGCCAGTGATGTAGGCTTCAAGTTGTCTACTTGTATGTGAACAGAACAGAGAAACTTTGATGTACTGAGTGAGATGAGATGAAGTATTGATATTTATAGGGTAGGTTGGTGTTCAGCAGTAGCCTGGTGTGCTTGAAGATTTTTATGGAACTATATGAAGCTATATTTGCACTTATATCGTTAATGAGGTAAGGACAAGTGACATTCTGCTTCTGGCTTACATACAACTGTGACAACATTACATTAGTCTATGTTTAATGGGAGAACAGGAAACCAGTATGCGAATGTTTGATGAATTCTTTGGTTTGTTGCAGAGAGGACATGTTGTACTGTGCAGCTATCGTGGCACAGCTTGTGCACTGTTTGGAGTTCACGAATTGCGTCCAGCGCTCCCAGCAACTTCTTGAACAATTTGTTGCGTAATAGCCCATCGGCCTCTCAAAGGGGCAATCCTCAAATCGCCAGGTAATTGAAAATGACGAATTTGATGTAATTTAGTTGTTAGGTACGCATGTTTTTCGTAGAGAGCAGTACGTTTATCAGCAAGTTCATCGATTTTGCTATCGACTGCAGGCTGTCTGGTTATTTGAAGCCATGAGGTTTCTGAGCTTC
Source organism: Schistocerca piceifrons (assembly GCF_021461385.2). Classification (NCBI taxonomy): domain Eukaryota; kingdom Metazoa; phylum Arthropoda; class Insecta; order Orthoptera; family Acrididae; genus Schistocerca; species Schistocerca piceifrons. The sequence continues at coordinate 249,999,392 of NC_060144.1, forward strand.
ACGGTCTGTGTTTAATCTTCCTACAAGTTATGCAGGATGTAACGGTAGGAGTTAAGATATTTTTAAATGTGGCACCTTCGTATGTTCACGTATCAGTGCGTTGGTTGTTTTTTCTCTGCATCCAACTATTCCCACAGACACTTCACGAACCTTATGACCTGATGTTTTTTTCAGTGTCGTAATTGGCCCTATAAGTGGATTACACCTCAGTACAGACTAACTGTTTTGTGTCAACACTTCCACAGTTCAACATCTGACATGCTGCTCGGGGAAGAATGAGCATTAATGGCTTCCTCCTTCCGCACATACTTGGTGGTACTATCAAACCTAAAACCATATGACTTCAGAATTATTAGTCTACAAATGACGTAAATACTGATGTAATGTTGTTCAGCACACACTCTTCAGTCACCAATAGAAATATCTTAATTAAAAGCTGTTACGCCCTGTATAAAGCGGTATGAGCTTAAGGGGCTGTGTAGAGTAGGTGAGGAGTGTTACATGAAGTGTTGAGAGGCCGGGAGCTGAAGTTTGATCTGTATCTAATCATCGTTGCGATTATGCCTGTAAGTGAATGGCTGTGCGTATTATGGTGCGTAGGTTGTAAAGGAAGAATGTTCATGTTGTTGCAACTAGATACATTGCGGCAGGACTGCCTCTCAAAAAGTCTACGTTCATGTCTCTCATTTTGATGATATGTTAATAAGATACCATAATTTCCATTGAAAGGACGTCATTGATCCTATTTTTACCGGCTTTTAGAAGAGACCAGCCATGTTTCGGACAAGAGGATTACTCGATAACTAAGTTGGTGGAAGAGGAGGCTCACTTCTTTGTAATGAGCAGATAAGGATTGGGTGTTGGAATGCACTATTAATAGGTTTGATGCATTCTATATAGGGCCCTGATGAAGGCTGTTTGACAAATTTGTCCCATTTCTCGCACTTGGCTGTAGTAATAGACATTCCTGGGAGGCAGCTTTCCTTAGGGGGTGCAGAGAGTTCCTCTCCCTTGAGGTTGCCACCCACAGATGCTGAGGGAAGAGAGATCCCAGAGTTAACATTCTTTGTGGTTACAGAGCTGTGGGAAACAGAGGAGTATGCATTGTGATGAAATGTGGTCGAGATACAGACGAGTGTGAGACAACTTACCCTCTGTCTTAAAGGCTGAAATGTAATTAGAGTTTTAGACAATGCTTGGTGGAAAGAAAGGAGAAATGATTTTCATGGGTGATAAATCCAGCGGAGGGGAGTAGGTGTACTAACTACAAGATTACCGTAGAAAGCTACAATTAAATTAGTAGTTTCTGTAATAACACTGATTGTGATTTTGGTTACTGACAGTTTAACTTAAAAAGATGAGTGAGTAGTGAACTAAGGAGAAGCTAATAATTGCAGCTCCACTATTGCAAGCAAACAGAGAAGTTTTGAACAAATGAAAAATAGCCACAGTTACAAATACAAAGACAATGATAAAGGTAACACTACTCTAAGATAGTATTTTGGAGTAGTCAAGTTAGTATTAAAGCAAAAAAACTTGTGTTAGGTTTATACTTCGGCTCGAACACTCTCACATAATGTTACTCAGTTCTGCCATGTTTGTAGCTCTTCTTGCTAGCTATGGTCTTGCTAATCACTCTGCCGTCCTTAGTCTATATATTTTGAAGGCCAGATGAGAAATGTCTTTGATCAAAACATTTAGCCATTTGCTTGTTAGATCTCCTGTTATTGTAGGCCTTCTCATTGATATCGTTTTCGTCTGACTAAAAACTTCTCACTTTTTATGTATGACCTAAGCTTTACAGTTGTTGGACAACTTTGAATAGCACCTAATAGTCTTCGTTCCAGTCGATGACGCCTGTCAGTGGCCATCTTATTTCACTGCCTAATTTTTCATGTTCGGCTGGTATAACTTGTCTGGCTGTGTCTTTCGTCTCATTTCTGCTAAGCCAAACAGCTGCAGGCGATTACACCTTTGATACCGCTCTAAATAGTCCATCGTAGCACAACATTTTACCCTAGACTCATGTATTTTTCTCGTATTTAGTTTTAATGCAGTGCCTGTGGTACCATTGCTCTCATCAGTTTCACAGATTTTGGATTTTACTTGGTGACCTAAGTGGGAGCTGCAGATGGTCAAGTGTTAAAAAGAAAAAAACTTGTTGCTCACCGGACGAGCCACGAGTTATTTATATTTGGATTGTTGGCAGTATGCTAGTTGGCGGAAAGAGTACAGAACGGCAATCCGTGGAAATAGGGTCGATTATCTACGTAGAGACTTCTTTTATTTTCAGTTTTACGTTAGTTTCACTACAAGTAATGCACAACATACTGTATTTATTAATATTTCCAGATGATGATTTACACATGTTGGGGTATATTCATCGAAAAAATGAAAAACAGTAACTTTCTTGGAAACTGGTAATCATTTTACAATTACACGGTTGTTTATAAGTTTCTGTACAAAAGCATGTTTGGTTTACAATCATAAGAGGTTCTGTCTGGTCACATATCGCGGCAACAAATGATGCGTCACCCATCATTTCACCAAGCATTGGAAGTGTAATGTATTTTGATGCAGTCTCCTCGAGATGTGGGTACTTTTTATGTGTCTATAAGGTACTAGCTGCTTGGCTAAATTCTGTACCGGACGATAAAAATGGAGATGCGAGGTTGCTCCAGCGACTGCGTTTAGAGAGGTAAATCATTTGAATACTAAATTATGGAAATTCTTCTTAAGCTTGAAAAACCTCATCATATCATTGTGAATCTTTTTGTCCATCCCACGCATCAGTTATCATAGGAAATTTGTACCCCCATTCCTGCAGGTACGGCTTGTAACGCCGGAAATGCATATCCTCCTATTTACATATAATGTACTATAAATTTTTTCCTTATTTTGTTACCTGAAGATATGACATTTCTGTGTCTTTATATACTGTAATTGTTTTACTATTTGTATATATATATATATATATATATATATATATATATGCGTTTATGTCAATGTATAATTGGTTTGTTTTGTAAATATTATTTGTATTTTTACGCTGGGTCTGACCTAGGGAAAACTATGCTATCGAACGATCACATCGATAGGTCGTGCAGAGAGCCAAAGCGTTTAGGATCTTTGGAAGTGTTAACTTTGCCTCGCGGAGCGCAAGCAGAGCAGAGTCTGGCTGGAGTAGGGTGGTGGAGCAGGTGTGTTGTGTGACGCTCCTGCGAGTTGCTGCGCTTTCGGGGTTTGGCAGCACGTAATTGTGCTCGACTTGCTATGATAGTTTCTGACACGGTGTTGCGGACGGGAAGCATTAGTTGGCGCACATCAAGAGCCCGTTTCGCCTGGTGACAATGTCGAGAAGAAGGCGTGCCAACATCCAGCTTCTGCAACAACGACAGCCGACAATGAGTGACTGTCGCCACCTCCTCGACCGACGACTTCAAACCTTCAACCAACCAACAAGGAAGACTGGAAGCACGTAAAGTTTTAGAACTGTATGGCAGACCTCAGCTTTTAAAATTGTTGCATTTGCATTAAAAAAAATATAGCAACTTAGCATGAACCTTTGTTGCTCATTATCCCAATTGCATTACCAAACAGGGTCCCTTCCTTTTCCGAAATGAACCCGTGTGTCGTTGATATTCAAACGCCAGCATTGAAGTAATATCATTCCATTTCACTGCTTTAATTTCAAAGTTCAGTTAAAGTATTCATAGCTGGCTACAGTATTTAGCACAAATTAAGAGTGCGAGTTTTGTTACCATACTTTAGCTTACCTGTGACTGCAGCTCAGCTTGGTACGTACTAAATTTTACTATTATTAATTGTTCAAAATCATTTCATTCAAGTTCAAAGCTAAGTCTCTTATTCCTAAATTGCGTAGATGCAAGTAGCTTTTGAAATGATTATTGAGGTAGTCCAAGACTAACCTTATTTTATTGAATTTCGTAGTGTTTCAGAAAACAAAGTTCACTATTAATTTCAGTCACTAAATTAGCTTTCAATTTTGCTGGTTTTATTAATTCTTTTGCTAAATTAAGTCAGAGTGTTGCGAAATTTATTACTTCTGACAAACATTCAGTTTTCACACAACATGTGTCAACCTTCAGTTGCCACGCTTTTAGTGCTAATTATATGTGCAATAACCTTTCTTTTTTAGTTATTATAGTGGTTGTCAATAGGACTGGCGACCGTTATTTTCCCCAAATCTCAAATATCTAACTAACGCCAGTTAATTGTTAACGTAACGACCGCACATTTACTTTCGTTATTAACTTTACCCTTTTTCAAAATTAATTTCCACCAGTTTCATTAGCATTTTTCCTTTCATTTAGATGTAACCCTTTCCTCCCTCTTTACCGACAGTTTAACTTCAGTGACGATTGCTTTTTCCCAAAAAATTTCCATTAGGTACACGCGGTTTAATTTTTCACTGTCATTAAGGTCGATAAGAGTGGGGGAGGTTACAAGCTTCATAACGTCAGTAAAAAAAAGACGTTCCTGTGTTTTACATATAGATTCTTAGCGCTCAGCAGGTCATCTTCCTGAACGAATTGCGAAGAAATAGATGCAAGTTTGGGTGTTGAAGTCTCAGCAAGCTGCTTTTGAAACGTCTAATAGAGCCTCGGAGTGTGTTCCAGTGTTGGCAATATTGAATTTTCAAAAGCAGATTGCATTCCAGACTGAATTTTCATTGTATGGCACTGCAGCTGCCCTACAGCACGAAGATCAGGATGGTAGGTGCCGTGTATCCCACGCCTCTAAAGGCATCTGAAAAAACTATTCTCTATATGAGTTGGAGGCATTAGCTGTGATAACTGCCTTCAACAAGTTCCGTTTCTACATTCCAGCTCTAAACTGATAATCGGGCCATGACTTGGGTTTTGGCCCACCCTCGACGATCTCGTGGATAGCATGACGGACTACACGGAATTCAGAATTCCATTTTGGAATCAAACATGTAATGGGCAAGGACAATGTAATTTCAAATGGGCTAGTAGCATGTTTCAAGATGATTCTAAGGGGGATGAAGTTGAGAGAATGACGGAGCAGCTCCCTAATTATGAAGTAGTTAATCCGATATAAGGTAGTATTTGAACTGTTTAAGTGTATGATAAGATATTTGGAGCAGCGCGACAGCCAGGAACAGATAAGAGACAGGTTGACCAAAGGTGAAGGGACGAAGCCACAATGTTGAAGGACGGAATTTTGTACTGTACGCCTTAAAGTAGTAGATTCAGTCTTATTCCGATGCTTTTTGCCTGTTTGTCATCAGTTACAGTTAGGCTGACACTCTGGAGTGCACAAAACTCTTGCTAAGTTCAGTGAGGGCTATATATGGATTACGGCATAAGTACGATGGTATGGCCTTGTAGAACGTGTTTTATTAGTAAACCCCCTGCCACATCCCTAAATGGATGGTACTTGGACAGCGCATGACTGTGTTTAGAAGTGTGACTCCATATAGTCGAAGGGTCGAGCTGTACAAATCGTTTTCATGCCTAGCATCTAAACTCACTGCAGTAATACGAATTATTCAGTCAAAAAAGCTGATTAAAATTGAATAATAGTAACAACTGAAAAAGGGGTTTTAGGCTACAGAATAGCTGATGTGAATGACACCAGAAGGTATAAATCGATTTAACAGACTTATACAGTCAAAAATGTGGTGCAACAACAAATCATTTAAACATGAAACAAAATACTAATAAATTTCAGATGCAGTTAAGCTTGTGTAGAGGCGTAATTAGAATGGTGCCAGAGTCTCCAAATGCTAACTAATCATCACTCGTATGCGAAAGAAAGAATCTTTCCTTACTCCCAAGAGCCACTCAGCAACGCAGAATGCCCGAGTACCCCACACGCATGCCCAATGAGAAGTGTCTTTCGCACACGAACCTAAGCACAAATTATATAAATATAGAAAATGGGCCACCGTTTTTAAAATAAATTAGATTTATGATGTAATAGATGTTTTTGTTCCAGTTCTATAGAGACCAAACACAGTATTCTATAAGGTCCAGTAAAAAGAACTCCCATATTTGGAGAGACTGCTGTGTGGAGGGAGTGTTGATTGATTGAGGTGTACCTGCCATTTTCACTAGGCATAATGGCTTGGGTAGGTGAGCATTGTGGTTTGTTGTGGAGGAGTATATTCGTAATGGTGGTTCCGTGATACCAACTCAGTGAGCATTTCGCTTTTGGTTCGAACTTGACTGACATGATTCTTGACCATTGAAGAGTAAGGCAGCTTCAGCTGTATGATAAGTCTTTATTTCTGATCAAAGTAGTTTCGCAGCGTTAGAGCCAGGTCTTCAGCGAAACTATTTCGATCCGAAATAAAGATTTATCATAGAGCTCAATCGCTCTTATTCATTATAGTTCAATTTTGTAGCTGTGGGTGCCCACAGTACAAAATTTAACGCAGCATGGTTCTGTTTCTGATTGAGAAACTATTCGAATGTGGGTATCAAAATTTAGAGCAGCAGGTTCTGCACCGGAAAGAAAATCAACTAGCGAAGCTCAGACTGTAACAACACTATAAAATCTGATGCATGTCAGAGCTTCTTTCCAGCACTTTCCAATGCGTTCATCACTTAAAGGGAGTTAGAATGCAAAAATTTTTTTTCTTGTTTTGGGATTTTTATCCTATTATAAAATCTGCAATTTTCCAAATCAAATGATTATATGTATCACTTGAAAACTCAAATGGGAAGTATTTTTTTAAAATATAATGTAACACCGGTTGATTTTTACGTGCATTACTTCAGGATGTAGTCAAATCGATAATTTTTTATATAGAAGGCTGTGGATTGCTGTGTTATAAAGGTTAAATTACGTCTTTGTATCGGTACCAGTGTCAAAAACAGTATTGCATCGTTTCATAGTATAAACACATATTGTATGTCGAAGTGCTAACGTTTTTCCGAGGAAAAGTGACGAATAGATTGGCAAATCTCTCGAAAAGTAAAGTATGACGCCAAAACGAATTATTTTTAAGGAATGTGGGTTTCATGGTAATAGATTTTTGAATGAAGGGAAACATTGTGTTCAACATGTGGTGTGTGAAGTTGCAATGAAATACAGGCAAACTCGTCAGTATCTAGAGAAACACCCATTAGTGCTTCAGAGATAAAATAAAATGTTGTGATACACAGTTTTCTCAAAATGAAAGTGATATAAATGGTAGGTTCGGTTATATTCTGATAGATTTACACTTACTAACAAGGGTGTTTGGTGAATACGTTTGTTGTAAAATATGTGGAGGGCCAGTTAGTTTAGGGGCGAGGCGGTTAAAACAGGGTACTTAATAAGCAAAGTGGCATATGTAATGAACTATGTGTAGCAATCAGTTGAGTTTTTAATGACTAATTGTCCAATCTGTCTACTTACAACTGGGCTTGAAGAACACACATTTAAAAAAATGCCGTATCACAGAAAACAATTTTTTTACAGAGGCGTCTACTACCCCACTTTATCAGATTAGTTGGATAATGTAAATTTAAAAAATACAACTCCATTTACAAACCCTGACAATCACTTCATGTTCAATAATCACATTAATATGGTTCATCATCATCATCAATGCCGGCTCACTGTTCATGAGCCCGTATTATTATCTTCTCCGTCCTCTTCTGACGATGTGCTACACTTCTGTACTTTTCCAACTTTCTGTGCTTTCTTCTGCCCAACATTTATGACTTCAGTAGGCCTAGAACTGTTAGAATATGACCCCATTTGAAGTATACTTTTGTGAGCCTTTCCCTTTTTTATAGAAGATTTTAATTCTTCCTTATAAGGTAAACTTGTAAGAAAGCTATCTTTCCTCTTCTTCCATCAGCTTTTTGCTCCTTTCTTTCAGCTATTGGCATTGTTTTTATGTCTTTAGGAGAGATGTGGAAAGCTGAAGTTGAAGGCTTAGTCCTATCCGACTGGGAGACTCTGGTGTGGTTGGAAAAGATGTTTCTCTGTTTAACGACTCTGAAGTAGGTTCTGAAGGCGGGGCATCACCTTTCTCCGCAGGTGCGTCAGGGTCTGTTGTTTCAGCAGGCTGATACATCCAATCAGGGAAAATACCTGCATCCAGTGGGAAGATTTCAGTTTTATGAAATGCATTTACAGCAGTCTCAATAGAAGCAGTTTTCATGAATGCTGTCTCATACATCCCTGCAACTTGACTGATGGTTATCACTCGTCCACGATGACACTGAAGCCACTTTCGAACCTCTTGAGAGTAATAATTACTCTGTGGGGCCATGAACGCAACATCTAGGGGCTGCATTCGATGGGTGCAGTGTGGGGGGAAGCGTAAGAGATGAACATGTTTTTTTTTAGCCATATCAAGAAGTTCAATACTCTTTGTGTGTGTTGAGTGACCATCCAAGAACATAAGGACGGGTTCCTCTGCAGTTGGTTTAGAAAATTCAACAAATCGTTGAAACCACTTCAGGAAAATTTCTTTCTGCATCCAACCGCTGGGGTGATACTGGCGGAGCATTATCCAGCAGCTCAGGCTTGACTCTTTGTCTAGGGAACACAAACACTGTGGGCATATAAATTCCAGACGTGCTCGTAGAGGCTATAGCAGTCACTAAGATGCCTCTCTCCGCGGAAACCAAACCGCACACTTGACGTTTTCCCCTCAAGGCTAGCACCTTTGATTGCTTATTAGGGACTGTTGTTATTCCTGTCTCATCCACATTATAGACTGTATAGGCTGTGAAGTTGTACCTATCACAAAGTTGTAACAGCAGACCAAAGAACTGCTTCACCACAGCATGGTTAAAGCCCATTGATTTGGCAAGCGATGTTGGCTCAGCAGAACGAAGCCTTATTTCCGGATTCCTCTTCAAAAACGAATAGAACCAGCATTTACCTGCCAGCTTCTTAGTCTTGCTGAAGTTATGCGGAAAATTATTTTTCTCTGAAAGTTCGAAAACAAGACTCCGCACCTCATCGATGGTCAATCCAAACATTCTGATTTCCATAAACAGGATATATCTAGCCAGTTCATTTTCCTGCTCCTGATTAAATACAGGTTTGTAGCAGCCTAGACCTAAAACAATAATAATAATAATAACAATAACGGAAACAGTTTAATTAATTGCTTCTAAAATAGTAAATAAGCCTAACTTTCTTTGTCGCATCCTCTAAACCAGGGGCGGCCAAAAGTTGCACGCAGCTCATGAGCGCACAGCGCTGCACGTGTGCTGCTCGCGTGCAATCGTCGACCGGGGCAGTGGCGACAGCCGGCAGTGTAGTACCAGGCTAAGCTGCGGACGTTGATGCGAAGCGACCACTACGTAGTGAACGATGTATTTCAAAACCGGAAAATGCAGAGTGAATCAAGGAAACGGAGAAGTGGAGATTTGCTATCTTTTGAAAAGGAATGGGAGAATGATTTGTGCAAAAACGTGAAAATTCGAAATGTTTAATATGTGGCAGAATTCTCACTCGTAAGCGGAAGTTCAGTATTGAACACCATTATAATAAATTTCACAACGACGAGTGCAATTTATTATCGGATTCTGAGTGGATGGGGAAATTGACTGAGCTTAAGAAGAGCGATCTGACGATACTAGATGACTCTGACGTAAGTTACTGTTGTCACAAGAGATCTGCGACTTTCTTTCGTCATGTCTCTTATCTAACTAATTTAACATTTTATGGAGCACAGTTTTCTGTTTTTCAGAACGACAACAATGATAGCCCAGTGGTACGTGCAAGTTATAAGATTGCGTTTAACATAGCGAGCTGGAAAACCATTTGCGGAAGGTGAGTTTATAAAGGAGTGCATCAATGACGCTGTTGATTTACTTTGCCGGCAGATGTGGCCGTGTGGTTCTAGGCGCTTCAGTCTGGAACCGTGCGAACGCTACAGTCGCAGGTTCGAATCCTGCCTCGGGCATGGATGTGTGTGATGTCCTTAGATTAGTTAGGTGTAAGTAGTTCTAAGTTCTAGGGAACTGATGATCTCAGATGTTAAGTCCCATAGTGCTCAGAGCCATTTGAACCATTTTGATTTACTTTGCCCACTGAATGCAGTTCAGTTTCGAGGTATCATTCTTTCTCGGCGGACTGTAAGTCGTCGTATAAGTGCCATGGCAGGTGACGTTTACCGTCAATTAAGGAGTGCAGTGCAGGAGTTTAATTTCATTTTCCATCGCACTTGATGAGTCCACAGATATTTCAGACACCGCGCAATTAGTGATTTATGTCGGGCGTGGACACTGCTCTACACATAACAGAGGATTTTGTAGATATGACGTCTTTAAAAAGCACGACCACCGGCGCGGATATCCTAAAAGCCGTTGAAGAAGCTGTCGATTCAGCTGGTTTAAATTGCGAACGTCTGGTGTCAGTGGCAACAGACGGAGCACCTGCAGTGAAAGGAGAACAAATGGGATTTGTAGGATTACTAAGAAAAACGCTACAGCGTACAGTGGAATCATTGTACAGCATCCACTGCGTTTTGCACCAAGAAGTGCTCTGTGCAAAACTGGTGGACGTCATGCAAGTGGTTATTCGGGCAGTTAATTATTTGAGATCCCACGGGCTTACACATAGACAGTTTCACACATATTTAGCCGAAATTTGGGAAGAGTACAGTGACATACCATACCACAGTGAAGGCCGCTGGTTTAGCCGCGGTAATGTACTCAGACGATTTATTGAGCTGAGAATACCAATAAATCAGTTTTTAAAAGACAAAGGAAGGTACGATCCCAAGTTAGAAGATCCAGAGTGGGTTGCCGACCTTGCATTTTTAGTGGACATTAACTGGCCACATGACTGCATTGAACACAAGTTTGCAAGGAGAAAATCAGCTAATTTGTGAAATGTCTTCCAGACATTAAACGTATTGTAAACTCCACCTGTGATCATTAAATAAAACGTATCGTAGGTAATAGGCACTCTTTCAAACCATGATTTCTTTCAAGTGCTCCTACTAACCTTATTCCTTCATTCAATAAAGCAAGCTAGGTAACAAAACGCATTACAGAGGAAGAAGCGGTGAAACGGTATGGTGGGGAGGGAGGAGAGGCGGGTGGCCAGCTTGCCCCTGAGTGCACGCAGAACACCTGTTAACTGCACACGAGCAAGTGCACCGCACACAAGAAGGATTCCTACCGGCCCCTGCTCTAAGCACTTTCCACTCCGACCCTTTATTACACGTGCCTGCAGAGTACTCTGTGGAACCCTGAAGGACTTTGATGCTTTCAAATAGCCCATTGTTTGGACCAAAACTGCAGCTACAGTTTCTTTTATTCTCTTTTGACTCCATGACTGTCTTTCAATTTTCCTTTTATAAGGCGTCATAATTATGGCAAAATTTAAGTTAGATCCTGTGAATAATAATGATAATAAATTTTCTAATTGAACAAACTAAATAAACAATTTGAAAAACGCAGACGTGATTTTTAAAACAATTCGATAAAACTGGGTACTACCCTGTTCTATCAAATTTAGTGACACCCTGTTTTATCCGACAACGCCATAGTAAGAACAAGTTGATTTCAACAGCGGGACAAACATTTTGAAACACTCAACGATCGGTAGTACAGACAACGTTTAACTTCTATCATACTTACTTTACGGTCTTCAATTATAAACGCAAAATTCACAGTCAAATATTACAACACAACACTGTAAAAATATATTTCTTCACCGAGAGAACTCACTGTTGCTTTCAACAGACTGCAGCTACTCTAAGAATGAAGGTCATTGAGATTGGAAGAGGTTACTATGTTTACCGGGAGATGGCAGCACATATCAGTCGAGAAAAGTACTATACCCTGATTCATCAGACAACCCTGTTTTATCAGACTGTCCCCTACATGAAGACAGTGAGGTATCGAATGGAGTAGCCAGGAAACGTATCTTAAATCGTGCCTCATTCATTTTGGATTTCTGGTAAGTGTAAAAATGATTATTTTGAAGCAAATGTTAGATGGTTTTGTGGATTAAAAGCTATTGACAAAGGAAACACTGGAGCAGAAACAACGTGTGCCGTGATGAATATGCCACGCCCACCTTGTAAAATTGACAAGTATGCAGGATGTATTGGAGCTCCTGTGGAATCTGTTGCATTTGAGTCAATGAAGTTGGCTGCAAACGAAGCTGTTGAAACTAATGATGGTATGACTGACATACCAGTAGCTTTTGATGGCACTTGGCAGAAGTGCACTTACAGTTCAAAGAATTCTGTCGCTATGGTGACCAGTGTGGATACTGTAAAGGTAATAAATTTCAAGATTTTAGCCAAACACTGTTATAAGTGTAAATCAGGAATGAAGAAGGGCTTATCTGTGACATAGATCATGAAGGAACAAGTGGTGCTATGGAGGCCTCTGTAGCTATTGAAATTTTCAGTCGATCTGTGAAGGACAGGGAGTTTGTTGCATTAAGTTCTTAGGTGATGGAGCCTCAAAAGCATGTAACAGAGTAGTAGCAGCTCAGCCTTATAGTGATAGGATTATCACAAAACTGGAATGTGTTGGTCATGTCCAGAAGAGGATGGGCACCAGGTTGAGGAAGTTGAAACAAAATTTGAGAGACTAGAAACTCCCTGACGGTAAAACCATAAGAGGCAGGCTAACAGACAATATGATTGATGAACTACATGAGTATTATTGGATGGCCATTAGATATTATAATGAGGATTTGTTGAAAATGAAGCAGACAGTATGGGCTACCTTCTTCCACAGACTGTCAACCGATGAGAAACCAGTACACCACCTCATGGACCTGATTCATGATCCAATTACCGCAATGTCCAGTTCTCAAACAGTTCATACAGCTGTAGACATTCCATCCCAACAGTAGTCATGAATATCGTAAAACCTATTTATAGAGATCTGGCAAATCCGGATTTACTGAAGAAGTGTCTGCATGGTCAGACTCAAAATCCCAACGGGTCGTTCAATAATCTTATATGGACTCGCTTACCAAAAAATGTTTTTGTTGGAATGAAGACACTAAAGTGGAAGTCAGTGATGATGTTATTGCTTTTGATGATGGCAACTTTGTTAAGGTGAAAGTGCTACAGCATATGGGAATTAACCCAGGAGCAAACTGCATCAGAGAACTTGAACGGATGGAGAAGGTTTGCATTGATAAAGCAGAGTATGCAGCACAGTTGGCCATTAAAGAGTCCAGAAATAAGAAAATCTCGGAAAAAGATAAAGCGGATGATATATAGTATGGTGCAGGGTGCTTCTGAGTGACTAAAAATAAAAAACTTAAGCATATATTAAGTGAGTTATAGTCTTTTTAACCTTTAGAAGCCGTTCCTGAAAATCTTCATTTTCTGTTGCATTTTTCTCTAAATATCAGAACCCACTTCGAGTAGAGTAATCAACTTTTCAGGGAGTAATAATATATATATCCTAAGTCAACTAAACTAAAAGAAGAAAATAAAGTTATGCATAATTAAAATTATTTACGATAACGTACAAAGAAGTACACAATATTTTAACTGTGTGATTAAAAAATTGTATTTCTGAAAGCAGTGGCTGAAATGCAATTATTGTAGTTCGGTGCACTCAGTATATACAGTTTAATGTCGTAAAAGTTTCATGTCAATGGCTACAGTGGTTCCTGAAATACTGAGAAGCCAAGTAACTTTAAACATCGTCGCCCACTCCACTTGAACTTGCAGCTGCCCTGCTATTTTTTGATAGAAGAGTAAAAAGAATCCTGCACAGAGATCTTCACATGCGTCCATACTAATTAATGGCTACCCAAGAAGAGAGATTTTGAAACTTGTAGAGCTGTGTGTTAGGAAATAGTTCAGGGCATTCCTCATGGTGAGGTTTTGATTTCTTCTGATAAGGCCCACCTCCACTTGTCAGTCTGTGTAAATAAACAAACTTTCTGCTACTAGCTAGCAGAAATACCATCAGGAACTCCAGCAGAGACAACTTCTCAACCAGCGTGACACACTTTTGTGCCCATTGCTGAATTTGGTGTTGGGGTCCGTATTTTTTCAGGAAATATGGCGTAACGATGATGGTTAATACAAATCACAGCTGTCACATGATCACATGATGGAGACCTTCCGCCAGCCTGAGTTAACCAGTTCGTCAGGGAGCATGTAAAGGGAGAACTGTGGTTCCAACAAGATGGGGCCACAGCTCACACTTACCGCATCCTCTAGAAATTTTTAGAGAGTTGCTTCCTAGACGTCTTCTCTGTTGTATAAAGTCCATATTGGAACCATCGAGTGTTTTGAAACGTCCCCTTTGAACAATTTATACACGACTGTGCTTAACCTGACACACAATATTTTGTTAGCGCAACGCAATCTGACTTTCAAAATTCCCTACAAAAGAATGGCCCTGACTAACATTAAACTATACCTTTCACAAATCACTTACCTCACAAAAATCTTCTCTGCTTAAGCTACTGCAATACAGCGAGCGCCACTACTGCCAGCTAAATAAAAGATTCAAACTACTGAAGGCACTAACTACTGATAGGGATAGTTAGCAAATGAAAGATATTAATAGAGAACAAACAATGTATTTACCTTGATATCATCATATATAAATATAGCAGTTCATGACAAATTTCAAAACTCCGCCATCTCTCTCTCCACATCCACCACTGCTGGCGGCTCACCTCCAACTGCGCAACGCTACGCGCTGTTCACAACCAGCTGCCTAACACTACAATGGCGAGTATTACAACAATGCAAAACAGCCACAGACTGCACACAGCACAGCCAGTGATTTTCATACAGAGGTGGCGTTACCAATAAAAAAACCTAAACAGCCTAACAGCCTACTTACATAGAGAAAACATAAACAGCCTACTTACATAGAGAAAACATAAACAGCCTACTTACATAGCCCCCATGCTCCCCACAAAAAATTTTGCAAAATATTTTTGGGCAGTGGCCAATAATGATTTGATAAAATTTTTCATAATTACAATAACAAAGATATCAAATGCACACACTTATTGATACAATGTTGGTCAAAAGCTAAAATTGTCTCACAGTCCATAAAGACAGTCCTAATCGCACATAACAGGAGAATAGCAGTGTTTGTCTCAAAGTCTGAGCAGTAAAAGAAAATGCGCACGGAAGTAGTGGATTTCCATGCAGTCTTGAAGAAGTAGTGTTGTCCTTCCAATGGAAAGACAGTGCTGACTCTCGACATGCAGACAGGTAATGGGCCACAACAGAGCAAACCTACAGCAGAGTCAGTCGAAATTTTGAAGAGTATTGGTAGGTAGGTCATCACAGAGCAGACCCACTGTAGTCCTGGTAGAGATTACGGTATTGGTGGGCCACCAGAGGCGCAGACCCACTGCAGTCCTTGTAGAAATAATGGTACTGATGGATCATCAAAGATGTAGACCCACTGTAGTCCTTGTAGAGATAATGGTATTGGTGGGCCACCAGAGGTGCAGACCCACTGTAGTCCTTGTAGAGATGATCAGCAGCCATCTGTTGCAATTGTGCAGGTGCACATTCACCATCGAAGAGTCTTGCGGAGAATATAGCAAGTCCATAAACCACCACTTGTGCACTCACAAAGTTTTTTGGAATTGTCCTTAGAACCAGCAATGCTGTTATCCAGTCCCTTGCTGAATTATCAACACACGTGCAAACACTAACAGTCCCTACTTCTCACATATTGTCCATATACTATGACCAACAGAAACGTGTGCAGTGAAATGTAGCTAACAAGTTAATAATATCATGAACTGGTGACAATTACAATTTTATAACATAATAATACAATAACAAAGGCACAGAATACATTATTAAAAACATAACAATACAGATAACATCTGTAGTACAGGCTTTACAAAAGAATCGAACTAACATATACATCAGTGGAATTATGACATGAGTACATACATAAAAGATCACAATAACTTTTGAAACAGCAACTTCACACATGAGCATTAAAACAAAACGGAATTAATAATATCTAACATCTTTACAAAGTAAATAACATATTATTAATGCCAATTATATTCGAGGATAACAGTATTCCTCATCATAGTGAATGTAGCTTAATATTAAAAGAAGAAAAAATTCTATGAAACTACACAGAGACAGGAAGAAAACAAATACTCAAGGGTACACAAACACATAGTGGGATAACACCAATAGGAAAGGACAGGGTTCGTTTTCAGTGTAACATTTGGTACTGCAGTCCAACCCAAAACTTCATATATCTTTCCTCTTATTTCATCCTTTGTTTCCACCAAAAAAATCCTATCCAAGCATGCTTTCTGTATTCTATTCATATTTCTTTCAATATAATTATTTCTCAGTGTACAATACTCATTTTGGTCCAAATCTCTTTCATATTGTCCATAGTCAGTTTCTTATGTAGTCTACCCCCTCTTAAGCTAACTTAAATCTAATGAGCTCAGATGCTAAACTAAGGGACGAGGCAATGCAGCAGCACATAAAACAATTAATATAAACAGCAATTACCAAAAAATTGGAAAATTGCAAAGCAAGCTACAGTAAATCTAAATTAACAGATAAAATGCAAAATTACAACTAATATGAGCCAATGTGCAGCAACATGAAAAATCAATGAGTAGTAAAATGGGCTTAGCAGAGTAACACAAATTAAAGTTCAGTAGCACTATGCCTGGCAAACAGCAGCAGCAAATATAAAAAAATATAAAACTTATATCTATACATGACAAAGCTCAAGCAGAAAAGATATTACAGTAAAAACAACAATGCAGATAAGGGAAATGTATATTCACATCTTAATATCTATGTAATTAAAGTGGTGCACCACAACAACTGATTGTAAAAAGAAATATTACCATGTACTTGAAAAGAAAATGATGTGTTACTGTTACTAGTTCCTTCTTATTGTTCTTTCCTTTCCAAGTGCTCCCTTTTTAAAAGAATGTGGATCATAAAATAATTATTTAATAGATCTGTTGACAGAAAGTGTTCACATTAGCAAATGCATTTCATTTTATAAAAGCAATGCTGCAACATAGCTGGAAAACAGATATCAAATGAAATAAGCAACTATGAAAAGCAAAGCATAAAAATATCATCCAGTAGTCATGTGACATTTCATAAGTTAGTAGCTCTCAACTCTCGTAGAAAGACACTTCTCATTATAATGGCCTCCCCTTTTTTTTTTTTCTACCTGTGCTGCTGAAGGCTAATGGCTTTTTTTTCGGGCGGCTGTCGCCCAGGTGGGTGCCCGCGACGCATTACGTGCAGGTGGTCACTTAACTTTCGTACGGAAATATTTACGACAGCAGTTTCCGCTACAGTGACAGTCTCACATAAAAACATTTCACAGGTCAAGAATTTGCGTTACAAATCTGTAGAAACAAAATGCTATTGATATAACAGTGTCCAAAAAATTTTCGTCTGCATTGTAATACATTCACGCATATACACACACATTTCATAACTCTTAAAGTACGATTCTTGGTTTCCAACAACCTTTTCCACAAATCAGAGTCCCTAAACACTACTCATTATTCCTTACCTTATTCATCGACACTTCTTCAGTATTTCATCATAAGAAATACGTAGCATAATAAACATTCCTCAACAACATAATACACATCGTCGTCGTAAAAATAACATCATTACACCTCAGTCAAATCTCAAAAACGTCGTAGCTCTACTCCTTATTCCTTACCTCTTATACATATACATATTCGTCAACACTTCTTCAATATTTCATCGTGAGAAATACGTAGCATAATAAACATTCCTCAACAACATAATACACATCGTCGTCGTAAAAATAACATCATTACACCTCAGTCAAATCTCAAAAACGTCGTAGCTCTACTCATTATTCCTTACCTCATTATACATATACATATTCGTCGACACTTCTTCAATATTTCATCGTGAGAAATACGTAGCATAATAAACATTCCTCAACAACATAATACACATCGTCGTCGTAATAATAACATCATAACACTTCAGTCAAATCTCAAAATCGTCGTAACTTCCTCCAATAATTTCAAAGCCTAAAAAAATTCTCTGCT
The DNA here is from genome assembly GCF_021461385.2 of Schistocerca piceifrons. Classification (NCBI taxonomy): domain Eukaryota; kingdom Metazoa; phylum Arthropoda; class Insecta; order Orthoptera; family Acrididae; genus Schistocerca; species Schistocerca piceifrons. The sequence goes on from NC_060144.1 coordinate 250,017,404, forward strand.
CATGTCAAAAGTGTCAGCTGCCTCAAACGTACTTTAAAATCATGCTCCCTTACCAAATATATCATTCAAAGCTCTCATAGTACCACAATGGTTCCAAAAAAATATGAACAGATCACACAGTACAGACAAAATACAAATTTCGTAAGTGTGAAGTAATCCAACTCTGTAATTGCGTAAACATATGTCACTGCTGTAGTAAAAAAATGTTTGTCTCTCTCAGTTAAATGATCAGATAGCTGTGTAATTTGTGTGTTAGAGAAATATGGTACCGATGTGTAAAGTTGTATAAGCAAATACCATATTAGCTAGGGTTCCTTGTGGTTGCCACACACATGGTACACAAAGTAGGCGTATACCCCCCTGAGGATTAATGTAATTATACCCTCAGGTGTTACAGATTACAGCAATGGAATGAAATGTATCATGGAAAACTTTCTTTGTAATTAAAAAATCTTTAAAAATAAATGTTTTAAGTACAAAATTAATCACTCAAATGCATGTCCTGTAGCGCTAAATGTGCGTCTTGCTGTAAGATAATTCTGTGGAAGTGTCGTAATTATCGTCCTCCGAAAGCTAAGTTCTGCAGAAGTCAATGTACTTACCCCATCAGAAACGAAAGTGAAATGCTTTGTGTATAGATATAATTATTATGCACATTACTGTGATCAAGAAAATACTATACTGTAAAGTATTGTTGTGCTAAGAAAAGGGCCTCACATTGTAGCTTACTACTAAAACATGTTTTGCTTTCCAGAAGAATTCAGAAAAACTGTGCGGATATAAAACAGAAACACTGCAAAAGCAACATTGTAAATTGTCACTCATTAGTAGCGTCGTGATAAAATCGTGTAACTGTCACATAAACTAACACTGTCATCTGGTATCTCACAGAAAGTACTTGAAATCCAGAATATATTTTCAGGTCAACCAAAATGTTGCCTTAAAATCTCATTAGCAGTACTGGTAAATGTTCTAAGTATGTGAGCCTTATAGTCGTTACGTAATCGTGCAACAAACAAGCAAGAATGTACAAATACAATACTGTGTCGTCTGTTCACTATAACAATGCATTCGTAATTTCTGTTTAAAATGTTCCCTAGGTTCTAGACTGGATATTGTACTTCAAACATTGTTGTATGTTAACAGTTTCTTAAGCATACTAGTAACGTGAAGTGAAACGTTTTATGGCAAAGACAAAGTTAAAAAGCAGATTATCTCTCAATAAATGGTTTTACATGTGAAATGTGGTGTAAAACTTTACTCTTCCTAGTACGCAGACTTTCAACTTCAAAGCAATTATCATGTGGTATACGTCGGATTCTGTAAGGTCCATTGTAAACTAGAAAGAATTTGTGACTCAAGTGTTTCTTCTTATGTGACAATGAATGACCTTTAATGAGAACTTTCTGACCAATATACAATTTCTTTGCATTTGCTTTACCGTGTAGTTTTCTCCTTTTGTCTGCTGCAGATTTTATATTTTTAAGAGCCAAATCAATTATGTCTTTGTGTCGAAGTTTACGTGTATTTGGGAAAGGTACAAGCTCTCTGATTCTGTTCGGTGGTTCTTCATTCTTTAGTACAAGAGTAGGTGGTAAAGCAGTGGAATCATGAGGCATTTCATTCAGCACATTTTGAAATAAGTGTAAATATCTGTCCCAATGCTGATGCTTTCTGTGACAATAAAGTCTGCAAAGCTTATTGATTTCTTTCATAATCCGTTCAGACGGGTTACAATGTGGTGAGTACAATGAAATAAAAACAGGTTTGATTTTATGGTTGCGAAGCATGCGTGACCAAACAGCAGATCTGAATTGCGGTCCGTTATCTGAAATGACTATACTAACGTGTCCAACTTCACGTAAGAAATTTTTAACAAAGGCGTTGGATACAGACCGTCCAGTGGCTTTACGTAACGGTGTGAAAGAAACAAATTTTGAAGTAAGTTCAACAGCGACTAGAACGTACGAAAATCCATTAGATGTTCTGACAAGCGGTCCCAAGAGATCAACAGCAGCAAATTCTTTTAATTTAGAAGGAATGATAGGAAACAGCGGAGCACTATGGGAGATAGTAGATGGTTTCGCCTTTTGACAAAGTTTACAAATAGACAAGACTCTTCGAATTCTTTTTTCCATATTGTTAAAATAACAAGTCGTTCGAAGAATATGATAACATTTTCGTGGACCAAAATGTGCGTAGCTGAAATGAATGTACCAAATGAGCTTATTAACAAAATCGTCAGGAATGCAAAGTACCCATAGCTTGTCATCAACAGTGCAGCGTTTGAACAGTATGTTGTTTCTAACCAGATAATAATGCCGAATCTGTGTGTGTGTCTTTTCATGCCATTTGCTCTTGATGTCTTTCCAAATCGGATCTTTGTCTTGTTCATGAGCAATGTCCTGCTAAAATAATATGTCGTAAATGTTCAGGCAATTTGAGTAAGCAAATGCGGATGAGTTCTGAGGGGCTGTATGGGTTTGAAAGATATTGATTCTTATGCAACATGTCTTCAAAATATTTGGCAAGACTGGAAAATTCAGATTGTTCAAAGTGTTTCATCATCATGATGCTATGTTTTACACGGTCTTGTGTAGCTTGAGACCAATATGCTGAGAGGAAGGCATGGTAAAACTCTCCTTCACTGTGGCAATCGTGAATTACCGATCGCATTCTTACAGCTGGTTCATTCTCTAAGTAGCCACACATAAATTCTAATCTGTGTTCCAACGACCAGTTGGGAGGAAAACCATTAGAGAATTGATGGAGCCATGCTTGTGGATGAATGTCGTTGCCAGAATTCTTAAATGTTTTGAATTTACGTGTAGTAATGAACAGCTTATAGTCAAAATCATCATGTCGGCGAGTCGCATATCGGTCATTGTTAGGTCGTGTCGGACGTTCCATCTCAAAATTCGGTGCACATTGCCAATTTCTTTCATAACTTCCGAAATGCCCTGTGTTATTATTTTGCGGCTTTTCCGTATTTCTAAGTCCCTCTTCCCGTGTTGGAGCGCGAGTGTCCTCTGAAATACGTAATTCTTGAATTACCTGTGTCAGCTGATCTTGTACTTCCCGGATTTCTCTTTGGTGTTGCGTATTAATTTGATTCTGATTTTGTTTGAATTTCCTAATTTGTTCATACTCTTCTGTGTCAGTGAAGGCTACAGGTGTTGTGTCATTCAGATCATCATCTACCTTTGTAGATAAGTTAGTGAACTGATCTGAAAGTTCGGCTACTTTATCCGATAGTGTACTTATTTCCTCAGTGTGTTTTTCTGAACCAAGTTTCAGAGTATCTACTGTGTCCTTTAAGTTTTCCTGAGTTTTTGCAAGTTGCGTAACCGAATCGGTAGATGCAACTGAGTCAAATTTAGCTTGCAAGGTCTCATGATTTTCATGAACAATAGTTTGCAGGTATTTTATGGCTGCTTCGTGATTCCGTAATGCATTTTCATGTCGCGAAAAAATAGGTTGAAAATGCTCACAAATTTGTGTTTTTACGTCATTACAGACTTTTTGACATTTCGATTCAATGTTATGTAACTCAGTAGTTAAGTCTTCACGTGTTTGTTCAAGAGTTTGTTCCAATGAGTCTAACTTTTTAAGATTTTGTTCCACTGTGTCTAACTTTTTGAGATTTTGTTCCACTGTGTCTAACTTTTTGAGATTTTGTTCCACTGTGTCTAACTTTTTGAGATTTTGTTCCACTGTGTCTAACTGTTGCTGTGTTTGTCTCTGGTGTTGTTTCATTGTGTCAAACTTTTCAAGCTTTTGTCCCATTTGTTGCATTAATTGTAATAACAATGCACTGGTGTCTGAAACATGTTCCTCAGTGCTTTTCGGGAGTGAAGTTGCACCGGCAACATTCACATTTTGACAAGCGGAAAATGTGTCTTGACTCATTTGAGAAAACGGTGAGAATCCAAAACCTGAATCTACAGTATTTGCGAGATCGTGTCGTGTCATTTCGGCTTCCTGAGGCGAGCTATTGCCGACCGATCGGTCGATAATGCTTCCCTCTTCACTAATTGTTTCACTGTCCGTGCCATTGTTTGCCGCCCGCTCCATTTCCCTATGCACGATTACCAAATTACTACTTTGAACATCAGTTAATTCATTACTCGGTGGCGCTAACACACTGCTTTCATTTTCACTGTCATTTCTCAGTTTACTTTGGAGCCTAGTATTACGTTTTTCACACGCCATTATTGTCACAGTATTTCACACGACAACACAGAAAAACACAATTTGAAGATCAAAAATAAGAGAACACATTAACATAGCACTGAAAATAATATCTAGTTAATTGCAAGCGCAGCTGCGAAATACTTGGTGCAAATCTACATGCATGCCACAACTGTTTTACTATACAACAATGAAAGACTGCAACTACAAAGGAAATTCTCTCTATAATTACGCAGTAGCAATAAACAAAATCTACACTAATTACACAAACTACAAGAAAAAAATCAGAAGATTCCAGTGAGGTATCCTAGGCTAAGGATCGACATATGAAACGTCCCCTTTGAACAATTTATACACGACTGTGCTTAACCTGACACACAATATTTTGTTAGCGCAACGCAATCTGACTTTCAAAATTCCCTACAAAAGAATGGCCCTGACTAACATTAAACTATACCTTTCACAAATCACTTACCTCACAAAAATCTTCTCTGCTCAAGCTACTGCAATACAGCGAGCGCCACTACTGCCAGCTAAATAAAAGATTCAAACTACTGAAGGCACTAACTACTGATAGGGATAGTTAGCAAATGAAAGATATTAATAGAGAACAAACAATGTATTTACCTTGATATCATCATATATAAATATAGCAGTTCATGACAAATTTCAAAACTCCGCCGTCTCTCTCTCCACATCCACCAATGCTGGCGGCTCACCTCCAACTGCGCAACGCTACGCGCTGTTCACATCCAGCTGCCGCTGCCCAACACTACAATGGCGAGTATTACAACAATGCAAAGCAGCCACAGACTGCACACAGCACAGCCAGTGATTTTCATACAGAGGTGGCGTTACCAATAAAAAAACCTAAACAGCCTAACAGCCTACTTACATAGAGAAAACATAAACAGCCTACTTACATAGAGAAAACATAAAAAGCCTACTTACAGTTTTTATTTTAAACGCTAATACCTACTGGTATCGGTTTTGACCATCTTGACGGATGAGGGTTAAAATGGTTTAAGCCACCAGTACTGCTCTGCATAATTTAGTATTCGTGTGTTTGTTTTTAAAGTCCTGTACCATGTACACTATGTGATTAGAAGTATCCGGACATCCCCAAAAACGTACGTTTTTCATATTAGGTGCATTGTGCTGCCACCTACTGACGGGTACTCCGTATCAGCGTCCTCAGTAGTCATTAGACATCGTGACAGAGCAGAAGGGAGCGCTCCGCGGAAGTCAAATACTTTGAACGTGGTCAGGTGATTGTGTGCCACTTGTGTCATACGTCTGTACGCGAGATTTCCACACTCCTAAACATCACTATGTCCACTAGGGACATGTGCAGCACAAAAGCGTACAGGCCGATCTCGTCTGTTTACTGACAAGATCGCAGACACTTGAAAAGGGTTGTAATGTGAAATAGGCAGACATTTATCCAGACCATAATACAGAAATTTCACATTGCATTAGGATCCACTGCAAGTACTATGACAGTTAGGCAGGAGGTGAGAAACCTTGGATTTCCTGGTCGAGCGGCTACTCATAACCCACACATCATGCCAGTAAATGCCAAACGATGCCTCTCTTGGTGTAAGGAGCGTAAACATTGAACGATTGAACAGTGGAAAAACGTTGTGTGGAGTGACAAATCACCGTACACAATGTGGCGATCCGATGGCGGGAGGTGGGTAACGCGAATGCCCGGTGAACGTCATCTGCCAGCATGCGTAGTGCCAATAGTAAAATTCGGAGGAGGTGGTGTTATGGTGTGGTCGTGTTTTTCATGGAGGGGGCTTGCACCCCTTGTTTTGCGTGGCACTATCACATCATAGGCCTACATTGATGTTTTAAGCACATTCCTGCTTCCCACAGTTGAAGAGAAATTCGGGGATGGCGTTTGGATCTTTCAGCACGATCGAGCACCTGTTCATAATGCACGGCTTGTGGCGAAGTGGTTACAAGACAATAACATTCCTGTAATGGAACTGGCCTAAATAAAGACCTGATCTGAATCCTAAAGAACAACTTTGGGATGTTTTGGAACGCCGACTTCGTGCCAGGCCTCACCGACGAATATCGATACCTCTCCTCAGCGCGGAACTTCTTGAAGAATGGGCTGCCATTCCCCAAGAAACCTTCCAGCACATGACAACGTATGCTGGCGAGATTGGAAGTTGTCATCAAGGCTAAAGGTGGGCCAGCATCATAATGAATTTCAGCATTACCGATGGGGGCGCCACGAAGTTGTATGTCATTTTCAGCCAGGTGTCCCGATAGTTTTGATCACATAGTATATTTACATTCATGACTTGCAGTACTCATTTTAAGTAATGAATAATGCAATATGGTGGCTTAAACCGTTTTAATCCTCATGCATGAAGATGGTCCAGTACCGAAACCGGTAGATATTTTGGTTTAAAATAAAAACAACTGACGGTTCCAACATGAATGTTATACATTACTTACCGGCAGCTAACAATCACCTTCCCAACATGTATTCTCTCTTCGTGAGGAGACAATACTTAGGCTCCAGAGTCTCCTGTTTTATCACCTTATTTTTTATTGGGACACATGAAGGGTCAAGAGCAAATGAGATAATCGCTCAGGATGTGGTGGCCACTCCGCCGGAAATGGCACGAAGAACTATAGACTACTTCTGGGAAACGCTTCGGCTGTGTGTCAGAAATGGAGGATGCCTTCTACCTGACATAATTTTGAAAACCAGCTAATGCAAAATGGTATGCTATTTGCTGTTCACAATTAAAGGATTTCTCTGTATCATTGCTTGTTTTCCTACTGTTTGAAACAAGGGAAGTATTTCTGCCGGACGCTGTATAAAAGTGTAGACATAGACAATTAATGGATTTAGTGCTAACGCGCTTAGGGTATCTGAAGGTAATAATGCAGTGCAGGTTTTAACGCCATGTGCTGTTTAATCGCTAGTTTGGAAATATTCCGACGGTGGCCGCACCGTGTAAGTAAAGAATAAAGAAGGGGAGGGGGAGCTTCCACTACATGCTTGTAGCGTCCTAGTAGTAATAACAACCTCAATGTGAGTTGGACATTCGTCAGAGTGAGGTCGCATGCTAACAGTTCGCTTTTTATTGACGCTGAATATTTCCCGTGAGTTAATAGAGCTATGTATAGCTTTCCAACTTCATTGTCATTTAGAGTTTCGATAACTACGTGATTAAATTACATTCTTCGGTGTATTAAAGCACATAAATAGATTTTAAAATCTTTAAAATGTATTTAGCACAATTGATAGAAACTCTAGTAAGACACCTGCAGGTAATAACACGATTTCTGTATTTTTTTTTCATCTAGGTGAGGTTAAGGGTAAACCAGCTAAAATCTTTGTGCAAAGACCATTGAAGCAGTGAAATCTGACTTAACTGTTTTGGAGGTTGCAAGGACATTTAACATCCCACGAAGAACTCTTCGAGACTGGCTCAACAAGGATGAAGGGAAGAGGCCAACTACGAAACTTTGCTGTAATCCCAAACTGAATCCCAACAATGGAAAAGAACTTAAAGATAGAGTTGTTAGACTGCAGCAAGCGAGTTTTGGTGCGACCAAAGAAGCTTCTACACAAGAAGGTAGCTGAAATCAGCACAGTATTGGGCATAAAAACGCCTTTCTCTGACGATCAAGCAGGAAGATTTTGATTTAAATGAATTCGAAAGTGTAATTGGGACTTTGTTCTTAGGAAGGGTGAAAATGTACGTTATGGCAGAATTATGTCATTTGGTATGCAGACAGCGAAGCATTTTTTTTTTATCTTTTGTCTTCGGTGTACGTCAAACTGCACGGTTGTCACATCAAACTTATAATGTGGACGAAACTGGTCTTTAGGTAATTTTCAGTGGGGCCGACGAAGTTGTCGCTTGAGAGGGCAGTAAAAGACTGAATAAGGCAGAACATGGAGAACAAGCAGAAACAATTGCAGTTGTTGTATGTCGTAACGCTGCTGATATATAGATTCCGCCCTTGATCCTTTACAAAGGTGCCATGCAAAGAAGGAGTTCGAAGATGATTTGCCAACTGGCTGCACATTTTCCATGACACCAAAGACATTTCAACCAGTACCGGCCTTCTGGAAACTGCCTGGTCATCTTTGACGGCCGTAGAAGTCAGGTGGATGCCAACGAACAGCATTTGGCAGAAGAAATAAGTATCTGCCTTCCCGCCCATTGCAGATATGAGCTCCAGCCCCTGGACAAGAGTCTTTTGAAATATGTTAAAGTCTACTGGACCGAGGCTGTTGACAGTTTCCGTCGGCAGAATCCAGGACGATCTCTTGGGATGATGTCAGTTCCGAAACTAATTTCAGAAGTATGGTACCGAGCCGTAAATCCTACTACTGCTACTGCTACTTCTGTGTTTAGAGCAACTGTAGTTCTTCCACACAGCTCGAATGTTTCCTCAGAAACGTTACTTGCACCGAGTTCTGTGTCTAATAGACCAATTGCTGAAATCAGTTTGCCAGTTCTCGGGGAGATGACTCCTGAGAAATCACCAGTTCAACAACTAACAGCAACTCCAAAGATAGAGAGGAAAGCTGCCATAAGGTCACTTAATGCGAAGCAACAGTTCTCTATACAGAGTTGCCTAATACTGATTCATCAGCAGCATCAACATCAGATCTTGGAAATGCTGGCAACAAAACCCCAATCAAAGCAGCCTCCATATACAGTAATAAGGATCTGTACCCTAATACAGTGGCCGGCCGCGGTGGTCTAGCAGTTCTAGGCGCTCAGTCCGGAACCGCGCGACTGCTACGGTCGCATGTTCGAATCCTGCCTCGGGCATGGATGTGTGTGATGTCCTTAAGTTAGTTAGGTTTAAGTAGTTCTAAGTTCTAGGGGACTAATGACCACAGATGTTAAGTCCCATAGTGCTCAGAGCCTTTTGAACCATTTGAACCCTAACACAGTGACTGTAGTGATGTGGTGGATACTCCTACAAGAAAACGAGAAAGAAAGGTCGCATTCAGTCCACACAGTGTAAAGCATGGTATCACGAAACATATGGTAATGGCTCTGTGAAAAAAAAATCAGGGCTGGATATATTGTGCAAAGATGACTGTGCTGAACTTAAAAGTCACTGAATTAGAAGTTCAATGTGCGCTTCAACTTCGCGTTGTTTCCATAATGGTTGTAAGTATCACTTCGATTAGTGTTTACAATTATGCATTTTTTTTTCATTTTTGACTAATGTATGGTACAGTGGACGTCATAAATGTGTGAAAAATCCAAGGTGGCGTTATTACCTTCACTACACCTAACAAACACTAGTTTTCCCTTTCCCACATAAAAAATTATGTCTAAAAAACTATTAAATATATGGAAATTATTTTTAAAGGAATCCATAAGGGAGGTATTAGGGCATAACTCATTAAAAAATTGACATTTTGCATATATCTATACAACATTACAGACAATTAACTGAACGCATGGCGTTATTATCTTCCGTTACCAATCAAATAACTGGAAATGCGTAACTTAATAAACTTGACCTGTCAACTGATGCACATCTTCACGCTCAATCTAGTGACCGTATCAAAGCTTACGGATAATTTACCGTTTTTATGTTAACGTTATTTTAATACTAGCCAAACTAATGTTTAGTTATATAAATCAGAAGCAACAGACAATCTGAACAAATGTAATATGGTAATGAATAGCGAGATATGAGTAGTGCCATACTGCATTTATTTGTTATTTAACTGTGGAGAAATGATGGCCTGATACTTGAGGATAAAAAAGGTATAGAACGATAATAACTCAATAAACATAGAAATACACCAATGAGTGGCTTTCAGGAATGATAGCTAGAGCCCTAAGCAGTCATCAAATACCATGTACCTTATTTATTTATTATTACTTATTTATTGTGATCACTAATGAAACAGACAAAAATTGAAAATGTCAAGATTCCTACCTGACCAGAGTCCCTTGAACTAAAATAACTTTAGGTAGTTGGTAGCAGCACTGCGTAAGTGATATGTTATACGTCTCTGGACACCGAACAGGGGTGTGTGGGATTTGCAGCCATCAAAGAACCAAATAAAAAGGATATATGTAGATTTTGTGGGGCCATTTTGTAGATTTATTCGGGAAACAAGTACAAATTTCCAGAATGAGATTTTCACTCTGCAACGGAGTGTGCGCTGATATGAAACTTCCTGGGAGATTAAAACTGTGTGCCGGACCGAGACTCGAGTTCTGGACCTTTGCCTTTCGCGGGCAAGTGCTCTACCACACATTCTGGAAACATCCACCAGGCTGTGGCTAAGCCATGTCTCCGCAATATCATTTCTTTCAGGAGTGCTAGTTCTGCAAGGTTCGCAGGAGAGCTTCTGTAAAGTTTGGAAGGTAGGAGACGAGGTACTGGCAGAAGTAAAGCTGCGAGGACGGGGCGTGAGTCTTGCTTGGGTAGCTCAGTCGGTAGAGCACTTGCCCGCGAAAGGCAAAGGTCCCGAGTTCGAGTCTCGGTCCGGCACACAGTTTTAATCCGCCAGGAAGTTTCAAGTACAAATTTGATTACGTGGATGCGTTTTGGAGGTTTCCTTGGCTATTTCTCAACGGTGCAGACAAGACGCAGGCAGTGATAACGCGACTGATCGCTTGTTTCACACTTTTGATCCACGTAAGATTCTGTTGTCGTAACTTTCCTGCGTTCACTTCTAAAGTTTCTCGGTGGTTTTCTTTTAGGTTAGACATGAGGCGTTCTACCAGTTATTTAACTTACTCAGTACCTTTTTGCTTTAGAGGGAGAGTCGGAATTTTCGTCCTGTACTAATAAGATACAACTAACAAGACCCGTTGGGATGAGATTCTGGTGAGATTGAAGTATGTCTTCAACAGTACGAAACAGGAGGACATAAGCAGACCCAAATGGGTTCTGGTTCGATTTTCCGTCCAGTTCACACCTACCTAATTGACTGTCTGTTGACGAATTATCACCTGATAAAATGTCTTCTGAAGAGATTCTAGTAGAAGTTCCATCGACCCAGAAAACATTCAAGCAGACTACAGGAAGGAATCAAAAACAATATACTAAGGAAGGAACTCAAATAGACTCAAGGGTACCTGAGGAATTTTGCCCAAGTTAGTAAGGCTGGTGAGAAGATGATTGGGAAGCTCTTGCCATGGTTTAAGGGTCCTACCAAATACTTAAATTTGTAACTTTTAAGGGAAATTGCAGCACTAAGGGAGTATCGAACTCATATAACCAATCTCAGACCTGTGTGTGGCTTGCATGGTACGTAGAATGTATCCTAAGGTAACGTGTACATCGTCGGAGATATTTTTTGTAAACTTCTTGTAACCATGTTCTGGGCGTTGACATCTCCCAAGTAGGCTCTAGATATTAAAGTCCAAATGACAACCTGACATATTCGATTAGCAGGTTTTGTGACCTTGCCTCTAGAAACCGGAGCTGAAAATTCTCTCATATTTTAATCTTCACTTTAAAGTTAAGTAAATAACGAGATCAACGGCACTTATGGGTCAGACTTACGTTTTTATTTTTGATACGGGAACATGAAACGTTTACGTGCCACAAGAAGCGAATTTCTTTTTATCCAAAACCACTGAAATCGTATCTCCCTTTCACATGACAGACGACTGAAATCGCCATGAAGAGATAAAATTCTCCGAGAAAACATAGGTAATCCCTCTAGACGTAAGCGTATCTAGTGAGAACGTTACGAGCAAGAGACCGTCATGTATGATAATCATGTTAACATAAACTAAAGACAAAAGGGAAGACGTAACAACGTAGATGACAAGTGGTTATCTATTTCCTCTCTTGCGCCATTCTCTTCATTTCACAGCAGTCATTCTACTCCATCTCCTCAGTTTGTAAGTTAGATATGTTCCTGTCTCTGTCTTGGCCTAGCTTTTACCATCTACAACTCTGTCTAGTACCACAGAGGCTATTTCGTAACTCCTTAACACACGTCACATCATCTTTTCCCTTTCTCTTGCCAATGTTTACCACATATTCTGCAGAGAACCACCTCATTTACTTGTCAACAACGTTATCAATGTTCTGGTTATTTCGTTTCCATGATTCAATACTGCGCTACGCTGTACTCCAAACGAACATTCGTGGAAATTCCTTCCTCAGATTAAGGCCGAAGTTTGATGTCAGCAGACTTCTTCGGCTAGCAGAGACCTCTTACTCTGCTTTAACCTCCACAACATATCCCTATTGCTTGATCGGCGATGTGATATTTTGCTCCCAAGGTAACGGAATATCTTCACTTCGTCTACTATGTGATCCCCAGTTTTGATAGAAAAGTTTATCATTATTCTCATTTCTGCTTTCTTCAAAACTTTCTTCTTTCCTCGGTTTACGATCAGTCTGTACCGTGTGCTAATTAGACTGTTCAATGCATTGAACTTTCCTGTAATTGTTCTTCACTTTCAGTGACGAGAGAAATGTCATGAGGGAATCTCATCATTCATATCCGTTCACCTTGAATTTTACTGAAAATCTTGAATCTTGCTTTTACTTCCGTCATTGCTTCTTCGGTGCATATGATCGAACATTAGGCAGAAGATATGCATCCCCGCCTTATACAATTTTTAATCAGAGCACTTCGTTCTTGGTCCTCCACACCTGTATTTCCCTCTTGGTTGTTGTACATCTTGTATATTAATCGTCGTCTCCTACAGCTTACTCCAGTTTTTCTCAGAATTTCGAAGATTCTGCACCAACTTACATTGTCAAACCCCTTTTTCTAGGTCAACGAATCATATTAAAGTGTCTTGATTTCTTTTCAGTCTTGGTTCCATTACCTATCGCAACGTCAGAACTACTTTTCTATTGCCCTTACCTTTCCTAAGGCCACGCTGATCGTTATCATCTCCTCAATTTTGTTTTACATTCTTCTGTATGCTATTATTATTGCTAGCATGAGCCATTAAGCTAATCTACATATACACCCCATCTACATGGATACTCCGCCAATCAAATTTAAGTGCCTGGCACGAGTTTCATCGAAGCAGCTTTACGGTTCTCTGTTATTCCAACATCGTACAGCGCTCGGAAAGAACGAACACCTATATCTTTCCGTGCGAGCTCTGATTTCCCATATTTTATTATGGAGATAGTTTCACCCTGTGTATGTCGGCGTCAGCAAATATTTTCGCATTTGGAGCACAAAGTTTGTGACTGCATTTCATGAGAAGATTCCCTGTAACGAAAAACGTCTTTGCTTTAATAATGTCTACGCTAAATCGTGTATCATTTCAGTGACCCTCACTTCCCTATTTCGCAAAAGTACAAAACGCGCTGCCTTTTATTGAACTTTCTCAATGTACTCTATCAACTGTGTCTGGTAACGATCCCACACCGCGCAACAGCATTCTGAAAGAGTACGGACAAGCATAGTGGAGGCAGTTTCTTTAGTAGATCTGTTACATTTTCTAAGCGTCCTGCCAATAAAACACAGTCTTTGGTTAGCATTCCACTCAATATTTTCTCTGTGTTCCTTCAACTTAAAGTGGTTCGTAATTGTAATTCCTAGGTATTCAGTTGAATTTACGGCCTTTAGGTTTGACTGATTTATCGTGTAACGGTAGTTTAACGGATTCCTTTTCGCACTCATGTGGATGACCTCACACTTTTCATAATTTTGGGTCAGTTGCTATCTTTCGCACCACACAGATACGTTTTCTAAATCGTTTTGCAATTTGTTTTGATCTTCTGATGACTTCGCTAGTCTATAAACGACAGCGTCACCTGCAAACAACCCAAGACGGCTGCTCAGAATGTCTCCCAAATCGTTTATATAAATAAGGAATGGCAAAGAGCCTAAAACACTACATTACTTCTGTTTAACTCGATTACTACGTCAATTACTACGAACTGTGACATCTCTGACAGGAAATCACGAATCCAGTCACATAACTGAGACGATATTCCATAAGCACGAAATTTCACTACAAGCCGCTTGTGTGGAACAGTGTCAAAAGCCTTCCGGAAATCCAGAAATACAGAATCCATTTGAAATCTCTTGTCAATAGTACTCAGCACTTCGTACGAGTAAAGAGCTTGTTGTGTTTCACAAGAACGATGTTTTCTAATCCGAGTTGACTGTGTATCAATAGACCGTTTACTTCGAAGTAATTCACAATGTTCTAACACAATATACGTTCCAAAATCCTGCTGCATATCGACGTTAATGATATAGCCCTGTAATTTAGTAGATTACTCCTGCTACCTTTCCTGAATATTGGTGTACCCCTGCAACTTTCCAGTCTTTGGGTACGGATCTTTCGTCGAGTGAACGGTTGTATATGACTGTTAAGTATGAAACTATTGCATCAGCATTCTCTGAAAGGAACCTAACTGGTATACAGTCTGGAGTAGAAGGCTTGCTATTGTTAAGTGATTTAAGTTGCTTCACTAATCCGAGGATATCTGCTCCTTTGTTACATATGTTGGCAGCTGTTCTTGATTCAAATTCTGGAATGTGTACTTCGTCCTATTTGGCGATTGTGCGATAATTCTCATATTTATCAACTGTTACTTTTGGGTGGATGACATTTTCCCAAAAATCTGCTGGTGTGTCAGTTCACCAACTTCAATAGGTCTTTGGTGGTCATTTGCCTCAGTGATACCTGAAATTCCGAACGAATGTTATTCATCCAACCTGACTTATTTGAGTGCAAGTCCTCGAAAGCTATATTAAAATCTGACATGAGCATTGGATCCTTTATATGTCTCATATTGATTCTTCCTTGTTTTATTGCGTCATTAGATAAGCCCCCACCTCGTAGAGGTTTCCTCCTATCCCGTCTGTCGTCTACCGCTTAACAGTGGAATTACCACTGTGTTGTTAATTATGCCAACCTTTCCTTTCATTTCACTACAAGTTATTTTGAACTGACTGATTACATCGATTTGAGCACTTGTCCTTAATCGATAAAGTGAAACCACACAGTGTACTCAAGTTTGAATAGTCTGGCGGTGATCTGAATCAGAGTTTTCCCGAATGCAGATCCAGCGTATTAATTAATGCGGTACCACATCACTCTGTCGGCATACTAAACCACTCTGAATACACCACTTGGTTTGCAATAAAACAAATTACCTAAGAAATCAGGATTCACAAGATGTTAAGGGGACCTACAGCGAGGCTCTCACTGGAATGTGATAACTGATGTAGAGATCAGATCTCGTACGATTCCCCTTAGGGAAATAGCGGAAAGGTTGGGGAAGAAGGCCAGTGTTCACTCCGTCTGCTTGCCGGGGGGTCTCATCCGAGACGTGGAGGAGGCCCTGCCGGCGGCGATAGAGAGCACTGGGTGCACCCGACTGCAAATTGTTGCTCATGTCGGCACCAATGACTCATGCCGTCTGGGTTCAGAGGTCATCCTCAGTTCGTACAGGCGGTTGGCGGAATTGGTGAAGGCGGAAAGCCTTCAGAGCTAACTATTTGTAGTATCGTTCCCAGAACCGATCGCGGTCCTCTGGTTTGGAGCCGAGTGGAAGGCTTAAACCAGAGGCTCAGACGATTCTGCGAAGACCTGGGGTGCAAATTTCTCGACTTTCCGCTATCGGGTGGAGAAATGTAGGGTCCCCCTGAATAGGTCAGGCGTGCACTACACGCCGGAAGCAGCTACAAGGGTAGCGGAGTACGTGTGGAGTAGACATGTGGGTTTTTTAGGTTAGACAATTCCCTCCCTAGGCCCGACAAGACGCCTCCTGAGATGCGGCAAGGTAGGAGTAGGCAAAATGCAACAGGGAATAACAATATTAATGTGCTAATAGTAAACTGCAGGAGCGTCTATAGAAAGTCCCAGAACAGCTCTCATTAATAAACGGTCACAACGCCCATATAGTACTAGGGACAGAAAGTTGGCTGAAACCAGACGTAAACAGTAATGAAATCCTAAACTCAGATTGGAATGTATACCGCAGAGACAGGCTGGACAGTGAAGGGGGACGCGTGTTTATAGCGGTAAGAAGTGCAATAGTATCGAATGAAATTGACGGAGATCCGAAATGTGAAATAATTTGGGTGAAGGTCACGGTTAAAGCAGGCACAGACATGGTAATTGGATGTCTCGATAGTCCCCCTGGCTCAGCAGCTGTTGGAAAATATTTCGAGTCGATTTCCCCACCATGTTATAGTTCTGGGTGGAGATTTTAATTTGCTGGATATAGACTGGGAGACTCAAACGTTCATAACGGGTGGCAGGAACAAAGAATCCAGTGAAAATTTAAGTGCTTTATCTGGAAACTACCGTGAGCAGTTAAACAGAGAACCGACTCGTGGCGATAACATATTAGACCTTTTGGTGACAAACAGACCCGAACTATTTGAAACAGTTAACGCAGAACAGGGAATCAGCGATCATAAAGCGGTTACTGCATCGATGATTTCAGCCGTAAATAGAAATATTAAAAAAAGTGGGAAGATTTTTCTGTTTAGCAAAAGTGACAAAAAGCAGATTACAGAGTGTAAGTAGGCTGTTTAGGTTTTTTTATTGGTAACGCCACCTCTGTATGAAAATCACTGGCTGTGCTGTGTGCAGTCTGTGGCTGTTTTGCATTGTTGTAATACTCGCCATTGTAGTGTTAGGCAGCTGGTTGTGAACAGCGCGTAGCGTTGCGCAGTTGGAGGTGAGCCGCCAGCAGTGGTGGATGTGGGGAGAGAGATGGCGGAGTCTTGAAATTTGTCATGAACTGCTATATTTATATATGATGATATCAAGGTAAATACATTGTTTGTTCTCTATTAATATCTTTCATTTACTAACTATCCCTATCAGTAGTTAGTGCCTTCCATAGTTTGAATCTTTTATTTATCTGGCAGTAGTGGCGCTCGCTGTATTGCAGTAGCTTGAGCAGCGAAGATTTTTGTGAGGTAAGTGATTTGTGAAAGGTATAGTTTAATGTTAGTCAGGGCCATTCTTTTGTAGGGAATTTTGAAAGTCAGATTGCGTTGCGCTAAAAAAAACATTGTGTGTGAGTTTAAGCACAGTCTTGTATAAATTGTTCAAAGGGGAAGTTTCATATGTCGACCCTTAGCCGAGGATACCTCACTGGAATCTTCTGATTTTTTCTTGTAGTTTGTGTAATTACTGTAGATTTTGTTTATTGCTACTGCGTAATTGTAGAGAGAATCTCCTTAGTAGTTGTGGTTTTTCATTGTTGCACAGTAAAACAGTTGTGGCATGCATGTAGATTTGCACCAAGTATTTCGCAGCTGCAATTAACTAGATATTATTTTCAGTTCTATGTTAATGTGTTCTCTTATTTTTGCTCTCCAAATTGTGTTTTTCTGTGTTATCGTGTGAAATATTGTGACAATAATGGCGTGTGAAAAACGTAACACTAGGCTCCAAAGTAAACTGAGAAATAATAGTGACGACGAGCGTAGCTTGCCAGCACCACTGTGTAATGAATTAACAGACGTTCAAAGTAGTAATTTGGTAACTGTGCATAAGGAAATGGAGCGGGCTGCAAACAATGGCGTAGACAGTGAAACAGGTAGTGAACAGGGAAGCATTATCGATCGATCGCTCGGCAACAGCTCGCCTCAGGAATCCGAAATGACAGGACACAATTTTGCAAATACTGTAGATTCAGGTTTTGCGTCCTCACCGTTTTCTCAAATGAGTCAAGACACATTTTCCGCTTGTCAAAATGTGAATGTTGCCGGTGCAAATTCACTGCCGAAAAGCATTGAGGAAATGTTTCAGACACCAGTGCATTGTTATTACAATCAATGCAACAAATGGGACAAAAGCTTGAAAAGTTAGACACAATGGAACAAAATCAGAGACAAACACAGCAACAGTTAGACACAATGGAACAAAATCAAAGGCAAACACAGCAAAAGCTTCAAAAGTTAGACACAGTGGAACAAAATCTTAAAAAGTTAGACTCATTGGAACAAACTCTTGAACAAACACGTTAAGATTTAACTACTGAGTTACATAACATTGAATCGAAATGTCAAAAAGTCTGTAATGACGTAAAAACTCAAATTTGTGAGCATTTTCAACCTATTTTTTCGCGGCATGAAAATGCATTACAGAATCACGAAGCAGCCATAAAAGAACTGCAAACTATTGTTCATGAAAATCACGACACCTTGCAAGCTAAAATTGACTCAGTTGCATCTACCGATTCGGTTACGCAACTTGCAAAAACTCAAGAAAACTTAAAGGACACAGTAGATACGATTTCAACACAAATGGACACCCTGAAACTTGGTTCAGAAAAACACACTGAGGAAATAAGTACACTATCGGAGAAAGTAGCCGAACTTTCGGATCAGTTCACTAACTTATCTGCAAAGGTAGATGATGTTCTGAATGACACAAGACCTGTAGCCATCACTGACACAGAAGAGTACGAACAAATTAAGAAATTCAATCAAAATCAAATCAATATACAGTACAAAAGAGAAATCCGGGAAGTACAAGATCAGTTGGCACAAGTAATACAAAAATTACAAATTTCAGAGAACACTCGCCCTCCAACACGGGAAGAGGGACTTAGTAATACGGAAAAGACGCAAAATAATAACACAGGGCATTTCGGAAGTTATGAAAGAAACTGGCAATGTGCACCGAATTTTGAGATGGAACCGCCGACACGACCTAACAATGACCGATATGCGACTCGCCGACACGATGATTCTGACTATAAGCTGTTCATTACTACACGTAAATTCAAAACATTTAAGAATTCTGCCAACGACATTCATCCACAAGCGTGGCTCCATCAATTCTCTAATTGTTTCCCTCCCAACTGGTCATTAGAACACAGATTAGAATTTATGTGTGGCTACTTGGAGAATGAACCAGCTGTAAGAATGCGATCGGTAATTCACGATTGCCACAGTGAAGGAGAGTTTTACCATGCCTTCCTCTCAGCATATTGGTCTCAAGCCACACAAGACCGAGTAAAACATAGCATCATAATGATGAAACGATTCGAACAATCTGAATTTTCCAGTCTTATGAAATATTTTGAAGACATGTTGCATAAGAATCAGTATCTTTCAAACCCATACAGCCCTCAGAACTTATCCGCATTTGCTTAATCAAATTGCCTGAACATTTACGACACATTATTTTGGCAGGACGTTGCAAAGACGACATTGAAGCTTTTCAGGGACTGTTACAAGAATTGGAAATTGACACTGGCAATCGTGGAATGCGGAAACAGGAACACAACAATTACAGGTCACATCCATCACAATTCCTCGATAATAACTGGACGCGACAAGGCTATTCTCACAACACAAATCGTGACCAAAATAGACACCACCCGTATGACAAACGTTGGCAGAGTAGTAATAATTACAGGGAAAGATCACCTCTCCGCGGTAATGACTATCACAGAGACAATCAGAGAAACAGACAATATGGGAACCAAAACAATTATTATCAAGGGAGACAGAATAACTTTAGACGCAACGGTCCAGCGTGCAGTTACGACTCAGGGAGAAATTCTCCACCACGTGACCGACAAGAAAGAAACTATGGAATCTACAGACATGACGACAGACGATATGATCGTAACGACAGACCTGAATTGCATCAGAACTGGCGGGATTCAAACAGAGCAGGGCCCTCTCGTCACGGTGAATTTGTAGAAGTTAGGTCTCCAAATCCCAATAACGACGCGCGCCAACAAAGAAACAGACAATGACTCGCACGGCAGGCAGCCACCTGCGCCGGCTGGCTCAGGGAAAAATAACATAGACGCTAGCCTTGAGAAAAATTCCAGTATTCTTTACCGACGTATACCGCCTGACAATTGCATTCAAGTTCAAACTCTGAGTACTATGAAGAGTAAAGGTTTGCACCACACTTCACATATAAAACCGTTTATTGAAAGATAATCTGCTTTTTAACTTTGTCACTGATATAAAACTTTTCACTTTACATTACTAGTATGCTTGTCAGACTTAGAATCTGTTAACATGCAACAATGTTTGAAGTTAAATATCCAGTCAAGAACCAAGAGAACTTATTGAAACAGATATGACGAATGCATTGTTATAGTGAACAGACGTCACAGTGTTATTGTGTGTGTACATTCTTGCTTGTTAGTTGCACGATTATGGAACGACTATAAGGCTTACATACTTAGAACATTTACCAGTACTGCTAATGAGATTTTAATGCAACATTTTGGTTTACTTGAAAATATATTCTGGATTTAAAGTACTTTCAGTGAGATACCAGATGGCACAGTGGTTAGTTTATGTGACAGCTACACGATTTTATCACGACGCTACTAATGAGTGACAATTTACAATGTTGCTTTTGCAGTGTTTCTGTTTTATATCTGCACAGTTTTTCTGAATTCTTCTGGAAAGCAAAACATGTTTTATTAGTAACTTTTGTGGTATAGCTACAAGGAGACAGCCTTTTCCATAGCACAACAACACGTTACAGCACAGTACTTTCATCATCACAACAATAAGCATAATAACTAAGATATCTCTACGCAAAGCATTTCGCTTTTGTTTATAATGAGGTAAGTACATTGGCTTCTGCAGAAATTAGCTTTCGGAGGAAAATAACTACGACACTTCCACAGAGATTATCTTACAACAAGATGCACATTTAGCGCTACAGGACACGCATTTCAGTGATTAATTTTGTACTTAAACCATTTATTTTTCAAGATCTTTGAATTACAAAGAAAGTTTTCCGTGATACATTTCATTCCATTGGTGTAATCTATAATACCTGAGGGTATAATTACATTAATCCTCAGGGGGGTACACGCTTACTTTGTGTACCATGTGTGTGGCAACCACAAGGAACCCTAGCTAATATGGTATTTGCTTATACAACTTTACACATCGGTACCATATTTCTCTAAAACATAAATTACACAGCTATCTGATCATTTAACTGAGAGATAAACATGTTTTTTACTATGTCAGTGACACATGTTTACGTAATTACACCGTTGGATAACTTCACACTTACGAAATTGTATTTTGTCTGTACTTTGAGAAATGCTCATATTTTTCGGAACCATTGTGATACTACGAGAGCTTTGAATGATGTATTTGGTAAGGGAGCATGATTTTTAAAGTACGTTTGAGGTAGATGACACTATTGAAATGAGCAGAGAATATTTTTTATGGTTTGAAATTATTGCAGAAAGCTACGACCTTTTTGAGATTTGACTGAGGTGTTATGATGTTATTTTTATGACGACGATGTGTATTATGCTGTTGAGGTATGTTTATGTCAATAAGATGATGCTACCATATATGAGGAATGTGATTATGTGTTTATATGTATATGAATAATGAATAGAAGTTAGGGACTCTTGACTTGTGAAACAGGATGTTGGAAACCAAGAAACGTACTTTAAGAGTTATGAAATGTGTGTGTATATGCGTGAATGTATCACAATGCTGGAGAAAATTTTTTGGACACTGTTATATTCATAGGATTTTGTTTCTAAACATTTGCAACGTAAAGTCTCGACCTGTGAAATTTTATATGAGACTGTCACTGTAGCGGAAACTGCTGTCGTAAATATTTCCGTAAGAAAGTTAAGTGACCACCTGCACGTGCGTCGTCGGCACACAGCTCTGTCAGACACCTGGAGAACAAGCCATTAGGGTGTGCCTTTCCGGAAGCACAGGTAGAAAAAAAAAGGGGGGAGGCCATTATCCTCGCTATTGACATTTCCTTGTTGAAAGCATACTGTGGAGCTCGTAATTTATGATATTTACTGAAATGCCTAATGAAATGAAGAGAAATATTTTTACATCTGCAAACCTGATAACGACAAGAGTCTTTCTATGAGAGTTAAGAGAATTTCTACTAACTTATGAAATGTCACATGACTACTGAATGATATTTTTATGCTTTGGTTTGCGTAATTGCTTATTTCATTTGATACCTGTTTTCCAGCTGTGTTACAGCATTAGTTTTATAAAATAAACTTAGATGCATTTGCTAATGTGAACACTTTCTGTCAACAGATCTATTAAATGATAATTTTCTAATCCACATTCTTTAAAGAAAGGAGCACTTGGAAAGGAAAGAACTATAAGAAGGGACTAGTAACAGTAACTGGACACATAATTTTCTTTTCAAGTACATGGTAATATTTTTTTTACAATAAGTTGTTGTGGTGCACCACTTTAATTACATAGACACTGAGATGTGAATATACATTTCCCTTATCTGCATTGTTGTTTTTACTGTAATATTTGTTCTGCTTGAGCTATGTTATGTTTAGGTATAAGTTGCTGCTGTTTGCCAGGCATAGTGTTATTGAATTTGACTTTACATTATTCTGTTAAGCCAGTTTTACTAATGATTTATTTTTATTGTTTGCTGCACATTGCCTTAGATTAGTTGTAATATTACAATTGCATTGCTAATTTCTTAATGCTGCTTGCTTCGCAAATCTGCGTTTTTTTTTTCATTGCTGTTTATATTAATTGTTTTATGTGATGCTGCATTGCCTCGTCCCTTAGTTTAGCATCTGAGCTCAGCAGATTTAAGTTAACTTAAGAGGGGGTAGACTATATAAGAAACTGACTATGGAGAATAGGTAAAGAATGCGTTGCGAAGTTATATGAAATAGCTTTGGGCCAAAATGAGTATTGTACAATCAGAAATAATTATTTTGAAAGAAATATGAACAGAATACAGAAATCAGGTATAGATAGGACTTTTTGAGAATAATGATGAACAAAGGGAGATCTCTATGCAAAATACTGCAGTAAAACAAACCCTGTCCTTTCCCTTTTGTGTTATCCCACTATATGTTTGTGTACCCTTGTGTATTTGTTTTCTTCCTGTCTCTGTGTACTGTTTCATAGAACTTTTTTCTCTTCTAATACTAAGTTACATTCACTATGATGAGGAATACTGTTATCCTCAAATACAATTGGCATTAATAATGTGTTATTTACTTTGTAAAGATGTTTAGACATTATTTATTCTGTTTTGTGTTAATGCTCATGTGTGAAGTTGATGTTTCGAAAGTTATTCTGATCTTTTATGTATGTACTCATGTCATAATTCCTGTAACACTGACGTATATGTCTATTACTATTCTTTTGTAACGCCTGTTTTACTACAAATGTTATCTGTATTGTTATGTTTTCAATTATGTATTCTGTACCTTTGTTATTGTATTCTCATGTTATAAAATTGTAATTGATACCAGTTTATCAAACTAAGAATCTTGTAAGCATTCAGTTCACTGCACACATTTCCGTTGGTCATAGTATATGGACAATATGTGAGAAGTTGGGACTGTTAGTGTTTGCACGTGTGTTAATAATTCAGCAAGGGACTGGATAACAGCATTGCTGGTTCTAAGGACAATTTCAAAAACTTTGTGAGTGGACAAGTGGTGGTTTATGGACTTGCTATATTATCCGCAAGACTCTTCAATGGTGATTGTGCACCTGCACAGTTACAACAGATGGCTGTTGGCTATCACTACAAGGACTATAGTGGGTCTGCATCTTTGGTTGCCCACCAATACCGTAATCTCTACCAGGACTACAGTGGGTCTGCTCTGCGATGACCTACCTACCAATACTCTTCAAAATTTCGACTGACTCTGCTGTGGGTTTGCTCTGTTGTGGCCCATTACCTGTATGCATGTAAAGAGTCAGCACTGTCTTTCCGTTGGAAGGACAACACTACTTCTTCAAGGCTGCATGGAAATCCACTACTTCTGTGTGCATTTTCTTTTACTGCTCAGACTTTGAGAAAAACTCTGCATTTTTACTGTGATGAACAATCTGGACTGTCTTTATGGACTGTGAGAAATTTTTAGCTTTTGACCAACATTGTATCAATAAGTGTGTGCATTTGATTTCTTTGTTATTGTAATTATGAAAAATTTTTTCAAATCTGTATTGGCCACTGCCCAATCCAATTTGTAAAAATTTTTGTGGGGAGCATGGGGGCTATGTAAGTAGGCTGTTTAGGTTTTTTTATTGGTAACGCCACCTCTGTATGAAAATCACTGGCTGTGCTGTGTGCAGTCTGTGGCTGCTTTGCATTGTTGTAATACTCGCCATTGTAGTGTTAGGCAGCTGGTTGTGAACAGCGTGTAGCGTTGCACAGTTGGAGGTGAACCGCCAGCAGTGGTGGATGTGGGGAGAGAGATGGCGGAGTGTTGAAATTTGTCATGAACTGCTATATTTATATATGATGATATCAAGATAAATACATTGTTTGTTCTCTATTAATATCTTTCATTTGCTAACTATCCCTATCAGTAGTTAGTGCCTTCCATAGTTTGAATCTTTTATTTAGCTGGCAGTAGTGGCGCTCGCTGTATTGCAGTAGCTTGAGCAGCGAAGATTTTTGTGAGGTAAGTGATTTGTGAAAGGTATAGTTTAACGTTAGTCAGGGCCATTCTTTTGTAGGGAATTTTGAAAGTCAGATTGCGTTGCGCTAAAAAAAACATTGTGTGTGAGTTTAAGCACAGTCTTGTATAAATTGTTCAAAGGGGAAGTTTCAAGAGTACCTGTTGGCTCAACACAAAAGTTTTGTCTCAAGTACAGATAGTGTTGAGGATTAGTGGACAAAGTTCCAAACCATCGTAAAATATGCGTTAGATGAGTATGTGCCAAGCAAGATCGTAAGAGATGGAAAAGAGCCACCGTGGTACAACAACTGAGTTAGAAAACTGCTGCGGAAGCAAAGGGAACTTCACAGCAAACACAAACATAGCCAGAGCCTTACAGACAAGCAAAAATTACGCGAAGCGAAATGTAGTGTGAGGAGGGCTATGCGAGAGGCGTTCAATGAATTCGAAAGTAAAGTTCTATGTAATGACTTGGCAGAAAATCCTAAGAAATTTTGGTCTTATGTCAAAGCGGTAGGTGGATCAAAACAAAATGTCCAGACACTGAAACAGAGGATGACAGACTAAAGGCCGAAATACTAAATGTCTTTTTCGAAAGCTGTTTCACAGAGGAAGACTGCACTGTAGTTCCTTCTCTGGATTGTGGCACAAATGACAAAATGGTAGATATCGAAATAGACGACAGAGGGACGGAGAAGCAATTAAAATCGCTCAAAAGAGGAAAGGCCGCTGGACCTGATGGGATCGATTTTACACAGAGTACGTTAAATCAGTAAGTGGCTTGAAACAGCCTATCCAGACACTACAGGATGATGATGGCATTGAAACAGAGGATGACACGCGTAAAGCTGAAATACTAAACACCTTTTTCCAAAGCTGTTTCACAGAGGAAGACCGCACTGCAGTTCCTTCTCTAAATCCTCGCAGAAACGAAAAAATGGCTGACATCGAAATAAGTGTCCAAGGAATAGAAAAGCAACTGGAATCACTCAATAGAGGAAAGTCTACTGGACCTGACGGGATACCAATTCGATTCTACACAGAGTACGCGAAAGAACTTGCCTCCCTTCTAACAGCCGTGTACCGCAAGTCTCTAGAGGGACAGAGGGTTCCAAATGATTGGAAAAGAGCACAGATAGTCCCAGTCTTCAAGAAGGGTCGTCGAGCAGATGCGCAAAACTATAGCCTTATATCTCTGACGTCGATCTATTGTAGAATTTTAGAACATGTTTTTTGCTCGAGTATCATGTCGTTTTTGGAAACCCAGAATCTACTATGTAGGAATCAACATGGATACCGGAAACAGCGATCGTGTGAGACCCAACTCGCTTTATTTGTTCATGAGACCCAGAAAATATTAGATACAGGCTCCCAGATAGATGCTATTTTTCTTGACTTCCGGAAGGCGTTCGATACAGTTCCGCACTGTCGCCTGATAAACAAAGTAAGAGCCTACGGAATATCAGACCAGCTGTGTGGCTGGATTGAAGAGCTTTTAGCAAACAGAACACAGCATGTTGTTATCAATGGAGAGACGTCTACAGACGTTAAAGTAACCTCTGGCGTGCCACAGGGGAGTGTTATGGGACCATTGCTTTTCACAATATATATAAATGACCTAGTAGATAGTGTCGGAAGTTCCATGCAGCTTTTCGCGGATGATGCTGTAGTATACAGAGAAGTTGCAGCATTAGAAAATTGTAGCGAAATGCAGGAAGATCTGCAGCGGATAGGCACTTGGTGCAGGGAGTGGCAACTGACCCTTAACATAGACAAATGTAATGTATTGCGAATACATAGAAAGAAGGATCCTTTATTGTATGATTATATGATAGCGAAACAAACACTGGTAGCAGTTACTTCTGTAAAATATCTGGGAGTATGCGTGCGGAACGATTTGAAGTGCAATGATCACATAAAATTAATTGTTGGTAAGGCGGGTGCCAGGTTGAGATTCATTGGGAGGGTCCTTAGAAAATGTAGTCCATCAACAAAGGAGGTGGCTTACAAAACACTCGTTCGACCTATACTTGAGTATTGCTCATCAGTGTGGGATCCGTACCAGATCGGTCTGACGGAGGAGATAGAGAAGATCCAAAGAAGAGCGGCGCGTTTCGCCACAGGGTTATTTGGTAACCGTGATAGCGTTACGGAGATGTTTAATAAACTCAAGTGGCAGACTCTGCAAGAGAGGCGCTCTGCATCGCGGTGTAGCTTGCTCGCCAGGTTTCGAGAGGGTGCGTTTCTGGATGAGGTATCGAATATATTGCTTCCCCCTACTTATACCTCCCAAGGAGATCACGAATGTAAAATTAGAGAGATTAGAGCGCGCACGGAGGCTTTCAGACAGTCGTTCTTCCCGCGAACCATACGCGACTGGAACAGGGAAGGGAGGGAATGACAGTGGCACGTAAAGTGCCCTCCGCCACACACCGTTGGGTGGCTTGCGGAGTATAAATGTAGATGTAGATGTAGATGAACTTGCCCCCCTTCTTGCAGCGGTGTACCGTAGGTCTCTATAAGAGCGTGGCGTTCCAGAAGATTCAAAATGCGCACGGGTCATCCCCGTTTTCAAGAAGGGACTTCGAACAGATGTGCAGAACTATAGACCTATATCTCTAACGACAATCAGTTGTAGAATTTTGGAACACGTATTATGTTCGAGTATAATGACTTGTCTGGAGTCTAGAAATCTACTCTGTTGGAATCAGCGTGGGTTTCGAAAAAGACGATCGTCTGAAACCCAGCTCGCGCTATTCGTCCACGAGACTCAGAGGGCCATAGACACGGGTTACAAGGTAGATGCCGTGTTTCTTGACTTCCGCAAGGCGTTCGATACAGTTCCCCACAGTCGTTTAATAAACAAAGTAAGAGCATATGGACTATCAGACCAGTTGTGTGATTGGATTGAAGAGTTCCTAGACAACAGAACGCAGCATGTCATTCTCAGTGGAGAGAAGTCTTCCGAAGTAAAAGTAATTACAGGTGTACCACAGGGGAGTGTTATAGGACCGTTGTTATTCACAATATACATAAATGACCTTGTGGATGACATCGGAAGTTCACTGAGGCTTTTGGCGGATGATGCTGTGGTGTATCGAAAGGTTGTAACAATGGAAAATTGTACTGAAATGCAGGAGGATCTGCAGCGAATTGACGCATGGTGCAGGGAATGGCAGTTGAATCTCAATGTAGACAAGTGTAATGTGCTGCGAATACATAGTGTAAGTAGGCTGTTTAGGTTTTTATATTGGTAACGCCACGTAGTGCTCTGTATGAAAATCACTGGCTGTGCTGTGTGCAGTCTGTGGCTGGTTTGCATTGTTGTTGGCCATTATAGTGTTGGGCAGCTGGATGTTAATAGGGCGTAGCGCTGCGCAGTTGGAGGTGAGCCGCCAGCAGTGGTGGACGTGGGGAAGTGAGATGGCGGATTTTTTAGAGCGGATGATCTGGACGTGAGTACATTTGTAATATTGAATATCATGGACTGATATATATGTTATGACTTTTGAACACTATTAAGGTAAATACATTGTTTGTTCTCTATCAAAATCTTTCATTTGCTAACTATGCCTAACAGTTGTTAGCGCCTTCAGTAGTTTGAATCTTTTATTTAGCTGGCAGTAGTGGCGCTCGCTGTATTGCAGTAGTTCGAGTAACGAAGATTTTTGTGAGGTAAGAGATTTGTGAAAGGTATAGGTTAATGTTAGTCAGGGCGATTCTTTTGTAGGGATTATTGAAAGTCAGATTCCGTTGCGCTAAAAATATTGGCTGTCAGTTTAGTGTTGATCAGAATAGGTAAAGAGCGAAATGTCTGAGTACGTTCAGTTCTGCTCGGCTGTTTGAAAATCAAACAGTGTAAGGGACTTACCATCACAGTAATTCACTAAATTTTCTAAGGGGACGTGTCATATGTCGCCCCTTCTTCTGATTTTTTCTTGTAGTTTGTGTAATTAGTGCAGCCTTTGTTTATTGCTAGCGCGTAATTGTAAAGAGAATTTCCTTTGTAGTTGTAGTTTTTCATTCTTGTACAGTAAAACAGTTGTGGCATGCATGTAGATTTGCACCAAGTATTTCGCAGCTGCGCTTACAATTAACGAGATATTATTTTCAATGCTATGATAATGTGTTTTCTTATTTTGATCTTCAAATTCAGCTTTTCTGAGTTGTCGTGTGGAATATTGTGACAATAATGGCGTGTGAAAAACATAATACTAGGCTCCAAAGTAAACTGAGAAATGACAGTGAAGACGAAAGCAGTGTGTTAGCGCCGCCGAGTAATGAATTAACTAATGTTCAAAGTAGTAATTTGGTAATTGTGCATAGGGAAATGGAGCGGGCTGCAAATAATGGTGTAGGCAGTGAAACAATTAGTGAACAGGGAAGAATTATCGATCGATCGATAATGGTGTAGGCAGTGAAACAATTAGTGAACAGGGAAGCATTATCGATCGATTGGTCGGCAACAGCTCGCCTCAGGAATCCGAAATGACAGGACACAATCTTGCAAATACTGTAGATTCAGGTTTTGCGTCCTCGCCGTTTTCTCAAATAAGTCAAGACACATTTTCTGCTTGTCAAAATGTGAATATTGCCGGTGCAAATGCACTGCCGAAAAGCATAGAGGACCAGATTCCAGACACTAATATATTATTATTGCAATTAATGCAACAAATGAAACAAAATCAGAGACAAACACAGCAACAGTTAGGCACAATAAAACAAAATCAGAGACAAACACAGGAAAAGCTTCAAAAGTTAGACACAATGGAACAAAATCAGAGACAAACACAGCAATAGCTTCAAAAGTTAGACACTACACTTGAACAAACACGTGAAGATTTAACTACTGAGTAACATAACATTGAATCGAAATGTCAAAAAGTCTGTAATGACGTAAAAACTCAAATTTGTGAGCATTTTCAACCTATTTTTTCGCGGCATGAAAATGCATTACAGAATCACGAAGCAGCCATAAAAGAACTGCAAACCATTGTTCATGAAAATCATGAGACCTTGCAAGCTAAAACTGACTCAGTTGCATCTACCGATTCGTTTACGCAACTTGCAAAAACCCAGGAAAACTTAAAGGGCACGGTAGGTACGATTTCAACACTAATTTGACACTCTGAAACTTGGTTCAGAAAAACACACTGAGGAAATCAGTTCACTATCGGAAAAAGTAGTCGAACTTTCGGATCAGCTCACTAACATATCTACAAAGGGAGATGATGATCTGAATGACACAAGACCTGTAGCCATCACTGACACGGAAGAGTATGAACAAATTAAGAAATTTAAACAAAATCAGAATCAAATTAATACGCAACACAAAAGAGAAATCCGGGAAGTACAAGATCAGTTGGCACAAGTAATACAAAAATTACATTTTCAGAGGACACTCGCGCTCCAACACGGAAAGAGGGACTTAGAAATACGGAAAAGCCGCAAAATAATAACACAGGGCATTTCGGAAATTATGAAAGAAATTGGCAAGGTGCACCGAATTTTGAGATGGAACCGCCGACACGAAATAACAATGACCGACATGCGACTCGCCGACATGATGATTTTGACTATAAGCTGTTTATTACTACACGCAAATTCAAAACATTTAAGAATTCCGACAACGACATTCATCCACAAGCGTGGTTCATCAATTCTGTCATTGTTTTCCTCCCAACTGGTCTTTAGAGCACAGATTAGAATTTATGTGTGGCCATTTAGAGAATGAACCAGCTGTAAGAATGCGATCAGTCATTCACGATTGCCACAGTGAAGGAGAATTTTATTGTGCCTTCCTCTCAGCATATTGGTCTCAAGCTACACAAGACCGAGTAAAACATAGCATCATAATGATGAAACATTTCGAACAATCTGAATTTTCCAGTCTTGTGAAATATTTTGAAGACATGTTGCACAAGAATCAGTACCTGTCAAACCCATTACAGCCCCTCAGAACTCATCCGCATTTGCTTAATCAAACTACCTGAAAATTTACGATATATTATTTTGGCAGGATGTTGCAAAGACGACATTGAAGCTTTTCAGGGACTCTTACAAGAATTAGAAATTGACACTGACAATCGCGGAACGTGAAAACAGGAACACAACAATTACAGGTCACATCCGTCACAATTCCGCGATGAAAGAAATAATAACTGGACACGACTAGGCTATTCTCACAACACAAATCGTGACCATAACAGACACCACCCATATGACAACCGTTGGCAGAGTAGTTATAATTACAGGGAAAGATCGCGTCTCCGCGGTAGTGACTATCACAGAGACAATCAGAGAAACAGACAATATGGGAACCAAAATAATTATTATCAAGGGAGACAGAATAACTTTAGACGCAACGGTCCAGCGCGCAGTTACGATTCAGGGAGAAATTCTCCACCATGTGACCGACAAGAAAGAAACTATGGAATCTACCGACATGACGACAGACGATATGATCGTAACGACAGACCTGAATTGCATCAGAACTGGCGGGATTCAAACAGGGCAGGGCCCTCTCGACAAGGTGAATTTGTAGAAGTTATGTCTCCAAATCCCAATAACGACGCGTGCCATCAAAGAGACAAGAGGCAACGACTCATACCGCTGGCAGCCACAAAACGTACTTATGAAACTGACGACACAGCTGCCATAGCTAGTAATTACATAAAAATGGAAGACATTAGGGACATCTTACTCCAGGAAAACGACGTAAAACATAACAACATTGCATATCCTGTGATTCACATTACAGTAAATGACGTAAAATTTACGGCAGTACTTGACTCTGGCAGTCCCATTTCAGTAATTAGTGAAACAGCCTTTAGCAAATGCAACTAATCGAGCGATTGCCCCACACTTCCGTTACGTAAGATTAAATTACAAGGTGCAATCTTTGGAAAAAGTGTAGATGTACGCCAACCAAACAACTTAGAATTCTTTTGTCAAAGCCACAGCTTCTCTATGAACTTTCTTATTCTTCCATTATTGTCGACGGAAATTATATTGGGAGTAGACTTTTTTAATGAATACAAAGTAATCTTAAACGTTCACGATGCTGAAATAAGTTTAGAGAAAGAAGGTAAGTCAATTGCTTTGAAATTTGAAGATTGGCTCTCAAACCATGACGAAGAAATTAATCGGCTTCACCTTCTGTTAGACAACAGTTCGGAATTTTCGACGGAACTTGACACTAACAATCACTCTGCAAGTACTGACAGGGATGATATCGACGGCGCATTTGATACTAATGAGTTAATTCAGAATCAAATTCAAATATTTGAGAATTGTAATGACACTGATAGGCAAGACCTTTTTGAGATTTTACAAGCACATTCCACAGTTTTTACTCACAAAATAGGAACAATCAAGGGATTTCAATACAGTCTTCGTGAGCATACTAAATTTTGTGTTAGACCATACGTAATTCCGGCACATTATAGGGACCGTTTTAGAACAGAAATACAATCTGTGCTTGACGTGGGCATTATTGAGCCTGCAGTAAGCTCATACAACAATCCATTACATGTTGCTGAGAAAAAAAATGGATTGACCAGGCTTGTCTTAGATTCGAGACAAATCAGTACTATCATCATTCCTGAAACAGACAGGCCGCAAACGTTGGAAGAACTTCTTCAAAATTTTAATGGTGTAAAAGTGTTGTCTTCTATTGATCTCAGATCCAGCTTTTATCAGATCAAACTTCATCCAGAATGTAGAAAATACACAGCTTTCCTTTGTTTCAGCGTTTGTTATCAGTTTCGGAAACTTCCTTTTGGTTTGAACATTTCTTCGGCAGCATTCATTCAGGGCTAAATTCCATATTACCTGCGTTCTTAAAACGTCACATCACCTTATATGTGGACGATATTCTGATAGCAGAAGCCTCATGGGAACAACACAATCGCATCCTCAACAGCGTGTTACATATTTTTGCAGAATCTGGAATTACAGTTAACTTCGAAAAGTCTGAATTCGGTAGGACAAAGGTGAAGTTTTTGGGACATATTATTTCTTCTGAAGGCATTCAGCCGGATCCTGAAAAGTTAGAAGCAATCTTAGCCATTCCAGTTCCAACCACAAAAAAAAACAAGTCCGCAGTTTTCTAGGTCTCGTAAATTTTTACCGTCGTTTTCGGAATATGCAAATTCTAATTACACCAAAACTATGTTCTCTCACTGGAAAAAATACTATTTGGAACTGGGACGAACAAGCACAGTTGGAATTCAATTCTTTGAAAGAATCGCTACTTAACGCGCTAATACTAGCTCATCCATATCTGTCACAAGATTTCTGCCTTAGCACGGATTCTTCTAAAGTCGGTCTTGGTGCCTATTTATTTCAAGAAGCCACAGAAAATGACACTACTGTGCAGAAAACCGTTGCTTTTCCTAGCCGAGTGTAACAAAATCTGAAAAAAAATATTCCGTTACTGAATTAGAAGCTTTAGATATCGTTTGGGCATTTAACAAATTCCGTTTCTTTCTTTCTGGTAAGTACGTGAATGTATACAGTGATCATTGTGTATAACAGTTTCTTATGTCTTCAAAATTAAATCATGACAGATTAAAACGTTGGGCATTGTTTCTGCAAGAATTCCACTTCACAATAGTTTCATTCCCGGTTAGGAGAACATTGTTGCGGACGGACTGTCACGAGCACCGTCTGGGCTTGAGAAAAGTAACACAGAAGGCAACCTCGACAAAAATTTCTGTATTCTTTACATTCAGAAAGCCGCCTTTGAAAACTTCATCACCACATCTTTAAAGGACATTGCTCATGAACAAGATAAAGATCCGATTTGGAACAACATCAAAAGCAAATGGCATGAAAAGACACACACACAGATTCGGCATTATTATCTGCTTAGAAACAATATACTGTTCAAATGCTGCACTGTTGATGACAAGCTATGGGTACTTTGCATTCCTGACGATTTTGTTAATAAGCTCATTCGGTACATTCATTTCAGCTATGCACATTGTGGTCCACCAAAATGTTATCATATTCTTCGGACGACTTGTTATTTAAACAATATGGAAAAGAGAATTCGAAGAGTCTTGTCTATTTGTAAACTTTGTCAAAAGGCGAAACCATCTACTATGTCACATCGTGCTTCGTTGGTTTCTATCATTCCTTCTAAATTAAAAGAACTTGCTGCTGTTGATCTCTTGGGACCCCTTGTCAGAATATCGAATGGATTTTCGTACGTTCTAGTCGCTGTTGAACTTACTTCAAAGTTTGTTTCTTTCACTCCGTTACGTAAAGCCACTGGACGGTCTGTAACCAACGCCTTTGTTAAAAATTTCTTACGTGAAGTTGGCCACGTTGCTAAAGTCATTTCAGATAACGGACCGCAATTCAGATCTGCTGTTTGGTCACGCATGCTTCGGAATCATAAAATCAAACCTGTTTTTATTTAATTTTACTCACCACATTGTAACCCCTCCGAACGGATTATGAAAGAAATCAATAAGCTTTGCAGACTTTATTGTCACAGAAAGCATCAGCATTGGGACAGATATTTACACTTATTTCAAAACGTGCTGAATGAAATGCCTCATGACTCCACTGCTTTACCATCTACTCTTGTACTGAAGAATGAAGAACCACCGAACAGAATGAGAGAGCTTGTACCTTTCCCGAATACACGTAAACTTCGACACAGACATAATTGATTTGGCTATTAAAAATATAAAATCGGCAGCAGACAAAAGGAAAAAACATTATGGTAAAGCAAATGCAATGAAATTATATATTGGCCAGAAAGTTCGCATTAAAGCTCATTCATTGTCACATAAGGAGAAACACTTGAGTCACAAATTCTTTCTAGTTTACAATGGACCTTACAGAATCCGACGTATACCACATGATAATTGCGTTGAAGTTGAAACTCTACATACTAGGAAGCGTAAAGGTTTACACCACATTTCACATGTAAAACCATTTATTGAGAGATAATCTGCTTTTTAACTTTTTCTTTGCCATATAACTTTTCACTCTACATTACTAATATGCTTTGTCAGACTTAGAATCTGTTAACATGCAACAATGTTTGAAGTTAAATATCCAGTCAAGAACCAAGAGAACTTATTTAAACAGAGATTACGAATGCATTGTTATAGTGAACAGACGTCACAGTATTATTGTGTGTGTACATTCTTGCTTGTTAGTTGCATGATTGTGTAACGACTATAAGGCTTACATACTTCGAACATATACTGGTACAGCTAATGAGATTTTAATCCAACATTTCGGTTTACTTGAAAATACATTCTGGATTTAAAGTACTTTCTGTGAGATACCAGATGACACAGTGGTTAGTTTATGTGCCAGCTGCACGATTTTATCATGACGCTACTAATGAGTGACAATTTACAATGTTGCTTTTGCTGTGTTTCTGTTTTATATCTGCACAGTTTTTCTGTATTATTCTGGAAAGTAAAACATGTAACTTTTGTGGTATAGCTACAATGAGACAGCCTTTTCCGTAGAACGACAATACGTTACAGCACAGTACTTTCTTCATCACGGCAATAAGCGTAATAACTAAGATATCTATACAGAAAGCATTTCACTTTTGTTTATCATGAGGTAAGTACATTGACTTCTGCAGAAATTAGCTGTCGGAGGATGATAACTACGACACTTCCACAGAGATTATCTTACAACAAGACGCACAGTTTAGCGCTACGGTACACGTATTTGAGTGATTAATTTTGTACTTAACACATTTATTTTTAAAGATATTTGAAGTACAATGATACAAAGGTTTTCCGTGATACATTTCATTCCATTGCTGTAACCTGTAACACCTGAGGGTATAATTACATTAATCCTCAGGGGGGTACACACTTACTTTGTGTACCACGTGTTTGGCAAGCACAAGGAGCCCTAACTAATATAGTATTTGCTTATACAACTTTACACATCGGTACCATATTTCTCTAACACAGAATTAGACAGCTATCTGATTATTTAACAGAGAAACAAACATTTTTTTACTACATCAGTGACACATGTTTACGCAATTACACAGTTGGATAATTTCACACTTATGAAATTGAATTTTGTCTGTACTTTTTGAACTGTTCATATTTTTTTTGGAACCATTGTGATACTATGAGAGCTTTGAATGACGTATTGGTATGGGATCATGATTTTTAAAGTACGTTTGAGGTAGATGACACTATTGAAATGAGCAGAGAATTTTTTAGGTTTTGAAATTATTGCAGAAAGCTACGACGTTTCTGAGATTTGGCTTAGTTTCTATGATGTTATTATTATGATGACAATGTTTATTATGCTGTTGAGGTATGTTTATGATCAATAAGCTGATGCTATATGAGGAATTTGATTATGCTATGTATGATGAGATATTGAAGAAGTGTCGACGAATGTGTATATGTGTAATAAGGTAAGGAATAATGAGTAGTGGTTAGGGACTCTGACTTGTGAAAAAGGCTGTTGGAAACGAAGAATCGTACTTTAAGAGTTATGAAATGTATGTAAATGCGAGAATGTATCACAATGCCGGCGAAAATTTTTTGGACACTGTTACATTTATAGGATTTTGTTTTTACAGATTTGTAACGCAAATACTATGTAAGTAGGCTGTTTAGGTTTTTATATTGGTAACGCCACGTAGCGCTCTGTATGAAAATCACTGGCTGTGCTGTGTGCAGTCTGTGGCTGGTTTGCATTGTTGTTGGCCATTGTAGTGTTGGGCAGCTGGATGTTAATAGCGCGTAGCGTTGCGCAGTTGGAGGTGAGCCGCCAGCAGTGGTGGATGAGGGGATGTGAGATGGCGGATTTTTGAGAGCGGATGATCTGGACGTGTGTCCATCAGAAACAGTACATTTGTAATATTGGACATCATGGACTGATATATATATATATATATATATATATATATATATATATATATATATATATATATAATGACTTTTGAACACTATTAAGGTAAATACATCGTTTGTTCTCTATCAAAATCTTTCATATGCTAACTATGCCTTTCAGTAGTTAGTGCCTTCAGTAGTGCCTTTTATTTAGGTGGCAGTAGTGGCGCTCGCTGTATTGCAGTAGTTCGAGTAACGAAGATTTTTGTGAGGTAAGTGATTTGTGAAAGCTATAGGTTAATGTTAGTCGGGGCGATTCTTTTGTAGGGATTATTGAAAGTCAGATTCCATTACAATAATAATATTGGCTGTCAGTTTAGTGTTGATCAGAATAGGTAAAGAGCGAAATGTCTGAGTACGTTCAGTTCTGCTCAGCTGTTTGAAAATCAAATAGTGTAAGAGGTTTATCAGCACAGTAATTCATAAATTTTTCTGAGGGGACATTACAATAGAAAGATAGATCCCTTATCATTTAGCTACAAAATAGCAGGTCAGCAACTGAAAGCAGTTAATTCCATAAATTATCTGGGAGTACGCATTAGGAGTGATTTAAAATGGAATGATCATATAAAGTTGATCGTCGGTAAAGCAGATGCCAGACTGAGATTCATTGGAAGAATCCTAAGGAAATGCAATTCCAAAACAAAGGAAGTAGGTTACAGTACGCTTGCTCGCCCATTGCTTGAATACTGCTCAGCAGTGTGGGGTCCGTACCAGATAGGGTTGATAGAAGATATAGAGAAGATCCAACAGAGAGCAGCGCGCTTCGTTTTTTTTAGTAATCGCGAAAGCGTTACGGAGATGATAGATAAACTCCAGTGGAAGACTCTCCAGGAGAGACGCTCAGTAGCTCGGTACGGGCTTTTGTTAATGTTTCGAGAACATACCTTCACCGAAGAATCAAGCAGTATATTGCTCCCTCCTACGTATATCTCGCGAAGAGACCATGAGGATAAAATCAGAGAGATTAGAGCCCACACAGAAGCATACCGACATTGTTTCAAACAGAGCTTGGATGGCGTGTACAGGTACAGCTGCCCATGCAGCTTCAACATGATACCACAGTTCATCAAGAGTAGTGACTGGCGTATTGTGACGAGCCAGTCGCTCGGCCACCATTGAAAAGACGTTTTCAATTGGTGAGAGATCTGGAGAATGTGCTGGCCAGGGCAGCAGTCGAACATTCTGTATCCAGAAAGGCCCGTACAGGACCTGCAACATGTGGTCGTGCACTATCCTGCTGAAATGTAGGGGTTCGCAGGGATCGAATGAAGGGTAGAGCCACGGGTCGTAACACATCTGAATTGTAACGTTCACTGTTCAAAGTGCCGTCAATGCTAATAAGGGGTGACCGAGCCGTGTAACCATTGGCACCCCATACCACCACGTCGTGGCGATGACGATTACACGCTTCCAATGTGCGTTCACCGCTATGTCGCCAAACACGGATGCCACCACTATGATGCTGTAAACATGACCTGGATTCATCCGAAAAAATGACATTTTGCCATTTGTGCTCCCAGGTTCGTCGCTGAGTACACCATCGCAGGCGCTCCTGTCTGTGATGCAGCGTCAAGGGTAACCGCAGCCATGGTCTCAGAGCTGATAGTACATGCTGCTGCAAACGTCGTCGAACTGTTCGTGCAGATGGTTGTTGTCTTGCAAACGTCTCCATCTGTTGACTCATGGATCGAGACGTGGCTGCACGATCCGTTACAGCCATGCGGTTAACATGCCTGTCATCTCGACTGTTAGTGATACGAGGCCTTTGGGATCCAGCACGGCGTTCCTTATTACCCTCCTGAACCCACCGATTCCATGTTCTGCTAACAGTCATTGGATCTCGACCAACGCGAGCAGAAATGTCGCGATACGATAAACCGCAATCGCGATAGGTTACAATCCGACGTTTATCAAAGTCGGAAACATGATGGTACACATTTCTTCTCCTTGCACGAGGCATCACAACAACGTTTCAGCAGGCAAAGCCGGTCAACTGCTGTTCGTGTATGAGAAATCGGCTGGAAACTTTCCTCATGTCAGCACGTTGTAGGTACCGCCACCGGCGCCAACCTTGTCTGAATGCTCTGAAAAGCTAATCATTTGCATACCACAGCATCTTCTTCCTGTCGGTTAAATTTCGCGTCTGTAGCACGTCATCTTCGTGGTGTAGCAATTTTAATGGCCAGTAGTATATATAAATGACCAAATAGATAGTGTCGGATGTTCTATGCTGCTTTTCGCAGATGATGCTGTAGTATACAAAGAACTTGCAGCATTAGAAAATTGCAGCGAAATCCAGGAAGATCTGCAGCGGATAGGCACTTGGTGCAGGGATTGGCAACTGATCCTTAACATAGAAAAATGTAATGTATTGCAAATACATAGAAAGAAGGATCCTTTATTGTACGATTGTATGATAGTGGAACAAACACTGGTAGCGGTTACTTCTGTAAAGTATCTGGGCGTATGCGTACGGAACGATTTGAAGTGGAATGATCATATAAAATTAATTGTTGGTAAGGCGGGTACCAGGTTGAGATTCATTAGTAGAGTCCTTAGAAAATGTAGTCCATCAACAAAGGAGGTGGCTTACAAAACACTCATTCGGCCTATAATTGAGTATTGCTTATCAGTGTGGGATCCGCGCCAGGTCGGGTTGACGGAGGAGACAGGGAGGATCCAAATAAGAGCGGTGCGTTTCGTCACAGGGTTATTTGGTAAGCGTGATAGTGTTACGGAGATATTTAGCAAACTAAAGTGGCAGACTCTGCAAGAGCGGCGCTCTGCATCGCGGTGTAGTTTGCAGTACAGGTTTAGAGAGGGTGCGTTTCTGGATGAGGTATCGAATATATTGCTTCCCCCTACTTATACCTCACGAGGAGATCACGAATGTAAAATTACAGAGATTCGAGCGTGCACGGAGGCTTTCCGGCAGTCGTTCTTCCCACGAACCATACGCGACTGGAACAGGAAAGGGAGATAATGACAGTGGCCCGTAAAGTGCCCTCCACCACACACCGTTGGGTGGCTTGCGGAGTATAAATGTAGACGTAGATGTAGAATGGCTGTCTTCAGCTCAGCAATGGTTTTACGGTTATTACAGCACACAATGTCTTTAATATAGGCCAACAAAAAGAGTCGCACGTGTTCAGATCCGGAGAATATGGTGGCCAATCGAGGCCTATTCCAGAGACCACTGGGCCCCTCGGAGTCATAGTGCGGTACCCGAAGTGCTCCTCCAGGACGTCACACACTCACCTGTTTCGATGGGGTGGAGCTCCATCTTGCATGAACCACATCTTGTCGAAATAAGTGTCAATTTCGATAACGGGGATGAAGTCACCTTGTAGTACCTTCACGTACCGTTCGGTAATCACTGTGCCATCAAGGAATGTTTCACCGATTATTCCGTGACTGGACATTGCACACGACACAGTCACCCGTTGGGGGTGAAAAAACTTCTCGATCGCAAAATGCGGATTCTCAACCCCACAAATGCGACTGTTTTGCTTATTGACGAATCCATCCAAATGAAAGTGGGCTTCGTCGCTAAGCCAAACCACACTAATTCCCATCACGTTCCGCTGCCGTTAGTGCAGTTTGAAAGTCTTAATGCAAATCGCTCAGAATTTATGACGATTTTATTTCATTTAGCTCAATAATTGTCACCCCATACGTTCGCTACAGAGATAAAAATCTATATACAATCTTATTCATAACTTTGAATTAGTTACACCTTCCTTCCCGGCCGTTTCCTATCCTTTTCGAACAACAAGTGATTCGATTCATTATTCTTAACACAGCTGATTTTGTACTTATCTACCTCATGTCGAACAATGTTGTTGCTGGTGTTGTTATTGTCATTTTTGTGGTCTTCAGTCCAAAGACTGGTTTGAAGCAGCTTTCCATGCTGCTGTATCCTGTACAAGCCTCTTCCTCTCTGAGTAACAGCTGCAACCTACATCCTTCTGAATCTGCTTATTGTATTCTTCTCTTGCCCTTCGTGTACGATTTTTACCCCCCACGCTACCCTCCTGTACTAAATTGGTGATCCTTGACGCCTCAGAATGTGTCCTATCAACCGATACCTTCTTCTAGTCACGTTGTACTACAAATTTCTCTTCTGTCCAATTCCATTCAGTACCACCTCATTAGTTACTTGATCTACCCACCTAATCTTCAGCATTCTTCTGTAGCACCACATCTCAAAATCTCCTGTTCTCTTTTTGTCTAAACTGTTTATCTTACATGTTTCACTTCCATACATGGCTGCACTCCGTACTAACACTTTCAGAAAGGACTTCATGAAACCGAAACCTATACTCGATATTAACTATTTTCTCTTTTTCTAAAACGCTTTCCTTGCCATTGCCAGTTAACATTTTGTATCCTTCCTACTTCGACCGTCATCTGTCATTTTGCTTCCCAAACAGCCATTCCTGTTTAGCCATTTTGCACTTCCTGTCGATCTCATTTCTTAGACATTTGTATTCCCTTTCAGCTGCTTCCGTTAAAGAATTTTTATATTTTATCCTTCCAAAGATAAAATTCAAAATCTCTCGTGTTACCTAAGGATTTCTACTAGCCCTCGTCTTTTTACCTACTTGGTCCTCTGCTGCCTTCACTGTTTCGTCCCTGGAAGCTACCCATTCTCCTTCTACTGTATACCTTTCCCCCGTTTTTGGTCAGTCGTCCCCAATGCCCCCTCTGGAACTCTCTAAAATCTCTGCTCCTTTCAGTTTATCCAGGTCCCATCTCCTTAAATTCTCGTCTCTTTGCAGTTTCTTCAGTTTTAATCTACAGTTCACAACCAATATATTGTGGTCAGAGTCCACATCTTCCCCTAGAAATATCTTACAATTTAAAACCATGTTCCGAAAACTTTGTCTTACCCTTATATGATTAATTTGAAACCTTCTGGCGAATCCCGGTCTCTTCCATGTATACATCATTCTTCCATGATTCTCAAACCAAGTGTTTGCTATGATTAAATTATACTCTGTGCAAAATTCTACCAGGTGGTTTTCGCTGTCGTTTTTTCCTCCAGTCCATACTCACCTACTACTTTTCCCTCTCATTCTTTTCCTGCTATCAAATTCTAGTCCTCCATCGCTATTAAATATTCGTCTCCGTTAACCATCTGAATAATTTCTTTTATCTCGTCACACTTTACCTCAACCTCCTCCTCATCTGCGGAGCTAGTTGGAATATAGATTGTACTACAGTGGTGGGTGTGGGCTTAGTGTCTATCTTTGCAACAATAATGAGTTCACTATGCTGTTCGTAGTAGCTTATCCGTACTCCTACTTTTTATTAGTTATTAAACCTATTCCTGCATTACTGTTACTTGATTTAGTATTTATAACCCTGTATTCACCTTGACCAGAAGTCTTGTTCCTCCTGTCACCGAACTTCAATAATTCAAGCTATATCTAACTTTAACCTATCCAGTTCTCTTTTTAAATCTTCTAATCCACCAGTCCCATTAAGGGATCTGACCTTCCTAGCTCCGGTCCGTAGATCGCCAGTTTTGTTTCTCTTGATAGCGTCATCCTCCTGAGTAGCTACCGCCCGGAGATCCGAATGGGGGACTATTTTATCTCCTGAATATTTTACCCAAGAGAACACCATCATCATTTAACCATATATAAAGCCGCATGCCCTCGAGAAAAGTTACGGCTTTAGTTTCGCCTTGCGTTCAGCCGTTCGCAATACCGCAGGGCAAGGCCGTTTTGGTTGATGTTATAAGGCCAAATCAATCAATCATCCATCCTGTTGCCCCTGAAACTAGTGAAAAGGCTGCTGCCCCTCTTCAAGAAGCAGGCCTCTCAACAGATACCCTTCCGTTGTGGTTGCACCTACGGTAAGGCTATCTGTATCGCCGAGGCACTCAAGTCTCGCTACCATCGGCAAGGTCCATGGTTCATAAGTGGGGGGGATGTCCAACAATACCGGCACTTATTTATGCATTTCAGTGCTGTCTGATCTCGTTTTCCACACAATAACAATAAACGTATGTTTGGTTGGTGTAGCATGCTAGGGACAGTCAACACTGACCTCAGGCAGCGCTACATATTTCCAAAGATTTTTATGTTCTCCGTATTGCTACGAAACCTCTCAGTCTCGCTCCTAGACAGTCAATATCATTATGGATATGTATGTTCAATACTATTGACCGTCTAGGGGTCCCTTAATACTCTGCGACGGGTCCAATACGAATCTCTATTATAGGCGGTGTACTTGCCAACTGTGCCCTACGAGCATGGCTAGTGAACTGCGGACTGAAACGAAAGTTGAGATTGTAAAGCGTTCAATCTCTTCCCTTCCAGGCTTTGCAGAGGCTCTCTCACGTAAATAGAGAGAGAGAGAGAGAGAGAGACAGAGGGGGGGGGTAGAGACAGGTAAATAGATGGGATCGGCCCTTCACTGCAGCTACAGTCTCGCTGCATCATGGTAGAGTCTCTGAAGAATTTTTAGTCTTTGACAGCGTCGGTCAGTAAAATGTGCTCGGTTTTTAGTGAAACGTTGTGACTCTGGTTCCCTTTGTGGGTTGGGACGGAGTATTAGTTTGTTACGTAATCAAAACGGAAACTCTATTAATCTGATCAGTTCTTTCACAAGACTGTTCGAACGCAGCTTCTTGAATATCAGTTTAGTGGCGTTCCACCTGCTGGGCTGGCGGCTGGAGACTGCTTCTTTGGTGCTGCCTTCCATTTACATTGGCGTCCACGTATGTACTCCACAAGTCATCGAATAGTCTTTATATTATTTTGCAACAACACTCATTGACTTTTCAGGGGAGATGTCTTATCGCGCATTTTTGAACTTAGTCTACTCTTACCTGGAAGAAGAGAATCATATCAGTGCAAAGTGCTTTCTGCGCAATGACTATCTATCAAAGGTAGCGTATTCCATAAGTTAAACTCACTGAGTAAGTCTCTACAAGCAAGTGAAATACATTTCATTCAACTTACTAACAGAGTTTCGGCCTCCAGAATGAATCTTCTTCTTTGGAAGAGGAAAATGAAAGACGGGCAAGAATGAGACATTTTCAAACGCCTTTCAGAGAGGCAATAATGCAGATACATTTACGAGCCGAAACTTTATTAGCCCTGCCCACCGCAAGGTTATATGCTGTCTGGTGCGCTGAGGTCACGTGACGCCGTAAGAGAAGTTTATGAGCGGAGGAGAGACGAATGGGGAATCATTCTATCGATGGTGAGAGTCACAAATCCGTCGACTTAAGCGACTTTGACAAAAGCTAGAGTGTTGGGGCTCAGTGCCTTGGAGCGAGCATATCGGAAAAGGCAAACCTGACCGGCTCTTCGCATGTTACTGTCGTGAGCTTCTATGGAAAGTGGTTGAAGAATGCTGAAACCACGACTAGGTGTCCAGAGGTTGGATGTCCATACCTCATCACAAAACTTAGAGATCGGAGGCTTGCCCGCTCTCTAAAGCAGGATAAGAGGCGATCTGTGGCAGATCTGACGACAGAGGACAGTGCTCTATTGATCCATCATGGACAGGGGACTTCAGCTGATCAAGTA
This sequence comes from Schistocerca piceifrons, assembly GCF_021461385.2. NCBI lineage: Eukaryota > Metazoa > Arthropoda > Insecta > Orthoptera > Acrididae > Schistocerca > Schistocerca piceifrons. The sequence continues at coordinate 250,061,415 of NC_060144.1, forward strand.
GTAATCAATGAAATTCGCCAACAGCCGTGTAATTGAGATGGTATTTTGTTTTATTTTGACTACCAGTTTCGGCATTCCACTATGCCATCTACAGGCCACATATTCAGTTCTCAGAAATAAACGATATTGTCATACAGTGCTATTTATTCCTGGATGTCGTGAATTTAAACCGTATTCCAAGTGTATCATTCGTAGACTTGATTGCACATGTGTTTTTGAGCACTCTGTTCGCGCGCAGTGTTGGCCGTGGTATGCCGCATCAGACCGCAGCAGAGGACTCTTATGTGTTCTCATGTTGATCAACAACATCGCCGATTATGATTAGAGTGGACACGGGATGATCGAGATGCCGGCCAGTGGGATCAGCATTATGTTATGGGAGACATTCACCTGAGGGTCAGTGGACCTTCGGTAGTAATCTAAGGTACAGTGACAGATATGGACTAAGTGAACATTATTATGGATCACTTGTAATGACTTGCTTGATGTCTTCCCCAAAAGCGACGGCATCTTCCAGCAGGATAACTGTCCGTGTCACAAGGCCAAGATCGTGCTGCAATGGTTTCTGGAGCATGATGGTGACCTCACGTTGATGTCTTGGCCATCAAATACGGCTTACTTGAATCCGATGAAACCCATATGAGACGCTGTCGGGCGCCAGATCCGCGCCCACAAATCAACCACGTGTAAATTGCGAGAAGTGTGTGATCTGCATGTAGGCATTTGGTGCCACAGACCTACGAAACCTACCAAGCACTTGTCGAATCCATGACACACAGAATCACTGCTGACTTGCGCTCCAAAGGTTGAGAAACACGCCTTTAAGTAGGTTGTTACGAAGTTTTGGCTCTTCAGTGTATTGTTTTCTATAATTTGAGTTGATTTATCTGAATTTCAAGTTTATTTTGAAAAATACTTTATTCAGAAATGTGAAAGGTTTCAGCAGATTTAAAATCCCTTCACTAATGCTTCTCCCTCTGAGCGCAGTACTGCAGAAGAGGAAGATTTAAACGGACTTTTATTAGATTATTCAGTAAACCTGAAGTTTTCATCTGTGACATTACCGATATGATTGTATTCAATAAGAAAGAGCATTCCAAGCATGAGCAAGAAATTTTGCAATCCACTATCTTTGCGGGAGTGGGTTTTTGGCAGTGGCTGTCATTAAAAAAAAAAGTAAAGATCGAGACCTTATGTGGAGAAGAAACTGAGGGAAGCTGTGTGACATTTGGTGGCATGATAAGATGTATAACGAGAAGAAAACTGAAGTTTCGCACTGAGTCATTAGTATATTATACGTAACTTTTATTATTAATTCTTTTAATTACTACAAAGTATCATACAGGGCAATCACCAACTCAATAAGATTGAAAACGACTGGTATAGTGCGTACACCTGGAGGAAGACTCTCTGTAACTCTTCACATGAAACAGAATTTTTCAGCTTTCAGTGTCGCGAACATTATGCGAGAGCTCGTTAAATAACATAGTATGTCACTTCACTCGTTTTGGAATGAATGAGGTCGCTACTACTTAAGTCTTTCGGCAACGCACAATGTTTCTCTTATTAATGTCTCCCAGTTGAGTTTGTTGGATATTTTTGTAATACTCAGACGCTGATTGCACAAACTCATGTCGACTCGTGCAGCCGTATTCTGATTTTTTGCGTCTTTCCTATTAAGCAACGTTGTTAAGGGACTTCAGACCGCGACCAATACTCTTGATCGAGCGATGTTTCTGTTAACCGCTTCTTTTGTGCGTTAATTACGTTGCAGTAAGATTCTTCCAATGAATCTGAATCTGAAAGCCACCCTCCCTGCGACAAGATTCCTGTAATCGCTCCACCTTAAATCTCTCGGAATAGAGCTCCTGGCTACATGGGGACTACGACGAAATAGTCTCATCCCTATGATGGCAATTTCAGGAATCACACAGCAAGTGAAACTGTTCTTTACCTGACGTAGAGAAAACATCGAATCAGTGTCTGAGAACCTGTCTTCCACCTGATTCATCATCCAGGTGTCAAATAAAAGGCAGGGATTTTCATCACCGCAAGAAGCTGCTTGGTCCTTCGGAAACCATGTTTTTGAGGGAGCAACATCAGAGTGAAAAAAATGTTAGAACTATTGTTCCAATGCGTGCAAATGTATTTAAATTTTAAAAGGTGAGTTTTCGAGAATAAAATAACGATTTGTACCGCAAATCTTTTTTTTCATTGTATATATAAAAATTTTGAAGGCTGATTTTATACGTATCCTGTAATCCACTTTTAACGTAAGTGTCGCAACTACGGAATCTCAGCGCTTGACTCAGCAGGCGATAATCAGTTAAGCCGCAGTGACGGAGGGAGGTAAGAACGATTTATAGCAGGTCTTAGTGGCCGAGCGGTTCTAGGCACTACAGTCTGGAACCACGCGACCGCTACGGTCGCATGTTCGAATCCTGCCTCGGGCATGAATGTGCGTGATATCCTTAGGTTAGTTAGGTTTAAGTAGTTATAAGTTCTATGGGATTGATGACCTCAGAAGTTAAGTCCCATAGTGCTCTGAGCCATTTGAACTATTTGAACAATTTCTTGTCTACATTCGTCGTCGTAAACAGGCTCTGATGTCTACGTGAAATGTAAAGATGAGTGTCTTATCCAAAGACACCTCTACGTGTATACTCCGCAAGCACAACTTATTTTGTGTGGCAGTGGATAAGTTGTGTACCACTATCGCTGGCGTCATTTACTGTTCACGCACAAGTCATGAGTGGGGAGAATGATTGTTGGTAAGCCTGTACGTGTGCGCGAAAGTAATTCCATGGTCATTCTGTTATAAGTAGGAGAGATCAATGTACTGATTGACTTCTGGGAACGTACGCTTTCGGAATTTTAACAGGAGATCACACCATGATGCAGAACTTCTGCCTTGTAATATATCTACCACTGTAGTTTCCGTAGCATCTCCGTGATGCTTTCGCCCTTTGTTTTTGAACCTGTGACGAGGGGCACTGCTCATCTTTGGATCTTATCTATTTCCACTGTCAGTCTTATCTGTAACAGCACTGAATTTCCTTATGCAAGCCACGGAATAAAGAAGATACGAAAAATGATCTTAAAGATGAGCATGATTCACATTTTGGTGACAAAAAACAGTGAGAGATCGTTATGGAACAAGAAATGGCATTCCTGGAAACTAGATTTAGCGATGAGATCACGACAGATTCAGAATGAAGGACAGGGTCTAGGATTTAAACAGCAGTTTTCTATCAGCCAGACACTACCGCACTAAATTATCTTTATTTTCCGTTTTAGTCATTAGTGTTATGAGCTCCACAAAATCCTCTCCTGTGCGAAATCGTCATCTCAGAACAGTACTTGAAATTTACATCCCAATTACTTGATGGATGTATTTCAATCTCTGTCTTCCTCTATAGTCTTTACACTCTACATTTCCCTCTAGTTTCACGGAAGTTATTCTCTGATATACCCACAGAAATTCCCACCTACATGGCCTTTCTTCTTGTCAGTGTTTTCCATACATCTCCTCACTCGCAGATTCTGCGGAGAACCTCTTCATTTCTTATCATACCAATCAATCTAATTTTCAGTATTCTTCTGCATTATCGCACCTCAAATACTTTGGTTCTATTCTGTTCCAGTTTTTCCACAATCCATGTTTCAGTCCCATACAGTGCCATGCTTCAGATGTACACTCTCAAAAATAATTTTCCTCAAATTAAGACCTATGTTGGACATAAGCAGATTTTTCTTTGCCAGTTATGCCCTTTTCGCCACTGCTAGTCTACTTTTGATGTCCTTCTTGGTTCGATCTAACGATGGCTGCCTAGGTAGCGAAATTAGTTCTTCTACTTAGTGATCACCCATCCCGATGCCAATCCCGATATTAAGTTTCTTGCTGTTCTAATTTCTATTGCTGTCATTACTTTCGTCTTTCATCGCATTTCTCTTAATCCATATTCTGCATTCATTACACTACTGAACCGAAACGGGTGAAATGGAGCTTCTCGCACCTAGTAATGGAAGTGCGAATCGAAACCTATGCCCAGATTAATGCACACAGTAACGATACTAGACTGTGCCTCTGTGATCAGTTTTGAACCTACAGGTGCCTGATTTATAAAGCGAAGATTCCGCCACCATTCCATTGTGAACTTAGAGTTTTCAGTTTTGGCTAGGGATCTCACTACTTTTGCTTGGCTCTCGATTATTTGCAGGCTCGTTCCGTAATTAAGTTTAAGTGAGTTTTGTGTGAGTGTGTGTGTGTGTGTGTGTTCAGAAGGCTTCAATGCTGTAGGTCCGAGAACAGTAGTCATCCAGGTACTTTACATTTGATTTAAAACTTATTTAGATACAGAGAATAAAATCATATTTTGAATTACCCATTAATTTCTAGTTTTTGACGTAAAAAAATTAAGAAGTAGTTTATATTTTCATACTTGTGATGTCGTCAAAGGAGCGAGGTGCCAAGGCAAGGTTGGTACCGCGTGAGGGAACCACAAGTGGACGCAGCCGCTGCCAGAAGAAACGACGAGTGACTGTAGTGCAGACACGCCCAGATGAGTTCCCAGACGCCACGGCATCGTCTCGCTCACTTAACGTCGTATCGCAGTGCCGCTCAGCCCTGTCAATAATTATCGACGAAGACGGCAGCGTCGTCTCTCTAGCGAGCCAGCAGTGCGACAGTCTTGTGAGACAGAACTGTGTGTAAAAGAATGTAATCAGTTGTATTCTACGAGAAGAGACTAGTATCCTGTCCTGTATCAAATCATACATTAAAGTTCAGTGACAGTAATAAATACTCACGACATTCCTGTAGACATGTATTGTAACAAGGGCAAGTATTTCATTATGTTAAAGTTCTAATAAAGTGATCTGACGTTTTATGTGTTGTAATATCATATGGACCCCTCCAGGAGTAAAAGCTAACAACCTACCAGTGTGTCGCCGAGTTTCATGTCGTCCGGTGCAACAGTACCAACATGACGTCTTGGATATGTTTGGCACATGTGCCTCTTTCGTTTTTGGAGGGTGGGCTAGTGGGTTTACATCTAACGAAGTGAGAGGAGGGAACTTTGTTAACGTGCTTGTAGCTCGGGTCAGTTAAAGGTTATTAGGATTATACAGAAAAAAGTTTGATTTCACCTTTATTCTGATGAACGTGGAATGTATCAACTGTGTAAAAAGCACACAAAGAGATTCTTCTCGGGTTGAATAAACAGCCAAAAAGGATACTTGCGTTTTATTTAAGCAGCTGATCAGCAGAAGAACCAACATTGCCGAACTTAGAAACCTGCAATCATCAATTGAATGTACTGCTTTCCTAGTTACTTCAGACTGGAAAATAGAACCCATCTTATTTTAAATATCTTCATTTACTAACTGTTCTCAACAATATTAATGTAGAAGCTGGGTGCATTTCAACATACCTCCAAAAACGATAAAAACAGAGCTCACTATAATTGGAGAATAATTCTGGAAAAGAAACAACAAAGGAATGTAAAATGGGAATAACTGTTGAGTAGTATCATCCCGGGCTTTCAGGGAGGACAAGTGGTTGAAATTTGATGAAATATCGTCCGAATACGTCTCGGTCATAATAAAGGTCTAATTAGCAGTAATTTTGTGTCTTTTAACCTTTTTAAGTTTCCTTTCTGAAAGTAAAGAGCGGGCTATTCAAGGGCATGGATTTCACACTTTCAAATGGTTCAAATGGTTCTCAGCACTATGGGACTCAACTGCTGAGGTCATTAGTCCCCTAGAACTTAGAACTAGGTAAACCTAACTAACCTAATGACATCACAAACATCCATGCCCGAGGCAGGATTCGAACCTGCGACCGTAGCGGTCTCGCGGTTCCAGGCTGCAGCGCCTTTAACCGCACGGCCACTTCGGCCGGCGTCACACTTTACTTGTGTGGGTTTTATAAGATTGCAATTAAATATGAGAATAATTACCAAATATTGGCATGTATAAGCTAGTAGGTTATGTATTTATATTACTTTCAGGGACTTATTCAATTGCATATTATGCTTAGGTAATTCCTGAGGTAACATGAATTCTTTTCAGAAAGACAGTAATTATAAATAGATGAGCGTATCACAAATTTACCTCTTTTAAGGCACTTCTTTACCCAGATCGAAATGTTAAACACAGACTCATAGTACGTTTATTCAGTTCTGAAGTTTGTTGACGAGAATCCATATTCCCAAATATAGCTATAGATGAAAGAATGATCTGCATTACCGTTTAATAAATATAGTTTTGGCGAGTAAGGGATGTTTCCAAATGCATATTAAGGATGTTATTCCTTAATTACAGAGAAAGCCTTTAAATGGTCAGAATGTAGCCATTCAGATACTTTATAGGCGTGTTTCCGTATCTGAAATATGACGTCGATACAAATTTCGCGCCAGTCGCATAAGTGTGGCGCTAGCAGCGCAAATACGAGAATGCACTTCAGGTTTGCTTTAAATTCACGCAGTAACGGTCGTGAGTGTTTGTTACCTTTGCGATTGTACGTAGTGACGAGATGTTAGCCAAGAACGTCTTTAAAGCGACAGAGACGACATAGTCAACACTTCAGTGGGATTCAATGAGGTCGGTTAATAGTGCTGTATATTTCTATTGAGATATTGCAGGAAATCTTGACAGGACTGTTGCCACTGTACATGACAGCTAGCAGCGGTTGTCACGATAATTTACGGTCACCACGCCGCGTAACATTACCTAGAGAGAAAACCATCGCGTTCGGCGTGTGGCTCTGTCACATCGTACTGCGTCTTCAGCAGTAATTTGAGCACTAGCGATCTCCACAATGACTCAACGAAGAGTTACAAGTCGGTTGCTTCAATGACATCAAGCCAGACGGCCCTTAGCCTGCATTCCACAGACTCCAAACCAACGCCACTTGTGACTTCAGTGGTGTCAAGAGAGAGCTTATTGGAGGGCAGGGTGAAAGCCTGCTGTGTTTTCTAGTGAAAATTCGCTGCATGTAGGTGGCGGCGACGGCCGTGTGTTGGTTAGGAGGAGGCCATTTGAGGACTTGCACGTAACGTGTCTGCGTGCTACACACTAAACTACGCCTAGAGTCATGGACTGAGTGCGATTTTGTATGACAGCAGGAACACCCTCTTGGTTATCCCACGTGCCCTGACTGCCAAATTGCACATCAGTATGGTGATTCAACCTGTTGTGCTGCCATTCATGAACTGCACTGAATGGATTGTTTTCAAAGAAGATAATCTTGCCCACATACCGTTGTTGTGACTCAATATGCTCTATGGAGTGTCGATATGTCGCGTTGGCCTGCTCGATCACTACATCTGCCTCTCATCGAACACATGTGTGATGTCATCGGGCAACAACTCCTACGCCATCCACCAAAAGCATTAACCGTCCCTCTATTGACTGACAAAGTCCCACAGGCGTCGAAATCCATCGCATTAACGTTTGTGTGCTTGCATTCAGCATTCTTGTGGTTACGCCGGTAGTTAATGTACCAGTATTTCACATTTGCAATGGCTCATTTCGCGGTTATATTAATCTGTCATCTTGCTATGTTAATCACTTAAATACGTTACCGAGACAGATTTATGCCTGAAATATCATTGCTCCACATTCATTATTTCTGCTGTTGCATTTTCCCCGTCTCTCTCTCTCTCTCTCTCTCTCTCTCTCTCTCTCTCACGCTGTATATATATATATATATATATATATATATATATATATATATATATATTTTGTGTGTGTGTTTTTTTCTGTTGGCACGTCTCACATAATATCGATTGACGTCAATTTGATCTATTAAACACCTAGCGAGCTTACTAACAGACCAGGAGAAAATCTCCAAAATCGTTGTGGTTTCAGTAGTAAAACTTGACTGTAGAACTTGTCTTTATGTATTACTGAACAAGTCCGATACTATGAACGATTTTAGGTGTAGGACGCAGAAGTGTTAGCAGTTTCATGTACCTTGTATATTCGGAACACAATTTTAAGGGAACGGAGTACTTTTATCATGTAATTTCAGAGCTATTTGAAAAGAAAAGGAGGTTCATAGAATATCTATTAATATTTACAATGGATAATTGTCTACAAGTATCCGGAAATGTTGTTAATATTTGGAAAGAATGTACTTGTAAAGCAAACAAACATACAGTTCCTTTTGCAGGTAAACAGTCGCATAGCGTTGCACGCGTCTATAAAAGGCATACTTCACAGACGTTACGGAATAAGTTTGTTAGAGCATTATATTCGCATCCAAAGAAAATACTTAATGATAGGCTTGAACGCAAATAAGAAATACGGAACTTTCTTCAGATGCACTGTAAGTACAAAACGAAATTTTTCATTACTGAATTTTAATCAAAGTTATAAAAAATAATATACAAATTTACGTCCCATTTATGTTAAAAAAGCTGTGTCTGTGTACGTTTTGAACGTTTGTATATTATTCCTACGTTTTGTCTCCAATATGTTAGTAGTGACCTGATGGCGCGTATAGAAAAATTCTTGCAGTGGTAATCAATACTGCGATCTAATTAAGAGATTCGTAACTGTAATTACGGTGTTACCGCTATTTTATAGTGCAACGAGGCTCATTTGTCGCTCGTGAAAAAATTGGAGGGGAACCCTAAAATGCACTGATTGACTCGCGAGACACGCTTGCTTTGCCAACTAAATGTACAACCGTGAAGCACTTAATACGGAGATAACACTGTGGAAATGCCTCGTGATTATCACAATAAAGCAATAATTGAGAACCGACCGATAACGCAAACAGCTTATTCCTTACAGGAAATAACATTATAAGGGAAACGAATCTCCTTTAAAATGAAACGAATAAACGTTGTCTTCATTACCTTGGCACATCCAAAAGATCTGACGCCTTCCATAGTCTCTGCTAAACCGTTAAAAGTTTGGCTACCCTGCGCCCACTACAACGGACTGTGCTCACTGCAGACCCCTTCTTCACGGACTTAACAAAACCAGCCACACAGTGTTGCAATGGATACTGACACACTTCGTGCACTCACCAGAGTTGTGACTATCAACGCAGTCATCTCGTCCGTCATCGCAGAGCGATAAGACTGCAGCAGGAGACCTGCAGCCCTCGCAGGAACGTCATCTGAACTGCACACAGGAGAAAGGAGGCGATGAGCAACGAGACAAAATAGAGAAAGAGCTACGTGTCTCCGCCACCAAAGAAGGAGCAATCACCCGCCAACACGTGAGCCGCATTGCTACTTTATACGCAACTATCGTTAAGGCACTTTCATCTTATTTGTTGAAAGCAAAGACAGAAGTGTAGACATACTCCAACCAATGGCATTATGCAAAATGATTAAAATGATTAGATGCGAACGTGAGTTGTTATTCAAGCACATAATCAATATTACAAAGGTAGAGAAAACCCTTCAAAAAATTGAGACCATGTTAGGATTGAATGTCAATGCCTTGGTTCAACACCCTTTCTTAGATAAAGCGAATTTTGAGGCCTCTTTTCTAAAGCTTTTCACTACTAGACAAAGCATCATCAGTATCATCAGTAATGCTGACATTTCCCTTACGGAGGACTGACGGAACTGACTTGCTGCTGCAAAGTTGTTGCCATCGGGAGATCTTGCAAAATTATAATGCTGAAAGAACAAAACGTAACAAGGCCGGCTCCAGTGTGTGATGTGACGTTTAGATCGCAGAGGCTCCCGCTGTTTGTTTGTATTCGTGGAGATCGTTATTGAGTGGACTTTTCCGTACCCTTCGTCTCACAATGTTATAGCTGTTTGCGATGTGGAGATGGCAGCAACCAGTGGAGAAGTAGCACAATGTGTCGGTACCATGCAGGCAAAAGAGATGCTTGTGGTCGCACCTGTCAACCATCTAGTATTCATTGTACCCGACCAATGTAACTCAAACAGAGGGAAATTAACGAAATTATGTTGCTGAATACTATTACATTACGAGAAGCAGCAGAAGTGTTTAAAAACAGGCCTTGCGCGAATGCAGTGACTCCTCCCCAAAACATTACGAGATAAACGGTACAGAATTCCCTCCTCTTCCGACTCAACAGTGGCCCAATATGATACACAGCTGTCAACCCATCCCTTGACGACAGTACCCCAGACGCCAGGAACGGCGTCTCGAGTGGATCCACCGCCGATACCGGCGTCCACTCCTCTCATACAGCATGCCCAACTACAACGTAAACAATGTCTCAACTCTGTGGGACTCCATGTAACACAGAGGGCCGTATCAATGCTTGGTTTCCTAGGACCAATTGTACCAACCAGAACTCTGCCTCCCTCTAGCTCCAATGAGTCTCAACAATTACTCACAACAATTTCACAGATTCAACCAGTAGAGTGATACTCGGAATCAGAAACAGCATTTTAGATTATGGCTTTGAATAGATACATCCTATCATCGGGCTACTAATGACAGCACTCCAGTACTACAGAAAGATACGATCCGGATATCAATCCAAAATATGGTGACCCCACTCCTCACAACCCAAAATGGCCTATAAAATCACCCAATGAAATGGTGTATATAATCATCCAATGGAACACAAGACCGCTCAAGGCAAATTGCCTTGAAATTTTCTGCTCGAAACTAATACAGACATTTGTGCCATTACCCAAACATGGTTAAATTCTATCGAACCATTCATACCTCTGGGGCACTCTCTCATTAGTTAAGACAGAGCTGATGACTACGGCAGTGCAGCATTTTTGATAAAACAATATACCCATTTTCACATTTTCGTCGTCAATACTGGCATTCGGCATGATACATAACAAAAATTGAGTATCCGCCTGCGGATCGAGGACCTCCATCTGAATTTGGTCTCAGCATGCAAAGCACCTAACAACAGACATTCTAAACAACATTTAACAACAATAATCGCCTCCATTGAGAAACCCCTATGCCTATTAGGTAACTTCAGCGCCCATCATATACTGTGGGGATGCAGAAATGCCATCGCAATGCGGATCATTGTAGCGGATTTACTAGATTCAGAAAACCATACACCACTAAATAATGCTCCACCCACACCAATAGTCCGACTAAATGAGGTCCCGACTGCAGTGGACTTGAGCATAGCACGTCCTGCACTGTCTGCCGGAACAACACCGGAAATTTTAGGTTCTGATTACTTGCCAATTCAAATCATAATAAACGCAACCTAGGGAGACTGCCAAACACACAATCAGCCGGAAATGTAACACAAACAAAGCCAATTGGAATCCACACAAAACACTACTTGAGGAAAAACTGGAATCGACCAGGATCCTGACGAAGAATACAGGGTGTTGGTATCGCTAATCAATGAAGAACCAGAAGTCTTTGTGCTGCAAAAGGGCGTAAACGCACTAATCATCAGTTATCAGCCTGTTGGTTTGGTTCAGAACGTGGCACAGGCCTCAAGGAATGAAGGGAGGCATTGGAAAAATACAAAAATCTCCCTTAAGAAAGCACAAGATACATACAAGAAAATATTGCCAGTCCCAAGCCCGGGGCCCCATCTCGCAAGTCATGGGGAAGGAGGAGGGGGAGGAGTAACAACCTCGTAAAAAAGCCTGGGTCCATCTGGCTCTGGATGGTAGCAACCAGTTAGGGCCCCTACATAGGGTTACAGGCGAAGCCCAGCCAACGGTCTCTAAGGCGGAAGAGGAACGTCGCTTCCCAACAGCAGAGAGAGCGGAAGAGCCACTGAAACATATCAGGTAGCGGCGGTACTCCAAGTTAGGGGCGGCTACCAAAGGCGTCTGTGTCCCCGTGTCAGGGGCGGCCTGAACACATCTTCTGGGGCTAACAACTTCAGTCGTATAACTGGACGGACAAGAACCGTCCCATAAAAATTTTTTTAGCTCATGGAATGGATCGCACTATGGAATCGAGATTACCCCAGGAGGACAATCCCCCGTTGACCAAGGTCGACGCAAGCAGGCATTCTGATTCTGGGGGACCTGCCAAAAAGTGCATAAGGGAAGAGTCGGAGCTCCCAAGAACCTCAAAAAAGATTAAAACTAAAACGACTTTCAGAATTGTAACAATAAATGTACGGACAATGATTAAGACCGGTAGACTTAAACAGGTAGCAGATGAGATGAAAGAGAGAAGCATTGGAATATTAGCGATGCTAGAAACAACATACACCGACGAAGATACAGTGGTGTCAGAAGGTTTCATAATACTGAAGGGGAAACCAGCAGTTAAAGTGGGAAAGGAAAGACATGCACCTAAATGTTTTGGTACAGGGTTCATAGTAGACAAGAGATGCGAGGATGGCATAACTGAAATGAAGAGCAGGTCAGAAAGAATATCAACACTGAAATTTCAAGCAGGGAACAAAAAGTATACAATAATAAATGGACATGCACCTACAAATGACAAGAACAGCACAGACAAGAAAGTTGCAGATAGTTTCTGGGAAGAACTAGATGATACACTGAAAAACATACAATATAGACATGTAAAGACACTCGTAGGAGATTATAATGCACCGATTGCAAGAGAGAAGAAACATAAAGGAGTAGTGGGCGAATACTCTGCACACCAGTGGACGAACAAAAATGGAGAAATACTAATTGAACTGTGTCGAGAACACAAAATGAGACTGATGACAACACATTTCAAGGCCAAACCGTGTAAGAAAAAGACATGGTCAAACCCATGCATCCACCTTGGGGAATTCCAAATTGACCATTTAGCAATCAGCTGGAAAAATGCTGAAGAGATCATGAACACAAAGGTCAGGAAGAACACAAGAATAGAATCGGATCGCTATCTTACAGAAGTTAAGTGCCTTTGGATTCCGAACAGGGACAGACTGCCACAGACGAATAGAAGAACAGCAAAGATGAAGGTAGACAGAGACAAATTAAGACACAATCGATCCAGATATGAGGAAGTAATTGAGTCATTCAGTTAATGGGACGACATGAAGCGAAATATGGCGAAACAGGGTGAACTATGGGGGAAAAAAATGGCTCTGAGCACTATGGGACTCAACTGCTGAGGTCATTAGTCCCCTAGAACTAGTTAAACCTAACTAACCTAAGGACATCACAAACATCCATGCCCGAGGCAGGATTCGAACCTGCGACCGTAGCGGTCTTGCGGTTCCAGACTGCAGCGCCTTTAACCGCACGGCCACTTCGGCCGGCGAACTATGGGGAAAGGAAGGAAAGAAACGGAAGCACTGGTGGTGGAACAAGGAAAGTGAGGAAGCGGTAGAGACTCGCAGGAAACCCTGGAGAGACTGGAGCAGCAAGAAGGACCTGGAAAAATGGGAAGTTTTCTTAGGAGCAAGAAAAGAAGCGGCCCGAACAATAAGATGGACCAGAAGACAGAAGATGAAGCAGAAACTGGCCGAGATTGAGACCAACTTCAGGAAAAACAACAGCATACACTTTTTCGGGAAATTGAAGAAGTCTGATAGGATACAAGGGTAGAGAACTGTTTCTCAGAGATGAGAAAGGAGAGATGGCTGTCAGTGCAAAGGAGAACTGTTAGATTTTTGCAGAGCACTTTCACGACCTACCGAACTTTGAACCACCTGAAGAAGAGCTGGAACTGGGAACTGATACAGAAGAGAGAGAGCCAAGCCCTCCAACCAGGGAAAAAGTCTCACATGCCATAAGCGATCTAAAGAATAATAAGGCAACTGGAGAAGATGGTATAGCAGCCGAGATGATAAAGTGGGGAGGCAACAAAGCAATAGACAACATAACCAATATAAGTCACCAGATCTGGAGAACAAAGACGTTGCCAGAAAGATGGAAGGATGTAATTGTAGTACCAATACATAGGAAGGGGGACAAGAGAGATGTAAACAACTACAGAGGAATATCGCTACAAGAGGTCGGAAACAAGGTGCTGTCAAAACTATTGCTCAAGAGAGCAGAAGAAGAGGTAGAAAGTACAGTTGGCGAATACCAAGCGGGATTCAGGAAGGGAAGAGGTTGTATAGAACAGATATTTATCCTGAAGCAACTGATAGAACATAGGGCCTTAAAAAACAAAAAGACAGTAATAACCTTCGTGGACTTCACAGAGGCATATGACTTCATTGACAGAATCTTGTTAAGATCCTGAAGAAAAGAGGACTACACAAGAACTCATAAAAGAAATTCTGACAGACACAAAAGCAAGGATGATTCAGAGGAGCACTGTCAGAAGAATTTGAGATCAACACTGGTGCTAAACAGGGAGATGGATTGTCACCATTGTTGTTCAATATAGCACTGGACGAAATGATCAGGCAGTGGAGAGAATTAAACGAGGAAATGGGAATACCAAAGACCCATGTGGGGGACAAAAAGGAGAACAGGGCTCAAGTGGACTGTCTAGCTTTTGCAGACGACATAGCAATAGTAAGTGAGACGGAAGAAGACGCAAAGACACAACTCGACAACTTAACTAAGCTAGCCAGAAAGGTGGGACTGAGGATCGCTTATAACAAGACAAAGACATTAAGTACCACTGGAGACCGGGAAACACCGGAAGGCACTGTGCAAATGGTGGACATTTAAATACCTGGGAGAGTTTACAACAGGTAGGAACAGGACCAAGGAGGGAATAACAGAGAGAATAAAGAAGATGAGGTCAGCCTTCTGCATGACGAGCGAGAGAGATATACAATAAAAAGAATATATCCACAGAGGCAAAGATAAGCCACTACAAGGCAACGGTGAGCAATGCTGTATTATATGCTGCTGAGACGATGACGCTAGGAAGAAATGGGGCCGAACAATTAGAGAAAGAAGAGAGAAAAATACTGAGAAAAATACTAGGTCCTAAAAGAGGTGGAGAGAGGTGGATGCGAAGACCTAGGGAAGAATTGTACCGGTACATGAGAACAGTATATAGGGAAATTAGACTCAAAAGGATAAGGTTTGCTGGACATGTAGTTAGGATGAGTATGAACAGAGTGACGAAGAGAGTGTGAGAAACAACAGGAAGAACAAGGGGAAAGACAGGAACCACGTGGGTTGTTGAACTTCGGAAGGACTGGTTGGAATTGGGGACCAAGGTCGAAGGAAAGGAAAATAGGAGGAACAAATATACACCGACCAATATGCTAGAGATCAATGACAGAGAAGAATACAGGAAAAGATTAGTGTGTCACCAGTGGAGCCAACAGGAGAAAGGGAAACTGAAGATCTCGGAAGAAGAGCGGGAGAGAAGAACAGAAAGAATGAAGAGATTCTGGGAGGAGAAGAGGAAAATGCAGTCCACGAAGGGGCTACCCGTGGTCCTACAGAGGCCGTAACGCAAGAAGAAGAAGAAGAAGAAGAAGAAGAGGCTAATGGATGTGAAAACATTGTCTTATCAGTTTTAGGGGGAAAAAATTTGATGAAACTCCAGATTCCAAAACCACCTGTGTTTAAAGTTGTCAGCTTTATGAGCTACAGGAAGACAAGCGCTTTGCAACAAGGAACCACATTGGGACCGAGAGAAACAAGCAGATGACTCCTGGAGGATAGGTCTTGGCTCCTTTACTATTCAGTCTCTCACTTACTCTAGTTCGACGAATATGAGCACTTTGACGAAAAAAGCCGGGAATTAACATCCTATAGGGTTTGCGTGAGATATTGCATTGACTTCTACCTGTTGCGTGTGGATATGTGGAGATTCAGGCATTACGGCAGCAGGCGCGTACCGTACTACAACGCTGACTCTGCAGATTGATGCCAGAACGGGTTTAACGTTTCGAAACCAGGACCGAAATAACGCAACAGCAATGGAATTTCCGTTTCGATATCATGACGCCTATGTGATGTAGACAGGTAGAACCAAGTCTAGTGAATGGTAAGGTAGTGCTTATTGGGTACCCTGAAGTAAATAAGGCCTGTACAATGTGGATCAATACTAAATTATTATGGCATCCGAGCTGACTGTAATTTTTAAGCCCTGCTACTCACACAGACGATCACAGCAGACACAGTAGTCATCACTTACGGTAGTATGTCAGCGCTACAATAGTTGTACCAAGCCCATAGTTACAGCAATTGTCGACTTTGTGTTTCGGATACAGAGGAACTGTCACAATATCGTGATAGTATTGATAAAAGGCTAGTCTGGGAACCATGGAAATGGACAGGTAGATACCCTAGCAAAGCAAGTATCTCTGCTTCGAGATATTTAAAATGATAAACCGATTTTCACAGATATGATACCCATACTCAGAAAGCGGTGTCCTCGGACTGCCAAGAGAAATGGTCGCGGCCATCTACATCTACATCTACATCCATACTCCGCAAGCCACCTGACGGTGTGTGGCGGAGGGTACCTTGAGTACCTCTATCGCTTCTCCCTTCTATTCCAGTCTCGTATTGTTCGTGGAAAGAAGGATTGTCGGTATGCCTCTGTGTGGGCTCTAATCTCTCTGATTTTATCCTCATGGTCTCTTCGCGAGATATACGTAGGAGGGAGCAATATACTGCTTGACTTTTCGGTGAAGGTATATTCTCGAAACTTTGACAAAAGCCCGTACCGAGCTACTGAGCGTCTCTCCTACAGAGTCTTCCGCTGGAGTTTATGTATCATCTCCGTAACGCTTTCGCGATTACTAAATGATCCTGTAACGAAGCGCGCTGCTCTCCTTTGGATCTTCTCTATATCTTCTATCAACCCTATCTGGTACGGATCCCACGCTGCTGAGCAGTATTCAAGCAGTGGGCGAACAAGCGTACTGTAACCTACTTCCTTTGTTTTCGGATTGCATTTCCTTAGGATTCTTCCAATGAATCTCAGTCTGGCATCTGCTTTACCGACGATCAACATTATATGATCATTCCATTTTAAATCACTCCTGATGCGTACTCCCAGATAATTTATGGTATTAACTGCTTCCAGTTGCTGACCTGCTATTTTGTAGCTAAATGATAAAGGATCTATCTTTCTGTGTATTCGCAGCACATTACACTTGTCTACATTGAGATTCAATTGCCATTTCCTGCACCATGCGTCAATTCGCTGCAGATCCTCCTGCATTTCAGTACAATTTTCCATTGTTACAACCTCTCGATACACCACAGCATCATCTGCAAAAAGCCTCGGTGAACTTCCGATGTCATCCACAAGGTCATTTATGTATATTGTGAATAGCAACGGTCCTATGACACTCCCCTGCGGCACACCTGAAATCACTCTTACTTCGGAAGACTTCTCTCCATTGAGAATGACATGCTGCGTCCTGTTATTTAGGAACTCCTCAATCCAATCACACAATTGGTCTGATAGCCCAGAAAGTAACGCCCCGCATTTTTTTTCTCGGCCGAGAGTAATGCTACGAATGTGAAACGTTGCTTATGTATTATTTGAAGCCTTCTGAGTGAGCGCGACAAGTTTCCGTCACTTCCGACAGATAGCGTAGCTGCAGAACGGATTCAAAATGGCGTTACAGGAGATGTGCGTTACAAGCAACGTGCCGTCATTGAATTTCTCATTGCCTAGAAAGAAACTGTGCGGAATATTCTCAAACGCTTGTGCAAAGTGTTTAGAGCAACAGCTGTCGACTGTTAGTCGCTGGGCGTGGACGGTGAGGTCATGAGAAGGCGGTTCGGCGGCGGAGCTCCACGATTTGTAGCGGTCCGCCGTGATACCTGACATGTTACAGCAAGTTGTTGTGTCATTCGCGAGGACAGACGCATTACGACTCGGCAGTTTCCGCTGCATCTGTCAGTCAACAAAGGAAGTTTACACAAAGAAGCACTGGCTACGCCACCAGAGCAAGGATTGGTACCGACAAGGCATACAAGCCCTCACTTCGCACTGGAGGAAGGCCATAGAAGAGAATGGAGGTTATGCGGAAAAGTAGTGTGTGCAGAGAAAACACCATTGTTTCGTGTGTGTAGTTCTCATTACGTTCAATAAAGAATTGTTGAAGAAAAATATGTGGTGCATTACTTTCTGGGAAACCCTTACAAAATCAAAGGCAATCACTTCATGATAGTTATAGCACAGCTGAAATCTAATCATTCGAAGTTCAACGACTACCTCTATCGACTCAATCTTAGCGCCACCCCTCTTATGTGTTTGTGGAGAGAAAGAAGATCGAAATCATGTAGCTGTACAATTTCCTCGGAAGGCGTACAATATAAATCTATGGGCTCTTGCTCATCAGTTCCCAAACAGCTTCCAAAGTTTGTTTGGATCCAATGATACAGCGACATATGAACTATTGTACGAGTTCATTAACAGTGCCAACGTCAAGTTATAGTTCCCTACGCTGGTAATCTAATGCTCTTGGTGATCATAAAGCCAGGGGAAAACCAAAACGCGATTAACTGAACACACTCCCACGTGATACTCAGCAGAATATGGAACGCTCAGCCTCTAACTGTATGTCATTGTGAGCCTCCCATATGTATGTGTCTGATTACTAGTGTAATGATACGTATGGCTGTAGTACCCAAATCTGCTTGTAAATTGTTCTCATGGTATATCTAGGTAGTATTTATAGCACTGCATAGATATTCAAATCTCTGTCAGTAGCTTTTGAAACCACTCTTGCAGGACATACAAATGAGCAGTTTATTGATAATTTAAATATATAGTCGTTAATATGGATTGGATTGGTAATATCCCAAGGATGAACCAATGGTGATTTATTATTTCTTGTTGTGTTACCAGTAGGATTTTTATAGCATATCACCTTTTTGTATTCTGTGTACATTTTCGTGTTCTTTACTCTTTCCAGTATACTGCGTTTGTAAAATTTGTTTTATGTAGGTATCAGTCCTTTATTCAGCCAATGTAACTTCGTACCAGGATACAATTTACTGATGTCTACTTTGAGCTGCAAAACAAACTGTAACCTATAATATAACGTTTCCAGTAATAAGGTGGCCGTATGGGCACGTTTTGAAAAACGTCGCTCTTGTTGTTGTTGTAGTTGTTGTTGTTGTTACTGCTGCTGATGTTGTTGTTGTTGTGGTCTTCAGTCCAAAAACTGGCTTGTTGCAGCTCTGAACGCTACTTTATCCTGTGTAAGCTCTGAGTCTACGATTAAGTGCTGCAACCTTCATCCTTTTGAAGTTGCTTACTGTACACGTCTCTTGGCCTCTGTGTACAACGTTTACCCAACATACTACCTGCCAGTAGTGAACTGATGATAGTGAACTGATGATTTCTTGATGCTTCAGAGCGAGTGCTTACATCCGATCCCTTCTTTTAGCAAAATTATGCCACAAATTTCTTCCTTCCCCAATTCTGTTCAGTACTTAATCATCAGTTACGAGACCTACCCATCCAATTTCAACATTCTCTCGTACCGTCACATTTCAAAAGCTTCTATTCTCTTCTTGTCTAAACTGTTTATCACCCAAGTTTCTCTTACGTACAAGACTACAATACCAATAAATATCTTCGGAAAAAGCTTAAATTTCTGCACTATGTTAACAAACTTTTCTTCCTCAGAAATGGTTTTATCACCATTGCCAATCTACATTTACACTCTCTGTACTTCAGTCATAATAATCTATTTTACTGCCAAAATGGCAAACGCATTCGCTAATTTTAGAGTCTCATTTCCTAACGTCGCTCTTAATAGGAAAAAAATCGCCTGATGAAACCTAAATTCAAAAATACTCCAATTACCATAAAGCAGTTACTGTTTACAGTATTCGATAGGAATCGCAACACATGTTTTTCTGAAAAAGCGTTAGTTTAATTCAGGATTCCAATACACCACATTATTCCTCACTATTTCGGCTACAAGAACCCATTTTTCAACATAATCTCTGTTCAATGCGACAGCATTACACCGCCTTAAGGGGAGGGACTGTGTGCCCACACGGTGCCACTCCACTGGTCAACTTCAGAGCCAGCATCTTTCTGCAACTGTAACCTCTCCATCATCCACATACTGCATTCCGCAGAGTTCGTCCTTCTTTGGGCCCACCAGATGGAAGTTGGAAGGTGCGACATCCGGGCTGTAGGGCGGATGAGGAAGAACAGTCCAGTCAATTTTGTGAGCTCATAGCGGGTGCACAAACTTGTGTGATGCGTTGCGTTGTCATGGAGAAGAAAAATTTCGTTTGCATCTTTGTGGTGACGGCCACATTGCACGAATCACAGCTGTGTGCGACCGGCCGGCACGCGGGAGATTGCACAGGTTAGCACAACCTAGTTGTGATGATGACAGGCAACTCGCCCAACAACTCACAATGCTTTTGTTCACTGCCAAGTCTCCGTAGACGTGGTGCAGGCTCCTATAAACATCTGCAATGTTCTGGTTTTCCGCCAAAGGAAAATCAAGGACAGCACTCTGCTTGGAACGACCCTCCGTTACGGACGCCATTTTGAAGGCTGCGTGTAGCCCCGCCACGTATCGGAAGGTTTTGAAATATAGGGGCTCATGCGTGAATATGCCAAAAGTCCCACACCAAATTAAGCATTATTTAATTGAAAATGGGCGAGGTAAAAATGTGTTGCGTTACTTATTGGACGTCCTTCGTACATAAATGATTGGTTCATAACACTGGAAGCTCCGTCAGGCCGTTTACAGACGAATTAGTCGTTTACAGGATGCCAGGAGACTATAAAGAACAGCAGGGATACCTCCAGAGGTTCCGTAATTGTTACAGTGATTAACTATTGAACGAGGTCTTTAATAAATGTAAATTGTTGCGCATAAAGAGACGAACAGATTCACTATTACGGAATTACACTGTTGGCTACAAGTCACTGCATCCGGAACTACCGAAAATACCTAGGAGTAGGCATCCGGACGAACTAATGTGGAACGACTACGTAAAAAATTTGTAGGGAAAGCAGATGTCAGGAAGAAGCTGACTGGAAGAAACTTAAGGGAAGAAGCGGTTTATAAATCCTGAGGGTTACTCCTCAATTTGGGACCTTTGGCAGATCCAATGAAGATCGGCGCCTTTCGTCACGAAATAGTTTACTTGGCGCTGTAACGCTTCGCAGATTCTCAACAAACTACAGTGGAAGAGGCTACAGCGGTTTACTATTGAAACTGTGAAAGAGTACTTTGTGTGAAGAGTCGGGCAACGTATTACTTCCTCATGATTACAATGAGAAAATAGGAGATATTAGAGCTCATGAGGAGGTTTGGCGACGCTGTGAAATGTGAAGACAGTCAGTACGTATAAAGTACCCTGGGCGAGATATAAGCACCGCTCAGGAGACAGGGAGCAAATCCGGATAAACAGATTGATAGAAATAAAGATATTAGTATCCTTATGTGCACAGAAAGTTTTGGAATAAAGTGAAGATTAGCTACAAAACGCAGTCTGTAAATTACATCAATTAGAGAAAAGAGACTACAACCTTCAAATGCCAACAACGGAAACTAAGATCATGCTTCATCATGAGAAATATACCATATGCTCAAAAATATCAATAGATAATGCACCACTTGAGCAGGTCTCTATGACGTGGACGAGGACATAGAAAACAAGTTTAGGAAATATCAGTCAGTATGCGGAATGATAAACAAAAGCTTGCAGATCAAAATACGAAAGGAAACGAAATTAAAATTTCATAAAATCATGGCAACATCTATATTTCTATATGGATGTGAGATAAAAGCAAGCTACAATAGCAGAAATGAGACTTCTTAGGAAGGTGACAGGTGTTATCAGGAAAAACTGTAGTACAAATGAAGATAGTAGGAATAATGAAGGTATTTACGACATTAATGAAAAAACTGAAAAAAATATAACGTTATGGAAACAAAGAAAGAGCGCAGAGAGAAACATACGTCTGGCCATGGCGTACCAACCAAGACGAAGCTGGGTAGTGGGAAGACGAAAAATGAAGTGGCAATGAAAAGTTAAGACGGGACTGTCACAAGTGCCTAAACCTTGAAGTGTAGAAGAAGAAGACAGCAGTTTACCGAACATCATTCCTGCTACGCTACGTTCGTAAATGCGTCAGAGAAGAGGACAAAAGGTGCTACTATTACAGATTCAGCCACACAACGTAATGTAGCTAGTTGAGTTATGTCGATGTAAATGAACATACTATATGAGAAATGAACAGTATTAAGAAAAAAAAAAGAAATAAATCACTACGTTTACAGATATCACCTATAGACGAAGAAAAATGTGCATGAGATATGAGTGATAGGACTGTAAAAAAAAATGGTTCAAATGGCTCTGAGCACTATGGGACTTAACGTCTGAGGTCATCAGTGAGAACGAAGAACTACTTGAACCTAACTAACCTAAGGACATCACACACGTCCATGCCCGAGGCAGGATTCGAACCTGCGACCGTAGCGGTCGCGCGGTTAGGATTTTCAGCCAATGATATTTTCCTCGAGTCCTGATAAACCTCTACGAAATGAAGTTGGGACCTGACGCCAAGTTCTTTATTCTCGGTAACTCAGACCTACTATGTGATTTGACTAACGCACATTTTCCCGGCCTCGTGACTACGTAGTTGTCGAATTCCGGTTACCAGGAAAGTTACACACTGGAGACGCGACTCGTGAAAAACACATTACAACTGCAACAGCGTCGTCTCGAATCCAGAAAGAGGGCGCTACACAGTGAACCATGATACGGGCGGCGAGCGTTTGCGAACTGTGGAGGAAAACACGAGGTTCGACCACAGCGTTAGTTTGCAGCGCGTTATCGCGTGACCGCTCAAAAGGACAAGACTCTCTAGTCGATAACGAGTCTAGTGGGAGTGTATAAGAAAGGACGTAAACATCAATATGCCCGATCGTGTGTTCAGGTCTCCGCAGTCATTCAGGATGAGATTCGAAGGTGCGTTCGGAATTCTTCTGGTGCTGTGTACCATCTCCTATTTCCCGGATAGTTTACAGAGAAGTGTCAAAGGTAAGGAGCCAGTGCCTAAGGAAAACGGTGTAATTTGGAATAACGTTTCTGATAGTCAATACGGCTTTTAGTTATTTGCAAACAAGCCCAAGATAAACATTAAATCTTGTCTGTGTCACTCTTTGAGGGTAAGCGAATAGAATACGCTGTTACACCAAAAGAATCGAATCAACAGTTTGTACATATCCCCTAGCCCCCCGGATAGGTTTCAGGTCTTGTAAAATGGACTTACGGGACAAATTGAACCTCCTTTACCCTGTAGAGGTGATCAGGTGATCACGGTGCTGGAAGTACGCTCAGGTCATCAATGGGAAATCACTGGACGTGTCGATGATTGGTCGTGCGTCAATGTTTTCTTTGCGGACCACTAATGAGCAAGTGGTTTATTCTGTTTGGCGTCTGGGTAATTTAGAGGCATGTGAGATTATTAACCGATTTTAAAGAAAACGGGAGGTAAAATGCGATTTTGTACTTGATATGAGAACCAAAACGAAGTTACATAAAAGCAAATTTGTTACAGTGAAGCAAATTCACACTATGTTAGGATCGCAACGTAACATCATCATGGCTAAATGTATATTATATTCCAGCAGCAGTGACGGCGATTATTCAAATGGTTCTAAGCCCTATGAGATTTAACATATGAGGTCACCAGTCGCCTAGACTTAGAACTACTTAAACCTAACGACATGACACACAGTCATGCCCGAGGCAGGATTCGAGCCTATGACCGTGGCAGCAGCGTGGTTCCAGACTGAAGCGCGTAGAACCTCTCGTCCACAGCGGCCGGCGACGGCGATTATTATTTAACCTTCTTAGAATATAAATATGGTGGCTAATACAAATGGTAATCAAACACAAACATCTGACTGTGACAACAGACGAATGATAAAGAGGTTCCGTAGTGCCACTATTTGTAAGTTATATTCTGCGTAATTACATATTCTACGGTGTCTAATTGTTCTTACATGAGCACATGACTACCTGTGTTTAAAATTTCTCGTAGCTGTAAGCTGAAGGTATTACATCCAAATACTAAAATACTGTTATAGTCAGCTCAAAATACGACATCAATACGTATTTGACTATAACTGCATCTGTCGCTACTTCACATTTCAATTTAACAGTAGAAAATTTTAATTATCCACGTTTTCATTTACATCCACTTGATTACACTGCAGTTCATAGTTAACAGCTTTCAGGTTATTTCTCAACGTTTTCAGTCTCGAGAAGTACATCAGAAAAATTAACAGCCCACTCTTTATTGCAAATTCTGATTTCTCTTACTTCGACGCAAATGTTATTTATCCGTGCGTAGATCAGCGTTAGCTAAATATTATGGCTGTCGGAGGAGTAAGTTGTTGATTGTAATTTCGTGAAAAGCTCTCACTGCACATACCAACGTCATTGGTTATAAGCTAACATGGCCATAATCAGGTGGAACTCAAATCATTTTATCTAGTAGTATTTTCATTCCCAAAATTCCTTATATAATATCAGTTTTCTAGGCCGATCACTGTATCTCCCGCTTACTGGCAATGTCTTCCATTATAAAACCAGTATTATAGTTTAAAACCCCATGAACGACGAGTTTATTAAAACCTCTAATGCGATTAGAAAAGGACTTATCCTTTTCGAAGTGATTAACCTGAGATTTGGAAGGGAAACCACAGAAAACTTTTGGATAGCGTTGAGAGGGTCTGAGCCTCTGACCTCTCGAATGCTGTCGAAGCTTGTCTCTTTTTGTGTTATAGTAAGATGCTACAGATTGGAAACAACTTGCAGTGTTGGGCAGTTCCTTCTTCCTCTTCTGTTTATTTTTCATTTTGAAAAAAATTAGACTGCTCTGCTGCAATGTGATAGAAATATTAATCACTGACGTCTGAGAATAAATAATGTGAGGTAAAACATAAATTAAGCTGCAATTGTTCACCATTAATATTGAATAATACGTTGAAATACTACACTCCTGGAAATTGAAATAAGAACACCCTGAATTCATTGTCCCAGGAAGGGGAAACTTTATTGACACATTCCTGGGGTCAGATACATCACATGATCACACTGACAGAACCACAAGCACATAGACACAGGCAACAGAGCATGCACAATGTCGGCACTAGTACAGTGTATATCCACCTTTCGCAGCAATGCAGGCTGCTATTCTCCCATGGAGACGATCGTAGAGATGCTGGATGTAGTCATGTGGAACGGCTTGCCATGCCATTTCCACCTGGCGCCTCAGTTGGACCAGCGTTCGTGCTGGACGTGCAGACCGCGTGAGACGACGCTTCATCCAGTCCCAAACATGCTCAATGGGGGACAGATCCGGAGATCTTGCTGGCCAGGGTAGTTGACTTACACCTTCTAGAGCACGTTGGGTGGCACGGGATACATGCGGACGTGCATTGTCCTATTGGAACATCAAGTTCCCTTGCCGGTCTAGGAATGGTAGAACGATGGGTTCGATGACGGTTTGGATGTACCGTGCACTATTCAGTGTCCCCTCGACGATCACCAGTGGTGTACGGCCAGTGTAGGAGATCGCTCCCCACACCATGATGCCGGGTGTTGGCCCTGTGTGCCTCGGTCGTATGCAGTCCTGATTGTGGCGCTCACCTGCACGGCGCCAAACACGCATACGACCATCATTGGCACCAAGGCAGAAGCGACTCTCATCGCTGAAGACGACACGTCTCCATTCGTCCCTCCATTCACGCCTGTCGCGACACCACTGGAGGCGGGCTGCACGATGTTGGGGCGTGAGCGGAAGACGGCCTAACGGTGTGCGGGACCGTAGCCCAGCTTCATGGAGACGGTTGCGAATGGTCCTCGCCGATACCCCAGGAGCAACAGTGTCCCTAATTTGCTGGGAAGTGGCGGTGCGGTCCCCTACGGCACTGCGTAGGATCCTACGGTCTTGGCGTGCATCCGTGCGTCGCTGCGGTCCGGTCCCTGGTCGACGGGCACGTGCACCTTCCGCCGACCACTGGCGACAACATCGATGTACTGTGGAGACCTCACGCCCCACGTGTTGAGCAATTCGGCGGTACGTCCACCCGGCCTCCCGCATGCCCACTATACGCCCTCGCTCAAAGTCCGTCAAATGCACATACGGTTCACGTCCACGCTGTCGCGGTATGCTACCAGTGTTAAAGACTGCGATGGAGCTCCGTATGCCACGGCAAACTGGCTGACACTGACGGCGGCGGTGCACAAATGCTGCGCAGCTAGCGCCATTCGACGGCCAACACCGCGGTTCCTGGTGTGTCCGCTGTGCCGTGCGTGTGATCATTGCTTGTACAGCCCTCTCGCAGTGTCCGGAGCAAGTATGGTGGGTCTGACACACCGGTGTCAATGTGTTCTTTTTTCCATTTCCAGGAGTGTATTTCCAAGTTTCTGGTAAAAAATCTAATTTCAACTTAGTGAAATGCATATGATTTAAATTTCGCGATTGAATGATCTCTTTTGCTAAAGTGAGACATGGCAGTAAGCACTTCGTTAATCAGATAGGAACAAATGTGCACAAACAAGACCCGTTAAAATGTATTACTTGTTCTCATACAGAACAAGTCGAAACAAGCAGAGTAATTATACGGGTAAGTGCATAACTTCACATATAATACCAATTACTGTAAGCAGCAGGCTCTGGTAAATTTTATCAAATTCACAAGCAGGCTGCTTGTAATGTACGCTGGTCCGCAAAATTAAAGCAACAAACTGCTGTTTCCCCGTCCTGTGTCCAGTTCACGATATAATCGTACAAACTGTCAACGAATGTCAGTATGCTTGTGTTCTGCACGGAAGACGACATTAAGGTCAACGGACAACCATGTCCACGATGACATAAGGGTACCAGCCAAACGGGATATTGTTTCCAGGATAGTCTCGCATCCTCAATCGCTGTATACGCAGTCTCAGACCGTGTAGTATGGCACAGGAAGATGCCTACCAGGGTCTTTGTGGTGCAAGACCATAGGAAGAATGGAAGCAGGACAGTGGCAAGCTGATGTGGCCAGTTGGCTCAATGTCGGTCGTTCTGTTCTTTTTCGGATATGGTAACAGTTCATACAGATAGAAACTGTAGCCCGAATACCAGGGTAAGGCCTTCCATGTGTGACATGAGAGGGTGAGGACCGTTATTTGGCTGTAGAGGCATCATGGAATCGCCTTAGTACCGCACGGCTGCTGTCATCTGACGTCAATGCATTCACTGGACGTGTTGTACCGAGGCAAACGGTGTGCAGAAGGCTTCGACAGAGTGACTGTTATTGTCAGAGACCTGCTGTACGTGTACCTCGGCGCGTCTTCACAGGAGGGAAGGTCTAGAGTGGAGTTGTTAACATGCCATATGGACGGTCTAACAGAGGGCCGACGTTCTTTTCACAGATGAGACCCGATTTGGTCTGCAGAGTGATTCTCTCTGGAGACAACGTGGAACACGATTTCTGGACCCACACATTGTGGGAGTATCCCCAAAGGTGTGGGCAAGGATTACGTTGACCACTCGAGCAGCCCTTTGTGAAATTATGCGGGTAACTCGGCAAAGTTTATCTGGTGTCACGTATCGTGATGAGATCTTGGGACCTCATATGAGGTTGCTGCGAGACGCTGTGGGCCGGGACATCATATTGATGGACGATAATACTCGACCTCATATGATGTTTTCTTTGAAACGGAAGATATTGCACGCGTGGTGTGGCCTGCTCGCCCTCCTGAGCTTAGAGCATGTGTGGGATGCACTAGGGAGACAGACTGCATCACCTCAGCATCCACCAACAGCTCTGCAACACTTGAGAGCAGCTCTGCAAGAAGAATGGGTGTTATTGCCTCGACGTGAGAATTACAACATTCACAGCTTGCCTCGACGTTGTCAGGCCTGTACTGCTGCCAGAGGTGGTGACACGCTAAACTGAGCGCTTTAACCAGTTGTCGGAATGTATGTATAAATCCTTTTAAGTTGGAAACAACGGAGAAAATTTTTGTCTGCCATTATTCATGTTGCAGTTATATACATTCTGTATTCTTTAAATTGTTTGTACTAAAACTATCACCTGTTTATACTGTTTTGTAGCTCAATTAGCGCAACTTCCTAAATTTGCGTTTGTTGCTTTATTTTTGGACACCAATGTAGCATCTCAATAAAACTCTGACTTTCGTACTGATAGTAATGACTGTGCTGTTACTTCGGATAACGCTCATTTCTCCAGAAGATGCGACATTTGTTTGTGGGAAAGGTGACAGTTTAAAACTGTCCCAGTCATCAACAAACGTCTTTTATGAAATAATGAAATCCTGAGAAAAAACAGAATTTTGCCGGAAATTACGGAAAAGCTATTCTTTTCCATCCAGTCATTTCCATTTACACGAATATGCAAATTTTGTCAAAAATACATCTACTGGAAGCAGAGGCCTGATACCGGACTGGGAAAGAGACATTGCTTTGGATAACGTAGTATAGGTAGTTCTAATCATAGCCTACTCACATTTTAATGTGTAATCTGGTGCATAATTTAACAAAATAAAATACAATTTAGTATTCGGTAGCAGTTCGTTTAAGTGTGCAGGGAACAGCCGAATAAATGTATCACTAACGCTCTGGGTTGATCTGACGATTTTGTTTCGTTAACCTTTCATTAGTAAAGGATAACAGTACTGTGTTGGCATCTGTAATTGTATTAACTGACTGTTTCTCAACCAACAATGGTTTCCGAGAACTTGTATTCTTAATTCAATAGCTCTGAGCCATTAGAAATGGTTGGAGAAAACCTGCGACTGTAAAAACAATGGGTTGCTTTATGAAACAACGTTTTTGCTACCAGTCTGTTTTTTTTGTTCATCTTTTGCACGACCCGCTTCGGGAAATGATTACTATTTTCAAAAGAGTTGATTCGTGATGTTTTCCCAGTGACAGTTGCTGCATTGTTCTGTTGTGATTACTGTAATTTATAAACGAATACGCTATGTTTAATTAATAATCGACCTTGAAGCAACTCATACTTATTGTTTATTTGTGGCCCATTTTTGCAGAAGTTCACATGCATTAAATGTCACACACAATATTCCGTATACAGCTCATAATGAAATTCTCAAACGTACATAAACAGTTACTAACATATTTTTATGTGTAGTCAACAGATATAGTGGTATAGGTTATCTGCACAGTGTATCTACTTCTCTGCAGAGGGTATTATCTTAATAATCTGGATCACTATTGGTTACAAATACTCAAAATGGTAGATATTCATTTCTATGTATCACAAATTTTATTCAAATATATTGTAGAAGCATCTAAAGAATTCACTAATTCGCTTTCCAGTTTGTCAATTAATATTTCATCTCCTTTCTTTTGTAAGGTGAATAGACCTCCAGTTCTTCTAGCACATCCATTTTGTGACTTTTATTTAGTCTGTGGAGCATTTTCACATTCTTCTCTACTTTTCCGAATGATTTATCAGTGCTGTGTGTATGGGGGGGGGGGCTGTGGTTGGAGATGGCTAATACTGACATAGTATGTCTATTGTAAGTGTCTGCTTTAATGTGCTGCATATAACTGGTCCTTAAATCTCAGGTTGTTTCTTTTAGGTGACCCGTGAACCATGTTTGGAAATTTTGTTTTGTATATTCCACAGCATGAATATGGGTCAGAGTCATACTTTATGTTAAGTATTAGTTTTTGTTGTAGTTTATCAGATGCTGAGAACCCGATTTTTACTTTGTGGTTTTTGATAATATTTTCGCCCTTTTGTGGTATACTGCCAATGTATGGGACATACATTTGTATTTTTTTTTCGGCGGTGTGGTTTGTGTGTGGGTGTTTATTTGCTTCATCTAGTACTGAGTCTCCCGCTGAAGTTGTTTATTTCCTGTTGCATGGTTTCTTGGATCAATGGTATCTGAAATGCCCTGTGCAGCATTGATCTTATGCCGTTTCTTTATAGATGTCTATGATATTAGTCACAGGATTTGTGGTGCTGGCCATTGTCTCGTACTTTCCTTATCATTTTTAAAATGTTTATACGGTCGTGTCTTGTGATATTTAGGTTTAGAGAACTAATTCTGTTGTCTTGTTCATGTTCCACTGTTAGTGAGATTTTCTGGTGCATACTGTTAAAGCTTTCTTGAATGAGCACTATATCCTTGTCATTCCTTTTATTAGCCGCACTTTGTCGTCTGCAGGTCGCTATAAAATTCAGTTTCCTATAAGCAGGGTCCATAGCTGTCAAACAATTTTTGTTTTTAATTATTTATATACTTATCGGCTCTAGGACCATTTATACTTGACCCAATTTTTATTTCATATGGCTGCTTATTGATGTTGCCATCAAATGTAAAATAGTTGAAACTGGAGGAGTTCCAAAAAATCAGCAATCTCTCTGAGTACAAGTTTCTTACGTTTCATGAAGTTGTTTGTAATCACTACCATGCTTCTTGTATAAATCTGGTTTAGTAAAGGGAAAGTTGAGTTATAGGAACTGACAACCTTAAATAAGTTTTTCAGCTTTTCGTTGTTCAGCTACTGCTACATTGTTTTGTATGGGATGTGTTTTCTCATGTGTATAATTTTTCATTAGTTTGTTATCACTTTGCCCAACAGTTCATATCCTTTGCTATTTGTATAATTTAATAATGGTTTACTGGATTTCTTTCTTTGTGTATTTTTGTGTGTCCTCTTGAAAGTGGTGCCTCTGGGTCCTTACAAATGAGACATTTCAGTTTGTGTTTAGAAGATATGTATATTCTTTCATTGCTCTTTAATTTATTCGGTTAGGTCTCTTTTTATGCTGAATTCTATTAATATTAAAGAATTTCTCTCTTTTGTCTGTGTACTACTTTTATTTCATTAAGACAAATGTTTTGCCTTCATGTGTCACAGTCACTATTGATTGTTTTTCAATTTATTGTTTATGGATTTTATGCTTTTTGTTAATAATTTAATGTACATATTTATATATAGTCTATAACCTTTCTTCTTAATTT
This sequence comes from Schistocerca piceifrons, assembly GCF_021461385.2. Classification (NCBI taxonomy): domain Eukaryota; kingdom Metazoa; phylum Arthropoda; class Insecta; order Orthoptera; family Acrididae; genus Schistocerca; species Schistocerca piceifrons. The sequence goes on from NC_060144.1 coordinate 250,092,221, forward strand.
CTATTTCAAGAAGCTCAGTTAGTTTGTAACCTACTGATGCTTTGGTATTTGAACTGAATTTTGTAGTGTCACAACTATGATCTGTTATAGTGTTTGGTTGCTAAGACTGAGCTTTGGTTTGTATTTTAGTCCTCCTTGGAGTTTACTATTTGCTTTTTGATCGAATTTAAGTCTGTGTATGTGTTTATTTTAGTTTGGTTATATGTTAAAAATTACATGTAATTTTCATCGAATCTCAAACTCTGCAGCTTCTTGACATGTGCTTCACAAATGTTCAAGTACTTCTTACCCACTATATCTTACATGTGGTTGCATATACCATAATGTTTGGCGGGTTCAATGTGTTTGTTGCTTCTATATGCATGCTAAATACCTGAGGTGTAGTTTGCTGTTTTGCACTTAAGTTTTGTTATGATGTTGCTTGAATCTATTTTTACTTATGTATAATTCAGAAATACAACAAAAGATTAACAATATTTGTTGAAGATTATGTAAGCAGCTGCTTTTAGTATATTCAGCTTCAAACTTTTATACTTGCACATAGCTTTCATTGCTTAAGTTGACATTGATAATTTGATTTCATCCATGTCGAACGATTGGTGAAATCCTGTGACTGAAAAATCAATGGACTTCTCAATAAAAACTATTATTCTGCTAGCAGTCATAATTTTCATTCTACTTTCACTTTTCTCGACCCATTTTGGGAAATGATTCCCATATTAAAGTGCGTTTTTGTGTGCTATGCTATTTACTCCCTATGTTTCCGATGTGTGAAGTGCTGCTTTCCCCTGTTGCCTTTATTGTAATGTAAAGAAGCACAATTTTTAACTGATGATCGACCATTGTGTAGAATTAATACCGACATCTGGAAGCAACTTCTACTTATAGTTTTCTTGTTAGCCATTTGTGTAACAACTTACACAAGACCACAATGTCATCTGTCTAGACGTAGTCACACTCTCATTCCAAATTTATGGGAAAAATACAGTGACAAACACCACAATCTCTGCTAGTTCATGACATCCAAACATCCACAAACAAGCAGCATGTAGATTACTGTTCACAGGGCAATTAAAATGCCTTTGTATAAAAAAAAGTGCATACAGAAATAAACACAGTGAAACAGATGAGGTTATTAATGACTGTACTGCTTCCACGATTGACACAGTGCTAGACGAACTAAAGAAACACAGAGACAAGAACTACCCCACAGAAGATAATGATTTTAAAAAAAATGAATATCTAGAATCCTATACATTGGCAATGTATCACAAAAGATTGGAAATATCTTCAGTTTGGGTGGGATCTTTGCATCTAATAACTACAACAAAAACTAATACTCAGGGTGAAGTCTAAATGTGACCCATATTCAGACAACGGAATGTACAAAACAACATGGTACAAACGCCTTATGTTTTACATATGACAAACAGGCTGAGATATAATCAGCATATATACAGGGTGGTCAGAAAATGTCTGAAACGCTTGTCGTGATGTTGTAGGGCAGATTGTACTGAGACATAAATGTTAAGAAAAAAATGCGATAAGTTGCGTCGTTTCCGAGTTATTTAGCATTGAAGTTAGCCAATCTGGGCGTCGCGCGCTCACATTCAAGCGGCCTGCCAGGGGTGGTGTTACCTAACGAGTGCTTTGTTTGGTTAGCAGAAACTTGAATTCGCGCGTCCAACGACCTTATTGGCTAATTTCAATGCTAAATAACTCGGAAACGGCGCATCGTATCGCATTTTTTTCTTAACATTTATGTCTCAGTACAATTCTGCCCTACAGAATCACGACAAGTGTTTCAGACATTTTCTGACCACCCTGTATACAAATCACATTATCGCATACATATTCCACAGACACACTGCAGCGATAGCCTACATACAAACATAGCACAGGACAACCATTTCGAAAAGTAGAGCCAAATGTAAACATAAACTACAGACAAAATATAGGTCACAATACGGATCTGTTGGAAAAATTGCAGATATATATATATATATATATATATATATATATATATATATATATATATATATATATATATAAATGGAAAAATGGAAAACTGGGAAGTGATTGCTGGAATTCGTTTAGATACTGTGGCAGTATACATAAATAGGAATGGTGACAGAAATAAGTAGCTACCATTGTAAACATATGTAAGCAATAGTGATCACAGTTATTGAAATAAATACCCTCTGTACGAAAGCAGACGTGGATGAAGACTACATGTAGAAACATCTTTGTAACTTTTTACATACATGTGATAACTTCATCATTGACTGTGAATAGAAAATGGTGTGTTATGTTTACTACATGTGAGTTGCTGCCTAAGTGAACCACAAGAAAGCTATATGTAGAAGTTGTTACCAAATTCCGCCAATAGGTCTATGTAAATGTCGCCCATTAATTAAAAAATCGCGCGTTTTCAAACGTTCGGTAAATATAACAGAAAACTGCAGCACTTCGCACATCGAAAATATCACGAATAAAGGACATTACACACATCAAAATGCAAGTCTTTTCCTGAATTCAGAATGGAAAATAGAAACAAAATCTACAAGGAAACGATGATGCATCTTGAGATAATGGATACCCCAGCTTAATATTGATTGATCAGACACGGTTCCCTTAATCACTGCAAACAGTGCAAATAATCCCACCAAGATTGCTTTCTAAGGTATTCTTCGTATGTCCACATTCTGTTTCGTCCTTTTTTTCAGATACTGCAGTTCCATTTCCTCTGCTAAAATTTCATTTTCTGTTATTGAAGTTGTTTTATTTATGCATTTAGCCTCACATGTCATACAGTAACTGCTCATAGTACTCTACCCTTTAAAGGTAAGTTTATTTTATACAGTCACCCATTTGGAATATTTCACGAAATTGTACTTGACAATGTATAACTTACTTTTCCTCTCAAACCAAATTTTGGTAATTTGTCACGTACTATATTTTTAATTGGTCACATAATTGTCTAATCTAAATATTTTTCATCTCGTTTTAGTGAGATAATCCCTCTCGTTGTAGTCCTAAATCAAACATTAGCATAATCATCTTTGGAAACCAACTGAGGTACTCTATAGTTGCAGTGTTTTAAAATATTTGAGAACAAAAATTACGCAACCATAAATATTTATCATTGTAACTGACGATGGCGTAACAGCTGAGAACTTTTTTTTTGTAAAAGAACAAAAATTATTTTTTTTTCGTTCTTAAAAACGCACTTCGTCGCGAAGACAAGAAATCCGAAGAGAAGGTGCTCAGTCCAAAGAGTAAAACGTTTAGCAAAAAGTTTAACGGTAGTTCAGCTTCAGATTTCGTATGGTGTTTTGTTTTTTAAACACAGTACTAAAGCTGTTTAGTGCATTGGATAAAAATATCTTCTGACCTGTATAATAGTGATCATTATTGGGTATGAGAAAGCGTGTGTCCTTCAGGAATACAATAACAGAGTGCACTTGACATTTGTAACGAGAGTCGCAATCTGAAGTTTATCTACTCACTGAGTAAGGTAGGTGGATCGTTTTCCTTGGTACACAGGATTTAACAGTGGGACAAATCCGTAATCAGCTCTGATCTTTCTGTAATATGCTGTCTATAAAGTGGCTGGTGAGGAAAGGTGGACGATATTCGAAAAAAAATTATCAAGATAATCCATACATACAATAAGGTATATACGAGTTATGTATGTATGTATGTATGTAGATGTGCTTCACATCTCCTAACCCACTTGACCTATTTCAGCCAAAACTGGTACACATAACACTTACTGTCTGTAAGAAATCGTTATGGGGGTAAAAACCAACTACCTGTCAAAGGGTCTGGGGTGAATAAGAAGTTTAGCACACACGTCATGTGAATACTCACAATTTATCTATCCATTATTTGCAAATGAGAGCCCTTAGGGACTGTAAACAAACTTGACACTTAATTTCGAACTGCCACGAAACATTTTCTCCCTGACAACGCCCCACGAAATGATTTAAAAAAATTTTGTAGCTTAGTACATTTTTGCTGTTCAGTAAAACTAACGGATCAGGCATGACGTTTTAACTTGTTACTTCTTTACTACTAACTGTATTAGTGGCACATTTACAGACAGTATTCAGATACACCTCTAAAGGAACGTGCAAAATTATGCCATTGTACGACACATAGTTCAGAAGATATGACATCATAAAGCGTGAGGTGCGTGAGAAAACTGCAGCGTCATGCATGACATATAATTTATCATTTCTTTACTATTACCTCTATTCGCATCACATTTCACGCACAGTGTTGACAAATGCCCATGAATGTTCCTCCAAATTATAGTGAGTTGGCAAGAGTCATGGGACAGTGAGTCATGGGACAGTGTAGGACCTCCTTTTCCCCTCTAGTGCAGCAACTCTACATGGCACTGTATCAACAAGTCGTAGGATGTCCACTGCAGAAATATTTAGCCATGTCACCTACATAGCCGTCCATGTTGCGAAAATGCTGCCGATGTAGAATTTTGTGCCTAAACTGACCTCTTGATTACGGTCCACAAATGTTCAATAGGAGTCATGTCGGGCGATCTGGGAGGCCAAATAATTCGCTCGAATTGTCCAGAATATTCTTCAAACAAGTCGCGAACAGCTGTTTTCCAGTGGCATGATGCATTGTCATCCGTAAGAATTTCAGTGTTGTTTGGCTGTAAATGATCTCCAGGAAGCCGAACATAACCATTTCCAGTCAACGATAGGTCCACTTTGAGCAAAGTATTCGGTCCATTCAGTGTAAACACATCCTACAACATTATGGAGTCACCACCAGCTTGCACAGTGCCTTGTTCACAACATGAGCCAGTAGCTTCGTGTGGTCTGCGCCACACTCGAAACCCATCATCAGTTCTTACTAGCTCAGATCAGTACTCGTCTGACTAGACAAAAATTTTCCAGTTGTCTAGGGTCCAAACAATACTGTCGCGAGCCCAGGAAAAGGCACTGCAGGCGATGTTGTGCTGTTAGCAAAGTCACTCGCGTTGGTGGTCTACTGCCACAGCCCATTAACGCCATATTTTGCAGCACAGTCCCAACGGGTACTTTCGTCGTACGTCCTGCATTGATTTCTTTGGTTACCTCACGCAGTGTTGGTTGTCTGTCAGCGCTGATATCTATACGCAAATGCCTCTCCCCTCTGTCGTTAAGTGAAGGCTGTGGACTATTGAGTTGTCCGTGGTGACGTGGTGAGAAGTAATGCCTGAAGTATGGTATTCTCGGCACACTCTTGACACTACTGACGCCGTGGATCTCGAAATATTGAATTCCCTAACGATTTACGGAATGGAATGTCCCATGCATCTAGTTCCAACTAGCATTCCGCGTTCAAAGTCTGTTGATTCCCCTCGTGCTGCCATTATCGCGTCGGATACCTTTTCGCATTTATCACCTGAGAGCAAAGGACAGCTCCGCCAATGCACTGCCTTTTTATATCATCTGTGCACGACACTACTGCCATCTGTATATGTGCATATCGCTCTCCCATGACTTTTGTCACCTCGTTGTACATCATTGTGTAATGAATAGTTCAGAAGGTGTGACGTAATAAACATTTATCTGTGTGAAAACGAAACTACAAGGCTGTAATTCGCTAGATATACTAGTCGACAATGTGAGAGATACTATAAAAATATGTGAGATACGTGTGAGATGTGCGTACGCTGGAAAAGCAATGACTGGAAGGCTCCTTCTAAACCTCTGAATCCATTTCAGCCAACTTTTGTACATATACTATTTTCTGTCACGAAAGAAATGCTTTGGGGATAAGAACTAGCACCTTTTATTGCTGTAGGTGTAATAACGTGGAGAGAGAAGGGGGTGGAGGTGATGAAGTGTGAGGGAGTAGTATATCGACAGAGAGAGAGGTGTTAGAATGTAGTGGACAGAGAGGAGGAAGGGGCCGATGGGCTTATATGGGTTGAGGAGAAGGTAGAGGCCAAGGATCAGATGGATTTAGATGCGTGTGAGGGAGTAGTATATCGACAGAGAGAGAGGTGTTAGAATGTAGTGGACAGAGAGGAGGAAGGGGCCAATGGGCTTATATGGGTTGAGGAGAAGGTAGAGGCCAAGGATCAGATGGATTTAGATGCGGGAAGAGAAGATAGATAGAGGAGACAGAAGCAGAAGGACAGAGGGGGAGAACCAGATGGTCGGAAAGAGTGGTAGGAGATGGATAGAGAGGGGGTGCCGAGTAGGTAGACAGAGAGAGAGAGAGGAAAGGAGGTGAGGGACTAATAGAAGAGTTGAATAAACTTGTATCCGGACAACGCCGGGAACTCAGCTAGTTATTTCAACGAACAGATAGTTCAGGTTATTTTGTTTGTGATTAAATTATCCACAGATAAAGGGATTAGTCGTCTCTGCGAATGGAAATAATTACTAGTTAATTATTATACCTAACTTAAAAAAAAAGACTTCGTATTTTCTTTGTTTACTCATGTATGTATAATCTTTGTTTGTTCCTACGGCTCAGCGAAACTTCTGTTTGGTACATAATTTAATAATCCTCCGTCACTACTGTGCGTGGGTGGGTCAGTGACAGGACTGGGTTGGATCATTTTACAAGGAGCAGTCAAATGTAAACGAGACAGATGGAAAAAATTAGGTAAACTGCCTATTACTTCAAAAGTAATAGTCATAACAGCCAATACATTTACCCCACTGGGAGACAATACCGTCAAAGCCTACGTAGAAAACTGTTAGTGGGTGCCCACGGAACCATGACTGGACTCTAAAGTGCAAATCTTCATCCGAAAGAAATCGGAGGCCACAAATGTCTTTCTTCAGGACTCTAAAGATAAGAAACTCGTATGCTGAGATATCGGGATTATATAAACATCAAATTCAAAGCCATTGTGTTGATAATACTTAAGATCAAATATTATTTATCAGAAGACAACTATTAAAACGGCGATGAAAATCGAGGACTGCAATATCCATATTTTGAATCACATGACTGATAAGAAAGTGCTGTAAACTAGTATTAAGAACAATTACTCAAAACCAGTGGTCTACCACTGACTGGGATGCCTCCTCCCAATGTGTGTATGCAGCATACCCGATGTCTATGTGCATTCACTGTGGACCATGCGGAAAACTGCGGCTCCATGTTGGAGCTCCTCAGTGCAGACCACATTCAGTAAGTTGTTCATCGGAACTACTGCTTCCATTACTCCAGTTTCGGACCAGATGTTTCCAATAGATCATCAAGGGAAGGAAAATAACAGTTCTGGTTAAATTCTAAATTTTTCACTGAGTACCAGTTCCACAGACTTTTTCCCTCTTAATTTAAGCGAAGAGCCTGCCATGGTGTTCAGTGTGCAGCGCTTCCATTTTAGTCTAATGCCCTGTTCCGTTCACCCCTCTGCACCAAGGTGCACATGGAAAATTATCTTATTCCAGAATATATGTGCTCCCTAACAGGTATTCCAAACGAACGACAAATACGGCCAATGTGACTCTGATGACAGTCATTGCATTTAAGTTTTTATACTCGTGAAGTAAGAAACCTGTCACGTTTGAAACCATTTGTGTGCCAAAGACGTGATTCTAAAGTGTTTGTAACACCTGACCATTATATGACATAGCATGGCTTCCTTTTGTTGTTCTTAGTGAAGGTGCTACTAGTTTTTTGCGAGAACTTCTGTTCTTTTAGTTTTTTGCAAACTTAAATTTTATTAAGAAGTATAGCAGATCGCTTATTTCCATCACATGATGATGTCAGAAATTACGAACGATGTGTCTTGTCGGCAAATGAAGTTATTTACAAAACTTCAAATTAGACAGGAAATGCAAAAGATTTATTTTCAACTAAAGATTTATAGAATTGGACATTATTCATTTGCTAAAGATTGCTGATAGGTCCCGGTTACTATAGGTCGTTACAGCTAAAAATGAATTGTTATGGTTGAATATGCAAATACGGGAGTCACGTAAAATTAAAGACTTGCTCAATAGAGAAGCTTCACAAATACAAATGTAACTAAGGAATGTTTCGACTCAGGTTCCACTTGACCGCATTATGCAATGTACTCAATGGTGTTTCATGAGGCTTGTTGAACTCATTTAAAAGTGACTTTAGAAAACATATACTACTTTTATAGTAATATAGGAAAAGGGCTGAAAAGGAGAAAGCTCATGAAGTATGTACGTTCTAGGACATAATATTAATTTGACTTGTATAGCGTTAACTAACAAATATTAGCTGAGAACCTACAATTCAGTGTTTTTCCCAAGTTTAAGGAAAATAAAAATAAATAAATTATTATTGAAACAAAAACAGCCACTGAGTTAGCTAAAATGAATAAATTAAATGCAACTAAACCGCTTTTAAAATTTTAAAAATTGCCAGTGAAATAACGTAACAGTAAGAAATCAATTTATAGAGACGTTCAAACATTAAGTGACCCAAATACCCCAATAAAAAAAACTAAAATTGGAGAAATCTATCATTATTAAGGCAGATGAGGCCATAGTGCTGTCGTGATACACGACATCGTCTATACTGAGAAAACAGAGCCTTTCTTTAATTCAAAAGGCATCATTGGAAATAAGAGGTATCCTACTCAAGTCTTTCATCAACTCTTCAAAACAAATGTAGATAGTACCACCGTCCTCTTTAGAAAAAGTGAAAAGGTCTGTTAAAGTGACGAAGCTCCGCATCCTCCAGTTAAGATTAAAATTAAAATATATAAAGAAGACAAATCGATCTGGCCGATTGTTAACAGTATTACTTACTCTGACTATGAACCGAGTAAAATGCTGAAAGGAGGATTAAAAAAGCTTAAACTTTTCAACAGTCCCTCATTGTGAAGAATAGCTACGAACGTACTTAGACATTAGCAGAAATTAAAATCCCAATCAGTGGAAAGTTAGCACCTCCATATGTCACCAACTTACATTCAAATATCGCGGTCAAAGCATACATACAGACTATAAAGCAAAATTGTTATCACATGAGAAGGTTAGTACAGCTGAAGTTCCATAGTTGATAGAGGTGCTAAAGCTATCAATAATATAAAATATCAAATATTTAAAGTTTAATGAGACGTTGCATCATTGAAAATTTGACCTTGCCATGGGCAACATTTCAGCTTATACCTTAGCCAAAATATTCATCAGTGATGTGGAGAACCAGATCACCCAAAAGCTGTTCATTGCGGGAAAAACTCGTGTATTACAAACGTTGTATAAATGCCATTTTGATTGTTATCAAAGGTAACGAATGTGGCAAGGAATAATGCAACCCAAAATCAATTTTACCCTGAACTAGAACAGAATTGTTTCATTAATTATTTTCCCCTGGTTCAACACTGGGAAAAATGAGAAGCTAGGCTTCGGAATAAACAAAGAGATATATAAGTAAATTTAAGAACAGATTAAATTAGCTAATAAGTACACAGCAACCGATGTCACCAATATTTGTAACAAACAAACAAAAAAAACAGCACTTCTCTCAAATTGCTAATGGTTCCTTGACTAGGTACAATAAAGAAAAGCTAAAAACCAAATATGTTGCCATGGAATATAACGATCAAGTGTAACAGAGGGTTCAGCAGTGCATTCAGAAAATTAATCTCAACACTTATTTCCAAGCAACAGACGCTTTTAAAATCACATATCCGACACGAAACTGGTCCCAAACGCAACAAAATTGAGTACAGTGACTGTGGCCTTTAATATACTGGTCAGGAGGGCCGTTTGTCCAAAGCTAAGAGAAAAAATTCCTGCACTAAACTCACTAAGCAGTGCAGATTTAATGAGAACTATTATTGTAATATTTTTGGTACCCTACTGAGAAGATGTAGTTCAGGCCTGGAGTATATGAAGCTCATATGGCTTTCTTTTTCCTTTTATTTATTGTTATTTCAAATCCCTGCAAAGGGGAAGGCTGGCGGAGGATAACCGCTTTCCAACCAAAGGCTATACAACAACAGAAAAGATGGTTTTAAATACGTACAAATAGATGATAATAAATGATGATTTTAAAAAAATCACATTGCTACACAATATTTACGAAGATTTTTAAAGATCACAGTGATTGACAATATCGATTATTTCGAAAAACTTTATGGATGTTTCAACATTACAATTAACGTGTAGTCACTGATGATAGTATGAATGATGCTTCGGTGACTCTGGTGCTGCGCGGAGATGATCGTAATTATAATGGACGTGACGTAAGGAGTATGACAATGGGGCCCTGAGGAAGCACAGGTAGCGATAAATTTAGCACTGTAGATGAAGTTCATGGGAGGAAAATAATAGAACCAGTTGAGGTGGAACATTGTGACGTCTTTTTTATGCATCAGCCTTTTAACTAGTTGGATGCAGCCCGCCAATATGTCTTCTCCTGTACCAACCTATTCATCTCAGAGTAAGACTTGCATCGTACGTCCTCAATAATTTGCTGGATGGAGTTCAGTCTCTATCTTCCTCAACATTTTTGTGCTCTACAGCTCCCTTTAGTACCATGGAACTCATTCCCTGATACCTTAATAGATGTCCTATCATCGTACCCCTTCTCCTTATCAGTGTTTTCCACACACACCTTTCCTCTCCGATTCCGTGCAGAACCTGCGCATTCCTTACCTCATCAGTCCACATAATTTTCAACATTCGTCTGTAGCACCACACCTCAGGTGCTTCGATTGTCTTCTCTTTCGGTCCTCGCGCAGTCCATGTTACACTACCATACAATGCTCCGTTCCAAAATCACATTCTCAGAAATTTCTTCCTCTAATAAAGGCCTATGTTTGATATTAGTATACTTCTCTTTGCTAGGAACACCCTTTTCGCCTGTGCTAGTCTGCTTTTGAAGTCCTCCTTGTTCCGTCCGTCATCAAATATTTGGCTGCCTAGGTTGTAGAACTGCTTAATTTCATCTACTTCGTGACCCTCAGTCTGGACGTTAAGTTTTTCATTGTTTTCGTTTCTGTTACTTCCCATTACTTTTGTCTTTCTTCGATTTACTCTCAATCCATATTCTATACTCATTAGACTGTTCATTCCAATCAGAAGAGCATATAGTTGTCTTCACTTTAACTCAGGATAGAAATGTCATCAGCGAATCGTATCGCTGATATCCTTTCACCTAGAATTATAATTCCACTCTCGAACCTTTCTTTTATTCCCATCATTGTTTCCTTGATGTATAGATTTAACAGTAGGGCCGGGAAGTTACATTCCTGTCATACACACTTTTTAATCCCAGCACTTTGTTCTTGGTCGTCCACTCTGAAACGTCCCCTTAGAAAAATTATAAATGACTGTGCTTAAATTGACACACAATATTTTTAGCGCAACGCAATATGACTTTCAAAAATCCCTACAAAAGAATGTCCCTGACTAACAATAACCTATACCTTTCATGAATCACTTACCTCACAAAAATCTTCGTTACTCGAACTACTGCAATACAGCGAGTGCCACTACTGCCAGCTAAATAAAAGATTCTAACTACGAGATGCATTCAAGTTCTAAGGCCTCCGATTTTTTTTCTTCGGACTGGAAAGAGACAGAAACATGCACATTATTTTAAAATGAGGCCGCGTTCATTGTCAATACGTCCCAGAGGTGGCAGCACCGTACGGCAGATGGAATTTTACCGCCAGCGGCGAGAATGAGAACTGTTTTTAATACTTAAAATGGCGACGTTTTCCTTACTTGAACAGCGTGCAATCATTCGTTTTCTAAATTTGCGTGGTGTGAAACCAATTGAAATTCATCGACAGTTGAAGGAGACATGTGGTGATGGAGTTATGGATGTGTTGAAAGTGCGTTCATGGATGTGACAGTTTAATGAAGGCAGAACATCGTGTGACAACAAACCGAAACAACCTTGGGCTCGCACAAGCCGGTCTGACGACATGATCGAGAAAGTGGAGAGAATTGTTTTGGGGGATCGCCGAATGACTGTTGAACAGATCGCCTCCAGACGTGGCATTTCTGTGGGTTCTGTGCACACAATCCTGCATGACGACCTGAAAACGCGAAAAGTGTCATCCAGATGGGTGCCACGAATGCTGATGGACGACCACATGGCTGCCGGTGTGGCATGTTGCCAAGCAATGTTGACGTGCAACGACAGCATGAATGGGACTTTCTTTTCGTCGGTTGTGACAATGAATGAGATGTGGATGCCATTTTTCAATCCAGAAACAAAGCGCCAGTCAGCTCAATGGAAGCACACAGATTCACCACCACCAAAAAAATTTCGGGTAACCGCCAGTGCTGAAAAAATGATGGTGTCCATGTTCTGGGACAGCGAGGGCGTAATCCTTACCCATTGCGTTCCAAAGGGCACTACAGTAACAGGTGCATCCTACGAAAATGTTTTGAAGAACAAATTCCTTCCTGCACTGCAACAGAAACGTCTGGGAAGGGCTGCGCGTGTGCTGTTTCACCAAGACAACGCACCCGCACATCGAGCTAATGTTACGCAACAGTTTTTTCGTGATAACAGCTTTGAAGTGATTCCTCATGCTCCCTACTCACCTGACCTGGCTCCTAGTGACTTTTGGCTTTTTACAACAATGAAATACACTCTCCGTGGCCGCACATTCACCAGCTGTGCTGCTATTGCCTCAGCGATTTTCCAGTGGTCAACACAGACTCCTAAAGAAGCCTTCGCCACTGCCATGGAATCATGGAGTCAGCGTTGTGAAAAATATGTATGTCTGCAGGGCGATTACGTCGAAAAGTAACGCCAGTTTTATCGATTTCCGGTGAGTAGTTAATTAGGAAAAAAATCGGAGGCCTTAGAACTTGAATGCACCTCGTACTGAAGGTACTAATTACTGATAGGCATAGTTAGCAAATGAAAGATTTTGATAAATAACAAACAATGTATTTACCTTAATAGTGTTCAAAAGTCATAATATATACATCAGTTCATCACATCCAGTCTTACAAATTTACTGTCTCTGATGGACTCACGTCCAGATCATCCGCTCACAAAACTCCGCCATCTCTCTCCCCACATCCACCACTGCTGGCGGCTCACCTCAAACTGCACAACGCTTCGCGCTGTTCACATCCAGCTGCCCAACACTACAATAGCATATACTCCAACAATGCAAACTAACCACAGCCTTCACACAGCACAGTCAGTGATTTTCATATAGAGCGCTAAGTGGCGTTGCCAACATAAAAACCTAAACAGCCTACTTACAACTCCTATTATTCCCTCGTGGTTCTTAACCCTATTTGTTCTCAAGATTTCGAACATCTTGCACCAGTTTATACTGTCGAACGCTTTTTCCAGGTCGACAAATCCTATGAACTTGTCTTGATTTCTCTTTTGTCCTGCTTCCATTGTCAACCTCAACGTCGAAATTGCCTCCCTGGAGCCGCTACATTTCCTGAAGCGAAACTGATCGTCATCTAACGCATCCTCAATTTTCTTTCCCATTCTTCTGTATATTATTGTTGTAAGTAAATGGAATACATGAGCTGGTAACCTGACTGTGCAATGATTCTTACACCTGCCTGCTCTTCGAGTCTTCGGAATTGTGTTGGTTATATTTTTGCGAAAGTCAGACGGTATGTCGCCAGACTCGTTCATTCTAAACATCAACGTCAATACTAGTTCCGTTGCCATTTCCCTCAATGATTTTGGAAATTCTGATGGAATGCTGTCCATCCCTTCTCCCTTATTTGTTCTTAAGTCCTCCAAAGCTCTCTTAAATTCTAATACTGGATCCCATATTTCTTCTAAATCTACTCATGTTTCTTCTTCTATCACATCAGACAAATCTTCCATATTATAGAGGCCTTTAACGCACTCTTTCTTCCACTTATCCGCTCTCTTCTCTGCATTTAACAGTGGGATACCCGTTGCAATCTTAATGTTGCCACCCTTGCTTTTAATTTCATTGATGGTTGTTTAGAATTTCCTCTATGCTGAGTAGTTCTGCCGGCAGCCGTTTCTTTTTCGATCTCTTCGCATTTTTCCTGCAGCCATTTCGTCTTAGCTTCCCTGCACTTCCTATTTATTTCATTCCTAAGCGACTTGTATTTCTGTATTCTTGAATTTCCCTGAACGTTTTTGTACTTTCTTCTTACATCGATCAACTGAAGTATGTCTCCTGTTACCCATGATTTCTTCGCAGTTATACTCTTGTACCTATATTTTTCTTTCCAACTTCTGTGACTGCAATTTGTAGACATGTCCATCCTTTTCAACTTTACTGGCTTTTGAGCTATTTCTTATTTCTGTATCTATAGTCCTAGAAAACTTCAAGAGTACCTCATCAATCCTTAGTACTTCTGTATCCCAGTTCTTTGCGTATGGATTCTTCCTGACTAATTTCTTAGGCTTCTGCGTACTCTTCGTCACTGCTACACTGTGATCTGAGTCTATATCTGCCCCTGGGTACGTCTTACAAATCAGTATCTGATTTCGGAATCTCTGTCTGACCGTGATGTAATTTAACTGAAATGTTCGCGTATCACCTGGCCTTTTCCAATTATACCTCCTCCTCTTGTGATTTTTGGAGAGAGTACTCGCTACTGTGAGTTGAAATTTATTACAGAACTCCTTTCTCATATCTCGTCCACAGCTCATATTCTACTGTGATTGTTTCTTTTACTCCTTCCACTAAAACTGCGTTCCAGTCTTCCATGGCTATTAGATTTTCATCTCCCTTTAAATATTATATTATCCATTCAAAATCATCGTTTACTATCTCTGTCTCTTCATCTTCACCTTCCGACGTCGGCATGTATAGCCGAACTATCGTTGTCGGCGTTGGTTTGTTGTCAGTTCTGATAACAACAACCGTATCACTGAACTGTTCACAGCAACGCGCTCTCCACCCTACCTTCCTATTCATAACGAATTCTACTCACGTTATAACATTTTCTGCTGCTGTTGATATTGTCCTATACCCATTTGACCAGGAATCTTTGTCTTCTTTCCATTTCAATTCACTGACCACTACTACATCTAGATTGAGCCTTTGTATTTTCCTTTTCAGGTGTTCTAGCATCCCTGCCAGCTTCATGCTTCTGACATTCCACGCCGCGTCTTTTAGGACAGTATCCTTTCGTTGATTATTCAATATTTTCCTCACGGACATCTCTCCTTTTGTAGTCCCCTCACTGATATCCGAATGAGGGAATAATCTGGGATCTTTTGTCAATGCAAAGATGATCATGACGCTTTTTCAATTACAGGCCACATGTCCTGTGGATAAACGTTATGTGTCTTTAATACAGTGGTTTCCATTGCCTTCTGCATCCTTATGGCGGTGGTCATTGCTGATTCTTCCGCCTTTAGGGGGAGTTTCCCACCCCAAGGACAAGACAGTGCCCTAAACCTCTGTCCGCTCCTCCACCTTCTTTGGCAAGGCCGTTGGCAAAATGAGGGTGACTTCTTACGTCGGAAGTCTTCGGCTGCCAATGCTGATTATTAATCAAAATTTAAGCTGTGGCGGGTTTCGAACTCAGGACCAATGATATTTTGATTATTAATCAAAGATGCTACCTCTACGCCACCTTGTGACTAGGGTTGGAA
This sequence comes from Schistocerca piceifrons, assembly GCF_021461385.2. Classification (NCBI taxonomy): domain Eukaryota; kingdom Metazoa; phylum Arthropoda; class Insecta; order Orthoptera; family Acrididae; genus Schistocerca; species Schistocerca piceifrons. The sequence continues at coordinate 250,107,767 of NC_060144.1, forward strand.
AAATGGTATATCTCTGGATCAATTTCATTTTTGGGGCGTGGGAATTGGTTGAAATTCTGGCAGGAGACATAGGGTGAAGCACGAAAGGCTGGGGAATGTGGGATATGGATGTAGTGACCCAGCAGGGTATCTGTATCGGAAATTAGCCGGTGAGATGCAAGAATTCTGTTTGAGGATTAAACTTTCGAATTAGAAAGTGCTTAGTTGATACTATATACGTCTTGATAAGTTACCCAGATGCAGAAGGCCCGATGGAGTGCAAGTTCCAGGCAGATATAGAAGGTATAGTGGAGTGCATGTCTTTCTAGGATTTCAAGGGGCTTATACAACTAAGGTCTGGCTTGTAGGATTTTGCAAAGCCATTCCCACTCAAAAGGTTTTTGGATTACAAGGGAGGCAGATGTGACCGATTTTGGTTTACTTAGTGGATTACGGATTTTCAAAAAAATGGTTCAAATGGCTCTGAGCACTATGGGACTTAATTGCTGTGGTCATGAGTCCCCTAGAACTTAGAACTACTTAAACCTAACTAACCTAAGGACAACACACACATCCATGCCCGAGGCAGGATTCGAACCTGCAACCGCAGCGGTCGCGCGGTTCCAGACTGTAGCGCCTAGAACCGCTCGGCCACCACGGACGGCGATTACGGATTTCGGTTTATTTATTGTATGGAGGACGAATTTGGTACGACAAAAACGTTAGTCATCGATAGGATAATTGAAACGAAAACCACGCTGTGTTTTAGGGATGGGTAGGTGACTTGCAAGTAGTTGATGGTTACGTTGGGTAATGATAGTTTCCAGGATTGTGATGCAAGCAGACTTGAGGCTGATATGTCAGTAACCTGTGCAGAAGATGTTGTTCTGAAAACTGGCAAGATTTTTGTGATAAGCCAGTTTTCAGAACAACATCTTCTGCACAGGGTACTGACATATCAGCCTCAAGTCTGCTTGCATCACAATCCTGGAAACTGTATCGTGAGCAGGTGCCGAGTTTCGCTTTTTTGCGAATATTTTTGTGATGTCCTCAGCTGTTATTGACGTATTTAATCATATTCGTGGTGTGCTGATTAACTACACAAGTGTCTTGCGAGAGGTGGGGTAACTATCTCGGTACATTCATACACTTAAGGATTGGTCTAGTGATCACGTTGGGATCATCTGGGATGGTGAAGGCAGTATGTAAAGTGGCTGGCTTTGGTGAGGTTGTCTGGAAGTGGACTCTTGTCATGTATGTTGCAGTCTATGAGAGTGGGACTGTTGCCAGAGAGCCTATGGAATGCTTTCAAGTACTTTTTAGAGTTTATAGATTTTTCTTATAATTTAGTGTACGTCATATCCTAGTCTCGACTATGTTTAGCGTCTAAACAACTGCGGACATTTCGCTAGAGCCATGGGCGACATGTGAGAGAGTCTTGAAGATGTATGGATTTTCTGGAGACGCGAGAGGACTATTGCAGAACGGCAAAATCAAAAGGAGGGACAGTGGGACAGTCATGGTAAATAGTTCGCAGTGGAATACATATGGAAATAGCATCTTAGATGGTATATTGTAGAAAATCAGCCACATGCTTCTGACACTGAAGTCGTGGCTTTAGATTGGGGTATGGATTCGAGCATGGCATGCATTCCTGTCTCATAGGAATTATCAAGGATTTGGTGGGGTGGACGATTAAGAGGGGCTCAGGGTGAGTTTGGTACACGGTATGAGATCTGGAGAAGGATGGTTGGGTGGTCATTCCCAGTTGGATCTAGGACTCACTGTGGTACACCTCAAGAAGTTAGGGGAGGCAATATGTCACTGGGTAAGGTATTTGTGTGGGACTGGCTGTGAGCAGGGATGTGTAAATTGTTGAGATTCAGGATCTTGAAAAAGTAGATTTGGAGATGAAGGAGAATGTGAGTCATTGGATTTAATAATTAAGAACTGTCTTCTGGGCAAGAGCTGTTGAATTTGTAATGGCAGTATACACTGATAAGCCCAGAAGTATGACCACTGCCCACTGCAACGCTGGATGCCGCCTGGTGCCATTGCTGCCACGTGACGCGATAACAAAAGTATTCAGGCGGAATAGACACGGACGGTGAATCGCCTTAGCGAAGATAAGGGCTGCAAATGGAGACGCCATTGAGATAACCGACTTTGACACAGGCCGTTATTATTAAGCAGAGCCCGTGATCGAGTATAAAACGGCGGAGGTGGTCCAATGTTCCAAAGCTACTGTCGTGAGCCTCTATAGATAGAGGCAGAAAAACAGTGTAATTACCACTATCCGCTAAATGGTTGGACGTCCACGTCTCTACACAGAACGTAAAGTTTGGAGGCTTGTCCGCTCTGTCAAGTAGGAGAGACGGAGCACCGTAGCATCTCTGCCGAAATAGCACGCCGTTCATCATACACTGTTCAACGTGGAGCTCTGTAGCAGACTGCCCCAACGTATTCACATGTTAATCCAACGACATTGTCAAGTACGATTGCAGTGGGCACGGGGCCATCGGAGCTCCACCGCCAAACAATGAAACGTCTCGGCTCGTCTACTGCATCACATTTTTGCTACAATAGGTCGATGGTCGTCTACACAAATGCCGTCATCGACATTAACAGCAGCTCTGAACGTGCAGCGCGCCACAGGGTTAGGTTGGTGGAGCAGTATTATGCTATGGGAGACATTATTTTGCACTTTCATATGAACTGTGGTATTAACCGACGACACACTGACAGCTAGGAGCCACTTGCTTCCCTTTATGCTTGATCTCTTCTCCGATGGCGATGTGATCTTTCAGCAATATGACTGTTGGCGTCTCAGAGACAGAACGGTGCTACCATCGTTTGAGGAGCATTATAGCAAACTCATGTTGATGTCTCGGCGATCAAATTATTCACCTGATGTATGTCCTATGGAACGCATCTAGGTCACCACGCACGCAAATCAGCGGCCCGTTATTTACGCGAATTACATGACCTGTGTACAGACAAATAATACCACATACGTCCAGAAACCTGCCAACAAACTGTCGAACCCCTCATATGCAGAGTCAATGATGTATTTCGCTCTTATGACGGACAAACAAATTTTTAAGCCGGTGGTCAGTGTTTTCATTCATCAGTGTATATCTCAGAATGCGACTGAGGAATGTCTTTAGGTTTATAAATCTAGGGACAAGTCAGCTTACCTAAAGGAAGGGGAAGGTGCTGAGTTTTGTGGTTCTGGAATTATTTCGATCCGTACGTCATCAGTGTACGATAGATTTAACTGAGTTCGTTTGGTTTCACCCTGATGCTCAGTGGTACTGGGCCAATTATTAGTTTTTTATGATAGGGTTAGATCGAGTTTGGAACTAAGTTTGTGGAACGAGAGCGGTAAGAATTGTTTACAGGCAGGTAATGGTGTAAGATTCGTCGCTGGCGTTGTAGTTTACAGCACTGTGGCTGTTAATAATGACATAAGCTGCTGCGACTGATTATGCTGCTGGTGATGGAGAGCCTGGTGTTACGATTTGTGACGGTGATGTTGCTGTTGCCCGGAAGGCTGGCGTCACTATTGGTGCTGTATTATTACGGGTAGGTTCTGTGAACATCTTACATTTTCACCCATGTTGATGACCAAAAATCAGGCAGTGTGCATAGATTACAGCTTTTGATGTTGTTTCAACAGTGAATCCAGGTCCTGTCCTCACTCTTATGCCTTGGTCGTCGTAGTCCGATCCGGCGATGGCGGCAGCGTTCGTCCGTGGCAAGAAAAGCTGATCTCTTGGCATCGATGTTCTGAAGACGATTAGTAAAGAATGTAGGACGGCGATGACAGTCCGATACAATGAGATTTACGATGTGTAAGAGTAGTTTCTAGCAGTTCGGTTACTGAGAACTAAGTGACTTCAGCCCTTACTGCGAAATTCCTGGTACCGATGGACGGAATTGTGATTGTGTTCTCCACGGACGAGTGCCAAAATGGGAACGCTGCCTTCCACATAGCCCACTGCGTGCAAGCAATGACATCAGCTCTGCTACATTTACGTCCTAGGAGATGGAAACTCAATCACAGAGGTAGACTGTTGGCTTTTAACAGCAATTTTGTGACTAGACTTCAGGGCTGTCTCATCAGTACTCATTTGATTAAAATAGTACAGGGTGATACGGTTCTTATTTTTAATACTTGTTTTAATATTCTCGTTTTTTAATTTCATGTTCAGCATGGGAACATTGAACTGAAAGCTAATAGTTACTTTCTGATGTTAACTACAGCTCAATTTTTCTTTCGTTTTCATACTTAGCTCAATAATAAATACTATTTCGTTCTTAAAATTAACTGTTGACACTTGTACGTCATCAGTCAGTTATTACTGGCATAACTGAGGTGATGTGAATCAAGCACGCGAAGAGTTTTTACATGGTGGCAAGCATGCTTTGACCATTCTTTTATTTTTATACAGGGTGTTACAAAAGGGTGCGGCCAAACTTTCAGGAAATATTCTTCGCACACAAATAAAGAAAAGATGTCATGTGGACATGTGTCGGAAACGCTTAATTTCCATGTTAGAGCTCATTTTAGTTTCGTCAGTATGTACTGTAGTTCCTCGATTTGCCACCAGTTGGCCCAATTGAAGGAAGGTAATGTTGACTTCGGTGCTTGCGTTGACATGCGACCCATTGCTCTACAGTACTAGCATCAAGCACATCAGTACGTAGCCTCAACAGGCTAGTGTTCATCACGAACGTGGTTTTGCAGTCAGTGCAATGTTTACAAATGCGGAGTTGGCAGATGCCCATTTGATGTATGGATTAGCACGGGGCAATAGCCGTGGCGCGGTGCGTTTGTATCGAGACAGATTTCCAGAACGAAGGTGTCCCGAGAGGAAGACATTCGAAGCAACTGATCGGCGTCTTAGGGAGCACGGAACATTCCAGCCTATGACTCGCGACTAAGGAAGACCTAGAACGACGAGGACACCTGCAATGGACGAGGCAATTCTTCGTGCAGTTGACGATAACCCTAATGTCAGCGTCAGAGAAGTTGCTGCTGTACAAGGTAATGTTGACCACGTCACTGTATGGAGAGTGCTACGGGAGAACCAGTTGTTTCCGTACCATGTACAGCGTGTGCAGGCACTATCAGCAGCTGATTGGCCTCCACGGGTACACTTCTGCGAATGGTTCATCCAACAATGTGTCAATCCTCATTTCAGTGCAAATGTTCTCTTTACGAATGAGGCTTCATTCCAACGTGATCAAATTGTAAATTTTCACAATCAACATGTGTGGGCTGACGAGAAGCCGCACGCAATTGTGCAATCATAATGTTGACCACGTCACTGTATGGAGAGTGCTACGGGAGAACCAGTTGTTTCCGTACCATGTACAGCGTGTGCAGGCACTATCAGCAGCTGATTGGCCTCCACGGGTACACTTCTGCGAATGGTTCATCCAACAATATGTCAATCCTCATTTCAGTGCAAATGTTCTCTTTACGAATGAGGCTTCATTCCAACGTGATCAAATTGTAAATTTTCACAATCAACATGTGTGGGCTGACGAGAAGCCGCACGCAATTGTGCAGTCACCTCATCAACGCAGATTTTCTGTGAACGTTTGGGCAGGCATTGTTGGTGATGTCTTGATTGGGCCCCATGTTCTTCCACCTATCATGATTTCATACGGGATACTCTACATGTGCTGCTAGAACATGTGCCTTTACAAGTACGACACAACATGTGGTTCATGCACGATGGAGCTCCTGCACATTTCAGTCGAAGTGTTCGTACGCTTCTCAACAACAGATTCGGTGACCGATGGATTGGTAGAGGCGGACCAATTCCATGGCCCCCACGCTCTCCTGACCTCAACCCTCTTGACTTTCATTTATGGGGGCATTTGAAAGCTCTTGTCTACGCAGCCCCGGCACCAAACGTAGAGACTCTTCGTGCTCGTATTGTGGACGGCTGTGATCCAATACACCATTCTCCAGGGCTGCATCAGCGCATCAGGGATTCCATACGACGGAGGGTAGATGCATGTATCCTCGCTAACGGAGGACATTTTGAACATTTCCTGTAACAAAGTGTTTGAAGTCACGCTAGTACGTTCTGTTGCTGTGTGTTTCCATTCCATGATTAATGTGATTTGAAGAGAAGTAATAAAATGAGCTCTAACATGGAAAGCAAGCGTTTCCGGACACATGTCCACATAACATATTTTCTTTCTTTGTGTGTGAGGAATTTTTCCTGAAAGTTTGGCCGTACCTTTTTGTAACACCCTGTATATTTTAGAATTCATGAGTTACACTAAGTTGCGAGAATGTGGCCAACATGAACTCAAATCTACAGTGCTTAGTAAGCATGGTAAGTTTTGTAATGTATTTCATTTTTCTCATGTATTAATATTCTCAAAAATATATTTCAAAAACGGTTAAATTTTCACTTTTACTGAAAGGTAATTTTCCGTATGTTTCCATAGAGACGGAATGGCACTTAGTGATCTCACTGATGTCGCCAACAGATCGTTTAAAGTCTGGAACCATAGTGAGATACAGTACGATTTTACTATTTGTACGTTTCCACATCTTTTAAACAAAGTCTGTCATGAAGACTTATCTGTTTACTTTAACTGATAGGCTATTTACATTTATGTACATAGTCCGAGATACTCTTACAGACAATGGTAGTGCAGCTTACACGTAAATACAGTGTATACAGCAAGGTTGTTTCGATTTCACTTGTTCACGTTTTATTATTTTGAAATGATGTTTTTTGGTAAACACTTTTAAATGCATTTTACTTTAATGGCAATTTCCTCTTTATTCTTTTACAGAACTGAAGATAGTTGTCTATTAACCGAAACTACTAGGCAACAAATTTGTAAAATAATGTATTAATATATTATTGCGATTAAAATATTTTCAAATGCTGTAGTTGAACGAAAATGGTTTGTGATAACAATACAAATAACACTCATTGGCGCCCTTTTCTCAGATTGTGTGTGTACCCTGAAGTCAGTGACTTAAAATGATCTGACTGAAAATCATTTTGTTTTCAAGACTCATTTTCGGGCATAGGTTGCTAATTAAATTTTTTTCTAATAATTGGAAGTTGCATATACATCCCCTCGAAGCCAGTTATAGAAACTGAAAAAAGGACTAGTCTTTGCCTTTCTAAACCTGAAGTAAAACGATCTCCTGTATTCATCAGCAGAAATGAAGCCACTATGCCGGAAAAACTAAACACGAAAACTAATAAATAAATGCACAGAAAAGGTTCACTCAATGGAAATAAATATATTCATGGACAATGTCTTGTGGATTTTAGTGTAAATAACATTACTCAGACTGGGAAATATTTGACAGCAAAGTAACTGTCAAGTATAAGGTGGACGATTGTCATTTGTGATCCCTCGTAAAGAGGATTAAAGAAGAGAGCGATAGAAAGATTGAGAGAGAGAGATAGAAAGAAAGAGAGAGGGAGAGATATAGAAAGAGAGAGAGGGGGGGGGGGGAGAGATGATGATTTAAGAAAGTAAACTGATATCTGTACATAGCATCACATATTCCGGTTTCCAGTTAACAAATTTCAACCTGTTCCTCCATTGTAAACATAAAATTTCAACCTGTTACTACACTGTAAACATAAGACACATTTCCATGACAAGCAAACAGTGATGAAATTACACAAAGCAATGTTCATAAAAATAAGTAATTTAATGTTATATGTAAAACAAAATTGTCTTTACTCTACTGTTTACTTAATAAATACTTTTTATGAAATTTTAGGCATTGCAGGTACACCACTGAGATATGAACAGAAGGATGAGGATGAGGCCTGGTGGCATGAATTGCTGTTGGAGGTGATTTCAGCAACAGGAAGAACCAATGCACTGACAGCTACCAACATGACAGCACCTGGAAAAAGTGACCAGATAGCACCTGACACAAATGATGCACAATGCCTGGAACAAGTGGCCCATCAGCACCTGACACAAACGATGCACAAGCACCTGGGACAAGTGATGCATCAACACTTGGAACAAGTGAAGCGCCACCACCTTAAACAAGTAACACACCAGTACCTGGAACAAGTGAAATGTCAGCACCTGGAACAAGTGACACACCAGGGCCTCAAAGGAGTGAAGTGCCAGTGCTTGCTCCAGCCAGTGGAACAAGCCATGAACCAGAACCTGGAACAACTGAAGCGCCATCACCAGGAGCAAGTGAGACATCAGCACCAAGTGAAGCACCAGCGCCTGGAACAACTGTGGCACCAGGCCCTGGAACAAGTGAAGCACCCACACCCGGAACAAGTGATGTGTCAGTACCTGGAACAAGTGAAGCGCTAGTGCCTTGATCGAGTGATGCACCAGTGCCTGGAACAAGTGATGCACCAGTGCCTGGAACAAGTGATGCTACAGTGTCTGGAACAAATGATGCACCAGTGCCTGGAACAAGCGATGCACCAGTGCCTGGAACAAGTGATGCACCAGTGCCTAGAACAAGTGAAGTGCCAGTGCCTGCAACAAGTAAAGCACTGGCCCCTGGAACAAGTGTTGTGCCACCACTTGGCAAAGTGATGCACCAGCACAGGAACAAGCCAACCGCCAGCACCTGGATCAAGTGAAGCACCAGCACCTGCAACAAGCGTAACACGAGGCCCTGGAACAAGTAATGCACCACCACATGGAACAACTGTAGCGCCACCACCTGAAACAAGTGAAGTGTCAGTCCCTGAAACAAGCAAAGCACCAGCACCTGGAACAAGTGACACATCAGCATCTAGAACAAGCAAAGAACCAGTGTCTTCCACAAGTAATGTGCTGGTGCCAGGTACAAGCGAAGTGGCAGTGCCTGGAACAAGTGATGCACCAGGTCCTGGAACAACCAATACACCAGCACCTGGAACAGCTGAAGCGCCAGCACCATGAACAAATGAATCGCCAGGACCTGGAACAAGTGATACATCAGCACCTGGAACAAGCGAAGCAGTAGCACCTGGAACTAGTGATGCATCAGCACCTGGAACAAGCGAATTGCCAGTGCCTGGAACAACTGTGGCACCAGCCCCTGGAACAAGCGATGCACCACCACCTGGGACAAATGAGGCGCCATTGCCTGAAACAACTGGCGTGCCACCAAGTAGAACAAGCAGTGCCACAGCACCTGGAACAACCAATACACCAGTACTTGGAACAAGCAAAGCACCAGTGCCTGCAACAAGTGATCCACAAGGTCCTGGAACAACCAGTGCACCAGCACCTGGAACAACTGAAGAGCCAGCAGCAGGAACAAATGAATCGCCTGGAACAAGTGCAGCACCATCACCCAGAGCAAGTGAGACATCAGCACCTGGAACAAGCGAGATATCAGCACCTGGAACAAGTGACACATCTGCACCTGGAACAAGCGACACATCTGCACCTGGAACAAGCGACACATCTGCACCTGGAACAAGCAAAGAACCAGTGTCTTCCACAAGTGATGTGCCAGCACCTGGAACAACTGAAGAGCCAGCACCAGGTACAAATGAATCGACAGGACCAGGAACAAGTGACACATCAGCACCTGTAACAAGTGAAGCACCACCGCCTGGAACTAGTGATGCATCTGCACCTGGAACAAGCGAAGCACCAGCACCTGGAACAAGTGCAGCACCATCACCTGGAGCAAGTGAGACATCAGCACCTGGTCTGAGCGAGATATCAGCAAGTGAAACAAGTCACGCATCTGCACCTGGAACAAGCGACACATCTGCATCTGGAACAAGCAAAGAACCAGTGTCTTCCACAAGTGATGTGCCAGTACCTGGGACAAGTGATGTGCCAGAGCCTGGATCATCCAACACACCAGCACCTGGAACAAGCGAAGTGACAGTGCCTGGAACAAGTGTTGCGCCAGGCCATGGAACAAGTAAAGCGCCAGCACCTGGATCAAGTGAAGCGCCAGCACCTGGATCAAGTGAAGCGCCAGCACACGGAACAAGTGAAGCGCCAGCACCTGGAACAAGTAAAGCGCCAGTACCTGGAACAAGTGAGGCGCCAGTACCTGGAACAAGCGGTGCCCCTGCACCTGGATCAACCAACACAGTAGCATCTGGAACAAACAACGATGGACAGTCACCTGGAACAACCAACAGGCCTACAGGCGAAGCATGAGGGTATGCAAGAGGTTCGCAACTGTCAGCTTGTCTTAGATTACTACCACAGGTCCCATGAAGTGCCGGAGAATGTTTTCCATAGTATAACACTGCTTTCACAAGCCTGCGTTTGTGGCGTGCTGCACGTTTCGAGCCGCCGTTGACCTCGATGACGGAGTTTGCGGAGTCGACCATCGACCTAGTGTAACAAAAATGTGCTGCCGTCGAAGTGCCGACACGTTTCCATTTGTCGACAGTCGGATCCCGATGGCTAAGTGCCCCTTGTAGCCCAAACTGACGATGTTGTTGGGTCAACATGTGAACACATAGGGGGTGGTCTGCTGTGGAACTCCATATACAATAATTTACGATGAACGATGTTCTCCGAAACGCTGTTCGTGCACCAACATTGTGCTCTCTCGGCAGAGATGCCGCAGATCACCATCTATCCTGCATTACAAAGCAGACAAGCCTCCGAACCCCAGGTTCTGTGAAGATTTGTGGACGCCCAGGCACTTAGCATATAGTGGTAGTTTCGTTGTCCTATCAGCTTCGCCGTTTTCGAGATACTGATTCACGGACTCTGATTAACTCAACTTTTTTCCCCATTTGCAGCCCGTATCTTCGCTATGGTGATTCCGCGTCACTGTCTGCTCAGCTTACATACTTTTGATAATACGTCACATGCCTGCAGCGCCACCAGGTGATAACAAAACTTCGCGATGGGCAGTGGTCATAATGTGGCTGATCAGTGCTCTTCCAAGGCCAAGCTTTTCAGTGCCAATTCTGCATTCTTCTTTTACTTTGCTAAAGGTTATTTGGAGACAAGCATAACTACAGTTTCGAGAATAGCTCTGTGAGCACAAATATACAGACAGAAGAAGAAATGGTGCATATGAATCTTAGATTTCTCCGAAAATAAGAAACATACCCCCATCACGTAACTTTTGAAAACCTGCTAAGTTTCAATAATCTCACAGGTACTCTGCGAAGTAGCTGATACACTGAAGACCAGGCCCAAAGACATAGGCTGCCAACGCAACGAGAAAATTCCACTTGAGTAACATGTGACCCAGTAAAATCACGTCATTGTCAGCATGTTAGTCGTGTGCTCTGCTACGCTTCAAGCATTAAATCTCACCACACGGCTCAGAACCGATGAGTCTCCCGTATGTCGCAATGCTGTCGAAGTAAGAAGGTGAACAGAACGAATAGTTTTTATTCACCATAATAAAAACCACGGAAAACCACTAGAACAGCACTACTAGGAAGAAGAACAAATAAAGAACATTCTATTAAAGTGCACGTGCATTATAGTGGGAAGGACACACTGATTTGATCTACGATTTGGTCAATGATATGGGTACATCATTTCCTACTGCTTCTATTCTGCGCCAGAAAATATCAGTCACAGTTCTTCACGAGGAGGTGTGACAGCCCCCAGATGGCTTCTATGCGTAAAGAATCTGGAGAACTGGTCAACAACAGAATCTTGTGTGCAGCAAGGAAGGTCAGAAATGTAAAGGCAGCATGTGGTTTTGGTGTACGGACCGCTATCCCTGCTAAGGTTTTACTAACAGCGATTTATTTCTAATTTATTCAACACTGAAAATATTCGTAGCAGTTCAGATCCTCTCTTTCCTATTATCATCTCATGGCTTACGTGCCAACCTTTGTCTTAGAGCTGAAAAGGATCACACCAGGAAAGAACTGCTGGCAGGGTATGCCTTGCTAGCAGCAGATGCAGTGTCCAGTCGGAGACGTGAGGAAGGTGTCACGTGTGGCGCTGGGGGATGTGAGCGGAGTGAGTTGAAGAGGATACTCGCTCTCCACTCTCAGCCGCTGAACCGAGAGCACACACCTTTCCTCCATGCTCTTATCGTATTTTTTGGACTTCGATCTACTTCAGTACTACCATGGTGGATCTTCCAGAGGGTTCTTTGGCATGTAGGCCGCTCCACACATGCTCCATGTGCCCCGTATAATACTGGAATAATATCAATTTTGCTTACTATACATTGATCTTTACTCGATAATCGTATGAATGAAGAGCTTTCATGATATCCTACAATACACACCTCTCAGATTTGCAGCACAATTCTGGTGACAGTGAAATGGGACCTTCCACCAAAAATGTTCAAATGTGTGCGAAATCTTATGGGACTTGACTGCTAAGGTCATCAGTCCCTAAGCTTACCCACTGCTTAACCTAAATTATCCTAAGGACAAACACACACACCTATGCCCGAGGGAGGACCCGAACCTCCGCCGGGACTAGCCACACAGTCCATGACTGCAACGCCTTAGACCGCTCGGCTAATCCCACGCGGCGGGACCTTCCACCTCCGGCTCGTTAAAATCTGAATGCCGCATGCCGGCCATTGTGGCCGACCGGTTCTAGGCGCTACAGTCTGGAACCGCGCGACCGCTACGGTCGTAGGTTCGCATCCTGCCTCTGATATGGATGTGTGTGATGTCCTTAGGTTAGTTAGGTTTAAGTAGTTCTAAGTTCTAGGGGACTGATGACCTCAGAAGTTAAGTCCCATAGTGCTCAGAGCCATCTGAACCATTTGAAGTCGCATATTGCATGTTGCTGTCAGTTACGCGACAGGCCGGGGTATGGATTAGTTGTGTCTATTTTTTGTCTCTCGTCATTATAAGGTGCTAGCCAGCTTGCTTCTTCCGAAAAATTCCGCAGATGCCGCCTACTGATAGCAAGCAGAGTGGCGTCCTTATGGGCGCTAATCGGTATGCCATCCACTCCGAGACATATCAGCTTCTTCTAAGAACTCCGTCCCGCCCTTGCTGCGGACTGTAGCTTCAGTTCCAAACGGAACGTTCGTTTTGCCAGCATAATCGTCGCGCCACAGCGTCCTTGAAGTCATGCGTTACACGTATCACTGCCATCTCAATGCACCACACTTGCTGTAAGTCTCTCATGCCTCAAATTCGTCTAGCCGCCTACCTCTCAGCGAAGAACGTCAAGAACACTGGAGCTGAGGGGAATAAGAGAACTGATAAGTTTCAGCAGTGTTACGTTCCCACAGGTACAGTTCTCTGGTGTGGTTGGCCATATTTTGTTAGTTATAAGGTTGAGTGTTATCCATTGTAAACCTGCCTACCATATGTTCTCATTTAATGGGTGGAGCAGAGGGTGGTAGGAAAAGGACCCCGTTAAGGCTTGGCAGGAAGACAAAAATGCGTTTGCTCTCTAGAATTATGTGTTGGAGGAGACATTAGAGCGTGTGCATTCACAACAGTTCGTGTTAAAACAAGATTTGAAAGTTCAGGGTGATCCTGATGTGCCCAGGGAACTTGAGGCTTGCGTTGCTGCCCCCCCCCCCCCCCTTCCAATACAGGGAATGGTTCCTAAGCAGTCATTTCATCTCCTCATTTTCGGTAAAACCCTCGAAGAATGTATCAAACTTTTAGTTGAACGTACAGGATGTGGGTCATATTTGTTCATGGTCAGTGAGTTTCAGTTGAATGTAGCGTGTGTGAATGATGTACACACCCGTGTGGAGTCAGTAGACACGTTAAGAAAAGCAGAAATTTTCAGTGTGCTGGTTGAAGGGTTGACAGAAATATTCAGACAAGATATGTGTCAGCTAGTACCTAACAACTGTCTACAGTTAGACAGAGACAGGGAGGAGCTTTTGAACCATTTGCTGATTGGATCTCCACAATTTCGTGCCGTACATATACTCTGGGGTAAACGAGACACGCAGTGATTTCCTGCTGGAAGAAGCTACTGCGAAATCTGTCGATGTATGTATCAGGGATATCGATCGATAAATCAGACGCGAAGTCGAAGTGATGTCGTCTTTGTCTTTGCATGAGGCAGTTTTTGTCTTTTATTACTATACGAGGAGGCTGGCTGATTTGTATGCATGCCTTCACTCAGCAATGGCCTCTGCTGCTTGTTTACAAATGAAACTAACTGTATCTGATGCAAGCGGCTGGGTCATTCCAGAGACAGATTTCGGGTTCCTTGCCTATAATGGTAAGGAAATTAATCTCTTGTGCTTTAACTGACCCTCTGGTGAAGTGGCTCCTAAGGTTTTACAGGCAATTAAAGGTCTGATCAGTGAAACGCCTCCAGCTCCCAAGAGGATTAGTTAGTTAAATATTATGGACCGAAGGAGGCAGCAATTCAGAGGCAAAAAGAGAAGCTTCTTGAACGAATAATAGTGGCTCCAGTGTCTTAGAACGGCCGGGAGAGCAGTGTGCTGACCACATGGCCTTTCCTTCCGCATCAGCATGGCGCTGCGATGCATGGGATAACGTGGTACCTTCTTTATAAGCAGTCATTGAAGCTGTCTCACTGTCGCAGTAGTGGATCAATGGTTTGGGGAAGTAGATTTTATAACCAATAGGAAATCGTCTTGTTGGGGTGGTATTTGGTGGTACGAAATGTGTTCTTTATAAGCAGTCATTGAAGCTGTCTCACTGTCGCAGTAGTGGATCAATGGTTTGGGGAAGTAGATTTTATAACCAATAGGAAATCGTCTTGTTGAGGTGGTATTTGGTGGTACGAAATGTGAGATGAAATGAAGGCATTAAAAAGAAGACAGGACTTCGAAGTCATTCTGCGCAGCATTTTTCAGTGTTGTTGACTACAGGCCGCAGATTGTCCAATTAAGTGATTGCAATGCCTCGTTATGGTTGTGGCAACATTGCACAGATATGAGAAACGAGGGAGAAAAGGCACGTATCTCGAATTTCCAATGAACGCCACATCTTAGTGTTAAAATCTAGTGCCGTGAAAACATACGTGGCAGTACAGAAAGAATCGCTGGTGGAAACCAATATACGACATCCTGGAGGAACACTCTTTCTGGTTAACTATCGTTCTATTTAACCTGCTCAGCAGGAATCAATTCTATATCATCTCCAAGCTCGTGCAAAATATGCCTTTGCAAAGCTGAGAACATGAATGGGAAAGCATGTGTGCCATTTTGCTTAGAGAATTTCGGGCTAAATTGGCAAGTACACGGAAGACAACTGATGCAAAGCGACCTTTGTTGAGAGATGTGTAATATCAGAAGAACAGGAAGCAGGGGTCAATGAGGGATGTTTACACAATCATTTCAGCCCCTAGAAATCGATTGCGGCAGAAACTGTCTCATTTGTCGGAGTCAAAAAGAAGCTTTTAGAAGCTTTTTATATCTAGTAGTAGAGGGATTTGTGTGTCTATTTGAATAAAGAAGCTCTTGGCGTGTTAGGAAAAAGCAAGTATTTTACTACTTTAGATATGAATCGATTCCTATGGCGCCGCAAGACAGACCGAAAATAGCATTTGTTTTGCTTTAGAGGGCTTTATGAATTTCTTCAGAAACTTTGTGGTTTGAGAAACACAACCTCCACATTCCAGCGGTTTGCGGGTCTTTTATTAATGGGACTGAAACCAAACGTGCGTCTATCGACAATAACTTTATTTTTTCGAGGCAGTAGAGGAACAGGTCGAATGGCTGAAAAGTGTGATATTACAACTGGAAGGAGCACACATAAGTTTGATGTTCGAAAAATGTTGTTTTGCAGAGTCTCCGTATCAGTACCTGGATCCCATTATCAGTTCTGCTTCAGTGAAACAAACCCACATCTTACAGAAGCTGCTGCCTATTTCCCTGCACCCACCAGTGTGTAGCAATTGCAGTCATTCCTCGGGTTCGGCAGTTACTATGATACATTTATCGAAGATTACACTAATATAACCAAACTCTTCACCAAGCAGTTGAAAAAGGCATAACTACTTACTGGACTGCAGAATGCATATCAGTAATGGAACAGGTATTTTGATGAAATCTCACTTGTTTAGCTACTCAGATTATGAAAAGACATTTATTTCATCTTGTGATGCTAGCAGATTTTGATGTAGGTTTTGTTGTGAGCCACGCACAGATGACAAGAGAAACCGACTGTTTCTTCCTCCCACCAGTTCGATAAGGCAGAAATTAACTGCAGCGTGACAAATAAAGAATTGTTGGCATTGGTATCTGGAGTGAACTAGTTGAAATACTGCCTTCCGGCCTGCACTATAGGTGGTTCGCAGTAGTTACCTATAACGCAGCTTTGCTATGGCTACAGAATTTAAAAGATATGAGTAGCTGCCTCATATGATGGGCTTTGAAAAAGTAACGTTCATCATAAACCAGGAAAAATGCATGAAGACATGGATGCACTGAACAGAAAGTTAATCCTATTGCAGGCAGATGTGCTTATCGCTGAGTTGTGGAGGAACAAGAACTGGATGCAGAGTACCAGTAGTATGCTACTATTTTGGATTTTGTGTCCAAAAATGATATTTTGTGCCCCAATCCCCTCAAAGGGAACTGACTGATAATACAATGGCTGAATAAATATATTTAGGCAACTATTCCTCGTTTTTTGTGTTACCTCGTTCTGGTACCAGCTGCTGACAAGACGGATGAGACAGTCACAGAAGTATTGGTCACACGTTTGGTATTCCTTTTGATTGCCCTGATGCCATTCTTACAGACTACGGAAGAATTTTCTTGTCTGCTCTATCTATCCATGTAACCAAACTTTTAAGTATCAAGAAAAGTATAATTACGCCGCTTCCTTCGAAAACCATTGACAGAGTAGAACAAGTTTGTAAGACATAGTAAAAATGTTATCTTTCTATATGAACAATACTCCAAAAGAAACTTCCTGAGTGACTCATTAGTGTGGGCTGGGTTGAAACTTGAATTTGGGACATTTGCCTTTCACAGACAACTGCTCTACCAACTGAGCTACCCGAGCACTACTGACGACGCACCCTCTCAGCTTCAATTCCGTCAGTACGTCTCATGCACTCCGTTGCAGAGACAAAAATTTCATTATCAAGAGTCACAACAATCGGAAAAAATATTTGCCATACATCTTGTCCGTGTACAATATCCTCATTAATGTATCAATGGCACATACCGCCTATGAGGTGAAATGTGGAAAGGAATGACTTCCCCATTTGAGTGAGCTACATTGCCACCAGGTGTCGCCTCAACTGAGATAAATCGTTTGGCTTGAAGACTAAAATGATCAGGTAAAAGGTGCAGCAGAGTAGCCTCAAACCCACAGCCAAACTGGCACAGATAAGTAATAAAGAATCGTTGTTACCACCTTACCGCCCGAGCAACTGGACTTTATTGCTTAACTCGACGAGGAAAAAGGGTAAAACAGAAAAAAACTTTCAACACACTATGAAGAACCAAACCCTTGTTGATGTTGTGGAGGCGGTGCGAAGAGAGGCCCCCATGAGCTCGTTTGTGTCTCACTGATTCTGCTTCCATATGAGATGTGTCATAGTCTGTTTGTCACCTGTTTGTCACTCTGCATACTCTGCTGGAAAAAGGGACCGAGATCTTATTACATTATTTTATGCAAGCAGAGCTCTGAAGAGATCACTTTCCTGATTGGTCAAATTATTCACCATATTTGTACTGCATTTATCAGTATGACGTTTTTGGTCTCTGTTGCTAGACGTGGTTTTAAGATGATGAGAACGTCCCTGTGTTTCTGCTCCCTGAAGTGAAGTGCGGGCCTCACTTGAATTTCTTGCGGAATCCACCACAGTGTCTGGGAACCGACTTTATGGTATAGAAATACTAGTTACCCTGGGAGAGTCTTTGAAAAAACCCAGCAAAAGAGTTCGTAGTAAAATTTTGTATCGAAATCTTAAAATATTCATAAACTGGCGACCCATCCTGTACAACTCATCAAACTTATTTCTTCATACAACTTATTACGTGGTTCTCGTTTGTGGAGATCTAGTCCTTGCCAGCATTAAGTTGATGTATGCTGTACGTATCAGTGTCTTGTCAGAAGAAACCTTGTTTTGACATCAATTAGATGACGGGATAATGCAGTCCCTCAGTGACAGCTGTTTTCTCTCTCCTTGTAATCGAATTTGTCATTGAGTTTTAGGACGTCAGTTAACTGGCCCACACAATGTTGCTTATCTTTATAATGCACCCTCATTCATTGTTGATTTCACCCCATACGGAGGAGCGATGAGAGTTTCAGCCATTCTACCAAGTTTCATGAAGCGTATGTAAGTGTGAACTCGACGGTTTCTAATGTCATAAAAGAAGCACGAGTACTTCCTTATTTTTTACGTGCCATATCAACTCAGCACTTGATACTTTAGTTTACATCAGCAGGTTTCACATGGGCCAAATCGTTTTCATGGGCTTGCGATAGCGACATTTTAAGTTATTAACGGAAATTGCGGATTACCTGAGGCGCCAATGTCTCTTCGTATGCCTGATTTTGCCGTTCTTCCAACTGACCCATATACTGGGTGCAATATCTGCCATTCACTCTAAAAAAACTTAGAAAGAAATCATCGCTACCTATTTCTCCCAACTAGCCGCATCCTCATTTTCTTCCAGACAGTTTGTGTTTACTCCATGGGAGAGCGTATTGTCCATGAGATAACTGGAGGGTCGCAAAGTGTGCTTCTCGTCGGCAGCCCTCGAGGTCTGTGCACCACGATGGCAGTGGAGGAGAGCACGTATCAAGTGTGCTTGCCATGTGATCGGATTCTCCTATGCGTGGCCTGTTTACATGCTGATACGCATTTTTGTCGAAAGCCTAGCTGAGGAAGCCAGCACAGGATGAAAGCTATGTGCTGCCTTCCTCCCCGTTTTCAATACACTCTGTGTCTGCACAAATAACATTTCTAAATGTAATGTACTACATTTACACTCTTAACCCATTGCACATCACTCACACACATACACATACACATGTATTCTACTTCTCCAATAACTTTGTAAACAGGAATTGTATTCGCAAAGTCGAATAAGGTACCACAACAGCCACACGATTTACTGAAAAAAATGAAAATTTGTGCCGTATCGCGATTCTAGCCTGTATTTCCTTCTTAACGCGAGCGGTCGCCTTAACGACTTATTTCCATAACCAAGTGGTCTACAGACACTATTTTTATTTATGAGCAGTTCATAGTAATGAAAAGGCGGAAATGTAGGGCACTGCACAATTTTAACAAAAAGCTTTCTCAGTGATTTTTTCCTTCTTTTACACTGTCCTTTTCTGTTTTGTTTTTAAAGGCAGTGGGCTGACATGGACTCAACGATATTGAACATAATTTAATTACAATAAAAAAGAAACCTATGTGGTAGTGTTGTATCTAATTACAAAGGAATGTAAAACAGAATACAAACAAGCTGACAATACCCTTCCGGCAATACAGCATAAGGACGACTACCACTCGAAATACCTGAAGAAAATTCTGTCTGCTTCCAATCCTTCACAGCGGTGACCCCTATGCAAATTCTCCGAGTACTTAACTGTTCAATGGTCCAGTGCTAGATGCAAACCAGTGTCTACTAGAATCAACTTCTCTTATTCGGTACAGACCAGGTGCAGGGGGATCCATGAACACACTGCTTGAAATACTAGCAAAGTACGGCAGTTCATCGTGTAGTTCCTGCAAGAGTGTCAAACAGCCAAGCACATCTTGGAGACCGTCCCAAAAAAGGATAGTACTCGTACAAGGAAAGTCCTTTGGTCCAGTTCATCGCCTGTGTTTGACTGGGAACAATAGGTCTCAACTGGACGAAGGAGCATCCCGGACTTGATCGTCTGGGGTAGCACTCGGCTACAGAATGCAAGCATCTCCTTAATTAAATGTCACATATCCGCGGAAGGTCCACATTTCAGGCGATGTTCATCCGCGTCCGTCGCACGACACTGTATGCACGTTGGAAAGTCGACTAGATTAATATAGTGCAGTCCACGTCTTACTGGAAACTTCTATTGACCACTAGGTACGAGGTGGTGCGGATCTCGGTCGCTTAATATTTTTGGCGTATCGCTCGTCCCACAGCAGGCCACTACGTGGGAGGGGAAGGGGGGGTCTCTCAACCGCATTCTGAGATTGATTCGTTTTCAAAAGGTTTGGACATCATGCGTCGTAGGTGCACTGGTATGGGGAAAATTCTTGTGCACATAGCTGTAACCGAGGAAGAATATTTTAGCGTGGGAAAACTCAGGAGCGATGTGAGCGCGTGCAACATGGGCAGGCAGGACGGAGTCCATCAATGAGAAGACCGGTGAAACAGTGTCGACATCTTGAGCGTGGTGTCGAAATAGAGGGGTGCCACACGCGTTCAAACATTGGTAAGTCCTAGTACTTGGCGGAGAGGGTTGAGGCTTATGACATCATATCGTATCTTGAAGAGAAGTCCATTACAGGCGAAGTATCCAAATGTCGCCTGGATCCGCTGTTCCATCACTGGAGTCATCGGTAGGATCAGCCTCAAATGGGATATCTTGTACGCCATGTGGGCGCAAATGAAGGCAACCCTCTGACGGATGTCTAAAGCTCAAAGTATGTGGCCCCGGACGCCCTTGGAGAGCGTTTGTAGAAGTGTGTATAGTTCAGCGCTGTTGTACAGCTGACATCTACCGTAAATTCGGCTATTCCAACACGCCTTCTGGACCGACCCAAAACCGTATGAATCCCTGTATCTGTTTCCCATAGTGCTCGCACAATGACGTGATTCATACACAGGGGGAGACTTCTTTTATTTTTCTCGTCTTGTCGCCCTGGTTTTTCATGCATGCTCGCAAGTCCAAAGGAATACTGCATCGAATTACACATTCAATGTCAAATACAGACAGGCTCTGATGCGTTTCATGCAAAATGGGAAATCCTGTGTCGAGACTCGGTCCAGCATAAATTTTCATTTGTTTCCAATAATTTGTGTAGTTTTGTACATTCCTTGATTCGATACGGGTATCGATAGTCAGCAGTGTCTGTTCCTTCGAACGTGCGTATTGAACTTTCTTTTTCGTGAGCTTTTACAACACACTTGCCTGAGGCAGCCGTGTAACAAACAGCTTACATATTTTTACGTTATACATTCCGGAACAATCTAATTTCGAGCCAATGGTATATGTTGGAACGAAATGGGATTGGCATCCCTGCACACGCCTGTGTTTATTGTGTAACTGCCTAAAGTATCGTTGTTTTCTGTCTTTTACTTATTGTTCAGTGTTGTACTAAGTAGAACGTTGTGTCACAATTGGCAAGCTTCGAGATGGGGAAGTTAGAGGAGCAAGGCATCTCAACTAAATTTTGACTGAAACTCAAGAAAACCTTTACAGAGAACACCAAATGATGCAGGAAACCTACGATGATTATTGCTTAAGCCGTACTCGTTGTTACGAATGGTTCACACGGTTTGAAACTAGTCGGACGTAATTTAAAGATAACCCTCGTTGAGGACGCCCTTCGACGTCTACCGACGACGCTCATGTCAGGAACGTGAACGAAATGTGGGTGCCAATCGAAGACTGGCTGTCCGAGAGACTGCAGAAAAAAGTAACATTTCAGTTGGATAATGTCGTGAAATCCTGAAGCAGGATGTTGAAATGCATCGTCTGGACTCCAAGTTCCTCCCACGGTATATGAGTCAAGACCACAAAGAGCTTCGCCTATCAATCTGTGAATAGCTTTTGAGTCGTGCAAATGAGAACGAAATGTTCCTTAAGAGAATTATAACTGGCGATGAGAAGTGGGTCTACTGTTATGATGTTGAGAACAAGATTCAATTTTCACAATGGGTCCAGAAAAGTTCTCAAAGACCAAAAAAAGCTCGTCAGGGCAAGTCAAATGTCAAACACACGCTGGTAGGTTTGGCTTTGATGGATTAATTCATCACGATTTCGTGCCATAGGGACAAATTGTTAATCTGTGGTACGATCGGGACTGTGTTGTGCCTGTGAGAAGGAAACAGCCTGAAATTTGGCGAGACAATTCATCGCTCTAGCATCAACCTAATGCACCCGTACATTGATGACGGCTGGTGCGTGACTACTGCACAAAAAAACGAAGTCACTGTACTGCCTCATCCTTTGTTCTCTCCAGACCTCACTACTGCAGACTTTTTTATTTCCAGAGTTGAAAATCCCCTTGAAAGGACAAACATTTGCAACGACAGACGAAATAAAACAAAATTCGCAGACGGCGCTTCGCACGATGCAGCGAGATGTATACCGAGACTGCTTCCGGAAGGGGAAAGGCGTTGGGAGCGCTGTGTCAATAGTGGAGGAGAGTATCTCAGAGGAGATTATCAACAATAAGTAAAAGGTAAGCGTAGCAAAATTTTGTGAACAAAGTTGAGGAATTTTTTGAACAGACCTCATATACTGTCACAAAATGCGTATTCAGCATGGGCTGAGGGTACTTAAATTTGCTCTTTCTAAAGCGCGAAACGTTTCTTTTACAGCTCTACAGGACTCACAATAGTTACACAGATTTTCGTGAAAATAAAGACACTTGTCTTATCACACGAGAGTAGGACTGATAAGTCTGCGTTAAGACGCACAGCGGCGCTTTACTGAGCACCTTATCACATTCCAGCGCCTCGATAAAAACGGATGGGGCTCAAGTGACCATTCCGTTCAGCTGCTGGCTGCAAGGACGTACACTATGTGATCAAAAGTGTCCGGATTCCTCCAAAAACATACGTTTTTCGTATAAGGTGCAGTGCGATACCACCTGTTGCCTGGTACTCCATATCAGCGACCTCAGTAGCCGTTAGACATCGTGAGAGAGCAGAATAGGGCCCTCCGCGGAACTGACATGGTCAGGTGATTGAGTGTCACTTATGTCATACGTCTGAAGTCGAGATTTCCACACTCCTAAACATCCCAATGTCCATTGTTTCCGATGTGATAATCAAGTGGAAACGTGGAGGGATACGTGTAGCTCAAAAACGTACAGGCTGACCTTGTCCGTTGACTGTCAGAGACCGCCGAAAATTGAAGACGGTCGTAATGTGTAATAGGCAGACATCTATCCAGATCATCACACAGGAATTCCAAGTTGCATCAGGGTCCACTGCAATTACAATGACAGTTAGGCAGGAGGTGAGAAAACTTGGATTTCGTGGTCGAACGGCAGCTCATAAGCCACACATCACGCCGGTAAATGCCAAACGACGCCACGCTTGGTGTAAGAAGCGTAAACACTGGATGATTGAACAGTGGGAAAACGTTGTGATGTAGTGACGAATCACGGTACACAATGTGTCGATCCGATGGTAGGGTGTGGGTATGGCGAATGCCCGATGAACGTCATATCCCAGCGTGCGTAGTGCCAACAGTAAAATTCGGAGGCGGTGGTATTTTGGTGTGGTCGTGTTTTTCATGGAGGGGGTTTCCAACCCTTGTGCACTATCACAGCATAGGCCTACATTGACGTTTTAAGCACATTCTTGCTTCCCACTGTTGAAGAGCAATTCGAGGGTGGCGTTTGCATGTTTCTGCACGATCGAGTACCTGTTCAAAAAAATGGCTCTGAGCTCTATGGGACTTAACATCTATGGTCATCAGTCCCCTAGAACTTAGAACTACTTAAACCTAACTAACCTAAGGACATCACACACATCCATACCCGAGGCAGGATTCGAACCTGCGACCGTAGCGCTGCTGTTTGTGTATGAGAAATCGGTTGGAAACTTTCCTCATGTCAGCACGTTGTAGGTGTCACCACCGGCGCCAATCTTGTGTGAATGCTCTGAAAAGCATCATTTGCATATCACAGCATCTTCTTCCTATCGGTTAAATTTCGCATCTGTAGCACGTCGTCTTCGTGGTGTAGCAATTTTAATGGCCAGTAGTGTACCTGTGTTATCAACACACACGGCTAGCTAAAAGATGCACGTGGTTTGTTTAAAACAGTAGTAGTTAATACCTGCTGGCTGCGCTGTCTGAGCGGTTCTCCGGAACCACGCGACTGCTATGGTCTCAGGTTTGAATCCTGCCTCGGGCATGGATGTGTGTGATGTCCTTAGGTTAATCAGATTTAAGTAGTTCTAAGTTCTAGGGGATTGATGACCTCAGATATTATGTCCCATAGTGCTCAAGAGCCATTTGATCCAAGTTAATACGTAATAAATAATTATTGTGTTGCAGAGGGAGACGCAATGTAATCAGCTACGTAGCTGCACTATTATTCTTATGTTACGTAAATTATTTATTAAACACTGTCCGTTTATACTGTTAATTTTGGTTGGAATAACATTTACGATCGTGAAAACAAGATTTTTACCTGTCAGGGATTTATTCCTAGGCAAGCTTGTGCCACGTGGTTGTATTTATTATCTTTGCGTTCGTGGTGTATATCTAACCAAAAGTTCCCTGCAAAAAATATTTTCTATTCGCGATAGCAAAAATATTTATAGTAGCGTTTCCTCTTATCTTGTGGGTGAAGCGCGAAAGTCATTGATTAATTACATTGCACATAATGGCTGCCAAGGCACCATTACGACAAAAGAATGGAAGACAAACAGAGACAAAACTTGAATGCTAGCGATAATTAATTATCGCGTGAAAATGTAATCACATGTCAGTTCTGGTATAATATATTTGTCCAATGAATACCCGTTTATCATCTGCATTTCTTCCTGGTGTAGCAATTTTAATGGCCAGTAGTGTATATTATGTTACGTGACTTGCACTGTAAATGAACTTTTGCTGTCGGTCAAGAGGCCTTTACCTGATTAATTGGCTTCAGACAGTGAATTCTCCCTTTGACGTTACTGTTCTGTTTACGACATGGTGTAAATGGGTTATAAATTTTATTTAAAATTATTTGGTGTAGACACTTGGGATAAGTCATGAAGTCGATCTGTTATTATTGTTAACTAGTTAATGTTAATGACTTGAATGTCTGTCTAATGTCTCGGCTTTGAGGTGACTTGCAGAAATTTATTTTGGTTCAGTTTTAATTATTTTGTTCGTTTATTGAATTTTTTCGAAATTTATACTGTTTGAAGGGCATTATTGTTAAAGTCTTATCTTCTCGCGTCATGTTCAAGGCCATTAAAAGGGTATTATTGTACTTCAGTAACTGCGTTATTCACCATTTCGAACCCTTTTCTGGTGTGTAAATTTAACATGGCAAATTAACTTGACGTTTTCCTGTCTTTTTTCCTTTAAGGGGACGTGTTATTATTTTGAAAAATAAATTTTTCTTGGCAAAAGGATAAGGGGCCTAGTCTTTGCATTTCATTTTCCCGTTCCTGCTAATTCCCGATCATCCTTGATGACAATCTGATTTGGAGATTTTGCTGTCATCCTCGAAACGATTTCAACGTAACTACTGCATTTTATAAGAGTATGTTGTGTCTGTATTTTAACTGAATACAACTGGAACACTCCCCATTTATTAGAGGTGTCCTTTCTTGGATTAACGTTATTCAACAAAATTTTCTATCATTTAAATAATTTTCTATCATTTATGACAGAATCCTTGTTTTGAATTATTCATTTCAATTGTATTTTGTGTCTATGTGCATAAGCACTTGCTCGGATAACGTTAACATGTGTGAAACCTCAGAGTCATGGTCAGTGATGGAGACTTTAATGAATGAGCGACCAGCTAGTCTGGATGGTGGGTCAGTTAATACTAGTCTTAGCGTTTGAATGCCGAAATGAAACTTACTGCTGCGGTAGACAGTCAAAATAAGGTGGGCAAGCGACCATTCAGATGATACATCATCTCAACTAATGGAAATTTAGCTATAAATGAAATCTAGTGTAAGAGCAATGCCGTATATTATTGGGGCTTCGGGTACAGAGCTAAGCTGTGAAAAAGGTGCTATGCTCGAAAACTGAAAAGAGACAAATGTAGCACAAAATGTAAAAGGTGAAGTGGAAAAGACCTAGTGTAGAAGGGATGACTGGTTCAAAATTAGAAGGTATAAAGTCAGATGTGGGTAAGATATCTGAGGAGGTAGGCCTGGTTAATTCCAGAGTCGATGCAGAAGAACAGGATTTCGGGGACAGGCTGGAAAACACACAGGACGAGCTGGGTGGCGATAATAAGGATTGTGTTCTCAGGTAAAATGCGCATAAGGAATGAACACTAAGTCTGTTAATGTTTTGTCAGGTAGAGCGGTAAAGTGTGATAAAAGGGTACTTAAGAAAAGAGAACATTTTGAATCTGTATTAATGAATGAAGCTTCATAGTATGAACAGCACATTAAAGACATAAGGACAGAATTCAACTATTTAGCAGCACATCAACCTACTACTGTTACAGGTGTTCCATGAGTTAATTCAGCAACGAGAAAGTGTTCTGCAAATGATGGAAAAATACCATCCATTTGATTCTCTTGTTGCATGTAAAGATATCTTTGCGAGAGATACATTGCAAGAGGTAAAATTAAGTTCGCTAAAAGACATCTCGAGGGCAGTGCATAATCCTGGGCAGTTTTGGGAGTGCTTCATTTACTGCGTATCAAGTGTTTGAGAGTTTTTACCTGAACACATTTTGGAGTGAAGAGAAACAAACGCAACATCAGAATGAGTTCATGAACGGACCAAGTTCCCAACCGCAAGTGGGACAATGCGGGATTTTTGAATATGAGAAATGGCTAAGTTGACACACATAAATCATCCGCCGGGATGAGACGGCTGCCGGAATTTTTACAATGGGAAGGTATCCACCGCCCGACAAATTCCATTGATGAATTTTAGATTTTATTGAGAAACTTGCACAGGAGTTGAAATCCAAGCCACAGAATTGGAACAGTGGATAGGTAAATGGGTACCAGAAAAGGAAAAACAGTAAAATCCACAACAATCATAATAATCACCAAAATAATTATCCCGACAATAGTAACAATAGCTTTCAAAGAAGGTTTGAGGGGTAGGAGAGTTACAAAAAGCTGTGTCAGAATATGAGTCTTGAAATTAGAGATCGCCGCATTCAGGTCCAGTGATGGAGAAATTAAACGGCATTTATATGGACATAATATTTAGTAATTTATATGACGTTGGGTAGGAGAGAAATTTGTGGCTGGCTGCATCAAAAAAAAAAAAAAAAATAATTCGGCAATGAGGAGACATATGCTGAAGATGGACGATATAAGTATTCAAAATAAAATGAGGAATAACTGTAAGCAGCACAACTGTAAAAAGAGAGCCATAAGTATAGTAAATAGTATTGAGAAATTCTTTAATGATGATATGATGGTAGAGAATTTATTTTGTGAAAAGGAAGTGAATGATAGAATGAATGTATGTTTGATGCAAAATTCTGTGATTAGAAAAGAGACAGATATGGATCAGAATTTGGTGGAGGTCAAATGTATGACGTATTATAACGAGGCACTTGTCAGCATTTGAGGCACCCCTTATTTGCAGATAAGACGACACTTTCCTTTATTTCCAGTTTTGCTAATTCACATACGTGAGGTAAACGTATTAGTGCTGCAGTGTGCATGGAGTAAGGACCGAGCAGTAGGTTCCCAGGTTCCCACGATGGCGAGCAGAGGTGATTGGCCATCTGATGCTTTCAGAACGAGTGGAATGAGGTGTCGATGTAGAAATCGTTCATGACGTCAGGAAAGAGATACATTTATTCTGGCGCAAATCAAGTACCTGTTATTAATAGATTTTTGCTAACAAAAGCTGTCTTTTACCACTCAGGCATTAGGAGGAGTCTATGAGTCATAAATACTATCTTTCAGTAATTTCACAACGGCAGGAAACGTTGATTGTAATAAATAAACGAATCACTTCCGCATAAGCGAATATGAACGACTTTATACGAGCTCTACCGGTTGTACGCTCAAGTTATGGACTGTGTGCCATAGTCGGCAGTCGTCGATAGGGTCTTTCGATCTAGTCATGCGGTAGACCGTGCTCTCGTACTGTTAACAGTTAGACTTTAATCAGTGGAACATGTTCATTTTAAGGTGTTTCTTATATAAAAGCACCGGAATGGCGTCCTGCGTAAAAATTATTAGTACAAAAACTTCTCCGTGCTTCATTACGTAAGACGTAGACAACAGTATTACACTTTCGCTGTTACGGCTCTGCAAGGGGACATAAAACTGCGAGAGCAGTGGCGGCTCACAAGGACGGACTGTCTTAATTATTGCAAAACTTGGGTGGGAACACGTAGCTCCGTCCTACTGTATGTCCCTTATACCAGTCTCTACGGACTCGCCGGCTAAACGGAGACATTTCTGGAGGTTTTGTACGAGTGGAGGGTTCTTGCAAGCAGCAACAGTTACAGGAATGTAGGTGAAAGTAATACAGATAATTTTATACCGGCGAAGATATGTCAGGATATTAGTGAAGCTGGTGCACATCTAGTATCTTCAGCTGGAGATGAATTTTGTGGCTCATTGACGCAAGTATGTGAGGGTATATGTGAAGGGTGCGTACCAATAGTCTCGTCAGCTGGTAATGAAATTTTATGTATCGCTGGAAGTGGGTGATTTGTTGTTAAAGGGACATAAATGTTATTTTTTAGGAGCTAGAGTTGCGAAGGTTGAAGCTACTGATTTAGGTATCTCAGAGGAAGGAGTTCGTGCGTTTATTTCTCATGATGGAAATGAACCAATGGCTAGATGAAAGCATGAATTTTGATTCGATGTTGAAAGATGAATGTCAAAATCTGACGGTATATCGGAGACGTCTGACAGGAGGGAAAATGTATAGAAGAAACAGTTAGAGCCGAGTTTGCCGGAATTCAAGTGTGCTGTCGGTTCTAACATGGAGCGATACAACAGCGGAAATTTGTATGTTGTATCGGCGGACGTTGACGAAGTCATTGTGGCGAGTTCTATAATATATCAAAGGATGCTATGGATATTGTGAGTAATGGATCTTATGAGTTATAGGTGGATGTTAATAGAGTTAATTGTGATCAGTTTTGTAGTGGTTTGGCGGAAATAAGTGATGGTTGGTTTCTCAATTTGAGGGGGGAGGGGGGGGGGGCGGGGGGGGGGGGAGTGGGACTAAACAATGAGGTCGTCGGTCCTATCCGATTAGGGAAGGATGTGGAAGGAAGTTGGCTGTTCCCTTTCAAAGGAATCATTCCGGCATTTGCTTGAAGTCATTTAAGAAAAGCACGAAAACCCAAATCAGGATGGCCGGACGCGGTTTGAACCGTCGTCGTCCCGAATGCGAGTACAGTGTGCTAACCACTACGCCATCTCGGTTGGTACGGAAACTGAGGATTTGTGTAAGAGGGACAAAGTTTTACGTCGTGTGGTCGTTGTGAGAATGTTGCACCTAACGTTATTTCAATGGAAGGGAACAGTATATTTGATGCTTACGAGGATGATGAAACGAAGAATTTTGAAGGCGATTTAAAGCCAGCAGATGACTTAGAAGTAGACTGGGAGGATATACAAATGGATAATGAGAAGAGTATTTGTTAGAAGACGATATTAATACTGAAGGGTATGGCAAGGAAGAAAGTAAGTGTTCTGTTAATGATTGAAATGGT
Source organism: Schistocerca piceifrons (assembly GCF_021461385.2). NCBI lineage: Eukaryota > Metazoa > Arthropoda > Insecta > Orthoptera > Acrididae > Schistocerca > Schistocerca piceifrons. Next base: position 250,137,167 of record NC_060144.1, read on the forward strand.
ATGTAAAAATATGAAAGTCATTACTGCCTTTTGGGCATGGGAGAAACTTAAAGTAGCAAGAAATCTTGATTGGAGGTAAGACGAATCCAGGATGATGGAACAGTTTAATGAATTATTTGACTCTGAAGACGAGATTGAGGATTGGTATCACGATACGGTGTGCACAATAATTATGGAAGCAGAAGAAAGGGGAGCTGAAAATTATCTTCCGAGGCAACAGTGTTTAGAGAGGGCTGAAATTAAACAAGTGCAGCCTATAGGTGAAGTGATCAGTGTTAATGATGAAATAAAGTGAGTATATTTAGAAACTAAAATTGGTGTTCCAGTGGTTGTCACACGTTTTGCCTCTAAACATAACAGTCAGTTGACGAACGAGGAAAGCGGCCTCGAATTTGAGCAATTCAAAAAAGCGTAAAAATGTGAGATTCAGGAGATACTCTTACTGACCAGAAACATGCTATAAGAGGACACGGTGGCCGAGTTGCATGTCGTGAATGAAGAACTCGGTGTGTATAAACATGAATCTGTATAAATGTGTAATTTTCGTGTGGAGTTTGTAAGAATTTCGGGGGGCTATTTCTGTTTGGTTTCAAGGGTGAATCTGGAGAATTGAATATGCATCTAAGAAAGATGGAGGCATCACTTAGTTCTTGGAGAATGTCGATACTAGCTGCACGACTCTTGGTGAGCGGAGGTCGGCTGAATATAATCAGTTTCGTTATTTCAGAAAGAGAAGAATCAGTTCTGTTGTACATAAAATTTGGGGGTGAAATTTCAGAGTTGTTTATATTTTTGTAGTCGTGATATAGAGATAGCGTGTCTGATTACTAATCAAAATGTCCTCGGTTCCTAATTAGAACCCCACCACCACTTAAATTTTGAATAAAGATCATCAGCAATGGCGGCCTGAGACTTACACGATAAGTAGTCGCCCTCATTCTGCCAACGGCCTTATCAAAGAGAGCAGAGGGGCGGACAGAGGTTCAGGGCATTCTCTTGCCGTCCCTAAAAACGGGAAATTCAGCAATGATCAACGGCATGAAGATGCAGAAGGCAGTGGAAACGACTGCGTTGAACACACATGCTGTGTGTGTATCGACAGGACATTTGGCCGGTAATTAAAAAAGTCTCATGATGATCTCTCCATTGGTAAAAGATTAGGAATAGTCCCCCATTTCGATCGTCGGGAGGTGTCTGTCATGGTGGAGGTGACCACGAGAGAAATACTGAATGACCAACGAAAGGATAACGTGCTACGAATCGGAGCGTGGAGTGTCAGAAGACTGAAAATGGTAGGTTCACTAAAAAATCTAGAAAGGGAAATGCTAAGGCTCAATCTAGATACAGTGAGGGTCAGTGACGTGAAATGAAAAAAAAAAGGCAAGGATTTGTGGTCAGATGAGTATAGGGTAATATCAAAAGCAGCAGAAAATGGTATAACGGGAGTAGGATCCGTTATGAACTGCAAGGTAGGGAAGAGAGTGTGTTACTGTGAACAGTTCAGTGATACGGTTGTTCTTATCAGAATCGACAGCAAACCGATACTGATAACGATAGTTTAGGTATACATGCTGACGTCGCAAGACGAAGATGAAGAGATAGAAAAAGAGTATGAGGATATTGAAAGGGTTATACAATATGTAAAGTGGGATGAAAATGTAATAGTCATGGGAGAGTGAAATTCAGTTGTAGGGAAAGGAGTAGAAGAAAAGGTTACAGGAATATGTGGGCTCGGGACAATGAATGAGAGAGGATTAAGATTGAATGCTGTAATAAGCTTCAGCTAGTAATAGCGAATACTCCGTTCAGGAATCACAAGAGGTGGACGTATACTTTGAAAAGGCCAGGAGATACGGGAAGATTTCAATTATTTTACCTCATGGTTAGGCAGAGATTCCGAAATCAGATACTAATTTTAAGGCCTACCTGCTAGCAGATATAGACTCGGATCACAATATAGTAGTGATGAAGAGTAGGCTGAAGTTTAAGACATTAATCAGAAATAATCAATACGCAAAGAAGGGGAACGGAAGTACTAAGGAATGACGAGATACGGTTGAAGTTCTCTAAGACTACAGATACAGCAATAGGGAATAGCTCAGTAGGCAGTACAGTTAAAGAGGAATGGACGTCTCTAAAAAGTACATTCACAGAAGTTGGAAAAAAATAGAGGTACAGAGAAGGTAACTGGCAAAAAACCGTGGATAACAGAAGGAATATTTCAGATGATCGATGGAAGAAGGAAGTTCAAAAATGTTTAGGGAAATTCAGGATTATAGAAATAGTAGTTGGTGAGTAATGAAATAACTAGGAAGTACAAGAAAGCTAAGACGAAATGGCTTTTTGAAAAATGTGAAGAAAGCAAAAAAGAAATGATTGTAGTAAGGACTAACTCAGCATATAGGAGAGCCAAAACAACTTTCTGTGAAATTAAAAGCAAGAGTGGCAACATTAAGAGTGCTAGTTGAATTCCACTGTTAAATGCAGAGGAGAGAGCGGATAGGTGGAAAGAATACACTGAAGGCCTCTTTGAGGGGGACGATTTACCTGATGTGATAGAAGAAGAAATAGGAGTTGATTTCAAAGAGATGGGGGATCCATTATTAGAATCAGTATTTAAGACAGCCTTGCAGGACTTAAGGTCAAATAAGACAGAAGGGGTAGATAACATTCAATCAGAATTTCTAAAATCATTGGGGGAAGTGGCAACAGAACGGCTATTTACGTTGGTGTGTAAAACGTATGAGCCTGGCGACATGCCATCTGACTTTCATAAAAATATCGTCCACACAATTCCTAAGACTGCAAGAGCTGATAAGCGCGAGAATTAGCGCAAATCACCTTAACAGTTCACGCATCGAAGTTGCTGACAGGAATAATATATATAAAAATGGAAAAGAAAATTGAGGATGTGTTAGATGACGATCAGTTTGACTTTAGGAAAGGTGGAGGCACCAGAGAGGCAATTCTGGTGTTGCGGTTGATAACAGAAAGAAGATTAAATAAAGTCAAGACATTGTCATAGCATTGGACGACGTGGAAAAAGCGTTCGACAATGTGAAATGCTGCAAGAGTTTCGAAATTCTGAGAAAAATAGGGGAAAGCTATAGGGAGAGACGGGTGATATACAAGATTTACAAGAACGAAGAGGGAATAGTAACATTGGACGACCAAGAGCGAAGTGGATTAAAAAGGCTGTAAGATAGGGATGTAGTCTTTTCCCCCTACTTTTCAATCTGTACATCGAACAAGCAATGATGGAAATAAAAGGAAGATTCAAGAGTGGGACAAAAATTCAAGGTGAAAGGATATCAACGATACGATTAGCTGATGATACTGCTGTCCCGAGTCAAAGTGAAGAAGAATTGCATGTTCTTCTGTATGCTATCAACAGTCCAATGAATACAGATTATCGACTGAGAAGAAATCGAAGAAAGAAGAAAGTAATCAGAAGTGGCAGAAATAAGAACAGTAAGGAACTTAATATCAGGATTGGTGATTCAAAGTAGATGAAGTTAAGGAATTCTACTACCTAGGTAGTAAAATTACTAATGATGGAAGGGGCAAAGAGGACATCAAAAGCAGACTAGTGCTGGCAAAAAGGGCATTCCTGGCAAAGAGAAGTCTATTAGTATCAAACATAGGGCTATTTTGAAGAAGAAATTTCTGAGATTGTCAAGTAAGTCGGGAACACAGCAGTGTATGGTAGTGAAAGATGGACTGTGGGAAAACCAGAAAAGAAGAGAATCGAAGAATTTGAGATGTGGTTTTACAGTAGAACGTTGAAAATTGGGTGGACTGATAAGGTAAGCAATCAGGTGATTCTCTGAAGAATCGCTGATGAAGGAAATGGGTAGAAAACACTAAAAAGAAGAAGGAACGATATAGTAGAATATCCATTAAGACATTACGCAATTAATTCCATGGTACTAGGGGGAGCTGCAGAGGAAAACCAAGATTGGAATACAACCAGAAAATAATTACGGATGTAGGACCTAAGGACTAGTCTGAGATGAAGAGGTTGGCACAGGAGAGGACTTAGTGGCGGACTGCCTTATACCATGATGACTAAAAAAAGTTACCTATATAGTATTTTGGGTAGGATTATCGTAAACATGTGTAATTTCCTTGTCTGTACAAAATTTGGTGCCTGGAAGTCACCAGACCTCTTTAAAATTTCACAATTGTGTGAAAAGTATAACTTAAGTTTCTGGGGTCAGATTACGTGGATTAATTCTATGAAGTATATTATTTTGGATGGGTTTTATATATATTTGTATGCAAAATTTTCGGGACAACTTCATAATATGTTTAAGAGAATAATTATATGGATAAGGGTTTTAATATGAAAATAGGACGTTGATAAATATAGAACACAGTTATTTGTTGAGTTGAAAGGAAAGTTAAATGAGTAATTCTTACAGAAGGTAGTATTAGTATAAAGTTTTCAATTAGATTTGGTAAAATTCTAGAAACATTATAAAATGTTAGTTGATATATGGTGTATAAGAAATTTCGTAGCATGAAAGGCGTGTTTTTTAGTGGGGACGTGGACACAGTGCTCGCAAATTTTTGCTAAATTGACTGTTGGCCAAAGCTATAAATCAGTTTTTACTTGATATGCTGTTTGTGAATGTATTTTTGTCAGAACATCGTATCTGCCACAATTACACAGCAAGTGATACGACATACTTTGTCGTGCTTGTGTATTTGTTTAATGAATAATTTACTATTTTGCTAGTAACTTTATTCTTATTTTGAGTGATATTAGGAAAACTGTGCTAATTTAAAAATGGTCAGTCGCATGTGTTAGCAGATACCACATTTGGATAAAGAACCAAATGACTCTTCTGTTAGGAAGGCATAAATAATTATTTAAACAAAATTCAACCACAGCTCGTTGTCATTTAACTTGAGCACACTTGCACACGAATATTAGCTTCTTTATTTATGAAGAAACCTTTATTCATAATCATTGCAAATGTCTGAGCATAACCGAATACTTATAACATTTCTTTTGAAACTTCCTGGCATATTAAAACTGCGTGCCGGACCGAGACTCGAACTCGGTACCTTTGCCTTTCGCGGGCAAGTGCTCTACCAACTGAGCTACCCAAGCACGACTCACGCTCTGTTCTCACAGCTTTCCTTCTGCCAGTACCTCGTCTCCTACCTTCCCAACCTTACAGAAGCTCTCTGCGAACCATGCAGAACTAGCACTCCTGAAAGAAAGGATATTGCGGAGACATGGCTTAGCCACAGCCTAGGGGATGTTTCCAGAATGAGATTTTCACTCTGCAGCGAAGTTTTTGGTAGGTAGGAGACGAGGTACTGGCAGAAGTATTTTTGGTCTGGATGGCCTTCGACCAATGGAAAATGGTTCAAATGGCTCTAAGCACTATAGGACTTAACATTTGTGGTCATCAGTACCCTAGACTTTGAACTACTTAAAACTAACTAACCTAAGGACATCATACAAATCCATGCCCGAGGCAGGATTCGAACCTATGACCGTAGCATCAGCGCGTTTCCGAACTGAAGCGCCTACAACCGCTCGGTCACAGCGGCCGGCGCCAATGGAAAAGCAACAGCAGCAGATTAGTACAGTGGTCAAGTGGAGACTGTGACTTTTCCATTGAAGAGCTCATGAGGGCAATTCTGAACACTTTTACGTTTGTGCTGGAAGAAGACAGCCTTGCCTGTGGTAACGTCGGCGGTTGGGACGTATTGATGATAGATTCTGGGCGGTGAACATCCGTTACGAGTCTTGAACTTTAGAAGACTCTTTTCGGTTAGATCCTGAGGGGACACTTGGATATTTGCTCTGGAAGAAGGCAGATCTGCCTGTGGTATAGTGTGTAGATTACTAAGAGTGAACGGTTGCTACTAAATGGACTTTATATTTTCAGAGGTCTTAATGTACTCCAGAACAGGACTCTAAGTTTTTACATTTTTGTTATTGAACTGAGAATAGACAAAGTGTGAGCTACTATTATTTGCAATCGCCTGTGTTATCTTGTGAAAATCATGTTGAACTCTGAACTGTTTTGAGCTGATGAATATTTGATGCATTATGATCACGAAATGGACATAGTTTTTGCAATCTTTGATAATTACTTAGTTTGGGGATTTTGCTGCCAGCATAAATTCACTTCAACCGACAAAGGTATCTTCTGTCTGTATTTTAACTGAATACTGCAGAACCACTTCCCATTTATTTGAGATGTCCTTTCTTGGATAGACATTATTCAACATAATTCCCTGTTGTCTCCATCAATTACAGATGTTAGGATACAACCGTTCTAACTGAATTATTTGTTTAACTTCATTTTGTATTTCTGTGTGTTTAATTATTTGACTGAAGGATCACAATTACAGGTTAACACTTGTAGTGAGTTAGCTGCAGGGCACGAAATCAGATGTGCTTTACCATAACATTGTTTAAACGGATGTTTTTTAAGTAATTAAACCAACATAAACAGGGTGGTCCATTAATAGGGACCGGGTCAAATATCTCACGAAATAAGCATCAAACGAAAAAACTACGAAGAACGAAACTCGTCCAGCTTGAAGGGGGAAACCAGATGGCGCTATGGTTGGCCCGCTAGATGGCGCTGCCATAGGTCAAACGGATATTGACTGCGTTTTTTAAAATAGGAAACCCTATTTATTATTACATATTCGTGTAGTACGTAAAGAAATATGAGTGTTTTAGTCGGACCACTTTTTTAGCTTTGTGATAGTTGCCGCTGTAATAGTCACAAAAGTATACGTACGTGGTATCACGTAGCATTCCTCCAGCACGGACGGTATTTGCTTCGTTATACATTACCCGTGTTAAAATGGACCGTTTACCAATTGCGGAAAAGGTCAATATCGTGTTGATGTGCGGCTACTGTGATCAAAATGCCCAACGGGCGTGTGCTATGTATGCTGCTCGGTATCCTAAACGACATCATCCAACTATCCAAACCGTTCACCGGATAGTTCCGTTATTTAAGGAAACAGGAAGTGTTCAGCCACATGTGAAACGTCAACCACAACCTGCAACAAATGATGATGCCCAAGTAGGTGTTTTAGTTGCTGTCGCGGCTAATCCGCACATCAGTAGCAGACAAATCGTGCGAGAATCGGGAATCTCAAAAACGTCGGTGTTGAGAATGCTACATCAACATCGATTGCACCCGTACCATATTTCTGTGCACCAGAAATTGCATGGAGACGACTATGAACGTCGTGTACAGTTCTGCCAGTAGGCACAAGAGAAATTACGGGACAATGACAGATTTTTTGCACTCGTTCTATTTAGCGACGAAGCGTCATTCACCAAGAGCGGTAAAGTAAACCGGCATAATATGCACTATTGGGCAACGGAAAATCCATGATGGCTGCGACAAGTGGAGCATCAGGGACCTTGGTGGGTTAATGCATGGTGCTTCATTATGGGAGGAAGGATAATTGGCCCACAATTTATCGATGACAATCCAAATGGTGCAATGTATGCTGATTACCTACGTAATGTTCTACCGATGTTACTACAAGTTGTTTCACTGCATGACAGAATGGCGATGTACTTCCAACATGATGGATGTCTGGCACGTAGCTCGCGTGCGGTTGAAGCGGTATTGACCAGCATATTTCATGACAGGTGGATTCGTTGTCGAAGCACGTTCACCGGATCTGACGTCCCCGGATTTCTTTCTGTGGGGAAATTTGAAAGATATATGCTATCGCGATCCACCGACAACGTCTGACAACATGCGTCAGCGCATTGTCAATTCATGTGCGAACATTACGGAAGGCGAGCTACTCGCTGTTGATAGGGATGTGGTTACACGTATTACCAAATGCATTGAGGTAGACGGACATCATTTTGAGCATTTATTGCATTAATATGGTATTAACAGGTAACCACGCTGTAACAGCATGCGTTCTCAAAAAAATGGCTCTGAGCACTATGGGACTCAACTGCTGTGGTCATAAGTCCCCTAGAACTTAGAACTACTTAAACCTAACTAACCTAAGGACAGCACACAACACCCAGCCATCACGAGGCAGAGAAAATCCCTGACCCCGCCGGGAATCGAACCCGGGAACCCGGGCGTGGGTAGCGAGAACGCTACCGCACGACCACGAGATGCGGGCATGCGTTCTCAGAAATGTTCACAAAGGTACATGTACCACATTGTAACACCCGAAATAAGATGTTCAAACGTACCTAAGTTCTATATTTTAATTTAAAAAACCTACCCATTACCAACTGTTCGTGTAAAATTGTGAGCCATATGTTTGTGACTATTACAGCGCCATCTATTACAAAGTGGAAAAAGTGGTCCAACTAAAATATTCATATTTCTTTACGTACTACACGAGTATGTAATAAAAAATTGTGGTTCCTATTTAACAAAACGCAGTTGATATCCGTTTGACCTATGGCAGCGCCATCTAGCGGGCCAACCAGAGCGCCATCTATTTTCCCCCTTCAAGCTAGACAAGTTTGGTTTTTGTAGTTTTTTCGTTTGACGCATATTTCGTGAGATATTTGGCCCAGTCACGATCAATGGACCACCCTGTATATCATTTTCACCCATTGGGAATCTGTACTTTTTGTACATCAACTAGTTATACATGTGTATACAAATCCTTTTTTTCTTAATCTACATAAAATTATTATCCAGTATTTCATTATTAAAAACGAATTTTGATTTACTTCAACATAAAGTACATGCTTCTCACTAAGGCAAAACCCTGCATGCTGTCCCTGTTTTCTATACTTCATTGTGTCAAATTTAAGACTTTAATTAACTCTGGAGTCTTACCTCACTTTAACCAGATACTATTCATAATAAAAATACCCTTAATTCTTATCTAATAATCAGCCAAAAACGTAATAAAACATATTCCATTCAACAATACCTGTTTCCATACTCCATGAATTTATTCCACCTGTTCTCTTAACATAAGATTCTATTTCTATGAATGATCTAACTTATGACACAAAACAGATGACCAACACTAGGCTTTTACATGTCTCCAGTGCTCATTTCTTTCTCTTTTAGGGGAAAACTTCCTCTGAAACTTACGTAACCAGTATTAGTTTGTCACAATACTCATTTGCAGGCATATTTACTCTGCTTTAATAATGAAATTATTAAGTTAAAATCTGATAGTCATTAATGCTGACATAATAGACCTCAAGACATGAAATAGTCTCGTACTGGTTACCATGCATGTGAATTTTTTCAAAATATGTATGTGCCCAACACATACCATTGAAGCTCACTATGGAACTTTTAAATAGAAAGCATTACTCCGTGGCATATCTACAAATTTTAGTTGTCCATTATATACATATTCAAACGTACTAATTATATGATTAATTTTACAGGACTCTTTTGCATGTTAACCAGCGCTAAGTCAGGGAATTTAAATTTAGCACTCTTCATATTTTTGTAGTGCCTGAGAGTCTGTTTGCTTTGCATCCTGACTTCAAACATTTCTTTCTTTTCACCTCATGTTAGTTCTCTCTTCAGTAGAAATCTACCTCACTTACTATTATCTTGGGGTTATTATGTGAGCTATTACTTTGTTTTATTATGCCTCATTGGCCATCTTGAGAATTTCTGTTCGTACTTCAGCTTTATTTGAAGTTGGATATGGTGGAATGAACAGTGGTTTGTGTTCAGCCACATCTAATCTGCATTGATACCTTTTACCAAACCTAGCTTATAGGTGAACACAATCTCCTTTCCTTTAGTGTGGGCTACAGTTCCTTCTTTTCTGCTATAGGGATGTGCTTAATATCCTTCATGATTTCACTGATATTGTTGCCTTAGAATTCAGGCTCTTTAATTGGTCTTATATGGTATTGTTCAGAACCATTACGTAGCTGTCATTTTCCGAAATCTGAATAATCATCAAGGAATCACTTTGATTCAATTCTTTGTCACATATACATTAAAATTCTATTCTTTTCTGTTCATTCATTGCCCTTGACATTACGTTTTTTGTTACAGACAGTTATGATTTGCTGCTACATTAATCAGTGTATTCCTAAAGTAACTTCAGAACTTAACTCTGGTCCACTAAAAGTTTATGACTGAACAACTGCTCTTGTGCTTCAAAATCTATCAAAACTTGTTTCTTGATTGCTTTGCTCACTATTCTTGTAGTCCCCATCATGTTAATGCTAGTCACTGGCATTATCACTATTCAAGAGTAGTTCTTTATTGTTTCAAAAAACATATATGTCTCAGCACTAATATGCATGCATATGTCGAGAAGAAAATGCAAATTACTTCTGTAAATGTTTACAGATAGAATTATCTGTGATCAGATAAGTGTTTCATAAGTTTCATTACTTTCCTTCAACAAAATCATTTCTGCAGCAAGATTACTGCATGATATCTGACTGAATTCTGAAAACGTTGTGTTTGGTGGTTTCTTTCTCTCTCTTAATTGCTATCTCTCTAATACTTTTCCGTTTGTGATGAATAAGCCTACATTAATTGATCCTCGCTTTCTTGATTTCCTGTTCCCAAAAGTATATATTTTTTATATTCTTTAATCCACTGGCCTGCACTTCAGAAATTAGTTGTTTCATTGGCAATGGATGTTGGTTCGTTATTGCTTTTGGCTATTTGTTGCTTCTGGCTATTTCTAAATCGAACATATGGCCATAAACTTCTGATTAAACCTTGTAAATATCGAAATCGTCATGGCTGTCAGCTAAAATCATTCGAAATCGTAATTAGTACTTTGAAAATGTGAATCCTTATTTAGATCAAGCGAGCGCTTATTTCTATTTATATCAAAATCAGGATGCACAATTGTACTTCTTATATTTTTACCTAACGTTATGGATTAACTGGATCTGAACAGACCACTAACACCTGTGTTAGTTCTATGCTTCTCTCTTTTTCCCCATTCTTACAGATCGTCACATGTTGAACCAAGTTTCCTGCAATAAGCGTACATATATCTGGATTCATCTGTTTTCTGTCTAATACTGCCACTAGACATGGCACTGAACGCAACATGGGCGAGCTACTTTCCCATACTGCGCTCATAAAAATGTCTCTATCGCCAGTCCTCTCATGTTCCGGCTATTTTTATGTGCATTTAGTATTGTTTCTACTGCATTTTTCATTTATTTTTCACCCTTGCACCCTTTCCTTCAACTACTTTTACAAGGATTCTACTATGCTAAAAGAATCTGAAGCTGTAAAATGAAGAATCTATTTCACTTTACCTTGCTGTTTCCCCCACAAACATACGTGTCAGTCTACGCTATTCTGCACTCAACAAAGAGCATTTCACAGTTTTGATGTTTCTTCATCGATTTCTTCACGAATTTCAGCTTTCATTGCTGAAACTGATTTTTGCGTTTTCATCTGTAGAATATGTTCAACATTTTCTTCGATTAGTTGTTTTTTGTGAATTGAATTGCGTTGATGTATGAGATCTGATTTTGAACTTCAGTCAATACTTTCTTAGCAGAACTCACAGACAAACTGAGCTCTGTTGTCTTTTGTTCTGCTTATGCACTCTAGCTGTAGAATCATGTTATTAATAGTATCGTTACCCTGCCAACCATTTTGCATTTGATATTAGTAAAATAACTTTTGAAAATAGTTGTATTTACTCCCATCCTGAAAGTATAATCACTCTTCAATTTCAACATATGCATTTGTTTCCATTCTGCTAACTGATGCCCATTTGGTACCAAGATCACTTTTCAAGATACTATTCCTAATGGCAAATCAAGTGCTTCACCCCTCAGTTACCATTCCCATGTCTCAATATTTTACACAAAACAACAGTGCAATGTTTACACCTGGCATAGGAGCCAGTATACACTTCCGTTCTGAAAATCGATAGTATGGTCTAAGAAATAGGTCACCGGTCCTCAAGGACGAAATAATGGTAATAGTTTTGTAACTGAAATTATAAATCACTGTTCAAACTTTCCATGAAATAGCTGCAGTTTGCTTCAGAACAGGACAGATATGAGCAAGACATATGTCTCTACAAACTTTTACAACCAAATTTGTGACGTTATTCAAATATAAATGACATTACTCCTTAAAACTTATGTTCTGTATTGGTGTAACGTGCCACAAGGGCGCAGCAGCCACCGGACCCTCGCTGCAGGTAAGAATTTTTTCTGCCCGGCCGTCAACACAATGTACGGCCAGATCTGGCACAAAGGAGACGGGCCGTGACCTCCAAGAAGCGCGCATGGATCTGTAACTGTGTCTCGCAACGTAGTGTTTAAATACAGTCCACTTTTACCAATAATGTACATTCATTTTCAACCGTCTTTCCTTTGCAACGAGTGTATGCATTAGTTGGGACTGTGGAAAGAGCGAAGCAGCGCATTATTACCGCGCGTTTTGCGGCTGCCTACGTTTTGGTCCTTCGGGTTGGAGACAACTATTCGAACTTGTTTCAGCACAAAAGTTATGTACGTTGATTTGCACGTGCCGCTATTTACGAGAATCCGGTTATCGTGGCTTTCTGTGGGATTCTCCACATTTCTCTCAAGCATCAGCAGTGACAGGCGTCCGCACTAGAGCTCTCCAAGGTACAAATGCCGTGATAATTGTGTTACGAAGTGCACCTCAAACCAGAAGACACAGTCAATCAGTTCCGACAGCGCGACACCAGTGAGTCATTGAGCGCCGTCCTCGCCGTCGCCACGAGCAGCTGCAGCCCAGTCAGCGCTCTAGAGGTACCGTCGTCCTGCTCTGTGTGCAGCCTGGCTCTATTTTCTTAATCTATTAGCCTTTGTGCAAATCTCCTGAAACATGTATCTTGTCGAGAAACGAAATATAACTATGAAAAGAGCAGTAATCAAGTCACGAGTGACTAGACTCTCCACATTTGTTAATAGCTTCCATGAAGGGTCCAACCTCAACGACATCAGAGCAAGGCAGTCACTGCTAAATACAAGCAAAGACGAATACAACCGCATCCTGACTCAGTTAGAGATTAACGATGTACAAGAATCTCAAGGTGCAGACAGGGAGCCATCTGAAGACTTGTGCTTGGATTTAGAAGACACTGCTCCAGTCAAATGTTGTGTTACCACCTAAGTCTGTAAGTTCATCCAGTGCACGTGAAACAAAGATCCCAGCAATTTCATTACCAAATTCAATGATAACATTGCAGAATTCATGCATTTCTTCGATACCTTTAAGGCACTAGTAATCAGCAGTGAAGCCTTAGCTAATGTCCAGCAACGTTATTATTTATTGTCATGTGTGTCTGGAGAAACTCGTAAGGTGGTCGAAAACGTACGGGTTACAGAAAGTAACTTTAAGATTGCATGGGATTTGATTGTTCAGTGGTATAAAAGTCCCAAGTTAGCTGTTGATTTGCATGTAAAAGAACTCCTGAATGATTGAGGTAATGCAGGTCGGCATTCCATTGCATGAAATATTGCTCTCGCACATTTTGTTAGATCACATTAGTCTGACTCTGAGGAAACAGTGGGAATGTATAACAGCTGACACCACATTTCCTCGTCTGAAAGATCTGGTGACATTTCTAGAAACCATCTGGCAGACGTTAGAGATCATTCATCCACACAAAACACTGTCCAAGTCCCAGCAGCCGGCCGCGAAGCGTACTAAGGCAGAACGGTAAAGTTCTCGACGTACATTTCTCGCGACTGCTCCCGACTGTGCGTTCTGCAACTCAACACATAAGCTAAGCAGGTGTCCTAAGTTCAAAGGGAGCTACACTGCTAGCAGAATAGGCTTCGTGAAAAGACAAACACTTTGTTTCAGCTGTATGGGCTCGAATCACAGGCAAAAGGGATGCCGTGCTGGCAACTGCGGCATATGTAACAAGCGCCACAACACATTATTGCACAAGAAACAAAAAGGAGGCCACAAACGTGCAGAAGTACTGTTATCTACTACACTTGTAAACATCGCTGACAAAAATGGGAAGGTGTACAACTATATGGCTCTTCCTGACAGTGCCTCACAAATGAACATTATGTCTAGGAGCTTAGCAGATCGGTTGGGAGTAAAGCTCAGTCATCATCCGATACCAATAAGTGGCATATGCGATGTCCAGATGGTACAATCGTCGCACATTTGCAGTGTGTACATTTCCACAAGAGTTGGTGACTACGGCACACATTCTGTCTGCACATTACTACCATGTATAACAGTGCCACTCCCAACAGCGTCCCTCGAAAGCTCCACCTGGTAGCATCCTAAGCATGTAAGATTAGCAGAAACATCATTTAACAAACCTGGTGAGATTGATCTTCTGCTTGGAGCATCAATCTTGTTTGATATATTGCATCTTGGTCAGCTGAAAAGAGATAACCACCCAACCTTACAGGAAACATCATTTGGTTGGATTGTATCAGGAGAGATACCTCCTCATTCAGTTAAGTTCAATATTCTAAGAGTGCTGTAATGCCTTGCACGCAATACCAACCTTAACATTCCGGTCGAAAGGTTCTGGCAGCAAGAAGAAATGATGTTTTTTTCTGTGTACGCAAAAGAAGCGTGATTATGTGAGGAGCATTTTGAGAAAACCATTCAGAGCAATGTAAATGGTAGATTCGTGGTGAAACTAGCTGTCCAACGGTCGGCTCGCAAAATGTCGGAGTATGTTGACAGAGAAGGTCGCAATCATCAAAAACTGTCTCCAGTACATTTGTACTAAAGTGTATTTATTATAAGGTCCTTGTTATGAAGGATATGGAAACAAGATGACGCGTGTGCTGTAATCATGGATCTCTAGTATCTACTGTTATACCGTACTGAAGTCACATGACCTTAGATGCAATGCTTGTTGAGGACATAGATGCGTCTCTCGGCAACTGACTGGTTACTCTAGAGATATTTCTACTCTCTGACTGCAGTTATTGTCCGTTAGGTCACGAAGCTTCAGGGCAGTGCAGAACTGCCTGGAAAGAGCTTTGCAGATTCAAAATGTCTTTAGCTCTACGTAGTTAGTACAGACAGATTCCTTCGAAAACTGTATTACATGCCACATCATACAATGCTTAAAGAACCAAGAAGTACTACTAAACTTTGAGTAGTGTTTAATACCTTGGCAAAGACATCATCGAACACTTTCCTCAATGATATCTTGACAGTTGGACCAATAGTACAAGATGACTTATATTCAATTGTCCTGCGGTTCTGAACACACAGATATGCTTTCATTGCTGATATTACAAACATGTATAGACAGATTGAAGTCAGAAAGGTAGATCAAGACCTACAAAAAATTTTATGGCGTGAGTCTCCCAATGAACCAATCAAGGTTCATCGTTTAACAGCAGTCACTTATGGAAGAGCAGCAGCACCCTCTTTAGCAACAATATGTCTATTACAACTAGCAGAAGATGAGAGAACAACATATCCATGGGCTGAAAACAGAGTAAAAAGGAATTTTTAAGTAGATGATGTTTTGAACAGAGCTGAGACCATAGAGGAGGCACTCAGTCTGCAGGAAGAGCTTATTATGCTCATGCTAATAAATTAAGGATAATACAGATACATGGTGAAACAATGCTCTGGTGGGTGGTTTGCGGGTTTAAATCACCACGGGATATGACCATGAAGTGCATTTGACCTGTGGTCGTCGCACGGTGGCGCTGGCAGCAGTCCACATATGCAGAGCGAGTAAGTGTGCAGCGAGTAAGTGTGCAGACGTTTTCAGACGTGCTAATGGTGACTGTATCTTGAAAATGGCTCAGAGAACACATATTGATGACGTTATGACTGGTAGAATACTAGGGCTGCTGGAGGCTGGTCAAACACAGCAGGTCGTAGCACGGGCTGTCCGTGTGCCACAAAGTATGATCTCAAGATTATGGCAACGATTCCAGCAGATAGGAAACATGTCCAGGCACTACGGTACGGGACGTCCACAGTATACAACACCACAAGAAGACCGATATTCACCATCAGTGCTCGTAGACGGCCACGAAGTACTGCAGGTAGCCCTCATTGGGTCCTTACTGCAGGCACCGGAACAGTTGTCTCCAGACACACAGACTACAGACGACTGAACAGACGTGGTTTATTCGCCCAGAGACCTGCAAGGTACATTCCACTTGACTCCTGGTCACAGGAGAGCGCGTAAAGCCTGGTGTCAAGAACAGAGTACATGGGCATTGGAACAGTGCTCTCAGGTTATGTTCATGGACGAGTCCAGGTACAGTCTGAACAGTGATTCTCGCAGAGGTTTCATCTGGCGTGAACCAGGAACCAGATACCAATCCCTAAATGTCCTTGAAATGGACCTGTATGGAGGTCGTGGTTTGATGGTGTGGAGTGGGATTATGATTGGTGCACATACACACCTGCATGTCTTTGACAGAGGAACTGTAACATGTCAGGTATATCGGGACGTCATTTTGCACCAGTGTGTCCGCCTTTTCAGTGGTGCAGTGGGTCCCACCTTCCTCCTGATGGATGATAATGAACGGCCGCACCGAGCTGCCATCGCGGAGGAGTTCCTTGAAACAGAAGATATCAGGCAAATGGAGTGGCCTGCCTGTTCTCCAGACCTAAACCGTATCGAGCAGGTCTGGCATGCTCTCGATCGACGTATCGCTGCACGTCTTCAAACCCCTAGGACACTTCAGGGGCTCCGACAGGCACTGGTGCAGTAATGGGAGACTGTACCCCAGCAGCTGTTCGACCACCTGATCCAGAGTATGCCAACCCGTTGTGGGGCCTGTGTACGTGTGCATGGTGATCATATCCCACATTGATGTTGAGGTACATGCGCAGGAAACAATGGCGTTTTGTAGAACATGAGTTTCGTGATGTGTACAGCAGCTGCAATACCGTAGACTTACAGGTCTGTGTCGTGTGTGTTCCCTACGTGCCTATGCTATTAGTGCCAGTTTTGTGTGTTGCCACGTTGTGAGGCACCACATTCTGTAGTTATCCTTAATTTATGAGCATGAGTGTAGATTCTTGCTGGCCATTGTGGCCAAGCCAATCTAGGCGCTTCAGTCTGGAACTGTGCTGCTGCTACGGTCGCAGGCTCGAATCCTGCCTCTGGCATGGATGTGTGTGATATCCTTAGGTAAGTTAGGTTTAAGTAGTTCTAAGTATAGGGGACTGATGACCTCAGATGTTAAGTCCCATAGTCCTTAGAGTCATTTCAACCACTTTTTTGTAGATTACATCACAGTGGAGGGTTTCCTCTTCGTAAATCGTGTGCAAAAGATTCAAGATTGATGGAAAACTTCCCACCTGAACATCGTGAAACGCAAGTACCTTGGAGTCTGGGCAACGAACAGCAAGAAACAGCGAAGATTTTTGGTCTGTTGTGGCATACTCATAGCAATACCTTCCATTGATGCAGAAAATAGTAACACTAGCTGGACTAAACGACGTATACTTTCTCGGGTTGCCTCCATATTCGATCCATTGGGACTTTGGGGTCCAGTGGTATTGACTTTCAAGATGTTTCTGCAACACCTGGCAAAGGCAAATAGAATGGGACACGCCGTTACCAGATGACCTGAAGACACAGTGGGAACACGTGAATAATCATCTACTAACACTGAATAGCACTCATATCGATCGAACAGTGATCAGCAATGGAGTAAAGTGGCTGGAGCTATATGGGTTCTCAGATGTCTCCGAACAAGCGTATGGAGCCTGTATTTATCTTACAAGTGTCTGTGAAGAAAATAATTTCTCAATCAAGCTTTTAACTTCTAAATCCAGAGTAGCACCGATCAAGCAAATATCACAGCCAAGACTTGAATTGTGTGCAGCCCTACTACCGTCTAGATTAATGGAGAAGGTTAAATCTGGGCTACACTTATTCAATGGCAAAACTTGCTTTTGGAGAGTTTCTACTGTTGTCAGATTGGTTTACGAAAGAACCTACGTCAAGGAAGACGTTTGCCGGAATTCGTGTCTCTGAAATGCAGCAACTCTCTTCAGTAGAATACTGAAACCATGTATTCTCTAATAGTAATCCTGCTGACATCACTTCGCGAGGAACTGCACCACAACAGCAGGTGGCAGGAAGTTATGGTGGACAGGTCATTGCTTTCTCCATCAGCCACTACCAGCATGGCCTGTTAACACCATGAAGTGTGCAGACGAATCAGCTGTCGAACCAGAAAAATGTATTCAGCATGTTTGCTTACTCACAACTACTTGTATTGTGAATGAGATAGCCCAACATTATTTTTCATGGCAAAACCTACAAAAAGTTATGGCATATGTGCTGAGATATATAAACAATCTTAGGTGGCAACCCACTGAGAGGCATAGTGGAAACCTAAAAGCAGGAGAACTTCACAAAGCATTGAAGGCAGTCATTCGTGTGGCTTGGTTCAAATGGCAAGTCTCAGGCAAAGGTACTGGATACCCAATGGAAAATCTGTAATCAGACAAATAATTCACAAGTGCCTTCCTTGCTACCACTCGAAGGCAACCACTGCAACACAACTCATGGGACAACTTCCTTCAGTGTGTGAATAGCAAAGGACACCCTTCCATAGTTGTGGGGTTGACTATGGAGGGTCACTACACGTAAGGAATGGATGAAAGTGGAGCAAAACTAGGGCAAAGGTCTACACTGCCTTATTTGTTTGCATGGCAACACATCGAGAGTGTCACTGATTTGTCCTCCCAAGCTTTAATTGCTGCTCTTAGAAGGCTCATTTCACGACGAGACGTTTGCACAAACATGTACAATGACAATGGGAAGACGTTTGTGGGTGCAAGCAATGAGCTGAGTGAACTGCATAAACTGTTCAGCTACCAGTTTCACACAATCCTAATCAAGAGCTATGCATCAGAGAATGGCATTTTATTACGCCTCATGCCCCGCATTTTGGTGGTCTGTGGGAAGCCCATCAAGACACGTTTGGAGGGAGTCATGGAAAATCACGTGCTGACACTTGATGAATTAAAAGCATCACAATTATATGCATTACACACAGATTGAAGCATGATTGAAATCCCGACCCATTACACAAGTTCATGACAACCCAGATGAATTCTCATACCTTACTCCAGGCCATTTTCTTACTGGTGAACCCTTAGCAACTATCCCAGAGCAAGGCTTGCTTTCAGAGCCATCATCCAGGTTGTCAAGATAGCAGCACTGCAGCCCATCCAGCAGTGCAAGCTGCACATCTGGAAATGGTGGTCAAATTACCTACCACAACTACAACAGAGAACTGAATTGTCATCAAAAAAGGACAATCTATAGCCAGTTACATTGTTTCTCCTAAAGGAATAAAATTTTCCACCTCTCGTATGGTGGTCTGGGCTCATTGTTGGTACACACCCTAGTCCTGATGGCATGGTACGAATTGTTTCAGTGCACGCAGCAACGGGAACTTAAAACGACCACTGTTGAAGATCTATGTTGTTCCACAGGAATCATAGACTCTAGTGCACATAACTATTAAATTACAAATTGAAGTGTTTCTTTTGTTTACAGTGGACACGATTACTTCCATCAATTGATTTCCTTGTTCGTTTGGTGTAACTTGTGCTGCATGTAATTATTTGTATTTGTGTAATTTATATAAATTAGGTGCGCGGAACGTTCTGTATTGATGCAACGTGCCACATGGTCCCAGCACTCACCGGACACTCGCTGCAGGTAATATTGTTTTCTGCCTGGTCGTCAACACAATGCACGGCCAGAACCGACCGGCTCAAGAAAGACGGGCCGTGACCACCAAGCAGCGCGCACGCATCTGTAACCGTGTCTCATAATGTAGTGTCCAAATGCAGCCCACTTTTACGATGTACTTACATTTTCAACTGCCCTTCCTTTGCAACGAGTGTATGCATTCGTTAAGACTGTGGAAACAGCGAGGCAACGCAGAATTACCGTGCCTTTTGCGGCTGCCTAGAACTTGGTGATTTACACTAAGCTTGAAAGTATCTGAAATTCGGATAACTAACTATGAATATTTCTAAATGCCTTTCAAAATTGGAACGTAACTTTCGTGTTTGACAAATTGCATAACTACTTTCTTCTTTAATTTACTACACAAGATATGAACTAATAAACATAGCTTTAGTTTCCTAAGCTGTCATATGGAACTGGATAAAGGGCATAAAATACTTTCAAAGTAAGGTAACATACGTTGCTATAAAAATCACTATTTTATTTCGAAAAGTACGGCAACATTTTGACTCTGGAAACCCATCTCTCCCGTAAGAGCTCTATAAGATCTTACTTTTCAGATGCAGTGCGATCGTGTGTGGGTTGTTCAGATAAGATTTGGCTTTATCTTCGGTACTCGTTTTCTGTTTGTAGCTAAAGCGTATCATATTTTTTCCTGTTAACCATATCGTTTACTGTAAATGTGGCGCAAGCCATTGCAACACAGATATTTCCTGGAATTATTTTACGTCTAAGGTAACAATTTCAGTGAGATGGCTTATTTCGACTACTTTAACAGGTGGTAAATCGTTGCTTTCTTCAATGTTATGTTGCACCGTATTCCCGCACAAACATCAAGTTTATCCTGAGTGTTCTATAAGTCAGCTGGCCTCTAACGCTGTTTGAGAGAGTCAGGACTGCTGCTTGCCTGCGCATTGCGCACCACGGCCACAGAAACGGCGAAAAGGTAAAAGGCGATGTGCTTCCCATATTTTTGCGGTTGGCGACCAAACTCCTAATTTTACAATAAGATTCTTCCATTGGGAAGTGCAATGACATTTGCAAATTGTACTTACACACGTAACAAAATGATACAACAATAAGTTATTAATAACATAATACATAGAGTGTATCATGAGGAGTAGCAGTATTTAGGGACATGACAGGAACTACCACCTGCAGCAGAAAACTTGATATGGACATGAGGCATGCGAGACGGGACGACTTTAATATACACTGTCATTTATTTCTGTATTATTTAATGGACTGTGAGGTTTACACACGTAAAACAGTTTTTAAATATTATAACACGCGTTTTACAAAGTATAACTTAAAAAAATACGTAATTTTAACACGTTAACTTCTAATCACTGACACACAGGTCACATTGCAGCTGCTGTACACATCACGATAAATATTCGAACATTCCACCCGTCAACTTCAGTTTATTAGTGGGCTCTTGGAAGACCGTGCCGTGTCGTTTGTCTGAATGCCTTGGCACATTTCCTGCTGCGTGCAGTAGCGTCCACGACTCCACCAAGCACATCATCTCGCCGTGTATTCACCTTTCGTTTGTACACCCCATACTTCGTCCAACCGTACAAACACAAATCCTATGGTGTAAGTTCTGTCGATTTTGGTGACGAGTTAGTTTTACTGGAGATAAATAGCAAAGGAAGTGTCACAGACTTAAGTTTTGGCCCAGTCACAATCTGCGTAAACATTTTCTATCTTAGAAACCGTTCTGGATGAGGCATAATTATGCCCAAATGAAGTTTTGCGCTTTAGATTTGCGCCTCTGTCATATCCCTGTATATTTATCGTTCCTGCTGTGACCCCCTGCATACACAGATATTTTCGCCGATATCGCAGTACAGGACCCTCGATAAAAGCAGTCATTCACAATACAAAGTAATCAGACAATATAATGCAGTTGCGTTACGGGTTGTTCGGCCTGTGTTACTATGACTAATACAGTTTGGCAACAGACGTTCTGTTGGAGGCTACACAGATAGATACGTGCCTGGTAAGCTGTACACAAAACTGGGAAGCATCTGGGAAGATGGAGTGTGTAGTATTTTTTATATTAAGTGTAGAAACAACAAAACGGCTTTCCTCACAGGGAAAATTAATGTTATAAGGAAATGAAATACGTGTATTTTACAAGTGCTTTTATAGTGAATTTAACTTTCCTTGTTGTATTTTCACACGTTGTTTAGCCAGTATTATAACTAGCATCCAACAAAGACTACCTTTTCTAAGTTTTCCTTTTCCCTGTAGATTGTGGTTTTTAGAGCTCTCCGAATAATGATTTTATACTGTCTGCAATCCTAATGGAAGGCATCGGATTTTCGACAAGTTTGTTTGTGTGGCCATCCTCCGCAGCAAGCATATAAATATTTGTTTTGCTTCTAGCAGGAAAAGGCAGTTTTATTTACAAAACAAGTATCAGATTTTTGGTTCTTAATATTTGCATACTACTTTCAAAAACTGTCAGACTGTGTTTCAATATCTTTGAGGTATATTCCAATAAAAAGCATAAATTTCTTGATGAATTATTCAGACAAACACTACTTTACGTGCATCTCATACGAGAACACAAAACAGATGGCAGAAAAAAAAACGCAGATCGAAAACGTTCAATTTTAATTAAGAGCCTTTTGATCTCTTCAGTGATATTAAATCTTGATTTTCCTGTACATCTTTGTATAAAGTAATTACAGATTATCAATAACAATTGGTTTTTATCATCAGTCCTTGTGTAATTTGGCATTAACAATTTTCATCTAATTTTTAGGGTATATGGAAAAAATGACGGACGAAGTAAGGAAGAAATAAAAAAAAGTATATCAACACAGGCAAAGCGGGTATTCCTGAGAAAGAGTAATCTGCTAGTATCAAACATCGGCCCCCACCTGAAGAAGAAATTTCACAGAGTGTACATCTGAAACATAGCGTTTTATGATAGTGAATTATGGAGTGTGGGAAAAATGGAAAAGAAGAGAACTGAAGCATTTGAGATGTGATCCTACAGACGAATGAGTGTTGAAAATTAGGTGGACTGACTAGGTAAGGAATGAGGAGGTTCTGCACAGAGTAGGAAACGAATATGTGGAAAACAATGAGAAGAAGAAGGGGCAGCATGATAGGACACGCGCAAAGAAATCAGGGAACAACTTTCAAGGGGGTAGAGGGCGTTGTAGAAGGTAGAAACTGTAGGGGAAGAAGGAGATTGGAGTGCTTCAAGACATAGATTGCAAGTGCTATTCTGAGATGAAATGGTAGGCACCAGAAAGCGGTGGTGGCTAACATCGTATCAGTCAGAAAACTAAAGAGATTTGCACGGTTTTATAAGTCAGGAGATATTAACGATAACCTGCTCCAAATGTAATTACCTGGTGCTCTCATAACTAATGTGTGTAACCATTTTCTTTTGTTTATCAGCTGCCTCTAATAAGACATAAATAACAAGATGGCTGGAAACTTGTCCTCGGGGCAATGAAAATGGGTTTTAAGTGCGAAAATACGAAAGAAGTGAAGAGATGATGGCAGGCAGAGTTCTGATATTACACCACCATCACGTGTAACAATAAAATAAACTAGGCTCCTAATCAGAGATGGAGGGAAGCTTATGTTATGTGAAGATCGAATGCTGTGGCAGAAAGAAATCAACAGCGGACGTAAGAGGGTTGGGGGAGTCGTTCAAGCTTTCACAAGACCCACACAGACGTCCATACCGCAGGCTACGCGTGTATGAGGTGTAAGCAAATCGAATGTTCACAGCATTTTAAAGCAAGCAACCTTACATTCCTAAGTGGCTTCACGACATGAACGGAGAAGATTCGAATATAAGCCGTGTCGGTTTTCTTTCCTTTAACAAATAGCCCGCCTCGTCCGCGAGAGTTCATGGCCGCGTACAGAGTGCGTTGTTCATGTAGAGGACGTGGTGGTGATGGTGTCGCGATCAGGGAAGAGAGTCGTTGCCATCGGGAACAGTGAGCTGGGATCTGTGGCACTAGGGTGGTGAAGTCCTTCTCTCTCGATGTCAGCAGGCTCACGTTGCTTGGATTAGTGGCGAAGCATACTAACTTTGGGCATGGGGAAGTTTGTGTGTTTACAATGGCTTTCTGGTGTCAGGCACTTCTTTTGTGTTGAGTTCACTCACGTCTCCCTGAATTGATTATTTTGTCGTGTGGTTGCTGATTCATGGCAGCCCAGTTAAGTCCCCTAGTTGCTGCTTGCCTAGTTGAATTTGAACTCCGAGAACCCACTTCTTGTCTGAAAGCGCAGGTTATGCATGTGAGCGCTATTATTCCGGTTGCATAAGAGTCTCACTGCCCCACCTGTCTCGTTCTCGTTAACTTTGTAAATCGGAGAGGAACAGAGCTGAGTTGCAAATTTCTCGCTTTTTAGGTTTCTTAGTTCGTGCTTGACGCTGCTTTTCTTCTGGAATTATTTTACTATTCTACCGTCTTGTTATGTGACATCCACAGTGTGGGTGAACCATAATACATTTACTCAGCTTTATCCATCTCACTGAGCTGTGTAACTGCGGCAGTGTTGAGCGTGGAATAGTGTTCCGGACTTGGACGAACCTTCAGTTCCAGGGTCACAGAATTTGTGGTATGGCGCCTTATAGGACGCTGGGACCGCAGTGCCTTTGCAGCTGTGCTACAACACGCCACGCTGGCCGGTGCGAGGGTGTCGCCCCTAGTTTAGATATGTTTTTTTTTTTAATTGTGGGTGATTTAAAACTGGTCATAAAATTTTGTTTTTTGTTTTTTACTTGCTATTTAATTTTTATTGCTGATCTTAGAAATGTTTCTTAGTATAAAATGTGTTTTTTGAATTGTACTAAAATTTGTCAAATGATGAATGACGTGTACCTGGCCAAGTGCTTTCACGTTTTTGATTCTGGTTAGGCGGCACTCTGATAGGTGAGATTGTAATGGTCGTTCAGAGGGTGGATTCCTGGGTTATTATACAGAATTTTCTCTATTGTATCATTCACCACTTATTGTTATTTCTTGTCATTGCAGCTGGTTATTGTATTTAATTACTGCAATGTTGTAATTAATTCTGTCCTTTTTGCAGAAATATTGTCAAGCTAAGCGTCGCACCGTTGACCCGGCATTTCCCCTCTTACGGTAGATTATTCGGCCAGGATACGACAACACCCTTCTGACGGACGTGTCACTGAGTAAGTGGCTTGTTTGTGAACACACTTGGACAGCCTGTTGTTTGACACCGAAATTTTGCAAGAGAAAGACGGCTGAAGGATCTGCGAAAGCATATTATTGAGTTTACTCTTTTGCTCCCTATTAAAAAAAGAACATCAGCGCAAGTTCTTTTGGCGGGTTCAGGCACCATTGAGACTTGGGCTAGGTTTACTGAGCATATTCGAAACACAGTCTCCGCTTTGGAGCTGCAGGTTAAGGAAACCCATATAGCTGTTAAGTTACTGGAGGTATAAGGCCGGCCGACCGCTCTCATATTACTGTCACTAAAAGACCTACAACCTTCCTTGAATTAAATGCCTTAGTATCACGCGATTGAGGGGTTACGTTTCTCAGAACAGCGTGCTGATACAGACCGTCTTTGACAGGATTTTAGTGTGGAGTGTAAAGAATACCAATGTGATTCCTTAAAAATGGAGAGGCCTAGGGCATGTTTTCGGTGCCTTGAAGTGCAGCATTTGGTACGTGAGTGTCCTGTTCAATGGACGGAGGGACTGAACAGCTGACGCCATCGGAAACAGAAGGGAGTAGAAAATACTCGTTCCCGAAATGCTATCGCCACATTAGAGGTGTGGTAGGGGAACCCTTACATTATATTTGTGCTCAGCTTAATCAAGAGGCGACTTGCCCACTTATGGGTTCCAGTAATATACTCTCCCTTTTTGACTACCAGTGGTATTTGGAATATATTGTTATCCGCAAATTACCTGGCTTACGCCCTTCCTGCCAGAGATGACGGGCTGTTTATAGGTAGGTGTTGCTTCTTTTTGAGGAACTGCGAGCCAAGTTAAGCACTGATAACTTTTAATGGCCGATACATTTATTGCTGGTCAAGACTTGTCTGTCAATTTAATTTTGGGAGGCGGTTTTATTCAGAATACTGGGTACATGTTGGATTTTCGGGACAGGGTTGTTTGCTTCAAGTTTCGTTCTGTTGAGAGGTTTGCTTTGTATTCCTGTCATAATTCTTTCGACGTTTGTAGTGTGTTGCGCCCTTCAGGAAAATTTGAGGTCAGTCATTTGAGTCCACAAGAGACCAATTAGTTGTTGCAGCTTCTTCGTCGCCTCTCACAGGCCTTAACTTACAAACCGGGCATAACGAATAACATTCAGTATTAGATCTTCCTTACTGATGAGATGCCAGTTCAAAAAAAAAAAAATGGTTCAAATGGCTGTGAGCACTATGGGACTTAACTGCTGAGGTCATCAGTCCCCTAGAACTTAGAACTACTTAAACCTAACTAACCTAAGGGCATCACACACACTCATGCCCTAGGCAGGATTCGAACCTACGACCGTAGCGGTCACGCGGCTCCGGACTGTAGCGCCTAGAACCGCTCGGCCACACAGCCGGCAGATGTCAGTTCGCCAAGCTCCATATAGGCTGTTCTCTCCGAAAATGAAGAATCGACATTCTTTGATTCATGGTTTGTTAGGCGATGAACTGATCAGATCCCCTATATCGCCGTATGTATCACATATATTGCTCGTACCTAAAGCCACTAGTGAGGAGTTCCGTATGTGCTGACTAAAGATTAGTTCACCAAAAGGTTGTTTTAGAATTTGTACCCTTGTCTCATTCACGTAATTGTTACGTTTCTTGATCTTCAGTGGCATATTATCAGACCTCTTTACCCGAGGATTCTAAACATATTACCGCCCTCTGTACGGATTGGAACTTACATGGTTTCAACACGATTCCTTTCTGCTTGTCCACTGCTGCGCCTGTTTTGTCACTTGTTTTAGATTGTATCTTGGGTTATCTCAAGTTTAAATGTGTATATCTCGAGGATGTAGTGCGGAAGTTGCAAGAGCGCTAAGCCCAGTTCTAACGCGCATAAAGAGCTTTTGCAGTCGGCTAGGGACAGTTTTCCTCTGGAAAAACCTTATATCGATTACATAGAACCCCTCATTCGTACTCGTTCTGGTAATAGGTATGTCCTGGTGCCTGCTTCTTAAAATTAATTGGTTATGACTGTGGCTGGTTTGGTGAATAATTTTGAGTTTGATTTGAAATAAATTATTGCTCTTTCAATTTTAAACAGCTGGGTCTAATAATAAGGGTAATGGCTATCCTTCTCTCCATTTTTTATTTGGCCTGCCACGAATTCCTCTCCTGTGCCAACCTCTTCATATCAGAGTAGCACTTGCAACTTACGTCCTCAATTATTTGCTGGATCTATTCCAATCTGTCTTCCTCTATTGCTTTGCCCTCTACAACCCCGTCCTGTACCATGGAAGTCATTCCCTCACATCTTAACAAATGTCCTATCATCGTAAGTCTTCTCCTTGTCACCATTTTCCACATATCCGTCTCCTCTCCGATTCTGAGCAGAACCTCCTCACCCCTTAGTTTACCAGTCCACTTAATTTTCAACATTCCTCTGTAGCACAACTTGCCAAATGCTTCGATTCTCTTCTCTTCTAGTTTTCGCACAGTCCATGTTTCACTAATAAACAATGCTGTGCTCCAAACGTACTTTCCCAGAAACTTCTTCCTCAGATTAAGGCTTATGTTTGATATTATTAAACTTCTTTTGGCCAGGAAAGCCCTTTTTTGCCAGTGTTATTATGCTTTTTTCCGTCATTGCCCCGTCCTTCATTGCTTATTTTGATGCATAGGAAGCAGAATTAACTTCATCTACATCGTGATCATCAGTCCTGATGCTAATTTTCTCGCTCTGCTCATTTCCGTTTCTCCTCATTACATTCATCTTTTCTCGAATTACTGTCAATCCATATTCTGCACCCATTAGACTGTTCATTACATACAGCAGATCTTGTAATTCTTCTTCACTTTCCCTCAGGACAGCAATATAATCAACGAATCGTATTGTTGGTTTCCTTTCTCTCTGAATTTTAACCCCCCTCGTGAATCTTTGTTTTATATCCATCGTAGCTTCTTCGATGTATAGATTCAACGATCTTGGCGAAAGACTACAGCCCTATAATACATCATTTTTAATCATAGCACTAAGTTCTTGGTCGTCCACTTTTATTATTGCCTCTTGGCTCTTGTATGTATTGTACATTACGCGTCTCTCCTCACAGCTTACCCCTATTTTTCTCAGAATATCGAACGACTTGCACATTTTACATTGTTGGACGCTTTTTTCCAAGTCGACAAATCCTATGAACTTGTCATGATTTTACTTTAGTCTTCCTTCTATTATCAACCTCAACGTAGTATTGCATCTCGGTCGTCTTTACCTTTCATAATGCCAAAATGATCTAACAAATCCTCAATTTGCTTTTCCAGTCTTCTACATATTATTCTGTCAGTACCTTTGATGCATGACCTGTTAAGGTGATTGGGCTATAATTCTCACGTTTGTCGGTTCTTGCAGTCTTTGGTATGGTGTGGATGCCATTTTTCCGTACGTCAGATGGTATGTCGCCAGACTCATACATCCTACAAACCAACATTAATAGTCATTTTATTGCCACTTCTCCCAATGATTTCAGAAATTCTGATGGAATATCTATTCCTTCGGCCTTATTTGACCTTAAGTGCTCCAAAGCTCTCTTAAAACCTGATTCTAATGCTGGATCCCCGTCTCTTCTAAATCGACTGCTGCTTCTTCTTTTATCACATCAGACAGTTCTTCCCCCTCACAGACGCCTTCAATGTACTCTTTCTACCCATCTGCTCTCTCCTCTACACTTAACAGTGGAATTCCCGTTGCACTCTTCATGTTACCCCACTTGCTTTTAATTTCACCGAAGGTTATTCTGATTTTCATATTTGCTGCGTAAATCCTTCAGACAATCATTTCTACTTCGATTTCTTCACATTTTTCAGGGAGCCATTTCGTCTTAACTTCCCTAAGCTTCCTATTTATTTTATTCCTCAGCGACTTGTATTTCTGTGTTCCTGAATTTCCCTGAACGTTTTTGTACTTCCTTCATACATCGGTCAACTGAAGTATATCATCTCTTATCCAATCTTACCTTGCAGTTCTCGGCCTGCTTAGCTGAGAGGTAACGTGCTTGCCTCCCTTGCGGCTGGCACCGGTTCGATTCCCGGCCGGGTTGTGTTGTGTTGTCCTCCTCATCATTTCATCCTCATCACCAACATGAAAGTCACCCAGTGCGGCGTCGACTGATATAAGCGCTGCACTCGCGGCCGAACTTCCCCGGATGCAGCCTCCCAGCCAACAATGCCACACGCTCATTTCTTTTCCCTTGTGATTATCTTCGTTGTACCTATTTTTTTCTTCCACTTCTCTGGTTACCCTATCAAGAGATGTCAATTCCTCTTAAACTGTATTGCATACTGAGCACTTCCTTATTGCAGTATCTATGTAATTAAAGAACTCGTCATTCCTTAGTGCTTCCCTGTCTCACTTCTTTGCGTATTGATACTCTGCATCACTACTACCTTGTGATCTATATGTGCTCCTGGGTGCGCCTTAACAATCCAGTTTTTGGCTTCGCAATCTCTGTCTGACCATGATGTAATCTAACCGAAATATTCCCGTACCACCCAGCTTTTTCCAAGTATAACTCCTCCTTTTGTGATGGTTGAACAGACTGTTCGCTATTACTAGCTGAAATTTATTACAGAACTCAATTAGTCTTCATCCTCTCATTCCTTGTCCCAAGTCCATATTCTCCTGTAACTTTTTCTTCTACTTCTACCCCTAAAACTGCATCCCAGTCTCCCATTACTATTATTTTTATCTTCCTGTATGCTCTACGTTACTCTTTCAATATCCTAATATACATTCACTATATCTTCTTCAGCTTCCGATGTAAGCATGTATACCTAAACTATCGTTGTTGGTGACACTTTGTTGTCGGCTCTGATAAGAACAACGCTATCACTGAAATGTTCAAAGTAACTTACTCTACCTTCCTATTAGTAACGGATCCTACTTCCGTTATACCATTTTCTGCTGCCGTTCGTATCAACCTATACTCATCTGACCAGAAATTCTTATCTTTCCATTTCACTTCACTGATCCCTACTATATTTAGGTTTAGCTTTTGCATTTCCCTTTTCAGATTTTCCAGCTTCCATACCACGTTCAAGCTACTGACATTCCACACCCCGTCTCGTGGAACGTTATCCTTTCGTCGGTCATTCAATCATTTTCTCATGATCACCTTCCCCTTGGAAGCACCCTCCTGGAGATCCGAATGCGGGCTATTCCGAAACCGTCGGCCAATGGACGATTTATGACAGTTGCAGGCCACAAGTCTTGAGGATACACGTAACATGTTTTTAATGGAGTGGTTTCCATAGCATTCTGCATCGTCATGATGATCACTGCTGATTGTTTTGCCTTTAGGGGCAGTCCCCCTCCCTGCACCAAGTTTTTGTACATAACCCTAACTTCGCACAAAAAAAGAGGCGGATTACGCAAGTAAATTCGCTCTGCGGTTCCTTGGTCCATGTGATGTGAGATCATGCGGAAATTAATTTCTGTTAATCTTCCTTTGCGGAATCTCCGCACCAGTGGAATGGTGTGGGCTCACGTGAACTTGGTGGGGGAGGTTGAGCCAGGTTGGACCCCTTTTCTTTTACAAATTGCCGGCCTCGTCCGCATGAATTCACAGACGCGTACAGAGTGCTTTGATCACACAAGCGTGGTGGTGGTGTCGCGATCTGGGAAGCTAGGCGTTGCCATCGGGAGCAGTGAGCCTGGGACCTGTGGTGCTAGGGTGATGAAGTCCTCCTCTATCGATGTTAAGAGGGTCCCGTGACTCGAATTAGCGGCGTGACGTGCTGACGTTTGGCATGGCAATTTGTGTGTGTGTACATCGGTTTTCTGGGGTCATGAACTTTCTTAATGTAGAGCTCACTCAAGTCTTCCTGAATTGATTAATTTGTCGTGCTGTAGCTGAATCATGGCTGCTCAATTAAGTTCCTGTGTTGCTGCTCGCCTAGTGTGAATTTTAGCTCCAAGAAACCCACCTCTTGTGTGAAACCGTAGATCTAACGTTTGCAAGTCAGCGTGACTGTTGTGGCCGCATAAGACTCTCATTGCCCCACCTGCCTGGTTTAGTTGCAAGTTTCTGGCAATTTAGGTTTCTAGTTCCGTGCTCGGCAGTACATTTGGAATTATTTTTCTATGCTACCCTCTTGTGACACCCACAGTGTGGACGTTACATAATTTTCTCAGCATTAGCCATCTCGCGGAAATGTTGAGCTTGTAGCGGTGTCCCGGACTTAGACGCGAATTTAAAATGTTCCAGCGTCAGGACTTCGCCGTATGGCGCCTTATGGTGTAAGTAGGCTGTTTATTTTTTCTTATTGGCAACGTTACGTAATGCTCAGTATGAAAATCACTGGCTGTGCTGTGTGCAGTCTTTGGCTGGTTTGCATTGTTGTTGGCTATTGTAGTGTTGGGCAGCTCGATGTTAACAGCGCGTAGCGTTGGGCAGTTGGAGGTGAGCCGCCAGCAGTGGTGGATGTGGGGAGAGAGATGGCGGAGTTTTGAAATTTGTAAGACTGGATGTCATGAACTGCTATATACATTATGACTTTTGAACACTATTGAGGTAAATACATTGTTTGTTTTCTATCAAAATCTTTCATTTGCTAACTACGCCTATTAGTAGTTAGTGCCTTCAGTAGTTTGAGTCTTTTATTTAGCTGGCAGTAGTGGCGCTCGCTGTATTGCAGTAGCTTGAGTAACGAGGATTTTTGTGACGTAAGTGATTTGTGAAAGGTATAGTATAATGTTAGTCAGGGCCATTCTTTTGTAGGGATTATTGAAAGTCAGACTGCGTTGCGCTAAAAAAATATTGAGTGTCAGTTTAAACACAGACATGTATAATTGTTCTCAGGGGACGTTTCATATGTCGACCCTTAGCCGAGGATACCTCACTGGAATCTTCTGATTTTTTTCTTGTAGTTTGCGTAATTAGTGTAGCTTTTGTTTACTGCTAGCGTGTAATTGTAGAGATAATTTCCTTTGTAGTTGTAGTTTTTCATTCTTGTACAGTAAAACAGTTGTGGCATGCATGTAGATTTGCACCAAGTATTTCGCAGCTGTGCTTGCAATTAACGAGATACGAATTTCAATGCTATGTTAATGGGTTTTCTTATTTTCGCTCTTCAAATTGTGCTTTTCTGTGTTGTCATGTGAAATATTGTGACAATAACGGCGTGTGAAAAACGTAATACAAGGCTTAAAAGTAAACTGAGAAATGACAGTGAAGACGAAAGCAGTGTGTTAGCACCGCAGAGTAATGAATTAACTAATGTTCAAAGTAGTAATTTGGTAATTGTGCATAGGGAAATGGAGCGGGCTGCAAATAATGGTGTAGGCAGTGAAACAATTAGTGAACAGGGAAGCATTATCGATCGATCGGTCGGCAACAGCTCGCCTCAGGAATCCGAAATGACAGAACACAATATTGCAAATACTGTAGAGTCAGGTTTTGGGTCCTCACCGTTTTCCCAAATGAGTCAAGACACATTTTCTGCTTGTCAAAACGTGAATGTTGCCGGTGAAAATGCACCGCCAAAAAGCATAGAGAAACACATTCCAGACACTAATACATTATTATTGCAATTAATGCAACAAATGGAACAAAATCAGAGACAAACACAGCAAAAGCTTCAAAAGTTAGACACAATGGAACAAAATCACAGACAAACACAGCAACAGTTAGACGCAATGGAACAAAATCTTCACACCACGCTTGAACAAACACGTGAAGATTTAACTACTTAGTTACATAACATTGAATCGAAACGTCAAAAAGCCTGTAATGACGTAAAAACACAAATTTGTGAGCATTTTCAACCTATTTTTTCGCGGCATGAAAATGCATTACAGAATCACGAATCAGCCATAAAAGAACTGAAAATTATTGTTCATGAAAATCATGAGACCTTGTAAGTTAAAATTGACTCACTTGCATCTACCGATTCGGTTACGCAACTTGCAAAAACTCAGGAAAACTTAAAGGACACAGTAGATACGATTTCAACACAAATGGACACTCTGAAACTTGGTTCAGAAAAACACACAGAGGAAATAATTTCACTAACGGATAAAGTAGCCGAACTTTCAGATCAGTTCACTAACTTATCTACAAAGGTACATGATGATCTGAATGACACAAGACCTGTAGCCATCACGGACACTGAAGAGTATGAACAAATTAGAAAATTCAAACAAAATCAAAATCAAATCAATACACAGTACAAAAGAGAAATCCGGGAAGCACAAGATCAGTTGGCACAAGTAATACAAGAATTACATATTTCAGAGGACACTCGCGCTCCAGTACGGGAAGAGGGACTTAGAAATACGGAAAAGTCACAAAATAATAGCACAGGGCATTTCGGAAATCATGAAAGAAATTGGCAAGGTGCACTGAATTTTGAGATGGAACCGCCGACACCACGTAACAATAACTGATATGCTACTCGCCGACACGATGATTTTGACTATAAGCTGTTTATTGCTAGACGTAAATTTAAAAGATTTAAGAATTCTGGCAATGACATTCATCCACAAGCGTGGCTCCATCAATTCTCTCATTGTTTTCCTCCCAACTGGTCATTGCAGCACAGATTATAATTTATGTGTGGCTATTTAGAGAATGAACCAGCTGTGAGAATGAGATCGGTCATTCACGATTGTCACAGTGAAGGAGAATTTTACCATGCCTTCCTCTCAGCATATTGGTCTCAAGCTACACAAGACCGAGTAAAACATAGCATCATAATGATGAAACATTTCGAACAATCTGAATTTTCCAGTCTTGTGGAATATTTTGAAGACATGTTGCACAAGAATCAGTACCTGTCAAACCCATACAGCCCCTCAGAACTCATCCGCATTTGCTTAATCAAATTACCTGAACATTTACGACATATTATTTTGGCAGGACGTTGCAAAGACGACATTGAAGCTTTTCAGGGACTCCTACAAGAATTAGAAATTGACACAGACAGTCGCGGAATGCGAAAACAGGAAAACAATCACTACAGGTCACATCCGTCACAATTCCGTGACGACAGAAACAATAACTGGACACGACAAGTATATTCTTACAACGCAAATCGTGACCAAATCAGACACCACCCATATGACAACCACTGGCAGAGTAATAATAGGTACAGAGAAAGATCGCATTTCCGTAGTAATGAAAATGACAGAGACAATCATAGAAACAGACAATATGGCAACCAGAACTATTATTATCATGGGAGACAGAATAACCTCAGACGCAATGGTCCACTGTGCAGTGATAATTTAGGGAGAAATTCTCCACCACTTAACCGACAAAAAAGGTACTACAGGCACCACTGACATGACGACAGACGATATAATCGTAACGACAGACTTGAATTGCATCAGAACTGGCGAGATTCAAACAGAGCAGGGCACTCTCGACAAGGTGAATTTGTAGAAGTTAGGTTTCCTAATCCCAATAACGACGCGCACCAACAAAGGAACAGATAATGACTTGCACCGCAGGCAGCAGTGTGCGCCGGCTGGCTCAGAGAAAAATAAGATAGACGCGCTAACCTTGAGAAAAATTCCAGTATTCTTTACCGACGTATACTGCACGATAACTGGGTTGATGTTGAAACTCTGAGTACTATGAAGAGTAAAAGATTGTACCACATTTCAAATGTAAAACCGTTTATTGAAAGATAATCTGCTTTTTAACTTTGTCTTTGCCACATAACTTTTCACTTTACATTACTAGTATGCTTTGTCAGACTTAGAATCTGTTAATATGCAACAATATTTCAAGTTAAATATCCAGTCAAGAACCAAGAGAAATTATTTAAACAGATATTACGAATGCATTGTTATTGTGAACAGACGAAACAGTGTAATTGTGTTTGTACATTCTTGCTTGTTAGTTGCACGATTACGTAACGACTATAAGGCTCACGTACTTAGAACATTTACCAGTACTGCTAATGAGATTTTAATGCAACATTTTGGTTTACTTGAAAATACATTCTGGATTTAAAGTACTTTCTGTGAGATACCAGATGACACAGTGGTTCGTTTATATGACAGCTACACGATTGTATCACGACGCTACTAATGAGTGACAATTTACAGTGTTGCTTTTGCGGCGTTTCTGTTGCATATCTGCACAGTTTTTCAGAATTATTCTGGAAAATAAAACATGTTTTAGTAGTAACTTTAGTGGTATAGCTACAATGAGACAGCCTTTTCCATGTCACAACAATATGTTACAGCACAGTACTTTCTTCCTCATGGCAATAAGCGTAATAACTAAGATATCTATACGCAAAACATTTCACTTTTGTTTATCATGAGGTAAGTACATTGGCTTCTGCAGAACTTAGCTTTCGGAGGACGATAACTACGACACTTCCACAGAGATTATCTTACAACAAGACGCACAGTTTAGCGCTACAGTACACGTATTTGAGTGATTAATTTTGTACTTAAAACATTTATTTTTAAAGATATTTGAAGTACAATGATACAAAGTTTTTCCTTGATACATTTCTTTCCATTGCAATAATCTGTAACACTTGATGGTATAATTACATTAATCCTCAGGGGGGTACACACTTACTTTGTGTACCATGTGTTTGGCAAGCACAAGGAGCCCTAGCTAATATGGTATTTGCTTATACAACTTTACTCATCGCTACCATATTTCTCTAACACACAAATTACACAGCTATCTGATCATTTAACTGAGAGAGACAAATATTTATTTTACTACATCAGTGACAGATGTTTACGTAATTACACAATTGGATAACTTCACACTTATGAAATTGTATTTTGTCTGTACTTTGTGAAATGTTCATATTTTTTTGGAACCATTGTGATATTACAAGAGCTTTGAATGATGTATTTGGTATGGGATCATGATTTTAAGGTACGTTTGAGGTAGATGACACTATTGAAATGAGCAGAGAATATTTTTTAGGGTTTGAAATTATTGCAGAGAGCTACGACGTTTTTGAGATTTGACTGAGGTGTTATGATGTTATTATTACGACGACGATGTGTATTATGTTGTTGAGGAATGTTTATTATGATATGTATTTATTATGATGAAATATTGAAGAAGTGTCGACGAATATGTATATGTGTAATAAGGTAATGAATAATGAGTAGTCGTTAGGGACTGTGACTTGTGAAAAAGTATGTTGGAAACCAAGAATCATACTTTAAGAGTTATGAAATGTGTGTAAATGCAGGAATGTACCACAATGCCGACGAAAATTTTTTGGACACTGTTATATTTACAGGATTTAGTTTCTACAGATTTGTAACGCAAATTCTAGACCTGTGAAATTTCGTATATGAGACTGTCACTGTAGTGCAAACTGGTGTCATAAATATTTCGGTAAGAAAGTTAAGTGAGCACCTGCATGTAATGCGTCGTGGGCACCCAGCTGCGCGCCAATCGCCTGGAAAAAAGCCATTTGTGTGTGCCTTTCAGAGGTACAGGTGGAAAAAAAAAGATGCCATTATCCTCGCTATTGACATTCCTTTGTAGAAAGCATCGCAAATACGACACATTACTTGGAAACATATTGTACTTTGTGCTACTTACTGAAATGCTTATGAACTGATGGGAAATATTCGTACATCTGCACACCTGATTAGGACAAGTGTCTTTCTACGAGAGTTGAGAGAATTTCTACTAACGTATGAAATGCCACATGACTATTGAATGATATTTTTAAGCTTTGTACATAGTTGCTTATTTCATTTGATATTTTTTTTCCAGCTGTGTTGCAGCATTGGTTTTATAAAATAAAATTAAATGCATTTGCTAATGTGAACACTTTCTGTCAACAGATCTATTAAATAATTACTTTATGATCCACATTCTTCGGAAAAGGAGCTCTTGGAATGGAAAGAACAATAAGAAGGGACTAATAACAGTAACTGCATACATAATTTACTTTTCAAGTACTTGGTAATTTTTATGGTAGAGTAAGTTGTGGTGCACCACTTTAATTACATAGACATTAAGATTTTTGTTTTTAGTGTAATATTTTTTTCTGCTTGAGCCTTGTCATGTTTAGATATAAGTTATTACATTTTCTTCTGCTGTTTGCCAGGCATAGTGCTACTAAATTTCACTTTACATTACTCTGTTAAGCCAGTTTTACTATGAATTTATTTTTCTTGTTTGCTGCACATTGCCTTATATTAATTGTAATATTACATTTGCTTTGCTAATTTATGCTGCTTGCTTTGCCATTTGTATTTTTTATCATTGCTGTTTGTGTTAATTGTTTTGTGCTGCTGCATTGCTTCATTCCTTAGTTTAGCATCTGAGCTCAGTAGATTTAAGTTAGCTTAAGATGGGGTAGGCAATATGAGAATACGAGTTGTGATGAATTGGAAGAAATGCATTGCGAAGCTGTAAGAAAATGGTTTGGCCAAAAAAGTATTTTGAAAGAGGATATGAACCAAAAAAGTAGGGTTTAGGGACAACAGGTTTAGGTAGGATTTTCTTGGAAATAAATGATGAGGTAAGATAATGGAAAATAAATAATGGGGTAAGAAACATGTGAACATATAAATACAGAAAGCATGCTTGGATAGGATTTTTTTGGTGGAAACAAATGTTGAAATAAGACGAAAGATTTATGGAATGAAGTTTTTAGGTTGGACTGCAATACCAAATGTTACACTGAAAACAAACCCTGCCCTTTCCTCTTGTGTTATTCTGATATGTATTTGTGTACTCTTGTAAATTTGTGTTTTTCCTGTCTTTATGTGTTTATCTGATGAGAGTCCCCCCCATGAACCATGGACCTTGCCGTTGGTGGGGAGGCTTGCGTGCCTCAGCGATACAGATAGCCGTACCGTAGGTGCAACCACAACGGAGGGGTATCTGTTGAGAGGCCAGACAAACGTGTGGTTCCTGAAGAGGGGCAGCAGCCTTTTCAGTAGTTGCAGGGGCAACAGTCTGGATGATTGACTGATCTGGCCTTGTAACAATAACCAAAACGGCCTTGCTGTGCTGGTACTGCGTACGGCTGAAAGCAAGGGGAAACTACAGCCATAATTTATCCCGAGGGCATGCAGCTTTACTGTATGATTAAATGATGCTGGCGTCCTCTTGGGTAAAATATTCTGGAGGTAAAATAGTCCCCCATTCGGATCTCCGGGCGGGGACTACTCAAGAGGATGTCGTTATCAGGAGAAAGAAAACTGGCGTTCTACAGATCGGAGCGTGGAATGTCAGATTCCTTAATCGGGCAGGTAGGTTAGAAAATTTAAAAAGGGAAATGGATAGGTTGAAGTTAGATATAGTGGGAATTAGTGAAGTTCGGTGGCAGGAGGAACAAGACTTCTGGTCAGGTGACTACAGGGTTATAAACACAAAATCAAATAGGGGTAATGCAGGAGTGGGTTTAATAATGAATAGGAAAATAGGAATGCGGGTAAGCTACTACAAACAGCATAGTGAACGCATTATTGTGGCCAAGATAGATACGAAGCCCACGCCTACGACAGTAGTACAAGTTTAGATGCCGACTAGCTCTGCAGATGACGAAGAAATTGAAGAAATGTATGATGAAATAAAATAAATTATTCAGATAGCGAAGGGAGACGAAAATTTAATAGTCATGGGTGACTGGAATTCGAGTGTAGGAAAAAGGAGAGAAGGAAACATAGTAGGTGAATATGGATTGGGGCTAAGAAATGAAAGAGGAAGCCGCCTGGTAGAATTTTGCACAGAGCATAACTTAATCATAGCTAACATTTGGTTTAAGAATCATGAAAGAAGGTTGTATACATGGAAGAACCCTGGAGATACTAAAAGGTATTAGATAGATTATATAATAGTAAGACAGAGATTTAGGAACCAGGTTTTAAATTGTAAGACATTTCCAGGGGCAGATGTGGACTCTGACCACAATCTATTGGTTATGACCTGTAGATTAAAACTGAAGAAACTGCAAAAAGGTGGGAATTTAAGGAGATAAACTGAAAGAACCAGAGGTTGTACCGAGTTTCAGGGAGAGCATAAGGGAACAATTGACAGGAATGAGGGAAAGAAATACAGTAGAAGAAGAATGGGTAGCTTTGAGGGATGAAGTAGTGAAGGCAGCAGACGATCAAGCAGGTAAAAAGACGAGGGCTAGTAGAAATCCTTGGGTAACAGAAGAAATATTGAATTTAATTGATGAAAGGAGAAAATATAAAAATGCAGGTAATGAAGCAGGCAAAAAGGAACACAAACGTCTCAAAAATGAGATCGACAGGAAGTGCAAAATGGCTAAGCAGGGATGGCTAGAGGACAAATGTAAGGATGTAGAGGCAAATCTCACTAGGAGTAAGATAGATACTGCCTACAGGAAAATTAAAGAGGCCTTTGGAGATAAGAGAACGACTTGTATGAATATCAAGAGCTCAGTTGGAAACCCAGTTCTAAGCAAAGAAGGGAAAGCAGAAAGGTGGAAGGAGTATATAGAGGACCTATACAAGGGCGATGTACTTGAGGACAATATTACGGAATTGGAAGAGGATGTAGATGAAGATGAAATGGGAGATATGATACTGCGTGAAGAGTTTGACAGAGCACTGAAAGACCTAAGTCGAAACAAAGCCCCGGAGTAGACAACATTCCATTGGAACTACTGACGGCCTTGGGAGAGCCAGTCCTGACTAAACTCTACCATCTGGTGAGCAAGATGTGTGAAACAGGCGAAATACCCTCAGACTTCAAGAAGAATATAACAATTCCAATCCCAAAAAAAGCAGGTGTTGACAGATGTGAAAATTACCAAACTATCAGTTTAATAAGTCACAGCTGCAAAATACTAACACGAATTCTTTACAGACGAATGGAAAAACTAGTAGAAGCCAACCTCGGGGAAGATCAGTTTGGATTCCGTAGAAACACTGGAACACGTGAGGCAATACTGACCTTACGACTTATCTTAGAAGAAAGATTAAGGAAAGGCAAACCTACGTTTCTAGCATTTGTAGACTTAGAGAAAGCTTTTGACAATGTTGACTGGAATACTCTCTTTCAAATTCTAAAGGTGGCAGGTGTAAAATATAGGGAGCGAAAGGCTATTTACAATTTGTACAGAAACCAGATGGCAGTTATAAGCGTCGAGGGACATGAAAGGGAAGCAGTGGTTGGGAAGGGAGTAAGACAGGGTTGTAGCCTCTCCCCAGTGTTGTTCAATCTGTATATTGAGCAAGCAGTAAAGGAAACAAAAGAAAAATTTGGAGTAGGTATTAAAATTCATGGAGAAGAAATAAAAACTTTGAGGTTTGCCGATGACATTGTAATTCTGTCAGAGACAGCAAAGGACTTGGAAGAGCAGTTGAATGGAATGCACAGTGTCTTGAAAGGAGGATATAAAAAGAACATCAACCAAAGCAAGACAAGGATAATTTAATGTAGTCTAATTAAGTCGGGTGATGCTGAGGGAAATAGATTAGGAAATGAGACACTTAAAGTAGTAAAGGAGTTTTTCTATTTGGGGAGCAAAATAACTGATGATGGTCGAAGTAGAGAGGATATAAAATGTAGACTGGCGATGGCAAGGAAAGCGTTTCTGAAGAAGAGAAATTTGTTAACATCGAGTATAGATTTAAGTGTCAGGAAGTCATTTCTGAAAGTATTTGTATAGAGTGTAGCCATGTATGGAAGTGAAACATGGACGATAAATAGTTTGGACAAGAAGAGAATAGAAGCTTTTGAAATGTGGTGCAACAGAAGAATGCTGAAGATTAGATGGGTAGATCACATAACTAATGAGGAAGTACTGAATACTATTGGGGGGAAGAGAAGTTTGTGGCACAACTTGACCAGAAGAAGGGATCGGTTGGTAGGACATGTTCTGAGGCATCAAGGGATCATCAATTTAGTATTGGAGGGCAGCGTGGACGGTAAAAATCGTAGAGGGAGACCAAGAGATGAATACACTAAGCAGATTCAGAAGGATGTAGGTTGCAGCAGGTACTGGGAGATGAAAAAGCTTGCACAGGATAGAGTAGCATGGAGAGCTGCATCAAACCAGTCTCAGGACTGAAGACCACAACAACAACAACTGATGCGAGTTACATTGTAGAATTTTTCTGATAATATGTTATTTACTTTGTAAAGATGTTTAGACATTATTTATTCTGTTTTGTTTTAATGCTCATGTGTGATATTAATGTTTCAAAAACTATTCTCATTATTTTATATACACTCCTGGAAATGGAAAAAAGAACACATTGACACCAGTGTGTCAGACCCACCATACTTGCTCCGGACACTGCGAGATGGTTGTACAAGCAATGATCACACGCACGGCACAGCGGACACACCAGGAACCGCGGTGTTGGCCGTCGAATGGCGCTAGCTGCGCAGCATTTGTGCACCGCCGCCGTCAGTGTCAGCCAGTTTGCCGTGGCATACGGAGCTCTATCGCAGTCTTTAACACTGGTAGCATGCCGCGACAGCGTGGACGTGAACCATATGTGCAGTTGACGGACTTTGAGCGAGGGCGTATAGTGGGCATGCGGAAGGCCGGGTGGACGTACCGCCGAATTGCTCAACATGTGGGGCGTGAGGTCTCCACAGTACATCGATGTTGTCGCCAGTGGTCGGCGGAAGGTGCACGTGCCCGTCGACCTGGGACCGGACCGCAGCGACGCACGGATGCACACCTAGACCGTAGGATCCTACGCAGTGCCGTAGGGGACCGCACCGCCACTTCCCAGCAAATTAGGGACACTGTTGCTCCTGGGGTATCGGCGAGGACCATTCGCAACCGTCTCCACGAAGCTGGGCTACGGTCCCGCACACCGTTAGGCCGTCTTCCGCTCACTCCCCAACATCGTGCAGCCCGCCTCCAGTGGTGTCGCGACAGGCGTGAATGGAGGGACGAATGGAGACGTGTCGTCTTCAGCGATGAGAGTCGCTTCTGCCTTGGTGCCAATGATGGTCGTATGCGTGTTTGGCGCCATGCAGGTGAGCGCCACAATCAGGACTGCATACGACCGAGGCACACAGGGCCAACACCCGGCATCATGGTGTGGGGAGCGATCTCCTACACTGGCCGTACACCACTGGTGATCGTCGAGGGGACACTGAATAGTGCACGGTACATCCAAACCGTCATCGAACCCATCGTTCTACCATTCCTAGACCGGCAAGGGAACTTGCTGTTCCAACAGGACAATGCACATCCGCATGTATCCTGTGCCACCCAATGTGCTCTAGAAGGTGTAAGTCAACTACCCTGGCCAGCAAGATCTCCGGATCTGTCCCCAATTGAGCATGTTTGGGACTGGATGAAGCGTCGTCTCACGCGGTCTGCACGTCCAGCACGAACGCTGGTCCAACTGAGGCGCCAGGTGGAAATGGCATGGCAAGCCGTTCCACAGGACTACATCCAGCATCTCTACGATCGTCTCCATGGGAGAATAGCAGCCTGCATTGCTGCGAAAGGTGGATATACACTGTACTAGTGCCGACATTGTGCATGCTCTGTTGCCTGTGTCTATGTGCC
Source organism: Schistocerca piceifrons (assembly GCF_021461385.2). NCBI lineage: Eukaryota > Metazoa > Arthropoda > Insecta > Orthoptera > Acrididae > Schistocerca > Schistocerca piceifrons. The sequence continues at coordinate 250,179,503 of NC_060144.1, forward strand.
TGTGGTTCTGTCAGTGTGATCATGTGATGTATCTGACCCCAGGAATGTGTCAATAAAGTTTCCCCTTCCTGGGACAATGAATTCACGGTGTTCTTATTTCAGTTTCCAGGAGTGTATGTACTTATGTCATAATTCTTGTAACACTGATGTATCTGTTTGTTTCTATTCTTTTGTAAAACCTGTTTTACTACAAATGTTATCTGTATTATTATGTTTTTAATGATGTATTTTGTACCTTTGTTATTGTATTCTTATGTTATCAAATTGTAATTGACACCAGTACATCAATTTAAGTAACTTGTAAGTTACATTTCACTGCACATGTTTTTGTTGGTCATAGTATATGGACAATATGTGAGATGTAGGGACTGTTAGGGTTTGGACATGTGTTGATAATTTAGCAAGGGACTGGTTAACAGCATTGCTGGTTCTAAGGACATTTCAAAACTTTGTGAGTGCACAAGTTCTTGTTTATGGACTTGCTATATTGTCTGCAATACTCTTCTATGTTGATTGTGCACCTGCACAGTCGCAACAGATGGCTGCTGGTTGCCTATACAAGGACTACAGTGGGTCTACACCTTTGATGACTCACCAATACCATTATTTCTACGAGGCCTGCAGTGGGTCTGCACCTCTGGTGGCCCACCAATACCATACTCTCTACGAGGACTGCAGTGGTCTGCTCTGTGATGACCTACCTACCAATATTCTTCAAAACTTCGAATGTCTCTGCTGTGGGTTTGCTCTGTTGTGGCCCATTACCTGTCTGCATGTCGAGAGTCAGCACTGTCTTTCTGTTGGAAGGACAACACTACTTCTTTAAGACTGCATGGAAATCCACTATTTCCGTGTGCATTTTCTTTTATTGCTCAGACTTTGAGAAAAACATTGTAATTTTAATGTGATGAATGATCAGGACTGTCTTTATGGACTGTGAGAAAATTTTTAGCTTTTCACCAACATTGTATCAATAAGTGTGTGCATTTGATATCTTTGTTATTGTAATTATGAAAAATTTTATCAAATCATTATTGGCCACTGCCCAAAACAATTTGTAAAATGTTTTCTTATTGGCAACGTTACGTAGCGCTCTGTATGAAAATCACTGGCTGTGCTGTGTGCAGTCTGTGGCTGGTTTGCATTGTTGTTGGCTATTGTAGTGTTGGGCAGCTCGATGTTAACAGCGCGTAGCGTTGGGCAGTTGGAGGTGAGCCGCCAGCAGTGGTGGATGTGGGGAGAGAGATGGCGGAGTTTTGAAATTTGTAAGACTGGATGTCATGAACTGCTATATACATTATGACTTTTGAACACTATTGAGGTAAATACATTGTTTGTTTTCTATCAAAATCTTTCATTTGCTAACTACGCCTATTAGTAGTTAGTGCCTTCAGTAGTTTGAGTCTTTTATTTAGCTGGCAGTAGTGGCGCTCGCTGTATTGCAGTAGCTTGAGTAACAAGGATTTTTGTGACGTAAGTGATTTGTGAAAGGTATAGTTTAATGTTAGTCAGGGCCATTCTTTTGTAGGGATTATTGAAAATCAGACTGCGTTGCGTTAAAAAGATATTGTGTATCAGTTTAAGCACAGTCTTGTATAAATTTTTCAAAGGGGAGGTTTCAATGAGACGCTTGGAATTTAGTGTCTTTCCCACTGTACTTCTACACGTCACACTGGCCTGCGACATCTTCGCCGAGGAAGTCGCCGCTCTTTAAGTTAGGTAACTGTCATGTACACATATAAAAAAAAAAAAAAATTGCACCACCCCAGTTCCCAGAACTCCTGAAGATAGACGTTGACTGTAGATACTGTGTCACAGACAGCCCCCTTGACTGTTCAGAGATATCACTAAACCCGCCCAAAGCTGTAAACAACAAAGCATGAGCAGCGACTATTAGACAGTGGGAGTCCGACAGCCGGTCAGCTCCAGTCATTCCACCAGGGAGGAGGTGTAGTTCAACCGTGCCTAATCGGTAAATAGCGCGGTTGGGTCGTGTCCGCATTGTTACTTTGAGCCAGAAAGGGCTCTCAACAAGGGAAATGTCCAGGCTCCTCAGAGTGAACCAAAGCGATGTTTTTCGGACATGGAGGAGATACAGAGAGACAGGAACTGTCGATGACAAGCCTCGCTCAGGCAACCCAAGGGCTACTGCTACAGTGGATGATCGCTGCCTACGAAATATGGGTCGGAGGAACCCTGACAGCAACGCCACCATGTTGAATAATGCTTTTCATGCAGACACAGGACGTAGAGTTACAATTTAAACTGTGCGCAATGGGCTGCATGATGCACAACTTCACTCCCGACGTCCATTGCGAGATTCGTCTTTACAACCACGACACAATGCAGCACGGTACTGATGGGCCCAACAACATGCCGAATACACCGCTCAAGGTTGACATCACGTTCTCTTCACCGATCAGTCTCGCATATGCCTTAAACCAGACAATGGTCGGTGACGTGTTTGGAGACAACCCGGTTAGGCTGAACGCCTTGGACACACTGTCCAGCGAGTGCAACAAAACGGAGGTTCCCTGCTGTTCTGGAGTGGCATTATGTGGCGCCGACGTACGCCGCTGGTGGTCGTGGAAGGCACCGTAACGGCTGTACGATACATGAATGCAATCCTCCGACCGATAGTGCAACCGTATCGGCACCATATTGATGAGGCATTCGTCTTCATGGACCAGACAGACAACTCCACCGCCCCCCTCCCCCCCCCCCCTCATCGTGCATGCATATCCTGTGCATGACTTTCTTCAGGAGAACGACATCGCTCTACTAGAGTGGCCAGCATGCTCTCCAGACAAGAACCCTATGGAACAGGCCTGGGATGGATTGAAAGGGGCTGTTTATGGACGATGTGACCCACCAATCCCTCTGAGGGATCTACGCCGAATCACCGTTGAGGAGTGGGACAATCTGAACCAACATTGCCTTGATGAATTTGTAGATAGTATGCCACGACGAATACAGGCATACAAGAGGACGTGATACTGGGTATTAGAGGTACCGATGTGTACAAAAATCTGGACAACCACCTCTGAAGGTCTTGCAGTATGGTGGTACAACATGCAAAGTGTGGTTTTCATGAGCAATAATAATGGTGGAAATGATGTTTATGTTGATCTTTATTCCAATTTTCTGTACAGGGTCCGAAACTTTTGGAACTGAGGTGATGCAGAACTTTTTTTTATGTGTGTATTATCTGTTTTATGTAGCTACTATTTTCCTCATTCTAAAGTACTAAGCGGTCAATGGAGGCCATCGCTCGCTAACTTACGTAACTGGAACCCAATATCTCCTTCACGTAACTGCTTTTTTCTCAGTGTAAGGGCCTAAGTGCCCACTTATTTTGTGCCAGTTTGGTACCCCTTGTTTTAATAGTGCAATATGTTTTTGAACTTGGCCAATAATTTTTTGTTTACTAGGGGAGCAACTCGTGTTGTAAACTGCCCGCTCTTTATTTTGTCACGCCATTTCCCTGTTGGGTTTGGGTTTTGTGTTTTGTGTCTGGTGTTACCAGTCAAATCCTGTAGGACAAAAGAACATAATGCGGCGCAAAGGTACCGATCGGCCGCCGTGTCATTCTCACCTCTTAGGCGCCACGGGATGTGGATATGGGAGGGCATGTGGTCAACCGTCGCTTTCCAACTGTCAGTTTTCGTGACGTGTGCCACTAGTTCTCAGTCAAGTAACTCCTCAATTGGCCTCACAGGGCCTGAGTGCGCTACTCTTGCCGACAGCACTCGGCAGAGCCAGGCGGTGACTCCTCACAGCTATAGCCAAGCCCGACAGCGCTTAACTTCGGTGATCTGACGGGAACCGTTGTTACCACTGTGGCAAGGCCACTGGCATTTCCTTCTTTTTAAAAAAAGAAGGGGAAAGAAAATGGCCAAAGTGACAAATATTAAATTAGTTTTTCCACTAATTAAGTTTTTCCACTGATTCATTAATACGCTGTAATTTTAATATTTTGTTAGGTTTAGTACATGTGTACTGATACAGTAATCTGTTGTGACATACCATAGGAAGTACAGGTTGTTTATACACCAACACAAAAATTATTGCACTACTGTTCTGATATGCAATTAGGGTATTCTATTTACTATTTTATCTATGAAATTATGTTATGTAAGTATGTCAAATTTTCTGTGTCATAATGTGCCAATTTACCGAGCTAATGTGTCAGATACACCGGAGATGTGTATTGTAATGTTAAACATATTTAGGCCAGCTAATCAGCTGTTTAGATCTGCTGCGAGGTAAGGTGCATCTGATGTACGATTGAACGCTAGCAGGCTGGGAGTTCAGAATGGGACACAGTGACCAGCCCAGGCCAGAGTGGGATGAAGGCGACAATGTAGGCGGATGTGGGTTAATCCCAATAGAGGGGAGCTGGACAATGGGCGTTCGCGTAGCACAATGCGGAATGACCAGCAACAGCGAATTTTGAGACAAGCTGAAAGATGGTGTTTCACAGCTCTATGAGTATATCACTGGCTCTAGAAAAATGAGGTGCATCCCCAGACACAATAATTACAGTATCATTAAAACTATAGCAGTTAATACTTCACAGTGCATAAACATTTTTACTACGAACCTCTGAATTAACAACTTTAAACGCTACTTTCTAGTTAAACGTAAAGTATCTTATATGCTAGCATTGCACTACAGCTATCATCCCTGAAAGCTACGGATCTCTTTTATTTCTTGATTTATTATGTCTTGCTTGAATACATCATATTTTGTCATACTTGTGTATTTACTTAATGATCAGTGTACTATTTTGCCAGTAATTTTATTCAACTGTTGATTGACAGTAATATTAAAAAACTGTGATAATTTAAATGTGGTCAGTCGCATATGTTAGCGGACACTGCAATTTGCACAAGAACCAAAAGATGCTTTCATCCAGAAGGCATTAGTCATTGTTTAAACAAAATATAACTACAGCTCGGTTTCATTTAATGTGAGCAAACTTGCACAACAATATTAGCTTACTTATTAATGAACAGGCCTTTATTTGTGAACGAATGCTTATAACATTTCTTTTATTTATATATTGTTCTAATGTATTAGATTAGTGTGGGAAACAGGTCAAGATATGTCAGACCACGCCTGTAAAACTTAAGAACGATGTCGGTACGGTCTTCAGTCAATCGAAAAGAAAACATAGCGGAACACTACAGTAGTCAAGAGGAGACTGGGACTTTTTGAATGAAGAGCTCAAGGTAGCAGTGCTTGTCACTTTTGCGTTTTGCTGGAAGACAGATCTGCCTGTGGTAAAATCGGTGATTCGGATATATATATGATAAATTCTGGGCGGGAAAAGTGAGACTTCAAGTCATGAGGACCCTTTTCGGTTAGATCTTGAAGGGGACACTCGGATATTCTCTCTGGAGGAAGGTTAATCTGCCTGGGGTGTCGTATGGTTTTTGATGGAGTGGGTGATAGATTATGGATGGTGAATGACCACTAATGTACTTTAATTTCTCAAGGAACTTAATATTTTTAGAGGTCCGAATGTGCTCCAGAACAGGATTCTAACTTGCTGTGTTTATATTACGTAACTGAGAATAAAAAATGAAACATAGGTTACTATTCTTTGTATTGCTTATATTAAGTTATGAATCATCATGTTGATCTCTGAATTGTTTTGAGCTGATGAATACTTAATGTGTTATGATCACGAAATTGACATATTTTTCGTGTATCTTTGATGACTACGTAGATTGGCGATTTATCTGCCATTCTGGTAACGCTCTCAAGGTAACTTTACTGCATCTGATAAGAGTATATTCTGTCAGTATTTTAACTGAAGATCGACGACCACTTGCCGTTTGAGATGTTCTTTCTTGAATAAACGGTACTCAACATAATTTTCTGTTGTCTACTGCAGTTACAGACGTCATGATAGAACCATTTTAATTAAATTATTCAGCTTCATTTTGTAGTTCTGTGTATTTTACTAACTGTCAATTCTGGCCAATCCGTAGACTATTTAACTGCAGGATCATAACTACAGGTTATTACTTGCAGCGAATTAGGTTCAGGGCATGAAAGCAGACGTGTATGGCTCTGTCCTAGACTACATCGAGCTATTTTTTTCAAGCAGTGTCGTTCATAGTCAAAGTACCTGAAGTACAAGTAAGCACAGGTTAAGAGGTAACTGGTATGCTCATATCAGATTCTCTTTGAATGAGCAACTACTCAGCTTGGTAGCGTCGCAGAACTCAGAATATTCTGTAAGTCTGGCTTGGTTAGCACTTGGATGGGTCACCGTCTGAATTTCCTGAGAACTGAGGAGTGTAGTCAGCTCTTTTGAGGTCAATTGAGGACCTACTTGACTGAGAAATAGCGGCACTGCTCACGGAAACTGACAACGGCTGGGAGAGTGGTGTGCTGACCACGTGCCTCTCCATATCTGCACCCAGTGAACCTATGGGCTGAGGGTGACACAGTGGCTTGTTGGTACCATTGGTCCTTTGAAGCCCGTTTGGACGATAATGGTTTTCCTTGTTGTTGTTTAAGCAAATGGTTTTCTTTGGAAGTATATTAAAAAGAAATTTTATTTTACTTCATTGTACAGGTCATGATTCTTGGTAGGATAACATGCTGCTTCATGTCACTGATTTCTGTGCTTTATTGCATAAAATTAATACTTCTATTAACTTTGGAGCTTTACCTAACTTTACCTATACATTATTCATAATAAAAGTACATAATCAGCCAAAAATGTAATAAAAATTTATTCCACTCAATAATACCAGTTTTCATACTCCATCACTTTAAATCCATGTCCTCTCTTAACACAAGACTGTTTCGATGGATTATCTTTTTATGATGCAAAAAATATCAACATTAGGATCAACATTAGGCCCTTGTATGTCTCTCCTGTACTTTTTTTCCCTTTAAAAATAAGAAAACTTTTTCTGAAATTTGCATGAACAGTATTAGTTTGACACAATATTCATTTGCATGCATATTTACTCACCTTTAAGAATAAAACGATTAAGCTAAATTTTGATAGTGATTAGCTCTGATATAATAAACTTCAAGATGTTTCGTGGTCTACTACAGTACTAGTTATCATCATTGTGAATCTCAGCTGGGTGTTTTTTTTTAAATAGGATGTGCTTGACACCTATTTTTTTAACTGACTTTGTAATTTTCAAATAGGAATCATTAATCTGTGCTTTTGTACAGTTTTTAGATGTCCCTCAAACACAGATGTAAATTTACTAATTTCATGATTAATTTACTTTATCAACGCTAAGTCGCTGAATTTAAATTTAGTACTCTTCAGATTTTTTAGTGCCTACCAATATGAGAGTCTGCTTGTTTTTCATCCTATCTTCAGGTATTTATTTGTTTCGATCTCAGGTTAGTTCTCTTTATAGTGGAAATTCTACCTCAATTACTGTTATCACAGTAATTATATCATATGAGCTATTTCTTCGTTGTGTTATACCCCATTCGACCATCTTGGGAATTTCTATTAGTGCTTCACCCTTATTTCAAATAGAATATGGTGGCATGAACAATGGATTATGTTCAGGTGCATTTAATCTGCGATCAAATCTGTTTACCTAGCATGCATTATCAGAGAACGCAGTCTCCCTATCCTTTATTGTGTTCTACAATCCTTTCTTTAGTGCTGTAGGGATTTTATTAATTTCATTGATGATCTCAATGATATTGTTCCCTTCACATTCAGGCTCTTTAATTGGTCTTACATGGTATTGTTCAGAACCATTACCTAGACTGTCACATTTCAAAACCTGAATAATATGTAAGGAATCACTATGACTCAGCTCCTTTTCACATACATACTCACTCTTTGCTATTCCGTTCTGATCATTGACTGCCCTTGACATCATATTTTTTATGGACAATTATAAGTTGTTGCTACACAGCTAGTGCATTCTTAAGGTTACTTCAGAATTTAACTCCAGTCCCTCTAAAAATTCATGATTGAACTGCCCTTGTACTTCAGAATCTATCAAAATTAGTTTGTTGAGTGTTTTCCTCAATCTTACAATATTCCCTATGGCCTTAATGCCTGTCGCTGGTAATATCACTATTCCAGAGTAGTTCTTTATTATGTCAAATAACAAACTCGACTCAGCACTAATCTGCATTCCTGTGTCGAGAAGCAGATGCAAATTACTTCCATCACTTTTTACAGGTAGGCTGTTTGTGTTCAGATAAATGTTTGATAATTTCTGCACCAAGGTCACTACACGATATCTGACTGAATTCTAAACATATCGTTTGTATCTGGTGGTTTCTTTCCTTTTATTAATTGCTTCCACTGTAAAAGTTTTCTATTTGTGATGAATAAGCAGACATTCATTGATCCCCACTTTGTGGATTTCACTCTCTGTAAAAGTGTACTCTTTAGTTCATTTGTCTGCAATTTAGGAATTAGCTGTGTCATTGGCAGTGAATGTTGGTTCGTTACTGCTTTTGGCTATTTGTTGCTTTCGGCTATTTCTAATCAAACACATCGCCATAAACTGTTACTTATGTTGTCCCTATACCTTGTCATAAAATGCTCTTCGATGAAATATATATGAGACTGTATGAAATTAGCAGAACCCATCCTGTGCACATATGGACAAACCTGTTATCAAAAATAAGTATTTGTGTTAAACTTTTTAATACATTGAATCAAAGACGACATGCGTCGTATAGACATATTACAGTAATTGTATTAATTAGAATTATATCTATGATATAACTATGTATAGAGGAGACAATATGCGCTGCCCTTGTCTTGTTCGTTGTCTCTCCTGTTTTCTGTTTCCCTTCCTGTCGCAGATGTGATAGCAGCTTACGTAACCAAATCAGGTCTGTAACCGTGTATGTACGAATTTAGTGTCAAAATAGATAATGGTTGAAAACTGGTTATTTCATATCTTTATGCCGTAGTTTTCTATACCCTGCGCCAAATATCTCCATTATTTCAGCATTCATTGAAGCCTGAAGGCAAAAAAATGTAACAGCACCTGATCGACCTTTTTCTTTCCAGTAGCGCTCATATGAGTGCAACAAACACTGACACTTTCTCTCACAGGGCTTTGCGGACTTGGCGCATCAAATATTTTACATTTCTTTCCAAGTAGATGGAGATTTATTTTTTGTCTCTCTCAGTCAGATACACTCCTGGAAATGGAAAAAAGAACACATTGACACCGGTGTGTCAGACCCACCATACTTGCTCCGGACACTGCGAGAGGGCTGTACAAGCAATGATCACACGCACGGCACAGCGGACACTCCAGGAACCGCGGTGATGGCCGTCGAATGGCGCTAGCTGCGCAGCATTTGTGCATCGCCGCCGTCAGTGTCAGCCAGTTTGCCGTGGCATACGGAGCTCCATCGCAGTCTTTAACACTGGTAGCATGCCGCGACAGCGTGGACGTGAACCGTATGTGCAGTTGACGGACTTTGAGCGAGGGCGTATAGTGGGCATGCGGGAGGCCGGGTGGACGTACCGCCCAATTGCTCAACACGTGGGGCGTGAGGTCTCCACAGTACATCGATGTTGTCGCCAGTGGTCGGCGGAAGGTGCACGTGCCCGTCGACCTGGGACCGGACCGCAGCGACGCACGGATGCACGCCAAGACCGTAGGATCCTACGCAGTGCCGTAGGGGACCGCACCGCCACTTCCCAGCAAATTAGGGACACTGTTGCTCCTGGGGTATCGGCGAGGACCATTCGCAACCGTCTCCATGAAGCTGGGCTACGGTCCCGCACACCGTTAGACCGTCTTCCGCTCACGCCCCAACATCGTGCAGCCCGCCTCCAGTGGTGTCGCGACAGGCGTGAATGGAGGGACGAATGGAGACGTGTCGTCTTCAGCGATGAGAGTCGCTTCTGCCTTGGTGCCAATGATGGTCGTATGCGTGTTTGGCGCCGTGCAGATGAGCGCCACAATCAGGACTGCATACGACCGAGGCACACAGGGCCAACACCCGGCATCATGGTGTTGGGAGCGGTCTCCTACACTGGCCGTACACCACTGGTGATCGTCGAGGGGACACTAAATAGTGCACGGTACTTCCAAACCGTCATCGAACCCATCGTTCTACCATTCCTAGACCGGCAAGGGAACTTGCTGTTCCAACAGGACAATGCACGTCCGCATGTATCCCGTGCCACCCAACGTGCTCTAGAAGGTGTAAGTCAACTACCCTGGCCAGCAAGATCTCCGGATCTGTCCCCCATTGAGCATGTTTGGGACTGGATGAAGCGTCGTCTCACGCGGTCTGCACGTCCAGGACGAACGCTGGTCCAACTGAGGCGCCAGGTGGAAATGGCATGGCAAGCCGTTCCACAGGACTACATCCAGCATCTCTACGATCGTCTCCATGAGAGAATAGCAGCCTGCATTGCTGCGAAAGGTGGATATACACTGTACTAGTGCCGACATTGTGCATACTCTGTTGCCTGTGTCTATGTGCCTGTGGTTCTGTCAGTGTGATCATGTGATGTATCTGACCCCAGGAACGTGTCAATAAGGTTTCCCCTTCCTGGGACAATGAATTCACGGTGTTCTTATTTCAATTTCCAGGAGTGTATTATGAGAGGAACTAAATGAGAAATGAAGATAATCCCTACTCTTTACTCTTTAATGTCGATGAGAGATTTCACGTGGAATTTTGTGTAATAATTTCTGTCTACGGCGTAATGTGTTAGAACTATCCACAGATGTTATTATGTCTTACTTTAAAATTGTGCTCTTATGCTAGATAGAGCAGAAAGTATTATTAATTGCAATAATTCATTACATGGCGCAGTGGGATAATCCTGTCACAGGTTAATAAACGGCACATTACATATATACGCTTGAACACAACGAAATGCATTAGTCGCAATTTTTATTAATGAATTTTAACTATGACAAAATGATAATCAAAGGTAAATAATGACCAAAGTAGTAATCATTAAAACTTTTTCTGACTGACGATAACATTTCTGTAGACTTTGTAATACTGGCGCCCTGTAACTGTGGGGCCGAAGTAAATGATCTAACAGATAAGCCTCACATTCGTACACTAAATACTTAAGCCCAGGAAAAGGCAACAGGTCGTCTTTGACCGGCGTCTTCGTGTAAAAATACTGCAGCCACCCTGGCGTTGGACTCGTCGGTCTGGAGAATTAATCTCTTCTCGAAATCAGTTGTCGTTAATACTGTCGGGGTAGTCAGAGCTATCTTGATAGCCTCAAATGCGGCCTGCTGCCTCAATCCACAAATTTCCGACCCTTCGTACGAAGATCGGTACGAGGGGTAGCTCACGGTGTGAAATTATGACAAACTTCCGAAAGTAGTTTGCTATCTCGATAAATTGGTAGACTCCACTTTTGTTCTTACATTTTCTTCCTGAGATCCGAGATACGTTCTTGATCGATTCTCATTCCATCTTTAGAAAGCAGATTTCCCGAAAAGGAAATTTTCTGCTTGGAGAGAGTGACCTTATGAGGTTTGACCGTCAAACCAGCAGACTGAAGCCTCAATAAGATCTGTTGAAGATGAGAAAGGTGTTCAGCAAAAGATCGACTATACACGATAACATCAAGTTGATCATAAAAGTAGAACTTTAAATCCCCTAAAACATGATCTAAATGTCGTGAGTGTACGGCAGCTTCAGTGGCTAGGCAAAACGTACGCAGCTGAATTCATATTAATTCCAGTCCACACAGAACACTACAACATACTTGGATTCCTCACTCTAAGGTATTTCATAAAAAGCCTGATTTAAATGAAGCACAGAAAAATAGGAGGCATCAGCAAACCAACTAATTCAGTAATCGAGATCTGGAAGGAGAATTGATTGTTATATAACCTTTTCATTGAGGACCTTATAATCAACAACCGGCCTAAAGTCCTTGCTCTGTCCCTTAAGCATCAAAAATAGAGGTGAGGCATATGGAGAAGCTGAAGGTCTAATTACTCCATCACGAAGCTTGATCTCAAACTTTTGCCTTAAAATCTTCATTTTAGGTGTTGACAGACGATATGGTGCTTGGAAAACGGGGACTGATTTCGTACTGAAGCTTGTCAGTCACCCGCAACCGATCAGTTAGTACTTTGGGAATCCCGCTCAAGAGATCACTTAAATGAATTGCGTGAGTCTCACTAAAGTGACGAAGCACCACCTCCGACCGCACGGTATTAATATTAACACTACTAGCATAACAGGAACAGAAGGGTACTTTCCCCGAAGGGCAAAACCTGAAGATGGCATTGCTGGAAAAATCAAGGGGTATTCCAAGCAATAAGGTGACAGATAACTTCTTCGCAACTAGCAATTTAACTGGCCAAGAAAAATCAAGAATCAAGAGACTCACTTGTACCTTACCTACCAGAGACAGTTCCTGCCCATTGGCAACACGACATCTCTGGGAGGAACGTCTAAGAGAGGCCAACATACACAAATGTCGAAACTCAAGGAAGCAACCACAATCAAATAATGAAACAAAGCATTCAGAATAACTCAGAGCTCAAACTGGTCTTCCATTAAATCGGGCACATACATAAGGAAGAAGCGGCTTATTATACGCGCGAATACGCGCACAAAACCAGGCGGACCTTTTTGCGCGAGCCATTACTCGCTTGCGATGGCGTCAGTTCTTCAGCCTAGGCCCGCACTCAACAGGACGCTCTCGCACCAGACCGAAAGCAGGATTTACTTGATGGTAGTTTAACTGCTGACCCTAAATAGTGATCACTATAATAATAATAATAATAGTAATAATATTAACGTGGCTCACGCTCACTGCCTTTACGCTGTTCATTAGCTAATGTGAAAGCTTCCATAGAGGTTACCAAATCACTGAGTTGAGCAAAGATGGCCGGTTTTCGACGGAAGGCGAGCCATGACCAATCCTCGGCTCTCATGTGCTCAAACATGAGAGAAATGTAGTCCTTTTGGGGACATTCATGCTCAAAGCTGAGATACAAATACGTACTGGCTCAATGTATTGAAACAACGTTTCGTCAGAAGCCTATAGCTATCAATAATACAAGTGTTCAAGTTCGTTCTTAATACATGCTGGCAAATATGTTACAATAATCCGGGCCCTAAGTTGCCACAGATTTCCCCGCTCTCGGAGCACACCTGACAGCAATTCTCTAAACAAACCGTTAGACGTACGATAAAGAAGAGAAATTCAAATCTGGTGATCAACCATAACACTCTAAGAAATCGGTTCCATTGGTCAATCTATAGTTCAGTGATATCATTTAATAAACACAAAATACGATTCGGCAGTTTAGCAGAAGAATCCGAAATGGGTTCCCCAAGAGCTTGGCTTTCGGCGTTACTAACTTGAATCTGATGAACAAAAACACCACTCGGGCCTTCTTTCTCTAAATCTATCACGCCTGCTGTAATCTGTACTTTTAAATCACCTCGCTTAGCTGTTTTATAACGTCCTTTTGCTAGTCACTCAGTTCAAGGTAGGCTAGATCGGCAAGATAGTGGCACAGCTGGGCCTCAACCGTGAATAATTGCTTACGTGATGGTTGGTTACCCTCTTAGAATCTTTTTTCAGATCCTTCATCCAAAGCTGAGGAAATATTGTAAATAGAGGCCTCTACCCCATCGATCATTTCGCCACAATGCCGCACGCAACCCTGCGGCCAGCTCTGAAACAGCAACCTCTATAGGTACACAATGAATGTGCAATACATACTGCAGATGTCCACATTTGAGATAACCTATGCCTCCACAGCTCCTTGCCTTAACACTAGCGATAGTTGTCTGTAACAAACCGAAATCGGTTACAAATGTTACACTTGATAGGACAAATGATGCTAACAGGGATAGACAGTTATCAATAGCAATGTGGCCACCCCCCCCCCACCCCCCCCCTTACCATTTAAATTGGGAATTAACAGGATCAGGGAAACATCATGGAAGGAGTAGGCCAGTTTAATTAACATCATTCATCTTTCTGACAGCAAACATTTATTTTTTTCAGTGTAACAACGGGTCCCCTTTAAGAAAAAGGCAGGAAAATTTCTAGTTAATTTGCCATCTTAAATTTACACACATGAAAGCATTAAAATGCTGAATAAGTCACTGAGTTAATCCAGCTGGTGTGGCTGAGCGATTCTAGGCGCTTCAGTCTGGAACCGCATGGCCGCTACGGTCGCAGGTTCGAATCCTGCCTTGGGCATGGATGTGTGTGATATCCTTAGGTTAGTTAGATTTAAGTAGTTCTAAGTTCTAGGGGACTGATGACCTCAGATGTTAAGTCCCATAGTGCTCAGAGCCATTTGACTTTTTTTTGTCACTTGGTTACAATAATGATGGACTTCTTAAACAAGATGGAAGAGGTTAAGACTTTAACAATATTGGCCTTCAACATATTTAAATTTAAAAAAATTAAATAACGTAGGAAATAAATATAATTAAAAATGAGTTCTGAATACATTTTTGCAATTGAGCTCAAAACCAAGACATCAAGCATGGACCCAAAAGTTTAACATTAAGTTAACAAGACATAACAGTTCGCCTTTACGATTTACCTAAAGAGGTTAAACCAAATAGTTTAAAATAGATTTTAAATAAAGTTACAATATGTATTAAATAAAACAATAAAATTAAAGTGAAAATTCCCTGTGTGAAGCCAGTTAATCAAATTAAGTTCTTCTGGCTGACCGCAAAATTTCATTTCCTTTCCTTTCTCCAACCACGCTGACCCCAGCTCCACAGTGCGCGACAACTACATGTAAACTGCCTGCATTCCACTGTTAAAACGCCCCACTAAAAATGGTTCCAATGGCTCTGAGCCCTATGGGACTTAACATCTGAGGTGATCAGTCCCCTAGAACATAGAACTACTTGAACCTAACTAACCTAAGGACATCACACATATCCATGTCCTAGGCAGGATTCGAACCTGTGACCGTAGCGGTCGCGCGGTTTCAGACTGAAGCGCCTAGAACCGTTCGGGCACTGCGGCCGGCCGACACACCTCTAGCAGTCGCCTTTGAAGCCTAGCCGGGACAGCGATAACTGCACAAGGGAATAATACGCGTCACCTGGTGAGATGCCAGATATAAGCTACCGATAGTGGGAAAGAGAAATGCGCTGCCGCAGCTCAGTAAGTATGGACAATTGAATTCCAACAAGATTTTGTCACTATTAAGAGTAGTCTTGGACGCAAACTTGTTGTACCACCCGAAGATGCAAAACAAGTGTTGCGTAACAACTGATGCTTCCCCCTACGGACTTGGATGTTACTAGTTTCGAATAAAAGAAGCTGATAGTGGAAAAAGGGTACAAGTAATTTGTTTCGCTCACGAACTGTGAGCGCTCACATTCCGTGGTGGAATTAGAGGCCTTAGCGGTGGTGTGCGCAGGGAAGGAGTTCCACTTGTACATCTATGGTAAACCGGTATATATGTACTGCAACCGTTAAGCAGGCAAGCACTAGCTTTTCTGTTGAGATGTAAGCTACTAAATAATCGATTAGCATGATGGGCTCTTCCTCTCCAAGAGTACCACCTAAGGACAATATAAAGGAAATGACAATGTAATAGCAGACGCCTTGTCTCGAATACCAGAAAGCATGGATGAACTCGCAGAATTAACAGAGCAAGCATCAGAATACTAAATACTGTCCATGCAGGATCAGACATACAGGTAAGTTTTTGCAGATGTCAGAATATGTCCAGTTTTCAGAATGCTCAATCTATATGGAAAGAAATAACGACAAAATTCACCGGATCATGCATGTCCTTTATACCTAAAACTATAAAGTTTAAAATTCAATCCTATTCTCCTGGAAGGATGCGAATAACGACTGTGTGAGTGTGTCTGTGTCTCTGTGTTTGTGTGTCCCTACCTCAAACTTGTCTGAAGGACTTCATATGGTATATGCACATATGGGGCATGTTGGCATAAACAAGTGCGTGATTATAATGAAACGGTATTGCAACACAAAGAATCTAAAGAGACAAGTATTGTACGAACATTCAGTATCTGCCAAAAGGCAAAACACATGAAGCGATCAAACAAAAACATTTTGCATACTTTCCTTAGAAAAATATCTAAAATTATGAGCACTGAGAACATCTACATCTACTGCTGTGATCAGGCACATTTTGAAGGATTACATACCTAAGATCAGCTAGCTTCAGGCGATTATGACTGACAGTGCTCCATACGTTTTCGGTTTTAAATGGAAACAATTCCTCAAAGAACAGGGGCTCAAACAAGTAATGATCCTATGCTTTCATCCAGAGGCAAGCCCAGTTGAAAATATTTACGGAACTTAATCTACTTGTGAAAAAAGTACGTACCTAACCATCATATAAAGTGGGTAGATTATATGCTAGTCTTGCTGCAGTGGGATATGCACCAGCTGAGGTATTGACAGGTAAAGCAGATAGGAAAGAATGGCATAGTCCATCTCGACATTTACCTAAGCAGGCAAAGCAGCAAGACCAGATCCATGCTGAAGTCTTGATTGGTTTGTCTCGATGTCAGGTTAGAAGAACGACATACGATTCTCATGTGAACAGGGCACAATCATTTGAAGTTTATTATATGGTATTACTAAGCTGTCATCCGAAATCTTTCATATAACAGAGAAAGAATAAGAAATGGAAATTGTTATATGCGGGTCCATACAGAATTATCAACATACCACATGGATGTAGCTAGGAATTAGCTGACATTACAACTGCCAAAGTTAAGGGACTTTATGCATATAAGGATATTAAGAACTATCTACACAATGTGTTAAACTTGAAAATAGTGAATGCAAGTTTCATATAGTAAATATTTGATTAATCATCTTTATTATCTAATTGTTTTCTATTGATCTGTAAGAAAACCTTATCAGCCATCAACCACGAGATGTATGTGAAAATGAGAATTGCCTTCAGCAGTGCTTCATGAACTTCATGCCATGAAGATGGAATACACGTTGCAGTCAAGAGAAAAGGAAGTTATGAACAAAAGTTAAACTCATAGAAGTTAACCTGTCTAAAGCAGTACTTGACATTTTTGGGTTGAAGTTCTAGTGTATATTTACGTACTATGTTGATGTATTTGTCATGATATGTGTTGAGAAATGATAGCCATGTCAGTTGGCATAACAATCACTAAACAAAGAAAAGAGGTAGTTGGAAACATATCTTTTGTGTATTGTACAGAGATGAATTCGAATTGGAAAGGTATGTGCTCGTCAGCATAAACAATACCATTAGAAAGTATTTCCCCATTCTGGATTGATAATTATACTTTAGTATTGGGACGCATGTGCTTCATGTAATATAAGGAACATACACTGTTCTCTTAATGAAGAGATTTATATTGAAATTTTAAAATTCAATAACAAAACACATGAACGTAAAAGTTTTGCCAATTATTGTAAAGTCACACTGTTCATTTTTGGAACACCACCTACGACCATCTTAGAGTCAGAAGTGATGATACTTTCTGCAGGACCTGACCATCATTTTGCAGGACAGTGCTCAAGCACATACATTTGCGAGCTTTTACTGATTTGTTTGACTGATGGCGCTGCTAAGTGCTATTACCACCTACTGCACTCCTCATGGCATTCGCTTCAGAACTGCTACAAATTCGTCGGGCAATAGACCGCACCGCTCGAACTGACCACGCAACTGGCACTGTTAAGAGTAGCCTACGAATTCCACATCCCTGGCAACTGGTTATACAGGATGATGGTGACTACTTTGAAGGTCAGTAAAACTCTGAAACATGTATCTATTTTGTACGAGCTGTAAATAAATACAGGGCTATTACAAATGATTGAAGCGATTTCATAAATTCACTGTAGCTCCATTCATTGACATATGGTCACAACACACTACAGATACGTAGAAAAACCTATAAAGTTTTGTTCGGCTGAAGCCGCACTTCAGGTTTCTGCCGCCAGAGCGCTCGAGAGCGCAGTGAGATAAAATGGCGATAGGAGCCGAGAAAGCGTATGTCTTGCTTGAAATGCACTCACATCAGTCAGTCATAACACTGCAACGACACTTCAGGACGAAGTTCAACAAAGATCCACCAACTCCTAACACCATTCGGCGATGGTATGCGCAGTTTAAAGCTTCTGGATGCCTCTGTAAGGGGAAATCAACGGGTCGGCCTGCAGTGAGCGAAGAAACGGTTGAACGCGTGCGGGCAAGTTTCACGCGTAGCCCGCGGAACTCGACGAATAAAGCAAGCAGGGAGCTAAACGTACCACAGCCGACAGTTTGGAAAATCTTACGGAAAAGGCTAAAGCAGAAGCCTTACCGTTTACAATTGCTACAAGCCCTGACACCCGATGACAAAGTCAAACGCTTTGAATTTTCGGCGCGGTTGCAACAGCTCATGGAAGAGGATGCGTTCAGTGCGAAACTTGTTTTCAGTGATGAAGCAACATTTTTTCTTAATGGTGAAGTGAACAGACACAATGTGCGAATCTGGGCGGTAGAGAATCGTCTCGCATTCGTGTAGCAAATTCGCAATTCACGAAAAGTTAACGTGTTTTTGTTCAATCTCACGGTTTAAAGTTTACGGCCCCTTTTTCTTCTGCGAAAAAAACGTTACAGGACATGTGTATCTGGACATACTGGAAAATAGGCTCATGCCACAACTGGAGACCAACAGCGCCGACTTCATCTTTCAACAGGATTGTGCTCCACCGCACTTCCATCATGATGTTCGGCATTTCTTAAACAGGAGATTGGAAAACCGATGGATCGGTCGTGGTGGAGATCATGATCAGCAATTCATGTCATGGCCTCCACGCTCTCCCGACTTAACCCCATGCAATTTCTTTCTGTGGGGTTATATGAAAGATTCAGTGTTTAAACCTCCTCTACCAAGAAACGTGCCATAACTGCCTTTTCATACTTTAATGTTTCTATTGAATTTTTCATTTCTTTGCATCTTTTATTATTATGCGTATCACAACTGTCACAACATTTTTTTCTTCTTAGCACTCTTGCTGTGTCTATAATATACCGTACATAAGTATTTCTTCGAGTCATCTGTCT
The DNA here is from genome assembly GCF_021461385.2 of Schistocerca piceifrons. NCBI lineage: Eukaryota > Metazoa > Arthropoda > Insecta > Orthoptera > Acrididae > Schistocerca > Schistocerca piceifrons. The sequence continues at coordinate 250,198,543 of NC_060144.1, forward strand.
CTTCTGCAGCCGGCCGGTGTGACCGAGCGGTTCTAGGCGCTTCAGTCTGGAACCGCGCGCCCGCTATGGTCGCAGATTCGAATCCTGCCTCGGGCATGGATGTGTGTGATGTCCTTAGGTTAGTTAGGTTTAAGTAGTTCTAAGTTCTAGGGGAATGATGACCTCAGAAGTTAAGTCCCACAGTGCTCAGAGCCATTTGAACCATTTTTTTCTCTTCTGCACTCGACTGGTCCTCAAATAGCACAGCACTTAGGTTTCCGTGTCATGTCTTTTTCCGCGTGTTTAATGAAGAGACCATGCCCATATTCTGAATACACTACGTGATCAAAAGTATCCGGACATCTCCAAAAACATACGTTTTTCATATTAGTTGCATTGTGCTTCCACCTACTGACAGGTACGCCATATCAGCGACCTCAGTAGTCATTAGACATCGTGAGAGAGCAGAATGGGGCGCTCTGCGGAACTCAAAGACTTTGTACGTGGTCAGGTGATTGTGTGTCATTTGTGTCATATGTCCACTAGGGACACATACAGCACAAATGCGTACAGGCCGATCTCGTCTGTTAACTGACAGGGACCGCCGACAGTTGAAGAGGGTCGTAATGTGAAGTAGGCAGACATCTATCCAGACCATCACACAGGATTTCAAAACTGCATCAGGTTCCACTGCAAGTACTATGACAGGCGGGAGGTGAGAAAAGTAGGATTTCATGGTCGAACGGCTTCTCATAAGGCACACATCATGCCAGTAAATGCCAAACGACGCCTCTCTTTGTGTAAGGAGCGTGCACATTGAACGAATGAACAGTGGAAAATCGTTGTGTGGAGTGACGAATCACGGTACACAATGTGGCTATCCGATGGCAGGGTGTAGGTATGGCGAATACCCGGTGAACGTCATCTGCCAGTGTGTGTACTGCCAATAGTAAAATTTGGAGGCTTTGGTGTTATGGTGTGGTCGTATTTTTCATGGAGGGGGCTTGCACCCCTTGTTGTTTTGCGTGTCACTATCACAGTATAGGCCTACATTGATGTTTTAAGCACGTTCTCGCTTCCCACTGTTGAAGAGCAATTCGGGGATGGCGTTTGGATCTTTTAGCACGATCGAGCACCTGTTCATAATGTACGGCCTGTGGCAGAGCAGTCACACGACACTAACATCTCTGCAATGGACTGGCCTGCACAGAGCCCTGACCTGAATCCTACAGAAGACCTTCGGGATGCTTTGGAAGGCCGACTTCGTGCCAGTCCTCACCGAATGACATCGATAGCTCCCCCTCCCCCCCCCTCCCCCCCCCCCCCCCATCCGTGCAGCACCTCTTCCAATAAACCTTTCACCAGTTGACTGAACGTATGCCTGCGAGCTTGGAAGCTGTCATCAAGGCTAAGGGTGGGCCGACACCAAATTGAATTTCAGAATTACCGATGGAGGGCTCCACGAACTTGTAAGTAATTTTAAGTCAGGTGTCCGGATACTTTTGATCATAATTGGTGGCAACACACTTTCTGTTACCATTAATATTGTGTCCATTTCTATTATCTCCTTAGGGCATATTAACATTTCTAAAGTTTCCTTGATTGCAAGTTCATTGTCATCTACTCTCACTGAATTTTCTGTAGGAAAGATCGAAAGTTTTGTGGTTACAGCCATCTCCTGGAATCATCAGGGAGTTCCTTTCACAAATCGCAGACAATTTCAGTTCCCAACATTTACCTTTTAAACACTCGAACTTTCTAAGTTGTCTGATGTGGCCCATTATGTATTCCTCACCTGTACCAACCTTTGCACCTCACAGTAGGACCTTCGACCTACGTCCTCAATTACTTGCTAGATGTTTTCCAATCTCTGTCTTCCTCTGGTGTTTTTACTCTATACAGCTCACTCTAGTATCATGGAAATTATTTTCTGGTATCCTAACAGACCCCTGTCGCCCTTTCCCTTTTTCTTGTTAGTGTTTTCCATATATTCACTTCTATGCCGATTCTTCGGGGAACCTTCTAATTCCTTACCTTGTCAGTCCATCTGATTTCCAATATTACTCTGTAGCACCACATCTCAAATGCTTAGATTCACTTCTGTTCCGGTTCTCCCACAGTTCGTGTTTCACTAACATACAATTCTGTTCTCCAAACGTACATTCTTAGAAATTTCTTCCACAAATTAAGTCCAATGTTTGACACTGCTAGACTTGTTTTGACCAGGAATGCCCTTTTTGACAGTGCTAGTCTGCTTTTTGTGTCCTCTTTGCTCCTTCCTCCGTGAATTGTTTTGCTGCCTACCTATCAGAATTCCTTAATTTAGTTCGTAATCTCCAATTCTGAGCCGGCCGGATTGGCCGAGTGGTTTTAGGCGCTACAGTCTGGAACCGCGCGACCGCTACGGTCGCAGGTTCGAATCCTGCATGGGGCATGGATGTGTGTGATGTCCTTAGGTTAGTTAGGTTTAAGTAGTTCTAGGGGACTGATGACCTCAGACGTTAAGTCCCATAGTTCTCAGAGCCATTTGAACGATTTTTTCCAATTCTGATGTTAAGTTTTTCGCTGTTCTCATTTCTTCTACTTCTCATTACTTTCGTATCTATTCGACTTACTCTCAATCTATACGCTATATTCATTGGACTGTCCATTACATTCAGCAGATTCTGTAAGTCATGCACATTTTCACCGAGGATAGATGTCTTAATTGAATCTTATGATTGACATCCTTTCACCCAGATTTTTAATACCACTCTTGAAACTTCATTTTATTTTCGTCACTGCATCTTCCATGTATAGTACATTGAACAATGGGGGCAAAAGATTACATCCCCTCTTTACACACTTTTTAATCTGCAGACTTCGTTCTTGATCTTCCATTTTTATTGTTCCCACTTGGTTGTTGTGAATATTGGTGTATTACCCGTCCTTCTCTATAGTTATCCCAATCTTTCTCACCATTTCGAACATCTTGCACTATTTTACCTCATCGAAAAACTTTTTCTAGGTCGAAAAATCCTAGAACGTTTCTTGACTTTTCTCCAGTGTTGGTTACTTTATTAACAGCAACGTCAGAATCTCCTATTTGTTAACTTTACCTTTCCTACAGCCAAACTGATCGTTATCAGACACATCCTCAATTTTTCCCCTTGTTCTTGTCAGAAAATTGGGTGCATGAATTGTTAAGTTGATAGTACTGTTGAAAGGTGGCTACACTGTGCCACTGCGCCAGAGATTGCGCCAAAGAGTACTATTAAGCCGCCTCCACAGTGATTGTCCAGAGTTCATAGCAGTCAGTGCTAGTAGAGAGTTCGTGGCAGTCAGTGCTTGTTGAGAGCTCGTAGCAGTGTGTGCGTGGGCAGAGCTCGTAGAAGACAGTCGTGCCGAGATGTGCTAGCGGGCACTGCTTGTTGTGAAGTCGGAGCGATATGTTGTGGTAAAGAGTGTTGTTCCATGTTTCATGCAGTTATTTGATGGGAGAGATACCAGATGTTATTGTAATGATCAGAGTGCATTTCGTCAATATATATGAAGGTAAAAACCACAATGTTCTTTTATTATTTGTGTGTCTGAAATAATGCGTCACTACAGGTTCAGTCAACAAAGCATCTGGCTTGTGTTCTGGTATTAGAGTGAATTCTGGTTTTCTTGCGTAATTATAGTTTTTCTAAATTTCTTTTTTCACGTCAGTATAGTTGGTATTTAAAAATTCTTGTCTTGTTGGAGAAGAACCGTGCCAGATGTGGACGTTGAGTCACACTCCCACATACAGAACAGTTACATTTGTGCTTGGATTTTGTAGGTTTTATAGTTGCTGGGGACTTAATTAATTAACTGTGTTTACGAAAATTTTCTTTCATTGTTTGTTGCAGTCAGATAGCGTAATAATTCTAGTCAGGGCCAACCGATTACGAGACACAGCGTAATCGGACATACAGCTACTAAAAAATATTTTCAATCATATATTAAATTAAGCCCCCATGCACGTGGCGACCGCTGCTTCGGATCGTCCCTTGGAATTTTTCTGATTGTAAAAATAGTAGACTGTAGTATTGTTGTAGTAATTTGTAGTTAGTAATTGTAGTCTATTTTGCATGTGTAGATTTGGTAATTGGCATTCTTCTAATGATATTTTTCAAAATTTAATTTTTATTGCCTTGTATACGCGTTTGACGATTTAGTGCAATTATTTCAATTGTTCGTTAATCGTGTTTGAAGGAAACATCTCGTGTGAATAGTATTGTTGGAGATAAAGAGTCATTGTGTGTAATTTTCGTACAGTGACGAATCTTTTGTATATTTTGTAAATGATTACGCGATGAATGAAAAAGGCAAAAATGATGAATAGTGAGAACGAAATTGTTGACATGGCGAACTCGCCAACACAGGACAACTGTATGATGAATAATGGAGTTGAAAACAATGTAATAAGTCGGGAAAATAGTCCGGAATCATTTCAAAATTTTTCTCAATCAGAAAATTCACAGAATCCGAGATTAACGATAGAAGATTCTGAAATAGTATCGAACACAGATAGCTTTACAGCTATGACGAAGGAAACTGGTTTTGCAGGAAATGTTAGGGGCGAAAATAATTTTGAAACAGTTACCATGGGGCAGTTGATGAGTGCTATATTAAAAATGGAAACACGAATGGAAACTTTGGGATCTGAATTAAGAGCAATGACAACACGGTTATGCTCAAAAATAGGAACAATTGAAACAGAAATAGGAACAACTAAAACCGAGATGAAAGCAGTGGGATCACAGTTACGATCTGAATTAGAAACTGATAGGGGAACAATTGAAACTCAGTTAGGCTCACGAACAGGGACATGTTTCAAATACATGAAAGACGAATCAAATAAAGAAATTAGAGAAGAAGTACAACCGATTTTGAAGGCTCACAATAATAGCTTAATTTCAACAGAAATTAGACAAAAGGAACAGGATAGAGAACAGGAAGAAAAAGATCGCGTGTTAGTACAAAAATTTTCAGAATTAAATTTACAATGTGCACACGACAAGGAAGAAATAATTGAAAGAATCGAGGAATCCGTACCAAATGACAGAATAAAGAACTTAACGCAACAGTGTGAACACTTAACTACTAAAAGTGACAACACCGAAACCCGAGTCGCGACATTTACAGAAGACGTAAATAAAGTGAAAGAACAATTAAGTGACTCATCGGAAAGAGTTGAGGAGATCTCAGATAAATTGACAAGTGTTAGTTTAGCAGAAGGATGTGAAGAAAGTAATTTGTTTCATTTACGGGATGCAACAAGAGAGCGCCAGGCGCGCGAACTTTACAATAATCGACATTCGGACTGGGACAGACGCGGTAGGTCTTTGTCGCCCCGAGGCGAAAACTTTGACTATAAACACTTTTTGACTGTTCGGAAATTTAAGATCTTCCGCAACTCTGAGAATGACATACATCCATGTGCATGGTTAGCTCAATTTACGTACGCACTTCCGCCAGATGTGCCACAAGGTCACAAACTAGAAATTATGTGCGGCTATTAATGTCCTCAGGGGATTCACTACTCTAAGTGAATATGTGCCGTAGCGAGCATAGGGCCCCGAGCTGTAGTGGTGCTATTTCTCTTTTAGTTTTCTGTTCCGCTGCCTACTCTTTTACTATTCTTTGCATCTGTCAAACCAACTCTTCGACTATCAATCTATCTAGTGAGTAAGTAAACAATAACCTGATATGACTAATTGTACCCAAAAGTGACTTTGGAATTTACCGTTTGGACTTACTATATTTTCTGCAGCATTCATTTGTAGCCTAAACGAAATTTTACCTGTTTATATTCGTGACAATATTATTTCATATGTTGACGATATTATTATTGCTAAACGTTCTTGGAGTGAGCACAACAAAATTTTGGACTCATTATTACGTATCTTTGCACGAGTTGGCATGACAGTGAACTTGGAAAAATCTGAATTTGGTCGTTCTCAGGTGAAATTTCTCGGTCACATTATTTCTACAGAAGGTATTCTTCCTGATCCAGAAAAATGAGATGCTGTTCGTAATTATGCTGTTCCTACCACAAAACGTGAGGTTCGTAGTTTTCAAAATTTTTGTGGAATGATATACTTTTGAAAAATTTTTGTGGAATGACATACTTTAGAGAAACTAACAGCTAGATGTAAACATGCGGAGAGTACAAGGATACCGCGCTGTGTTTTGGCGGCGGTATATACTCAAAGCAACAGTCAAGTCTGCGCGCGGCACAAGGCAGTCGTTGACCGTGAACAATTGCTTCCTACGTCACGCGCCTACAGCTGATCGAGCGCTCAGTGCGAATGCACTGACAGACGTAAACAAATACACAGTCTAATTTCTCCGACTAAATTCTGTATACAGCTACAGTGACTTGTTGAATTGTGTTATTAACATTCAGTATTTTGCAGGATACGGTTGTATAAAGTATTTAAGACCTTCAGGTAAATTCTGTGCGTGTCCGACGTTAAGACGACTTGCTATCGAGAAAATTTCAGAACGAATGTAATTTCCAAGAAGAAACTAATTAACTAAAAAAGGTAACTATTAATTGAGTTCATTTTCAGGTAACATTTTTCCACTTAGGTACGTACTTAGACGTAATTTGCTGCTCGCAATTACGTGATTCATACTTTGTGCTAATTTCATGTTCTATGAATTTACGTGTAAAGCGACGTGCTTGCGTACGTTAACTGATTTGTCAATGTTTTATTAATGAACAGGATTGTTATTTGTATATATTATGCATCGCTTGGCTGCACTGCTTTTTCACTGATGTCATATTTTTTTTTAATTATGTGCCTGCTGTGCTTATTTATTTAAATTATAATTGTAACCTGATTTATTGTGCTGATTGTGATTATGTATGTAAGTTATACTTTGTGATTTATGTGCTTGCGCCTCCATGTTTACTTATTAAGATTACATATGAACATTTATTTGCTTATGCTGATATGATGCTAATGACCTGTTTAATACGTAAGATATATGTTTACTGCTATGCGTATGGATTACATATTTACACATTTCTGTTTTGTTGTCATAACTACTCTTCAATTTAGAATATAGCAATGCTGATGTACAGTGTACAAACATAGAGTTTAGGTCACACTATTGTATTAATTATAGATTGTTCGCTTGGCAGAGCCTCGTTGTAGGGATTGTGCTGCATCCACTTGCTGACATTCTGTTCTCTACTGGTATATTTACTCGCTATTGCAAGTTTTGCTTACGCTCAGTGCCTTATATTTTTAAGATAGGAAAATGAACTGCTATAATTCGACGAACAACATTGGTACAAAGAACTTCGTTGAGGTCACATGAGCTGAGGTTTTATGGAAGCTGTATAAATTTATGCTAATAGGAAGGAAGCTAACGACATGACATACCATTACTAGGTTTAGACCATTGACAGTTATTACACTGCATTTTTTGTGAGCAATTGAAATAGGAAGTGACACTTGACACAAAAAATACTCCACATGTTTGCTTCTGCTATGATTCTTGAAGTGGTGTACACACTGTGAAATATTATGATCATTCACACTCCGTAATCGTACTTAATTACTGAGAGTTATCGAACTAAGTCTGTTAGAGGTCAGGTATGCATTTCTTTTATTTAATGATGGACAAGGAACCAAAATGTATCTTATAATTTATAATGAGTAGAAAATTTGGGTCAGATGGATTACACAGAGGTTGTGTGTGGACACTGTGGCTTCGGATTGTATGGGATGCTGAATTGAAGTTGCATTAGGATTTTATCTGTACTTGTTCGAGGAGACTGACTAGAGGAAAGAGTTGTTATGGAAGTGAAATGATATTGGTGCTGAGGTTTATATGTATCGACGTATTATTGAGGTATTGAGAGTATGTGAAGTAGATGATTATTGGAGTTTTTGTGGACAAGAGGTAAGGTAAATGATATTGATGATAAGAGTTATATGTATCGACGTATTGAAGAAGTATTAGTGATGTATTGAGATTGTGTGAAGCTGATGATTATTGGAGTTTTGGTGTATAAGAGGTAAAGTAAGTGAGGAGCATATTTTTTTTTGTTGGTCTTATGGAACAAGGAGGATGAAGATAGCAGACTAGAACACTAAAATAGAAGGAAGATAGTCTATACACACACTTTGTTAAATCACTAAGCAGTTTATACTTTTTTTTTAAGAGAGGAAGTAATTGCATATCTTGGCTCACTGACAGTTGTTTAACAACAGTACATTTTGATCTGGCTTGGCAAACATTGGTCTTGACATGATGACTATGACGTTGACTAACTATTATTGACTGTTATACATTGCTGCCAGTACTACTTGATACACAGGATGAACATCAGATTTTGACAGAATTACATTTACACAATTAACACTATTCAGTTACACAGTAGTACTTAATGTGAATGAAAGATGAATGAGTGTGTTTTGTGTGTTTTCCTTTACTAATCCTACCCACCTATCTCCTAAATATTATTTTATTTGTTTGTAGTGGCTTGCACTGACACCCATAAATATTATAGGTTTTCTGATATTTGAGTATTTGTAATAGTTAATAGGACAATTATCTGATATCATTTGTGTGTTTGTTATGATTTGTATGTTACTGTAAAAGCATTTGTATGTGCATTCAAACTATTGTTCATGCCTGAACTGTCTGATTAGTGAAGATAAATATTCTGAACTTTTACCTGCACTTTTTCAACATGATGTGTGACATTTAGTCATGTTTAATTTCTGCTGATGAACTGTGTGATCAGTGATTATAAAAAAAATTATGGACTGTTACTTGTACCTTTTCTACATGATTGGTGCCACTAGGACATGTTTAATTTGTGCTCATAAACTCTGATGAACAGTGTGATTAGTGCTAGTGAATTTTATGGAACTGTCTCTGCTGAGAAATGTCACTTGTTGCTGTCTGCACCTACTCAACGTTGCTGGGTGCAACTAATGAACTGTTTTTACTGAACTAATGTCACTTGTTGGTGTCTGCACCAACTCAACATTGCTGGGTGCCACTGATGGACTGCTTCTACTGAACTAATGTGACTTGTTGCTGTGTGTACCTCTGCAACTTTACTGGGTGCCACAGATGGAACTGCTTCTACTGAAATAATGTCACTTGTTGCTGGGTGTACCTGCTAAACTTTGCTGGGTGCAACTGATGGACTGCTTCTACTGAAATGATGGTCACTTGTTGGTGTCTGCACCTACTCAACATTGCTGGGTGCCACTGTTAGAACTGTTTCTACTGAAATGATGTTACTTCTTGCTGTCTGCACCTACTCAACATTACTGGGTGCAACTGATGGACTGTTTCTGCTGAAATGATGTTACTTCTTGGTGTCTGCACCTGCTCAACATTGCTGGGTGCAACTAATGGACTGCTTCTACTGAAATGATATCACTTGTTGGTGTCTGCACTTGCTCTCAACATTGCTGGGTGCAACTGATGGACTGTTTCTACTGAAATGATGGTCACTTGTTGGTGTCTGCACCTGCTTAACATTGCTGGGTACCTCTGATGGATTGCTTCTACTGAACTAATGTGACTTGATGCTGGGTGTACCTGCTAAACTTTACTGGGTGCAACTGATGGACTGCTTCTACTGAAAAGATGTCACCTGTTAGTATCTTTTTTTTGGTATAAACTAATCATTGAAAGCATTTTATGTGAACATTTGTATAAACTGATTTTTTGTATATTGTGTAAACTATTATGTAAAGTCACATGTATGAAAATAAGTTGTATTGCTTACTATTTTTCATATATTAGGTTAGTAAAAGGTCAGTGCAAAGCCAAAATTTTTAACTAATTATGTGATATTTAGGTATTAATATTATCTTTTATTTTTGTCTGTATTTTTCTGGACGAATTTGGTGGTATTTTCACCACCAATGCTGGCAAAAATACCATCAAATTCTGGCCTGTGGAGGAGGGCCATATGAAAGGTGGCTACACTGTGCCACTGCGCCAGAGATTGCGCCAAAGAGTACTATTAAGCCGCCTCCACAGTGATTGTCCAGAGTTCATAGCAGTCAGTGCTAGTAGAGAGTTCGTGGCAGTCAGTGCTTGTTGAGAGCTCGTAGCAGTGTGTGCGTGGGCAGAGCTCGTAGAAGACAGTCGTGCCGAGATGTGCTAGCGGGCACTGCTTGTTGTGAAGTCGGAGCGATATGTTGTGGTAAAGAGTGTTGTTCCATGTTTCATGCAGTTATTTGATGGGAGAGATACCAGATGTTATTGTAATGATCAGAGTGCATTTCGTCAATATATATGAAGGTAAAAACCACAATGTTCTTTTATTATTTGTGTGTCTGAAATAATGCGTCACTACAGGTTCAGTCAACAAAGCATCTGGCTTGTGTTCTGGTATTAGAGTGAATTCTGGTTTTCTTGCGTAATTATAGTTTTTCTAAATTTCTTTTTTCACGTCAGTATAGTTGGTATTTAAAAATTCTTGTCTTGTTGGAGAAGAACCGTGCCAGATGTGGACGTTGAGTCACACTCCCACATACAGAACAGTTACATTTGTGCTTGGATTTTGTAGGTTTTATAGTTGCTGGGGACTTAATTAATTAACTGTGTTTACGAAAATTTTCTTTCATTGTTTGTTGCAGTCAGATAGCGTAATAATTCTAGTCAGGGCCAACCGATTACGAGACACAGCGTAATCGGACATACAGCTACTAAAAAATATTTTCAATCATATATTTAATTAAGCCCCCATGCACTGTGATTCTCGGCGTTGTCGGCTCTTCAAATCTTTTAATTGTGTGGCTGATGTTTTTTTCCGAAAGCCAGATGGTATATGGTCAGACTCATACATTCCACACAACCAATATAAATAGTGGTTTTGTTACCATGTCCCCAAATTCTGATGGAATGTTGTCTCTCACTTCTGCATTATTCGAATGTATATCTTCCAATGCTCCATTAAACTCTGCTTGTAACAGGGGATCCCCCATCTTCTCCCTACTGACTCCTGTTTCTTCTTCCATCACGTCACCAAATAAATCCTCCTCCTCACAGCAGCTTTCAATGTACTCATTTCACGTATCTACTCTCTATTTAACAGTGGAAATCCCATTGTACTCATAATTTTAGGACCTTGCTTTTAGTTTGGTTGGTTTGGCTCTTCTATATACGGTGTCAGTCCTTCTAAGAATCATTTGCTTTCGAATTTCTTCCCATTTTTCATGCAAAAATTTCGTCTTGGCTTCCCTGCGTTTCCTCTTTATTCCATTCCTGTCTTGTATTTCTCTGTATCTGACTTTGCTGGAACATTTTCGTACTTTCTTCTTTCATCGATCAATTGAAGTACTACTTCTGTTACTGATTCCTTCTTCGCAATTAACATCCTTGTAGCTGTGTTTTTCTTTCCAAACTCTGTGATTGCTTTTTTCAGATAAATCCAGTTTTTTCAATAGAACCGTCCACTGTAACATTAATTGTCGCAGTATCTATAGCCTTAGAGAACTTAAAGCATATCACTTCATTCTGAAGTTCTTCTGTTCCCCAGTTCTTTGCGCTTTCATCCCTCCTGACAGATGTTGTAGGCTTCAGCCCACTACTAAATTGTGATCAGAGTCTACATCTGCTCCTGTATCGCCTTGCTATCATGTTCCTGATTTCGGAATCTCTGCCTGAACATGACGTGATCTAACCGGAAACTGCTGTTATCCCTTGGCGTTTACCAAGTATACCCTCTCCTCTTGCGATTCTTGATCAAAGTAGTCGCTATTATTGCAGAATTCAATTAATCTTTCTCCTCTCTCCTTCCTACTACTAATCCCATATTCTCCCATAAACCTTTCTTCCTCCACAACTGCATTCAAATCCCCCATGACTAGTAGATTTTCATGTCCCTCTATGTACTGAATTACCTGTTCAATATCCTCATATGCTTTCTCTTCCACTTCATGTTAGTCTGGCAAAGTTGGTATGTTTACATTAACTATTGTTGTTGGTGTTAGTTTGCTATCGATTCTGAGGAGAACAACCATGTCACTGAAGTGTTAACAGTAACTCATTGTTTGCCTTATTCCTGTCCATAACGAATCCTAATCCAGTTATATCATTTCCTATATTCAGACTGAGGCTTTTCATATTCCAACTTAAGAAACATGTTTGTTGAAATGTGGCACACATGTGACAACAGATTCATGCTACGATCTGTCTTGTTTCTGTATTAACAAGAGTTCTGCTAAGAATTTGTCTTTAAATGCTGAAACAATCTTATCATAAATGTCTAAATGTAACCCCAATCTTTTTGCATTACAGGCCAGGAGAAAGTAAGTGTATTGATTTATTCTCTACTCACAAGTAAATTTACTTCACAATTTTTAATAAATTCCACGGGATGACCACTTTTCTACTTCATTGTGTATCGAACGTTTCCTCTTTATTTAAAATTTCGGCATTATTTATCATACCGCTTGTGGTAACATTTAGAAATATACTTTAACTGCTGTTCCAAAGAGTCTACTATACCACAAAATTCTGAAGTTGTATTTTAGTGTTTGTTCCAGTTTGTCTTGCTCTTTCTCCTAAAAACATAAATGTTTGTATATGCTACTCCGCACTCAAGAAACAATATTCCAAAATTTGGTTGCTTTTTCCCCGATTTGTTCGCTAGTCTCTCTTTTCATTACGGAAAATTATTACTGTGTTTTCATCTCTAGAACAATTTCAACATTTTCTTTGATTCTTTATTTTTCATATTGATTTTATTGTTGACATGTGTGACCTAACTTTGAACTTCAGTTAGTTCTTTCTCAGCGGAACTCGCCGATTCACAGATCTCTGTTATTTTGCTTTGCTTACGCACTCCGATTGTAGAAACATGTTAGTAACAGTAACTTTCGCCTATCGCTTAATTTGCTTTTTAAAATAATGAAATAAGTCTTCAAACAATATTTGTTCCCGTCTTACATGTAAGATCACTCTTCAATTCTGTGATATGCAGTAGTTTCCATTCTACTAGTAAATGCATATTTGTTACAAAGGTCACTTTTCAGGATACTGTTACTAATGACAAATCAAGTACTTCAGTCTTTAGTTACTTTCTCATCACTCAATATTTTTACACCAAACAGTTCAATGTTTCAACTGCGTCAGAAACCAGTATACATTTTCTTTCTCAAAATTGATAATATGGTCTCCAAAATCGGTCGTCAGCCATGAAGACAAAAATACTGATAACAGATTTAGAACTGAAATTTGAAATCATTCTTCAAACTTTCCTGCAAATAATTAGTTTTCTTCAGGACAGGGCAGATGTGAGTGAGGGATGTGTCTGTACTTTTACAACCAAATTTGTAAATTTATTCAAATAGAAATGACATTACTCCTTTAAACTTGTTAATTTTCACTGAGCTAGAAAGTATCCGGAATTCGAATAATGAAGAATGAATATTTCTAAGTGACCTTCGACAAACTGCATAGCTACCTACTTGTTTCTTATTGTACGGAATATGAACTCACAGACATAAATTTAGTCTCTGTTAAATGATATTGGATAGATGGCATAAGATACTTTCAAAGTATGGTATCATACATTACTATAAAAAATCACAATATTATTTCGGAAAGGAAGGCAACACTTTGACACTGGAAACTCATCTCTCCTGTATGGCCATTAAAGATAATAATTCTTGTTTTTCAGCTGCATTGCAGTCGTGTGTCTTGTTCAGATAATATTTTATCTTATCTTAAGTCCTCGTTGTTTATAAATAGTTAGAGTCGTCATTTTCCTGTCGGCCAAATCGTTTATCGTAAATGTGGTGCAAGCCATCACCACACAATTTTTCCTGGAATTATCTTGAATCCAAGGCAACGATTTAAATGACGTGGCCTATTTCGAGTACTTTAAAAAGTGGTAATCGACGTTTTGCTCTATGCTATGCTGCCCTATTTTCCAGTACAAATATTAAGTTTATACCGAGTATTCTAAGCGTCAACTTCCCTCTAATACTCTCTGGAAGAGTTAGGACTGCTGCTTGCCCACTTGCCCGTGAGCGTCGCACAACAACCAGAGAAACGGCGAAAGTGTAAAAAGCGTTGTGATTCCCATACTTTTGTGGTGGAAGACCACACTCCTAATTTTGCAACAAGATTCTTCCATCAGGAGGAGCACTGACATTTACATACAAATAGTTAACATAAAAATCAAAATGGTAGCCAGGGGCGGTTGTTGTATAAGAGCACAAGACCACGTGAACAATATAACTTTTGACTACTCGCGGATTTATTGCTTATTTTGCTTGGAATGCTGTTAAATGTGAAGTAGATGAGGTAGTTTCGAATGCACGGCTCTAAATCTATCGCGCCATGCTACGTTGCTTTCCTCTAGACTCCGTGAAACTTGGCATCAGGATCACGTGCACACCTTCTATTGTGCATGTTTGAATGAGCTTTTTTGCATGCACAACTCGTATGGCGCAGTAGCCTTACGGGCCTAATACATACAGATTTCACAAGCAAAGTGTGCAGTTCAAGTCGTGCATTGCTAGCCCCTACCACCAACTGCAATGAACTATAGGTTTTCGTCAGTGCCGGCGGGTGGCAGCACATTTTCAGCACACTCTTATGCCCGTTCGCTTGGGCATAGATCCCACTAGAAGGTAGCGCACTCCTCAGATACGCCAGTTCACTCACTATATAATGAAATTACATCGAACATCAGTATATGTTATAGTTATACTAATAGAAAAACCTATTTTGTGGGAATCTGAATGAGATGTAACGCACTAAATTTTGGGTTTTATCATGCAGTAATGAGACAATGAGAACCGTAAGGCACATCATCGTTGATTGTGAGACTGCAGCCTTTATTCATGTTTTTGACACCCGTTGATTTTATTGTGGGTCAGGTTTACGTGTGCTGCAGGCCCACAATGTATATGTGAACTTTCACGAAAGGCTTTTCACTGGTTTCTCTGATATTCACTTATATGTGGGATCTACGGCGATCTGCTTTTGACCCTTATTGTTCTCACCGCGTCATTTGTATTCTAATGAAGTGGCCATGTTAGCAGACATTACTCCTTGAATTTAATCAGCTCCACAAACGATAGTTTGTATTTGGTGTTGTTTGTTTATTATGAAGGAACCAGATTTCGTGTGCGGTGTAAACATGAATTCTGTTGAATCTCTTTTAAGTGTTAACGGAAAAGGAAATTACCAGGATAGGTTAGCCACAAAGGAACTAGGGCCTCCCAGACCGGACCTGATGACTCAGAAAGCCATGAAATCAAATAAGCACGACTACAAGCGAACATTTAGGGATTTTGTAATTTTTTCGAAAAAAATAAAACGCATGAAAACTCCCACTTACATAAAAATGCAAAAGGAGTGAGCGAAAGCTTAAATATTATTTCGTTCTTGCCCTAAAGTGTACTTACTATGTCAAAGACAAGAAAATTCCGAAAACAAACACTACTTCGTCTTCAGACAAGTTTTGCATGTAGTTACTATACACATCAAAAAAAAGTTTGGCATCACCCCGGTTCCCAGAGGTCCTGAAGATTGACGTTCACTGTGGGTATTGTAACGCAGACACAGTCCCTTTCACTGTTCAAAGGTGTCACTAAACCTGCCCCAAGATGTAAACGACCATGCATGAGCAGCGACATTTAGACAGAGGAGGTCCGACAGCCGATCGAGTTCCAGTCATTCCACCAGGAAGGAGGTACACAGCTGGTCTTATCAGTAGTTCAACCATGCCTAGACGGACAATGCCGCTGTTCGATCGCGTCCCTGCATTGTTACTTTGTGTCAGGAAGGACTCTAAACAAGGGGAGTTTCCAGGCGTCTCGGAGTGAACCAAAGCGATGTTGTTTGGACATGGAGGAGATACAGATACAGGAACTGTCGGTGACATGCCTCGCTCAGGCCGCCAAAGGGCTACTACTGCAGTGGTTGACCGCTACCTTCGGATTATGCCTCGGAGTAACCCTCAAAGTAACGCCACCAAGTTGAATAATCCTTTCGTGCAGCTACAGGACGTCGTGTTACGACTCAAACTGTGTGCGGTAGGTTGCATGGCGCTCAACTTCACTCCCGACGTCCATGGCGAGGTCCATCTTTGCAACCACGTGTAAGGGGTCCGTAGGCCCTTACTATAACTTTGCACTCAGCACAGGTCGATAGGGCGAACAATCGATTGTGACGTGTTGCGAGAGCGAGTGTCGAGATGCGCCAGAGTGCTTGGCATGAATGGTGTGTGTGTGGAGGCCATTATTGGAATACAGGGTTTCAAAACCGAGAAGGGTGGTTAGACCCCTAAATAATAAATGAATACCGGGAAAGTGATGAAGTATCTTTTTAAAAGTGATCAGTGACATTACTAGTCCCGATATTTAGTTTCGCGTCTACCGCGGCGACCTAACCTTGGATTGCAGTGTTGGATGCAGTGATGGATTAGCGTGTGACGATAATGGAAAATGAAGAAAGCCTGTGCTGAGATTAGCCGTAATTAGATATGTATGACGAAGGCAGTGGCTGTCTCCTTTTTGTGTTTTGCGAAGAATATAAGTTCGTAATTAGTAAAACTATCTTGGTGTTCCTTATTACTATACATTCAGTATTATAGTATTGAACAGGACGAACTGGAAAGTAACAACTTCCGTAGCAGTCAGTTCCGATTACCAGCCCCATTAGGTTCACAGTCATGTTAATAATAAATATTGGGCTGCTATTCGATCAGATCAGGTCACGATAAAAATGGAGGTGTTACACCTTGGCTTACCGTGAAAGGACAAGCTCAATCTTTGGATGAATAGTAAAGAACAATAGGTAATTTTATCTTGCTTAACGCAAGAAAAATTTTCCAATTTCGAAGGAAGACAGTATGTACACTTTAAACTTGTGGCAACAAATTCATTCGGTTAAATGATTACCGTAGTTAAAACTGCATAACCATAACGAATGTTGGTCGGTGGACAATGTCTACACCACGTTTCGCAAAATTAAAAATCACATGAAGAAACAGTGCATCTTGAACAATACGAAGTAATAGCATCTTACGATTTTGAATAAACTGTTTTTTCGCCATATTAGATAAGAGTAGTAGTGTCGATAAAGTGTGTTATAATGTGCAAACGCGTATATCCGCACGAAAAACTGTGAAAAGTGAACACCAAAGAAAGACATCTGTGAACATTACCACAACAAAACGAGCCAAGAATTCGTCACGAAAGCTTTTAATGAAGTGTTTAATAGTAATGTTATGACCTAAATTGCTTTTTGAATGATGAAAATCGAGCAACTTCATGTGGACCCATAAACTGTTATGCAGGCGACAAGTTATGTGGCGACGCATTTGTTGAATGACGTCATGCAGACCCGTGCAGCAGCTGCGCCAAAGACCTTCAATCCGCCAGGTGATTTCATACATAATTCCAACTACCTGTGCAAGGAATAGGTCAGACGCACAAGCACTACACTGGACAGCGACCAGTGCGACTTCGAGACACCGAGCGCCAACCCGCATCTAGCGGCCGAACTACAAACTACACCCGCCTACAGCGCCACGGAGCGGCAGACTGAGAACTACAGCGACTCATCACAGATCTCCAGCGCGACTTCACGCGGCCCCGGCGGCAGTACATTCAGCGGCACGTCACAAAAGTGCCACGCCCACTTCAAACGTCAAAACATCGTGACTCATGGTAACGTCAGTTGGTGAGTGAAGACAACTGGTTAGCATAACATTAAATTGCAATATACTATCTTCACAATAAATAAACAGTTTTAAACTGTGTTTTGCCTTAGAACAAGTGCCCAATTACAGCAATTTCAGAAAATTTTACGAAACATACTCTGAAATATAGCATGCTTATTTATGCATACTGTGCTGCCCAAACAGTGATTATGCAGATATGCTAATTGTTTTTGGAGATTTTACGTTTATAGATTTAATGAATGGTGTGATTTGTCTTATTTAAAACATTTTACATAAACTGTGTATGTGAAAATTGATATTTGAATTTATTACGCTTTGAGAGTCGTTATGTTCAGTAGTCATGCATATTGTATCAATTTTAGGATTAACTGAAGATACTGCAGTTAATATTTCATTAGTTTATCGGTAATTAGGAGTGTTTTGGGTTACAAGAGGTTATTTTATATTACTTGCTTGTGCATTAAAAATAAACCAAACATGTCTACTGAAGATAAGCAGGAGGTTTGTGAGGCAGTAGCTGAAAGGAAAGCGATAGGACAGGAAGACAGAGATGATTCAGGAATCAGTGATTATGGATTGTCATTAGAAAGCCCATTAGCACATTCAACTAGTTACCCTGAGACTCCAGGATAAACGACAAGAGATAAGTCAGTTTCAGAGGGTGAGGATATACGGTCAATGTTAGCAGACTTGCTAAAGGAAACCAAGGCAACAAAAGAGAAATTACGAGAAACTAGAGAAAGGGAAGAAACATTCTGCAAATTATTAAAGGAAGGTTTACAAGAAACTAAAGAAAGGGAAGAAATGTTCCTCAAATCATTAAAGGAAGATTTACAAGAAACCAAAGAAAGCTTAGAAAAATCATTTAAGTAAACTCTAGCACAAGAGATCAAAACATCCCAAAGGAAGATAGAATATAATCTGAAGAAGGAAATGCAGGAGTTACAAGAACGAATGAAGATGGACATCAACGAGAGAGAGAGTAAGCTACAGAAGAGCATAGACCAAGTTCAAGGAGATGTGGAGAAGTTGGAAGGAAAGATAACAAAAAAGATAGAAGATGATATTAAAGAAACTAAAGCCGAATTGGAAGAAAGGAGCACCGAAGTGGAAACAAATTGCAGTCATCAAATCGCCGAGGTGACGCAGGTGCAGAAACAATGCAATGATGTGGTTAAGGGGATAGGAGATAGGAAAACCAACTGGCTGTCAATCTGAAAAATTCTATATCCGTGCAACGAGAAGAGGATAACAAGAGGGTCGCAAATGGAGTGCAACAATTGGAGAGCAAGAGAGAAGAAATTGATAAACGAATTAGCAATGCAACTTTAACCATTGGGGAAGGTAGAGTCGTTACGTTGATGAGCGGTAATAGTCGGTACGTCCAGAACAATACAGGGCAGAAGCATAAACCAAAAGGAGGGTTGCACCCAATGATATTTATGAAATGGTTAAAAGGAGTTTTCCCAGCGCAGACAAGATTCAGTTTGCAATAGATAGGATGGAAGGTGAGGCCTTCACTTGTGGAGTCAGGAGGAAGGAAGGGATTACTAATTACAGTCAGTTTGAAGGGGAATTCTTGAAGAAATACTGGTCCAAAAGTCATCAGTTTGCAGCACTTGTGGACCTACTACACCGCAAGTCACTTAATACATGGAGAGGAACGTTGAGAGAGTTTGCCGAACATTTGTGGGAATTAAATGAGACCTTGGAACAATCCCTGAGTGATGACATAATGATATCAGCGATAAAAAGAAGATTGAGCTGGTGAATGCAAGAAACTGTATCCAGGAGCCTAATTAAAGATAGGGAGGCCTTGATTGAGATACTGGAACAGTTGGAATCTGTTCAATCACAGGAACACAACAAAACTAATGATCAAAACCGAGAGGGAAGTAGTAACCAAAGGAATCATTTTAATAATTCATCTAATTATTGAGGAAGAGGTGGTGGCCATAGGTATAGGAACCATGGTGGTGAACGGCTATGGAGAAATGATTGGAGAAGGAGTGAAGAACTGAGAGATCATGAGAGAGGAAGGGATAGGCGAATGAATGACACAGTGCATATAGAAGAGGCGGAGAGACCAGAAAACTGAATGACACTCCTGATGAGGTCCGGTCAGGAGCGAGAGCTACAAGGACCAGAATAAACCTAATAACACACGACAATGGTGGAGATCTAAGAGGAGATCTACTGGAGGAAAGAAGTAGGATTCCCAAAGAAACCATACTACCCATGATAGGGATCAAGCTATGTGGACTGAATATTGAGGCATTAGTTGACACAGGAAGTGAAGCATGTGCAATATCCAAGAGGCTATATGAACAGGTACTGAAAGCAAACATTAGATTGCCTAGTTTCCCAGTGAGTGGAGTTAGAATTGTGAATGCATTGGGTGCAAGGAGTAAACCTATTAAAGAACAAGTGTTGATTACCTTCAAGATAGAGGGAGAAGAATACAAAGCAAATTTTTGGTGGTGGCTTGATTGAACACATCAATTATTTTAGGAATAGATTGGTTGAATGAAGTTGAAGTGATAGTGAATTTTGATGAAGGTACTATCAAGGTCAAAGGAAGAAAGGGAGAAGAGAAGAGGTTAAAGTTTGCTGAGGGTAGTGCATTAAAAGAAGAGGAAGAATTTAAAAGGAAAAGTTTGTGTTGTGAAGAGAAACCCACAGTAGTATATGGGGAAGAGGAACTAGAAGAAGTAGTGTTGGTGTACTCTGAGGGATTAGCATGAGAGGGTCAACATGAAGAGGATAAGATCAGTAAAAAGTTGGATGAAATGACACACCTAGATGAGGAGATTAAGAGGAAATTAGCCACAGTATTATACAGGCGTTGTAAGGTATTTTCTCAACGGCCAGGTATTTTGAAAGGGGTGGAGTGTAAGCTAAAGATAAAGAACCATAAACCGTTCAATATAAAACAGTATTCCATTCCCCAGGCGAAAAGAAGAGCAGTACATGAAGAGATACAGAGGATGATGGATCTTGGTGTTATGGAAAGGGCCAGCAGTCAATATAACAACCCCCTATTTGTTGTTAGTAAGAAGGATGGAAAGTTGAGGATAGTTTTAGATGCACGGACAAAGAGAGTGCATGGTAAGGGGCACGTGGAAAACATAAAAAGGTACTACTCGGACGAGAACAGGGATAACCCAGATGAGGAAGTGCAATTCGATTATGGCGAATGTCTTAAATGGGGTGTTCAAGCTCCATGATGTAGTTGAGTAAGACATGTTTGGAACATTTAGTTGTTAATCGGACATTTGAAAAAGGGGAATGTTTATTTGCATTGTATTTTCTGATGTATTATAAATAGAGCTTCATATTTCATATCAACAATTACTTGAGAATGGCTGTGAAACCTGTTACAACTAAGTTGTAATATACTAACTCATATGTCATGTGTTCACATAATAATTTTGATTGTATGTCATGTGTTACATTCAATGTGGACTGTAGAGGATTATTGCTGCTTGATGGAAAATTGTGATTTGGACAATGCCATGTTTGTGAGATGTAATAACCTTTCGTAGAATATTATTATGGAGGCAGGGGTGTTTCTCCTCCGGTGAGTCTTGCCGTCGGCAAGACTCACCGGAGGAGAAACACCCCTCTGAAGATGTCCAGCGCAGCTCTGGACGAAACGTTAGGAGCTGAAGAGTTTTATGGACCACGACCTTACATCCCGGAAGGTTTACCAGAGGATATGTCATCCGGTCGTGAAAGCCTTCATACTATGGTCTGTAGGCCCTTACTATAACTTTGGACTCAGGACAGGTCGATAGGGCGAACAATCGATTGTGACGTGTTGCGAGAGCGAGTGTCGAGATGCGCCAGAGTGCTTGGCATGAATGGTGTGTGTGTGGAGGCCATTATTGGAATACAGGGTTTCAAAACCGAGAAGGGTGTCACCATCGCCGTGGTTAGACCCCTAAATAATAAATGAATACCGGGAAAGTGATGAAGTATCTTTTTAAAAGTGATCAGTGACATTACTAGTGCCGATATTTAGTTTCGCGTCTACCGCGCCGGCCTAACCTTGGTTTGCAGTGTTGGATGCAGTGATGGATTAGCGTGTGACGATAATGGAAAATGAAGAAAGCCTGTGCTGAGATTAGCCGTAATTAGATATGTATGACGAAGGCAGTGGCTGTCTCCTTTTTGTGTTTTGAGAAGAATATAAGTTCGTAATTAGTAAAACTGTCTTGGTGTTCCTTATTTCAACGGTGGTAACATTAAGAGTGCAATGGGAATTCGACTGCTAAATGCAGAGGAGAGAGCAGATAGGTGGAAAGAATACATTGAAAGCCTCTATGAGGGTGAAGATTTGTCTGATACGATAGAAGAAGAAACAGGAGTCGATTTAGAAGAGATAGGGTATCCAGTATTAGAATCGGAATTTAAAAGAGCTTTGGAGGACTTACGGTCAAATAAGGCAGAAGGGATAGATAACATTCCATCAGAATTTCTAAAATCATTGGGGGAAGTGGCAACAAAACGACTATTCGCGTTGGTGTGTAGAATATATGAGTCTGGCGATATACCATCTGACTTTCGGAAGAGCATCATCCACACAATTCCGAAGACGGCAAGAGCTGACAAGTGCGAGAATTATCGCATAATCAGCTTGACAGCTCATGCATCGAAGCTACTTACAACAATAATATACAGAAGAATGGAAAAGAAAATTGAAAATGCGCTAGGTGACAATCAGTTTGGC
This sequence comes from Schistocerca piceifrons, assembly GCF_021461385.2. Lineage (NCBI taxonomy): Eukaryota > Metazoa > Arthropoda > Insecta > Orthoptera > Acrididae > Schistocerca > Schistocerca piceifrons. The sequence goes on from NC_060144.1 coordinate 250,220,955, forward strand.
TTTAGGAAAAGTAAAGGGACGAGAGAGGCAATTCTGACGTTATGGCTAATAATGGAAGCATGGTTAAAGAAAAATCAAGACACTTTCATAGGATTTGTCGACCTGGAAAAAGCGTTCGACAATATAAAATTGTGCGAGCTGTTCGAGATTCTGAAAAAAGTAGGGGTAAGTTATAGGGAGAGACGGGTCATATACAATATGTACAACAACCAAGAGGGAATAATAAGAGTGGACGATGCATGGGGGCTTATTTAAATATATGATTGGAAATACTTTTTAAATTTTTCGTAGCTGTTATGTCCGATTACGCTGTGTCTCGTAATCGGTTGGCCCTGACTAGTATTATTACGCTATCTGACTGCAAAAAACAACAACAAGAATGAAATGAAAATTTTCATTAACACAATTAATTAATTAAGTCCCCAGCAACTATAAAATCTACGAAGCCAACAAGCACAAGTGTAGCTGTTCTGTATGTGGTAGTATGACTCAACGCACATCTGGCACGGTTCTTCTTCAACAAGACAAGAATTTTAAATACCAATTATACTGACGTGATAAAAGAAAATTAGAAAAACTATAATTACGCAAGAAAACCAGAATTACAGTCTAATACAAGAGCACAAGCCAGATGCTTTGTTGACTGAACCTGTAATGATGCATTATTTGAGACACACAAATAATAAAAGAACATAGTGGTTTTTACCTTCATATATATTGACGAAATGCACTCTGATCATTACAATATCTTCATTAGAATAACATCTGCTATCTCTTCCATCAAATAACTGGATAAAACATGGAAGAAACACTCCTTACTACAACATCTCGACAAGCCTTGCCCACTAGCACATCTCAACACGAACTGTCTTCTACAAGCTCTGCCCACGCACTGACTTCTACGAGCTCTCGACAAGCACAGACTACTACGGGCTCTCAACAAGCACTGTGGAGGCGGCTTAATAGTACTCTTTGGCGCAATCTCTGGCGCAGTGGCTCAGTGTAGCCACCTTTCATATGCTCCTCCTCCACAGGCCAGAATTTGATGGTATTTTTGCCAGCATTGGTGGTGAAAATACCACCAAATTCGCCCACAAAAATACAGACAAACATAAAAGATAATATTAATACCTAAATATCACATAATTAGTTAAAATTTTGGCTTTGCACTGACCTTTCAATAACCTAATATATAAAATACAGTAGGCAATACAAATTCTTTTCATACATGTGGTTTTACATAATAGTTTACACAATACACAAAAAATCAGTTTATACAAATGTTCACATAAAATACTTTAAATTGTTCAAAAAAAACAAATAGTTGATAATTCCAGCCCAGCAATGGTCAACAGGTGCAAACACCAACAAGTGACATAATTTCCATGGAAGTAGCTTCATCTGTGCACCCAGTAATGTTGAGCCAGTGCAGACAGCAAAAAGTAACAGTTCATAATATTTACCATCACTAATCAGACAGTTCAGGCATGAACAATAGTTTGAATGCACATACAAATTCTTTTACACTAAACATTCAAATCATAACAAACACACAAATGATGTCAGATAATTTTCATATTAACTATTACAAATACTATAATATTTATGGGTGTCAGTGCAAGCCACTACAAAGAAATAAAATAATATTTACGAGATAGGTGGGTAGGATTAGGAAAGGAAAACACACAAAACACACTCATTCATCTTTCATCCACATTAAGTACTACTGTGTAATTGAATGGTGTTAACTGTGTAAATGTAATTCTGTCAAAATCTGATGTTCATCATGTGTATCAAGTAGTAGTGGCAGCAATGTATCACAGTCAATAATAGTTAAGTCAACGTCATAGTCGTCATGTCAAGACCAATGTTTGCGAAGCCAGATCAAATGTATTGTTGTTGAACAACTGTCAGTGAGCCAAGATATGCAAATACTTCCTCTCTTCAAAAAAATGTATATATTGCTTAGTGATTTAACAAAGTGTGTGTATAGACTATCTTCCTTCTACTTTAGTGTTCTAGTCTGCTATCTTCATCCTCCTTGTTCCATAAGACCAACAAAAAAAAATGTGCATCTCACTTACTTTATCTCTTATCCACCAAAACTCCAATAATCATCAACTTCACATAATCTCAATAATACCTCAATAATACCTCTTCAATACATCGATACATATAAACCTTACTGCCAATATATGCTCCTCACTTACTTTACCTCTTATCCACCAAAACTCCAATAATCATCAACTTCACACAATCTCAATAATACCTCTTCAATGCGTCAATACATATAAACCTTATTATCAATATCATCTCACTTCCAACACAACTCTTTCCTCTAGCCAGTCTCCTCGAACAAGTACAGATAAAATCCTAGTGCAAACTTCAGTTCATCATCCTATACAATCTGAAGACACATTGTCAACACATAACCTCTGTGTAATCCGTCTCACCCAAATCTTCTACTCATTATGAATTATAAACAAAAGAAAAGCATACATGACCTCTAACAGACTTAGCTCGAATAACTCTCAGTAATTAAGGACGATTACGGAGTGTGAATAATCATAATATTTCACAGTGTGCACACCACTTCAAGAATTATGGCAAACAGAAGCAAACATGTGGAGTATTTCTTGTGTCAAGTGTCACTTCCTTTTACAATTGCTCACGAAGAATGCAGTGTAATAATTGTTAATGGTCTAAACCTAGTAATGGTATGTCATGTCGTTAGCTTCCTTCCTATTAGCATAAAGTTATACAGCTTCCATAAAACCTCAGCTCATGTGACTTCAACGAAGTTCTTTGTACCAATGTCGTTCGTCGAATTATAGCAGTTCATTTTCTTATCTTAAAAATATAAGGCACTGAGCGTAAGCAAAACAAGGAATAGCGAGTAAATATACCAGTAGAGAACAGAATGTCAACAAGTGGATGCAGCACAATCCTTACAACGAGGCTCTGCTAAGCGAACAATCTATAATTAATACAATAGTGTGACCTACACTCTATGTTCATACACAGTATATCAGCATTTCTATATTCCAGATTAAAGAGTAGTTATGACAACAACAGATATGTATAAATATGCAATCCATACGCAAAGCAGTAAACATGTCATTAGCATCATATCAGCATAAGCAAATAAATGTTCATATGTCATCTTAATAAGTAAACATGGAGGCGCAAGCAGATAAATCACAAAGTATAACTTACATACATAAACACAGTCCGCACAATTAATCAGGTGACAATTATAATTTAAATAAATAAGCACAGCAGGCACATAATAAAAAAATATGACATCAGTGAAAAAGCATAGCAGCCAAGCGATGCATAATATACACAAGTTACAACCCAGTTCATTAATAATCATTGTCAAAATCAGTTAATGTACGCAAGCACGTCGCTTCACAAGTAAATTCATAGAACATGAAATTAGCACAAAGTATGAATCACGTAATCGCGAGCAGCAAACTACGTGCAAAGCACGTACGTAAGTGGAAATATGTTATCTGAAAAATGAACTCAATTAATAGTTACCTTTTTTAGTTTATTAGTTTCTTCTTCGAAATTACATTCTTTCTGAAAATTTCTCGATAGAAAGTCGTCTTAACGTCGGACACGCACAGAATTTACCTGAAGTTCTTAAATATTTTATAGAACCGTATCCTGAAAAATACTGAATGTTAATAACATAATTCATCAAGTCACTATAGCTTTATACTGAATTTAATCGGAGAAATTAAACTGTGTATTTGTTTACGGCTGTCAGTGCATTCGCACTGAGCGCTCGATCAGCTGTAGGCGCGTGACGTAGGAAGCAATTGTTCGCGGTCAACGACCGCCTTGTGCGGCGCGCAGACTTGACTGTTGCTTTGAGTATGTGCCGCCGCCAAAACACAGCGCGGTATCCTTGTACTCTCCGCATGTTTACATCTAGCTGTTAGTTTCTCACAAGTATGTCATTCTACAAAAATTTTTTTGTGGTAGGTACAGCATAATTACGAATAGCGTCTAATTTTTTTTGGATCAGGAAGAATACCTTCTGTAGAAATAAAGTGACCGAGAAATTTCACCTGAGAACGACCAAATTCAGATTTTTCTAAGTTCACTCTAATGCCAACTCTTACAAAAATACGTAATAATGAATCCAAAATTTTGTTATGCTCATTCCAAGAACGTTTACCAATAAGAATGTCGTCAACATATGAAGTAATATTGTCACGAAGATTAACAGGTAAACTTTCATTTAAACTAGGAATGAATGCTGCTGAAGGTACAGTAAGCCCAAACGGTAATTTACGAAATCACTTTTAGGTACAATTAGTCAAATCCGGTTATTGTTTACTTACTCACTAGATAGATTGATAGTCGAAGAGTTGGTTTGACAGATGCAAAGAATAGTAAAAGAGTAGGCAGCGGTGCAGAAAACTGAAAGAGAAATAGCACCACTACAGCTCGGGGCCCTATGCTCGCTACGGCACATATTCACTTAGAGTAGTGAATCCCCTGAGGACTTTATTAACTGCACATAAGTTCTAGTTTGTGACTTTGTGGCACATCTGGCGGAAGTGCGAACGTAAATTGATCTAGCCATGCACATGGATGTATGTCATTCTTAGAGTTGCGGAAGATCTTAAATTTCCGAACAGTCAAAAAGTGTTTATAGTCAAAGTTTTCGCCTCGTGGCGACAAAGACATACCGCGTCTGTCCCAGTCCGAATGTCGATTATTGTAAAGTTCGCGCGCCTGGCGCTCTCTTGTTGCATCCCGTAAATGAAACAAATTATTTTCTTCAAACCCCTCTACTACCTGTGATTCTAAATTTCTTCTGCTATCTTTTCCTACAATTTCGCCTTCGATCAGTTTGACTTGCTTTCGTAATGCCTCAACTTCCCTTTTAACGCATTCATTAAATTTTCCCTGATTTTCAACATGCTTATTTATGTTCTGATACTCTTCGGTTTCTGAAAATGGTAATGGAGCTGTATCATCCGAATCTCTGTCCCCATGTAAACTAAGATTTGTCAATTTATCTGAAATCTCCTCAACTCTTTCCGATAAGTCACCTATTTGTTCTTTCTGTTTATTTACGTCTTCCGTAAGTGTCGCGACTCAGGTTTCAGTGTTGACACATTTGGTAGTTAGCTGTTCATATTGTTGTGTTAGATTATTTATTCTGTCATTTGGTACGGATTCCTCGATTCTCTCAAATATTTCTTTCTTATCGTGTGCACGTTGTAAATTTAACTCTGAAATTTTTGTACTATCACGCGATCTCTTTCTTCCTGTTCTCTATCCTGTTCCCTTTGTCTAATCTCTACTGCAACTAATCTATTGTTATGAGAATTCAAAATCGGTTGTACTTCTTCTCTGATTTCTTTCTTTAAGTCATCTTTCATATTTTTGAAACATGTCCCTGTTCGTGAGCCTAACTGTGTTTCCATTGTTCCCATATCAGTTTCTAATTCAGATCGTAACTGTAAAGTTCGCGCGCCTGGCGCTCTCTTGTTGCATCCCGTAAATGAAACAAATTATTTTCTTCAAACCCCTCTACTACCTGTGATTCTAAATTTCTTCTGCTATCTTTTCCTACAATTTCGCCTTCGATCAGTTTGACTTGCTTTCGTAATGCCTCAACTTCCCTTTTAACGCATTCATTAAATTTTCCCTGATTTTCAACATGCTTATTTATGTTCTGATACTCTTCGGTTTCTGAAAATGGTAATGGAGCTGTATCATCCGAATCTCTGTCCCCATGTAAACTAAGATTTGTCAATTTATCTGAAATCTCCTCAACTCTTTCCGATAAGTCACTTATTTGTTCTTTCTGTTTATTTACGTCTTCCGTAAGTGTCGCGACTCAGGTTTCAGTGTTGACACATTTGGTAGTTAGCTGTTCATATTGTTGTGTTAGATTATTTATTCTGTCATTTGGTACGGATTCCTCGATTCTCTCAAATATTTCTTTCTTATCGTGTGCACGTTGTAAATTTAACTCTGAAAATTTTTGTACTATCACGCGATCTCTTTCTTCCTGTTCTCTATCCTGTTCCCTTTGTCTAATCTCTACTGCAACTAATCTATTGTTATGAGAATTCAAAATCGGTTGTACTTCTTCTCTGATTTCTTTCTTTAAGTCATCTTTCATATTTTTGAAACATGTCCCTGTTCGTGAGCCTAGCTGTGTTTCCATTGTTCCCATATCAGTTTCTAATTCAGATCGTAACTGTGATCCCACTGCTTTCATCTCGGTTTCAATTGTTCCTATTTTTGAGCATAACCGTGTTGTCATTGCTTTCATTTCTGTTTTTAATTCAGATCCCAAAGTTCCCATCCGTGTTATCATTGCTTCCATCCTGGTTTCTAACCGTGATCCGACATTTAATATTGCACTCATTAACTGCTCCATAGTAACTGGTTCGAAACTCTTTTCACCCTTAACGTTTCCCGCGAAATCGACTTCTTTCATCATAGCTGTAAAGCTATCTTTGTTCGATACTATTACCGAATCTTCTGTCGTTAATCTCGTATTCTGCGAATTTTCTGATTGAGAAAAATTTTGAAATGGTTCCGGACTATTTTCCCTGCTTATTAAATTGTTTTCAACACCATTATTCATCATACTGTTGTCCTGTGTTGGCGAGTTCGCCATGTCAACAATTTCGTTATTCTGACTATTCATCATTTTTGCCTGTTTCATTGATCGCGTAATCCTTTACAAAACATAAAAAAAATCGTCACTGTACGAAAATTACACACAATGCCTCCTTATCTCCAACAATACCATTAACATGCAATGTCTCCCTCAAACACGATTAACGAACAATTGAAATAATTGCACTAGATTGTCAAACGCGTATACAAGGCAATAAATCAATTCTGAAAAAAAAACCATTAGAAGAATGCCAATTACCAAATCTACACATGCAAAATAGGCTACAATTACTAAACTAGAAATTACTACAACAATACTACTGTCTACTATTTTTACAATCAGAAGAATTCCAAGGGACGACCCGAAGCAGCGGTCGCCACGTGCATGGGGGCTTATTTAAATATATGATTGGAAATACTTTTTAAATTTTTCGTAGCTGTTATGTCCGACTACGCTGTGTCTCGTAATCGGTTGGCCCTGACTAGTATTATTACGCTATCTGACTGCAAAAAACAACAACAAGAATGAAATGAAAATTTTCATTAACACAATTAATTAATTAAGTCCCCAGCAACTATAAAATCTACGAAGCCAACAAGCACAAGTGTAGCTGTTCTGTATGTGGTAGTATGACTCAACGCACATCTGGCACGGTTCTTCTTCAACAAGACAAGAATTTTAAATACCAATTATACTGACGTGATAAAAGAAAATTAGAAAAACTATAATTACGCAAGAAAACCAGAATTACAGTCTAATACAAGAGCACAAGCCAGATGCTTTGTTGACTGAACCTGTAATGATGCATAATTTGAGACACACAAATAATAAAAGAACATAGTGGTTTTTACCTTCATATATATTGACGAAATGCACTCTGATCATTACAATATCTTCATTAGAATAACATCTGTTATCTCTTCCATCAAATAACTGGATAAAACATGGAAGAAACACTCCTTACTACAACATCTCGACAAGCCTTGCCCACTAGCACATCTCAACACGAACTGTCTTCTACGAGCTCTGCCCACGCACTTACTTCTACGAGCTCTCGACAAGCACTGTGGAGGCGGCTTAATAGTACTCTTTGGCGCAATCTCTGGCGCAGTGGCTCAGTGTAGCCATCTTTCAACGATCAAGAACGAAGTGCTCGTATTAAGAAGGGTGTAAGACAAGGCTGTAGCCTTTCGCCCCTACACTTCAATCTGTACATCGAGGAAGCAATGATGGAAATAAAAGAAAGGTTCAGGAGTGGAATTAAAATACAAGGTGAAAGGATGATACGATTCGCTGATGACATTGCTATCCTGAGTGAAAGTGAAGAAGAATTAAATGATCTGCTGAACGGAATGAACAGTCTAATGAGTACACAGTATGGTTTGAGAGTAAATCGGAGAAAGACGAAGGTAATGAGAAGTAGTAGAAATGAGTACAGCGAGAAACTTAACATCAGGATTAATGGTCACGAAGTCAATGAAGTTAAGGAATTCTGATACCTAGGCTGTAAAATAACCAATGACGGACGGACCAAGGAGGACATCAAAAGCAGACTTGCTATGCCAAAAAAGGCATTTCTGGCCAAGAGAAGTCTACTAATATCAAATACCGGCCTTAATTTGAGGAAGAAATTTCTGAGGATGTACGTCTGGAGTACAGCATTGTATGGTAGTGAAACATGGACTGTGGGAAAACCGGAACAGAAGAGAATCGAAGCATTTGAGATGTGGTGCTATAGACGAATGTTGAAAATCAGGTGGACTGATAAGGTAAGGAATGAGGAGATTTTACGCAGAATCGGAGAGGAAAGGAATATGTGGAAAACACTGAAAAGGAGAAGGGACAGGATGATAGGACATCTGCTAAGACATGAGGGAATGACTTCCATGGTACTAGAGAGAGCTGTAGAGGGCAAAAACTATAGAGGAAGACAGAGATTGGAATAAGTCAAGCAAATAATTGAGGACATAGGTTGCAAGTGCTACTCTGAGATGAAGAGGTTAGTACAGGAAAGGAATTTGTGGCGGGCCGCATCAAGCCCGTCAGTAGACTGATGACAAAAAAAATACCATACATTCAGTATTGTAGTACTGAACAGGACGAACTGGAAAATAACAACTTCCGTAGCAGTCATTTCCGATTACCAGCCCCATATTGGGCTGCAATTCGATCAGATCAGGTCAGGATAAAAAACGGAGGTGTTACACACGACACCATGCAGCGCGGTACAGATGGGCCCAATAACATGCTGAATGGACCACTCAGGATTGACATCACGTCCTCTTCACCGATGAGTGTCGCATATGCCTTCAACCAGACAATCGTCGGAGACGTGTTTTGAGGCAACCCGGTCAGACTGAGCGCCATAGACACACTATACAGCGAGTGCAGCAATGTGGAGGTTCCCTGCTGTTTTGGGGTGGCATTACGTGGCGACGACGAACGCCGCTGGTATCATTGAAGGTGCCGTAACGGATGTACAATACGTGAATGCCATCCTCCGACCGATAGTGCAACCATATCGGCAGCATATTGGCGAGGCATTCGTCTTCATGGACGATAATTCGCGCCCCCATCGTGCACATCTTGTGAATGACTTCCTTCAGGATAAAATCATTGCTCGAATAAAGTGACCAGCATGTTCTCCAGACATGAACCCAATCGAACATACCTGGGATAGATTGAAAAGGGCTGTTTATGACGACGTGACACTACCAACCACTCTGAGTGATCTACGCCGAATTGCCGTTGAGGTGTGGGGTAGTCTGGACCAACAGTGCCTTGATGAACTTATAAATAGTATGCCACGACGAATGCAGACATCCGTGAGTGCAAGAGGACGTGCTCCTAGGTATTACATGTACAGGTGTGTACAGCAGTCTGGACCATCGCCTCTGAAAGGCTCGCTATATGGTAGTACAAAATGCAATGTATGTTTTTCATGAGCAATAACAAGAGCAGAAATTATGTTTGTGTTGATCTCTATTCCAATTTTCCGTACGGATTCCGGAACTCTCGGAACCGAGGTGATGCAAAACGTTTTTTGGTGAGTGTAACAATAATAATAGTAGTAACTATTTTTTTTACAATCGTATTGACCAACTAGGATCACGTTAACAACTTCAGTTCCTCTTCTTCCTTTGTTGTTGTTTATTATTTTTCCAGTATTCCCTCGTTTTCTCGCCATCAAGTCTCTTCCTTTCTTCTGTCCATGTTGTTCCAGATTTTTTATTTCTTCTGCTTTGAAAGCCTTCCAAATTTAGTATTTTGTTTTTAAAACGGTTTCTTTCTGCTGTTTCTGGTTCTTTTATGTTGTTTCTTTCAAGATCTTTTCTTACTTCCGTAATCCATGCTATTGTCGATTTCTTCTTCCAGAAATATAGGAGTATCTGTTTTGTTACTCTATTTCCATCCATTCAGTAGAGATGTCCAAAAAAGTTTAATCTTCGTTTGGCCATTTATAGTAATTATTATTATTATCATTATTTCTATTTTTCTCAGACCTTAGGTCTGGTTAGAAATGGAAAGTGACGCGGACCTTCATCAAGCGTGACTTCCTTTTAACTGTACGGTATATGTTATATTGTATTTAGGAACTTTCGGGTTATTGAACACGTATCAATAATTACGGATTTCTGTAGTTGTATAAATACGTTTGGATGTAGCTGTATTGCATTGATATACTGGTGGATATTGTGTGGTATGACTCCTGTAGTTGATAGTATAATTGGTATAATGTCAACTTTATCCTGATGCCACATGTCCTTGACTTCCTCAGCCAGTTGGATGTATTTTTCAACTTTTTCTCCTGTTTTCTTCTGTATATTTGTTGTATTGGGTATGGATATTTCGATTAGTTGTGTTAATTTCTTCTTTTATTGGTGAGTATGATGTAAGGTTTGTTATGTGGTGTTGTTTTATCTGTTATAATGGTTCTCCAGTACATTTTGTGGTGCATACTTGTATGTGGGAACGTGTTGTTTTATTAGTTTATGTTTTACAGCAAGTTGTTGATGTATAATTTTTGCTACATTGTCATGTCTTCTGGGGTATTCTGTATTTGCTAGTATTGTACATCCACTTGTGATGTGATCTACTGTTTCTATTTGTTGTTTGCAAAATCTGCATTTATCTGTTATGGTATTGGGATCTTTAATAATATGCTTGCTGTAATATCTGGTGTTTATTGTTTGATCCTGTATTGCAATCATGAATCCTTCTGTCTCATTGTATATATTGCCTTTTCTTAGCCATGTGTTGGATGCGTCTTGATCGATGTGTGGCTGTGTTAGATGATATGGGTGCTTGCCTTGTAGTGTTTTCTTTTTCCAATTTACTTTCTTTGTATCTGTTGATGTCATGTGATCCAAAGGGTTGTAGAAGTGGTTATGAAATTTCAGTGGTGTAGCCGATGTATTTATATGAGTGATTGCTTTGTGTAATTTGCTACTTTCTGCTCGTTCTAGAAAGAATTTTCTTAAATTGTTTACCTGTCCATAATGTAGGTTTTTTATGTCGATGAATCCCCTTCCTCCTTCCTTTCTGCTTAATGTGAATCTTTCTGTTGCTGAATGTATGTGATGTATTCTATATTTGTGGCATTGTGAACGTGTAAGTGTATTGAGTGCTTCTAGGTCTGTGTTTCTCCATTTCATTACTCCAAATGAGTAGGTCAATATTGGTATAGCATAAGTATTTATAGCTTTTGTCTTGTTTCTTGCTGTCAGTTCTGTTTTCAGTATTTTTGTTAGTCTTTGTCTATATTTTTCTTTTAGTTCTTCTTTAATATTTGTATTATCTATTCCTATTTTTTGTCTGTATCCTAGATATTTATAGGCATCTGTTTTTTTCCATCGCTTCCATGGAGTCACTGTGGTTATTCAATATGTAATCTTCTTGTTTAGTGTGTTTTCCCTTGACTATGCTATTTTTCTTACATTTGTCTGTTCCAAAAGCCATATTTATATCATTGCTGAATACTTCTGTTATCTTTAGTAATTGGTTGAGTTGTTGATTGGTTGCTGCCAGTAGTTTTAGATCATCCATGTATAGCAAATGTGTGATTTTGTGTGGGTATGTTCCAGTAATATTATATCCATAACTTGTATTATTTAGCATGTTGGATAGTGGGTTCAGAGCAAGACAGAACCAGAGAGGACTTAATGAGTCTCCTTGGTATATTCCACGCTTAATCTGTATTGGCTGTGCTTGGGTGACTTCATGTTGCAAAATTATCGCTTCAGGCATTTGTGGTATCATCTTCTATGAGTCTGTTTCTGCTTGTGTCCACCGTGCATGCCTGTTATGTTCTACCGGGTTTGATCATATGTTGCTCCAGAACTGTTCCATGCCTGTTATGTTTGGTGGATTGTCTTTTTTAATGTGTGTGTTATCTATTGTTTGGTAAAATTTCTTTTGGTTTGTGTTGAACGTTTGGTTTTGTTTCCTTCTATTTTCACTTTTTTTGTATCTTCTAAGTCGTTTGGCCAATGCTTGTAATTTCTGCTTCTTTTCATCTAATTGCTCTATTGCTTCTTGTTGTGAGATTTTACCTAACCTTTTTCGTTTTTTGACTGATATTTCATTTCTTATAAATTGTGTTAGCTGTCCGATGTCTTTTCTCAGTTTTTCTGTTATGATCTGTAGCCTGTGTTGCCATGCTGGTTTTGTGGGTATCTTCTGTATGTTGATTGGTTCTGATCTCTGCCTAGTGTGTATATTTAGTGTAGTGAGTGCTCCTACATAAACCAGTAGTTGTAACTCTTCCATAGTTGTGTTTTCATTTATTTTGTTGTGTATGATTGTGTTGATAGTTGTTATTGTTGTTTCAACTTGTGGGTTATTTGGTGGTCTATGCAAGAATGGTCTAATGTCTGAATTTGTGTCTTTGTATTCTATATATGTCAACTGAAATTTTTCTTCTATATCTAACATGTGTGTCACTTCATGTTCTATTTGTGCTTGTTCTGGTGGCTGTCTTAAGATTTCGTTTTCCTCTGATTGTTTAACTGACGCGTTTTGTTCTTTGTTTGTTTTCTCTGGGATGTTTGAGTCCATTACTGTATTTTCTTCTTCTTCTAATTGCACATTATTTTGTTCCAGTATTTGTTGTTTGATGTTTTCTAATTCTGACTGGGGTATCCTGTTATTTTTGATTATTACACGGATCTGGTCAGCTAGTCGTTGTTCTGTTAAAATTTTTAATTGTGGGTATCTGGTAATAAATGTTGTGTATACTTGTGATCTGTATCCAGTTGTGTTGGTTCCTAGGTTTGTTGCTTGGTAACAACAGAACATGATGTGTCGATTAACTTCATCTGACCATCTCATCCTCTGTCTTTGTTTTCCTTCTAGGGTGGTTGCAGGAAGCATATCCTGCAAAACACCTCTATTTGGATTTAAATCATTTTTCAGTTGGCTAGTAGTGTCGTTACCATTGTGGGAGGGCATAGGGTTCAAGCGTCGTCCCCGACCATGACAGTGCTTGTCCGAGGCTCCTTTAGCTCTGTCCTGAACCAAGTAATCACACTAAAAGGGGGGGGGGTTAGCCCTATTAGTGGTTTGTTCTATTCATCGCCTTTTACGACTGGCAGAACATACCGGAGGCCTATTCTTTTCCCGGACCTCCACGGGGTTTATTATTATTATTATTATTATTATTATTATTATTATTACCACTGCTACTATATTAATATTGTTTTATTGCTGTTATTATTACTGGCAGTGGCTGTACTTTTAAAAAACGTTGGTAAGCTTAACTGTTGTACAGCAGATGCTATTAATTTCACTTTCCCGTATTTATCCAAATGTACTATATTGTGAAAACCCAGAATGTATACTCACGAGCCGCTACTGATGATACCACAATAAGTTATTAAGATTGTAATACACAGAGTGTCCCATGAGGAATCATCAGTAATCAGTGATATGACGGAACGATCGCCTGAAACAGAAAACCTATGGACACTTGGAATGTGATATCCGAGATGGGACCCATTTAATGTATATTGTTATTTAGTTTTGGATTATTCAGTACTTTGTCATGTTTACAGATGCAAAAGATTTTGCAAATACTACACACGCGTTTTACAGAGAATAACTGTAAAAATACATATTTTTAACATGTACTCTTCTAAGCATTGCCACACACGTCAGATTACATTTGTTGTTATTTAGTTTTGTATTATTCAATACTTTGTCATGTTTACAAATGTAAAAGAGTTTGTAAATATTACACATGCGTTTTACAAAGAATAACTGTAAAAATACATATTTTTAACATGTACTCTTCTAAGTATTGCCACACACGTCAATTTACACTTGCTATAAAGTTCACTGTTATAGAGTTCATGATAAATATTCGAATATCCAACCGTCAATATGAGTGTGTATGCACCCGCTTGGGAGAATGTGTTGTGTCGCTTGTCTGAAAACGACCAAGCAGTTCATTTCGTGTATTCACCTTTTGTTTGTACATCTCATACTTAGTCCAACCACATAAACACAAATCTGATGGAATAAGTTGTGTCGATTTAGGTGATTCGCTATTTGTACTGGGGAGTAATCACAAAGAAATTGTGGTTCCAGTTGCATTCTGTATAAACATTTTACGTGTCGGAAACCATTCTACATAAAGCATAATTATGCGCGTATCAAGTCTTTTGCTTTATATTAGCGTTACTGTCATTTCCCTGATTATTTACTATTCCTTCTGGGACCCCCTGCATACTCAGATATTTTCACCGATATCACAGTACAGTTCCGTCGCTAAAAGCAGTACTGACACGTCATTCACAACAACACAAAATAATGAGACAATATAGTGCAGTTGCATTATAGTTTATTATGTTTGTGTTACTATGACGAATCAGAGGTTCTGTTGGAGTCTGCACAGACATATACGTCCCTGGGATGCTGTACACAAAACTGGGAAGCATCTGCGAACACAGAGTGTCTAGTATTTCAAATATTATGTGTAGAAAGAACAAACCGGCTTTCCCCACGTGAAAGATTAATGTGGAAGTGAAATATATATATTTGACAGATCCTTTTGTACTTGGATTTAACATTCCTTGCTATATTTTCACGTATTGCTTAGCTCGTATTACAACTAACGTCCAATAAAGATTATCTTTTCGAAGCTTTCCTTTTCCCTGCATGTAGTAGTTTTTAACGTTCTCCGAATAATGATCTTATGCCGTGGCAATCCTAGTGTAAGGCGTCGGAATTTTTGGTTCTTAATATTTGCATACTGCTTTCAAGAAACTCTCAGACGATGTTTCAGCATCCTTGCGGTATGTTTCACTAAAATGTACAAACTTCATTATGAATTATTCAAACAATAGCTACAGTATTTTACGTGCAATTCGTACGAGAACGCAGTAAAGATGACAGAAGATGAAAGCAAATCAAAAATGTTCAGTTTTAGTTAAGGGATTTTTTAACTCTTCAGTGATATTATTTCTAGATCTTCCTCTGCATCTTTATACAACGTAATATTAATCACATCTCTGCTGGAACTGAAAACCTCAGTACTTGGACAGCAATTAGATACCTCATTGCAAGCACGAAATAACAAATTTATGTGTGTAGAATCACAAAGGCACAAAACGATGACGTAGGTTTCAAGTTAGATTTTATGTTTGCAAGGTACGATTTTGCCTTTCTTACGTCCTTCTATGTCACTGTTTGCAGTATATTTCTGTATGCATACGTATATTATTTGTTTCCTGATTCTGACTACCTGTAATACTTGCATTAACTTTTTTATTTTCTACCTTTTCCATTTTATTGCTCATATGACCTATGTTAACGAGTGTTTATGTCGCTGTAAATTGTGCTTATCTTGGGCCTGTAAGAAATTTCTGGTACGTAATACATGTACGATAAGTTGGCTGCTTCTTTTATGTAAACCAGACCACAACATCGTAATGATTTCTAGTAAAATTTCGGAGCGAAATGAACCATTAAAGAACGTTAAAATGTAATGAAAAATTTCACTAAATCAACTACACGCGAAGATAACATCAACTGCTGTTGAATCTAGCTACAATGTATTTGCGTACCTAAATGCGAAGAATTAATGTACATTGTCTTTCCATACTTGTGTCCATTTGCATATATTCATTGTGGTTACGTTTTATAAAAGTCCTTACGTATTCTGTATCTCCCTTATTTATGTGACTTTTCTCTCACTCCGTATAATACGATGATTTCTCATGTGTCATGTAAGCAGCAGAGAAAATTATAATCATTATTGCTTGAAGAATCAAATATTTTACGATTATTTATACATATAAAATTATTCGTTAGAGGTACAGTCGCTGTGATGTAGCCAACGAAGTGTTTTTAATATTACATGTAGAAAGAAAGAAACGGGTTTCCTGAAGTGAACATTAATATTTTTAATTGAATTAATATTATAAGGAAACAATATTTTATTAGTGCCTTTATATTTGGATTTGACACTCCCTCCTGTATTTTCACACGCTGCGTAGCCGACATTATAACAGGCATCTAAGGAAGATTTTTTTTTCCCAGGAGGTTGTAATTTTGTACCGTTCTCCGAATAATGGTTTTGTGCCGTGTAAAATCCCAATGGAAGGCGATTGGACATTTTAGTTGCGCTTTCTCCTATTTCATTGCTGGTTAATATTTGAATAACAGTTTCAAATAATTCACAGATAACTTTCAACTTCTTTGGGAAGTATTTCAGTAAAATAAACAAATTTTATCACGAATTATTTATACAAGCACTACATGACGTGCAGCTACCACGAAAACTTTCAGTTTTAATTAAGAGTCGTTTGACATCTTCAGCGATACTGTATCTTAACTTCCCTTTACATCTTTTACAATACAGACTGTCAACAATTTTTTTTCTAAACAGTCCTTAAACAGAATGAGATAATCCCTCTGCAGCTGATTGTGCGCTGACATGAAAATTCCTGGCAGATTAAAACTGTGTGCCGGACCGAGACTCAAACTCGGGACCTTTGCCTTTCACGTGCAAGTGCTCTAACAAGAACGACTCACGCCCCGTCCTCATAGCGTTACGTCTGCCAGTACATGGTCTCCTACCTTCCAAACTTCACAGAAGCTCACAAAAGATGGAGAATGAGTGGGACTGAAATGCGACGACGAGAAAGTGGGCTAAAGATCTCAATGCACGAAGGCGCCCTTCCGCAATTGTCTCGCTCTGCGGGAAAATTTTGAAGAATGGAGGTTAAACCCCACACAGGACCATCGGATAAAGGCCGAAACATGTGAAACTCCTTTTAGTCGCCTCTTACGACAGGCAGGAATAACTCGGGCCTATTCTTACCCCCGGACCCGCAGGGGGGGCGGGATGATAGGACATGCGTTAAGAAATCAGGGAATAACTTCCATGGGACTAGAGGGAACTACAGAAGGTAAAAACTGTAGGCAAGATGGAGATTTGAGTACTTGTGGACATACTGTGAGATGAAATGTTAGGCGCGATAACGTCATTCGTGGTTGGAACATCGACACATTCAGAACCCAGAACTCTGAAAATGACTAAAAGAAAGTTCATTTTCAACCAACATTCACTGGATCACACGATTATCAAAGTAAACTCGGTATCCGCACACAGACAAAAGTCACTTGGACGACCCTAAAATACAGAGTGTCCCACGATGAAGTTTGTGTAGTTTGATAACTAATGAGGTATTGACGCTAACCTGCTCCAAATGTAATTATGTGGTGCTCTTATGACTAATGTGTTTAACCATTTCTCTTTTGTTTTGTAGTTGCCACTAAAACAGTTAAATAACAAGATGGCTGGAAACTTGTCCCTTGGGGAAATAAAATGTGTTTTAGAGTGCGAAAATGTGGAAGAAGTGCAGGCACGATGGCAGGCGAAGTTTGATATTGAACCGCCGTCCTGTGTAATAATAAATAAATTACGGGACAAATTAGAGAGGGAAGGAAGTGTGCGTCATGTCACTCATATTTGTTATTTTCTTTTTTAATTCTAAAATACCTTAGTTTCATGTTTGTTTAAATGTTGGGTCAGCCTACTGGCGCAAGTCTGTAACGTTCTTCTCAAAGGTTATGGAAAATTGTTCTGCGCGCGTTACTGTTCACCCAAGCTGGGCCCTTCGTTAAAATATAATCAATCTATTTGGTTGTAATTTGACATAAGAACCTTCTTGCGGAGTAGATTAGTCCGGTAATTATACAGCGGAATTCAAGGAGACTCGCCCATTAGAAGTTAAGGAGGCGCTACAATCGTGGCTGTAAGGAGTTTAAAGGTAAAGTGGGGGACCAAATATTGTGCAGAACAGCAACGTCGCCTCGAAATGGGAGGCGGGCGCAGCTAGTAATCTGGCTCTGCAGTTCCTCAGTCCATGTGACACCATGCGGAATTTCAGTCCAGTTAATCTTCCTATGTGGAATCTCCGCTCAGGTAAACTGTTACGATCTCACGTAAGCCAAGCCAAGGAGACTAAGTTAATTCCATAAAAAACGGGGGGGGGGGGGGGCGAGGAGACTAAGTTAATTCCATAAAAAACGGGGGGGGGGGGTTACGTGAACTCTTCCCTTCCCGCTTCATCCGCATGAGTTCCGAGTCGCTTCATCTAGGGGGTGTGGTGGTGATGTGGCGATCGGGGAAGCGCGGCGTCGCCATGGGGAACAGTGAACTGGGACCGGTGGTGCTTGGGTGCCAACGTATACGTTTCATGGTGTCAGGAGGACCACGTGGCTCGAATGAGTGGCAAGGCATACTGACTTTTGGCACTGTGTGTGTACATTGTCTTTCTGGGGTCAGGCACTTCCTAATTGTAGAGCTCACTCAAATCGTCCTAGTTCATTAATTTGCCAAGTGGTAACGTAGTTACGCACGGTAGTTGACTCGTAGCTGCAGAATTAAGCCCCCTTTTGCTTGTTCGCCTAACGTGAATTTTGGCTCCGGGAAACCCAATTCTTATCTGAAAGCGTAGACAAACTCTTGTAAGTAAGCGTGATTGTTACGGTCGTATAAGGGTAACACTGTTCAGACCGTCTAATTCCGGGCATCATTGTAGTTCAGAGAGTAGTTGAGTTACAAAGTTCTGGGTGTTTAGGTTTTTTAGTCCATGCTCGGCATTACTTCTGGAATTATTTTGTATTCTGCCGTCTTGTTTAGTGATACCCAGACTGATTGTATGTACTATAAGGCGTTTTCTCAGCTTTAGTCATCTCGTTGAGTGGTGTAACTGTGGCAGTGTTGAGCGTGCAGTAGAAGCCCGGACTTGCACGCGCCTTTAGTCTCTTCCAGCGTCACAGACATTGTGGTATGGAGCCTTATGTCACTCTGGGACCGTAGTGCCTTTGCAGCAGTGTTTCTACCCACCACGCCGGCCTGCACCAACTTCACTGTGGAGTTCGCACTCGCTATGTCATTATAATCAATGTTCTGTTTCATGTAATTGCTCTTTTCCTCATTCTGAAGTCCTAAGCGGTCAGTGGAGGTCGCCGCTCTCCAACTTACGTAATTGTGATCTAGTAACTAATTAGTAGGGGAAGCTACTCATGTTGTAAACTGCTCATTCTTTTGGTTTAGTATTTTGTATGTCAATCCTCCCCCCCCCCTTCCCCCTTTCTTTCAACGTCGGGGGCTGTAACGGCACTGGCTTTGGGCGCCTCGCGCTTGGCTTGACCACAGTTGATTGTATTTCGCAGGTGCGGTGCCTAAATGCGAACAGACTGTTCATACTTATGCTTTATTTTGTAACGTCATCGCCCTGATCGATTCTATTTATTGTGTTTGGTGTTATCAAATATTGTAAGAGGAAAAGCGTATAATATACACTGCGCAGCTTGAACCTTGTGCTTATGTGGTTTATCTATGTCTAACATTCTTGGCGCGCTTTGTTAACTGTGACCGCTGGGTGAATTTCCTTGATACTGAACTCTTTTTTTTAAGGATGTTAGAAAAAAGGCCACAGGCTCAGATATTAAATTTGTTTTTTCACTCATTGATTTCTAAGGTTAGCTACTGTACCGTAATTCGTTCCTCGCTGGAGATATAGAGGCAGTGCCAAGTCCTGACATTTCATATTTGTTATTTTTTCTTAATTCTAAAATTCAGGCCGTTGTGCAGTAGTTTTAAGGTCGTTTAAATGTTGAGTCAGCCCAGAGGGTCAAGTTTGTAACGCTCTTGTCAAAAAGTATGGAAAATTGTATTTGATTTATTTGCGTCCGTTACTGTTTCCTAAGCTGTGTCCTTTGCTAAAAGTATACAGTCTGTGGGACAGATGATAATGTTTGGTCAAAATTTGACAGCAGAGCCTTTTAGTTTTATGAGCTTGTCTATGAAGAGTTATAATTTGACATTTAGAACTGTGGGTGGTATCAATTTTTTTTTTTTTGTAAATAGTTTGTGATTTAACTGCTCATCATTTTTAAAATTTTTTGTTTGATGTATTTGTTACTGATCCTAGAAATTGTTTCTCTTAGTATATGTCGTGTTTTTTAAGTGGTAATAAAGTCTGTCAAGTGGTGAATGATGTGTGCTTAAACCCCTGGTCCAGTCCTTACATGGTT
The DNA here is from genome assembly GCF_021461385.2 of Schistocerca piceifrons. Classification (NCBI taxonomy): domain Eukaryota; kingdom Metazoa; phylum Arthropoda; class Insecta; order Orthoptera; family Acrididae; genus Schistocerca; species Schistocerca piceifrons. The sequence goes on from NC_060144.1 coordinate 250,241,167, forward strand.
TTGATTTTGGTTAAGCTGCACTCTGAAAAATGTGATATCAGAGTAGGCGCCTCGAATTTTGTGAATGGATTTGCGATGATGAACAGTCGACTAATGTGATAAGTTTGTGAACTGGACAAGACGGAATCTCCATGGTGCAGTCAACGGCCTAATAATCTGCCTGAGGTATCAGTGTGGTGTAGTATGTCTGTATGATAATTTATAAGGTTATTCCTTTTCGAAGGAACAGAGGCAGATGTAAAGTACCTTCCCAAGTTTTAGGAACAAATTCAAGATGACGGCGTGGTGGCGTACATTAAGAACATTCGATTTTGTGTGGAGTGTGTTCTTATTCGTCATATGTACACGAACACAGGAAAGCCCACCATTGCGATGGTTGTAGCAGTGACGTGATAGGGAAACTCTGAGGAGAAAGTTGAGGGCTCAGTTCCACGGTCCAGCTGGTAAAAACTAGCTATTGACGTGTCCAGCATATCGGCACCAGACCTATTTTTGAAGACATAGGTAGATTAATGTGTAGCGCGAGCTAGCAAACAAAACCCCTGATTGCCGCTGCACAGACCAATTCTGCAAGATGATATTGGAAGGACAAGCAGCAGCCAGCATGCCCGCAACCGCATCCTTGCTATAGGCCATAGTACAGCAAAGTTTAACTCTTCATTATTTTGAACGGAGCTTTGCAAATTCATTCGGATACGATTCTCATTTTGGTCCTTTGCCGATTGCGAGAAATTTGCGATACAATGGGAGAGCGGCAGTGCCATTAATGCTATAAGATTCATGTAAGCCTCCCCATTCCCCTCTTTTGTTGCCTAAACCTAGTTCGCAAGGTTCACATTACATCTGCGATGAGTTCCGCCGTTAAGTTTGAACAGTTACAGTGTAGTGCTCATTGTACGACTATAAGTCAATAAGCAAGGCGCAAACGCCAGAATACCGTTTTAATATTCGCACCTAAACGTATCTAGGAGATAGCAGCACATGTCACGTGGAAGGTAGCCGATTTGCAGTATTCCACGGCTTACGGTTAACGATCGACAATGAGACCAAGATAGCAGATGTGCTGTGAGTGTGTACCCGACTAGCGTCCCAGATTTAAAAGAATGCAAAATCCCCAAGATTGGCAAAGTTTTGCAGAAGTTCGAAATATAGTGCGTGCTTTAATGTGAGATGCCTTTAATAATTTCCACAACGAAACTCTTTCTCGGAATCTGGCAGAAAACTCAAAGGGATTCTGGTCACACATAAAGCACACCAGTGGCAAGACTCAATCAATACCTTCACTGCGCGATAACAACGGCGAAGTCACTGATGACAATGCCACTAAAGCAGAGTTATTCAACACCGTTTTCCGAAATTCCTTCACCAAAGACGACGAAGTAAATTGTCCTGAATTCCAATCAAGAACAACTGCCAACATGATAAACATAAAAGTAGATATCCTCTGTGTAGCAAAGCAGCTTAAATCACTCAATAAAAGGAAGGCCTCCAGCCCAGAGTATGCTGATAAAATAGCTTTATATTTAGCAATTGTATACAACCGCTCGCTCATAGAAAGATCTGTACCTAAAAACAGGAAAATTGCTCAAGTCACACTAATACCCAAAAAGAGGAATAAGAGTATTCCACTTAGTTACAGGCAAATATCAATAACATCGATATACAGTAGGGTTTTGGAACATACAGGGTGGTCCATTGATAGTGACAGGGTCAAATATCTCACGAAATAAGTATCAAACGAAAAAACTACAAAGAACGAAAGTCGTCTAGCTTGAAGGGGGAAATCAGATGGTGGTATGGTTGGCACGCTAGATGGCGCTGCCATAGGTCAAACGGATATCTTCTGCGTTTTTTTTTAAAATAGGAACGCCCATTTTTTATTACATATTCGTATAGTACGTGAAGAAATATGAATGTTTTAGTTGGACCACTTTTTCGCTTTGTGATAGATGGCGCTGTAATAATCACAAACGTATAAGTACGTGGTATCACGTAACATTCCGCCAGTGCGAATGGTATTTGCTTCGTCATACATTACCCGTGTTAAAATGGAGCGTTTGCCAATTGCGGAAAAATCTCCCTCTCCCTCTCCCTGATGATTCAGAAAATATCGTTCTTGTCAGACACAACCAGCTCTTTATAATCATGAAGTAATAAGTGCTATCGACAGGATATGTCAAATTGATTCCATATTTTTAGATATCCAGAAGGATTTCGAGACAGTTCGTTACAAGCATCTTCTAACCAAACTGCGTGCCTTTGGAATGTTGCCTCAGTTGTGCGAGTGGATTCTTGATACCCTGTCAGAAAGGTCACAGTTCGTAGCAATAGACGGAAAGTCATCGAGTAAAACAGAAGTAATATCCTGCGTTCTCCATTGAAGTGTTACAGGCCCTCTATTGTTCTTATTGTACGTTAAAGACATAGGAGACAATCTGAGTAGCCCTCTTAGATTGTTTACAGATGATGCTCTCATTTGCCATCTTGTAATGTCATCAGATGACCAAAACTAATTAAAAAAACATTTAGATAAGATATCTGCATAGTGCGAAAAGTGGCAATTCACCCTGAATAAAGAAAAGTGTGAAGCTATTCATGTGAGTACTAAAAGAAATACGCTAAATTTCGATTGCGCGTTAAGTCACACAAATCTGAAGGCTGTAAATTCAACTAAATACCTAAGTTTTACAATTACAAATAACCTAAATTCTAACGATCACACAGATAATGTTGTGGTTAGAGCATATCAAAGACTGCGATTCATTGAGAGAACACTTAAAAGGTGCAACAGGTCAACTGAAGAGACTGCTTACACAACGCTTGTCAGCCCCATTCTGGAGTACTGCTGTGCGGTGTGGGACTGACGAATGACATCGAAAATGATCAAAGAAGGGCAGCTCGTTTTGTATTATCGCGAAATAGGATAAATATTACCACAGAAATGATACGTGAATTTCGAGTTGCAATAATTAAAAAAAGGCGGTTTTCGTTGCGACGGGATCTTCTCATGGAATTTCAATCACCAGTTTTTCTCCTCCGATTGCGAAAACATTCTGTTGGCAACCACCTACATAGGGAGAAATGATCATCACGATAAAATAAAAGAAATCAGGTCTCACACAGAAAAATTTAAATGCTCGTTTTTCCCGCGCGCCATTCGAGAGTGGAACGATAGAGAGACAGCATGAAGGTGGTTCATTGAACCCTCTCCCAGGCGCTTTATTGTGAATAGCGGAATAATCACTTAGATGTTGAAGTAGAACAACGCGAATTTTATTACTGGAAGGACTGTCAGCGGAGCACGTCCACAGCGAAACTGATCGCGTGTGTAGATAGAAGGGTATTTATCAGAAAATATGTTCAGTTGAATACAGAAATTTAACAAAGGACCAAGAGAAATGTCACAATCAAATGCTTCCTGGGCTCCCTGGTTGTCCAATGACGGCACATTGTTTCCCCGTCTAGGGCTATTTTACTGTTCCCAGTACACATCGGTCTTGTGGGTTGCAGCTATTAAAGGAACCGTATAGCTTGGTACATGCCGAGCGCTCACACGTTAGATGCGAACGCTGCCACTAGAATCTTACGCTATAAACTTAGCGCTTTCTCGAGCGATGGCATAAGTGTTAAAGTTTAAATGGGTAGTATGTTTAAAAGGAAAATAAATTTCTGGCTGGTACACGCGGGTCAGAGGACTCTATCCCAGTTTGGGACTTACACTCATGTTCAGAAAAAAAAAAAAAAAACACAAAGACCTTGAACGACTAAAGACAGATGTTCATATTCATAGGACATGTACCGTAGTATGGTTTGCAGAAATGATTAGCGTTTCAGTTACCTCGGTTTATCATGTGTCCTGTTACCTATTAGGCACAGGGTCCGCCATGGGCCCTGATGTTCCATTCGTAATGGCATCGAAGTTTATAAGGCACGAATGGCGTCCGATGGTATAGCCATCCACGCTTCATTCACCGAGTTCCAAAGTTCATCTGTGGTGGTTGGCATTGGGTCACAGTGCTACCCTCGCCGTTTCACCATATCCCTCACACTTTCTGTTGGCGACAAGTTGTAACATTATGTGACTGCCTTATCATTTTAAATCATTCACTAATCGAGCAGTCGCTCGGCAACAGCTACAGTTAGCAAATAATGTTGCGAGAATGTAAATGGAGAACGACCTGTCACGTAACTTGTTTATTGTCGAAGCGCCGTCAGAGATGCAGTGAGTTACTGACTTTGAAAACCACCACGCAAAAAACGGACAGAAGAAGAACACTTTTACACATTCTTTTGATGTACGAGATATTCTCGATGAACAGTTATTCAGTTACTCATTTTATCTTGTCTCTTGTAACTTGTGTCGGACGCGCAGTCTTGCCGCCGTATTATTATTGTTAAAAATAATATTATTTTAGTGTAAAGTAAAAGTGCAATACTGAAAGTGCAATACTGCATAGCAGTAGATTTATTGTTCGACGTCCATGTGAAAACGTCATAGGAATTATTTTCATTACGAGAAGAGAAGTTCCAGTCAAAACAGCATCCATGATAAATTCTTCACTGCAGTATAAGTTCATCTATTAATTGCCATAAATTGAGAGTTAAATGGAACTGGTGTATGGACTATTTATTTAGTATGGAATCTATGTCTCACTCCTTCATGAAGTTATTTAATTTTCTTTATGTTTCTGCCAAATAGAGAGATCACAGTCACGAATTCTTTCGTCGAAATCGGACGGAAGTTGCATGCGACGAAATATTTTCTCCGCGCCATATTCTACTGGTAAAGTTTGATAAACTACGGTCCCTTAGGAAATTCATGTTGAGCTATCCCAAAAAAAATTATATTTTGAATATGCATTTACTCTCCTCTGCAATGCAGCTTCCGACTGATCAGACGATCCAACAAGAAACAGCCGCACATGGTCGGCGTTCGCAAATATATTTCCACGGCTGATTCTAGCTAGATGTTACAGCACGAGAGTAAACATATTGTTGTAATTAGCGACTACGAACGGGGTCATTTATAACTATGTTTATGTATACACATTACGTAAACATATTGTTATAAAGTCTAGTGATCTGGCGGACCAGGGCAAAAGGCTGACGTGACATCAAAAGGCATGTGCTCGTGCAGAAACATGTAGTCATGTATTATCTTGATATTATGCTGAAGGGTATGGCTACAGGTTGCAGGATGTCATCCACATAGGTCATACCGGTCACAGTGCCATGGATAAGCACCAGCAGTGATTCCTAGTTATAACCTAAAGCACCCCACACCATGAGGCCTTGAGCTGTTTAAGTCTTGTGCGAATGCAGTCAGTGTGATGGTGCTCCCCTGTCTGCCGCGATTCAGAATGGGGCCATCATTTTTAAACAAACAGAACCTGAATTCGTCTTAAAACACTATCTGATGCATTACTGTCCCCATACACCATTCCCGTCTAGCATGTTTCTGGAGATTCGTCAAAGGTACTCACAGAAGTGGAAGAGGCACAAGCAACCCATGCCGTAATAAACGGCGACGAACTGTCACCACTGATAGTGCACAATGTGTTACTCTGTTCCACTGCTCCGTCAGAGCCGAGGACGTCGCAGATATGTAATGCAATGTCATTCGGATGAGGTTTCGATCATCTCGGGGAGTCATCTGCGAGGTACGACGTGACCCATCTCGTCGTGATCTGCGGCCTTCCGTCAACTATTCTGCACATACCCGTTGCACTGGCGAAACACTTCTCCCACACGAGCAGCAATTTCCCGGATGAATGCATCACTTTCTCTCGTGCCAATATTGCACCCTATTTCAAATTCACTGATTTGACGGTGTGGTCTGCGAGGAGTCCTTCACGTCTGCTCAAGTCACACAGATCCATTACCTTCAGTTTATAGCGACAATGAGAGCCGCAGGCACATTTTACTAATAGGTCTTGTTGCGCCGCGATATCGATTTTGAACATGAACCGGCGGGATAACGTGGCTCACATGTTAAGTATTTCTGCAGAACATAATTATGTATATGTCAGATTAGAAGTTCATGTGAGATGTAAGGTGGCTTAATGATGTCACGTTGGAACTAAATTTTACGAAATTTCTTCGCAACGTCACACCCCTTCTTTCGATCCTCTGCGATGGATCTCAGAACCAAGGCGCTCAACGTTGAAAACACGCAGTTTACTTATAGCGGGCCGAGGAAAACGTTTCGGACACACCACAGTTCAGTAACGACAGAAAAAAAGCCTCAGTGGGTGCCATAAATGGGGTCAATAAAACCACGCTTTCCATTAGGACCTTGACATCCCACACATTTTGCGGACGAGAACGACAGTTCTCAAAAGGGAAACTCACCATTGCACTCCGCTCGGACGTAAAATGGCCCATCGGTTAGCCCGTCAAAAACTGAACACAAAGCAAGCATGAAAACGGAAGAAGGTGCACCAAACTGTGAAAAACATAGCGAAACAGAAACGGTGGACGATTCAAACCCAACATGTGCAACATTGAGAATATTGCAAGAATCGCGGTATCGAGGTAGTGTGGCCACAGGGTTGGGGTGCAAAGCGGGCAATCATTGTTCAAATCTCCCTCGTGCGCCTTTTTTTCACAAAATTATGGTTTTTCCGTCCGGTCATTGACGTGTCTGTTCTCCTTCCGTAGACTTGGCAATTGTCATATTATCCACTGGTTACACAATATGAGTCAAGAATATGTTACCGTCGTAAGTAAATGTCATTAATAGTGACGGCAGGCGACATGCAACATAGACCTCTCACAGATATGAAAACAACAGGTGTGAACTACGTTAAACAAAGGAATTCAAGAGACAGAACTTCCAAAACGGGACACCAGAGTCATAACAAGTGGTATTTGTGTAGAACAAATAGAAGGTACGTAGGTCTGGATGTCCCCTTCTTACACCTTGCTGTTGCAAAAGGACGTTACACCGCGACGCAGACACAAATTTAAATACAGCGAAGAGACACGTCAATGACAGGACGGATAGTTCATGATTTCGCGAAAAAAAAATTATCGAGCACGAGGGAGATTTGATCACGGACCTACCCCTTCGTTGTCCAACACCGTGACCGCACAACGACGACGCTGAGCCAGTTTAAACTCGCTCGATGTTGCATATTTGAACAGTAGAAAGTTCACTGTAGCTACTTTGCCTCTTTTTTCACACATCAGCACACCTTCTTTCCGTTTCCATGCTTGATCTGTGTTCAATGATTGACGGCTACCTACTGAGCCATCTCATCACTAAATCTGAGGAGAGTGCGATGGGGATTTCCCTTGTCGGTGCAACGAACAACAGGACGAAGTTCTTCACAAGTGAAACCCTACTGAACCGAACTGCATGCTATGGAATGTACTGCGACCGCAGTTTTTGCTCTGATATACAGGATAGAATCGCTAGGGCACGTTCAAAATCATTCGACGAAGTTTTGACTTGAACCAGAACAGCAGAGGGTGTACTTGCATTTTCAACCCTACTGTTTCGCGCCATCCTGTGACATGATCGCAGGGCGGTGTGACATTGACAGATGCATGAATAAAACGGAGAAGAGTTCCCTAAGACCACCATTTCGACAATACTCTCTGTGCCACTCGACTACCTTTGTTGAGCACTTAAAGTACACCTGTATGGAGATAACCAGTCACTAATTACTTGGTGCCGGTATGACAGTCTTATCTTTCAAAACACTTGTGATTTCGCAGACACTAGCTCAGTGACATAGAACCACGGAGCTTAGGGGTGTCTAAAAGGTTGCCTGTCACATAGGCGGTTAGCAGTCAGTGTCTGTCTTTGTACAGATCACTTTTTCAGGTGCTTAACAAAGTTGCACAGGTGACATTGATGGTGTTGCTAAACCATGGAGGTCTTAGAGGGACTGTGGTATCGATAGCAACGATGCCACGGCATAGTTTCAAAGCTTGGCACTACCACGAGACACCGACGACAGCGCCCTCTAGCTGGTGCTGTGCAGCGCTACGAGCTCCGCTACAGATTCATCCCATTTCATCAAGTGCAGACAACCAGGACACTTCGCTTCAGGTCTTCTCTACATACGAAGAGTCTAAGACTTCGCATCTGTACAAAGTTATGTATTCTTTCTTGCACCAGGAAACCACCTTTACTCACTGCAGTACCGACGTAATTTTCCTGCTCCTGCTCCTACCTACGATCCGCCTCCAGGAGGGATACAAAAGGGACCACTTGCCGGATCAGGTTCAGTTTTCGGTGAATGGTTTTGAACAACCATTGTAGTTCTACCCAATATAATAGCGCAAAAATAAGGTTGTATTACGCTCCAAATGAGTGCGATCGCATTCACTGCGGTTGCACTTCCGATGTGCTGAGAGAAGTTGTTCTGTTGGTGACTGCACTGCGAACTGTCGTTTTAGAGCTCAGTATGTGCGGTTTCATTGACACCATTTACACTACGGCTCGCTGCCTTCTCGTGTCAATACTTAACGGCGTTATGTCTGAAATCTTTTCCTCGGCCACTCATAAAAAACCAAGTAATATCAATGCTGGGAGTCGCGCTTACAACTTCCACCGCAGAGGATCAAAAGAAGGGGTGAGACGACCTTCGCATCGTGTGACACGTGCACAGAGGCATTGGAAAGAATTTTGGTAGGAAAAAAAGAACAATTGTGGGAAGGTGTTATGGGACCAAACTACTTAGGTCATCCGTCCCTAAGCCTACACACTACTTAATCTAACTTACGCTATGGACAACCCACACACCCATGCCCGAGGGAGGACTGAAACCTCCGACGGGGAGAGCCGCATGGACCGTGAAAAGGCGCCCTAGACCGTGCGGCTACCCCGCGCAGCAATTTTGGTAAGATTTGTTGCCAAGGTAACATCGTTAACCCACCTTAAAACTCACAGGAACTACTGAGCTGTGGCCTTTTTGCCATGTGTCGATACCTTGTTCTTGGAAGCATCTTTCCTAAAAATAACACTGTGGTGTCACCGCCAGACACCACACTTGCTAGGTGGTAGCTTAAATCGGCCGCGGTCCATTTAGTACATGTCGGACCCGCGTGTCGCCACTGTGTAATCGCAGACCTAGCGCCACCACCAAGGCAGGTCTCGTGATACGAGAGAGCACTCGCCCAGTTGTACGAGAACCTAGCTACCGCCCAGTTGTACGAGAACCTAGCTACCGCCCAGTTGTACGAAGCCTTTCTCTCTCATTAGCCGAGAGAGACAGAATAGCCATCAGCTAAGTTAATGGCTACGAACTAGCAAGGCGCCATTAGCCATACAGTGATTGTACTTAAAGTCTCCTGTGTACCGTGAAGATCGATGTACCACAAGGATTAATTAAAGTTAAGTATTAAACCTGCTCCGTACTTTTCTTCCTAACATTAATTACGTATCCTGTTCCAGTACTTCACGTCCGTCTGCGTTAGTCTCGCGTGCATTTGCAGCCACCTCAGCTTCACGGTGTCGGCCCGGCTGCCGACACAACATTGGCGACGAGTCTACAAAGGATCTTGTGTTTTGCTTTGCCCTAATTTATTTGTATTGGCGACGATTTAAAGTTTTCTTTCTGATTGCTTACATTTAATTGTGTCATGGCTTCGCCACATTCTCCAGATGTACTGTCCGAATTTTATCGCTTGCAGAATCAGCAGACGCAGGCGTTACTGGATGCCCTTGGACAGCTCGTCCAGGGTCAACGTGCGCTGCACACCGATGCGGCCGCCGCCGCTTCTTCGCTACCGCTGCCACTAAACGCTGTTGCACCTCCCTTTCGACCATACGTGGCAGCCGATGAGACCTGGCACGAGTGGTCTCGCCAGTTCAACTTCCACCTCGCTGCCTACAGAATTCAAGGTAAAGAGCGGCAGCCGTTTTTGCTTTCTTGTGTCGGTGTGTCCACATACCGGGTGATAGTGAAATTGTTTCCCCGACGCGACGTAGCAACTCTGTCCTACGAGGAAATTTTGTCTGCATTAGATGCCTATTTCAAAGAAACAGTTAATGTGGTTGCAAAACGGTATACGTTCTTTCGTACAAAACGTACGGCCGGTCAAACTAATAGGGAGTGGGTAGCAACATTGCAAGGACTTACTAGGGACTGTGCCTTTGAATGTGACTGTGGTCTTTCTTATTCAGATACAATGGTGCGTGATGCAATTGCACAGAACGTTTCTGATGTTCGCATACGGGAGCAAATTTTGAAACTCGTTAATCCCTCCCTTCAACAAGTGATAGACATATTGGATAGACAGGACACACTTGACTGTGCTCAGGAATCTTTTGAAACTTCGCCAGCCGTGTGTAACATTAACCGGCCCGCTGGACGCGCTGCGCGGCCCGGTCACCGGGCCTCGTGCACGTCCGCACAGCTGCCGCCGCGTGCTAAGCCACGTGTGCCGCGCCAGCCCCCAAATGCAGTGAAATCGTGCCCGCGGTGTGCTACTAGACATTCGCGTGAACATTGCCCGTCACGCCAAGCTATTTGCTTTTTCTGCAATAGGAAAGGACATGTTCAAAGTGTTTGCCAGAAAAAGCTCAGATCAGACAATCACAATCATTCCAGGCCCTTTGCTTCGCGCCGGAATCGAACCAAGGACACTCAGGCTCGTGGACCTTCGCCTATGGACATTCATGTCGTTAATTCCGCTTCGTCCAGTGACACTTTCTCTAACAGTAACTGTGATCGTTCCACAAAACCTGTGCGTCGACGTCGCCGGAAATCACGTCAATTAGCAAGTGATTCTGTACCAGTGTCTATTCAAATTGCACAAAACAGTCGCTCTTGTCGTCAGCAGGACAATAAACTTTTTGTGGACTTAGACTTTGAAGGCAAAGTGATACCATTCCAGCTCGATACCGGAGCTGCAGTTTCATTGCTCAATCACGACACGTACAAACAACTGGGCAAACCTCCGTTGCGTTCCGCAAATGTTAAGCTAACTACATATTCCGGACAGAAAATTCCTGTGTTAGGACAGTGCAGCCTTCTTGCAACATACAAGGGACAAACAAAACTTGTGTCATTTTACGTTCTTCGTTCTTCTTCTGCAGTGAACTTGTTTGGTCTAGATTTATTTCAGTTGTTTAACATGTCTATTGTAAATCAGGTCCTATCAGTGAATCAGACTGTGCCTACAGACAGTGTTTCTCGGCTGTGTGACGAATTTGCAGACATTTTTGCACCGGGCTTAGGTTGCGCTAAAAACTATGAAGCACATTTAGAACTGAAGGTAAACGCGCAACCGAAATTTTTCAGGGCGCGCAATGTTCCCCACGCATTGCGTGATGAGGTCGCAAGAACGTTACACGATCTCGAATCACAGGGTGTAATTGAACGTGTGCAAGCTTCTCTCTGGGCCTCACCCTTAGTAATTTTGCCAAAACCTTCCGGAAAATTGAGACTTTGCGTGGACTTCAAGGCCACAGTGAATCCACAGCTAGTGACTGCTACTTTTCCTTTGCCCCGCCCGGAAGATCTTTTTGCTAAACTGTGCCCGGGAAAATATTTTTCAAAGTTGGACCTAGCCGATGCGTACTTGCAAATACCGGTGGACGACGAATCCCAGCGCGTATTGGTGGTTAACACGCATCTTGGATTGTACCGCTTCAAAAGACTGCCATTCGGGTGTGCATCCGCCCCTGCCTTGTTTCAGCAATATTTACAAACTATTTGTGCGTCGGTCCCTACTGCAGCAAACTATCTGGACGATATAGTGATCTCCGGACAGACAGAAGAAGATCATCTTGCGAATTTACGAACATTATTTCAGGTCTTGCGGCAAAATGGTCTTCGCTTGAGGAAGGACAAATGTGTGTTTTTTGCTCGTGACTTACCATACCTGGGACATGTCATCAATGCCCAAGGCATACATCCGAGTCCAGAGCACCTCCGTGCCATACAAGAATTGCCTTCCCCTCAAAATGTGAAACAGCTACAGAGTGTGTTGGGTAAAATTAATTATTACCATAAATCTGTGCGCAATGCCTCTTCCATTTCAGCTCCGCTTCATCGCTTACGCCGTAAAGGTGTTCCGTTCGTCTGGACGACGGATTGTGAACGCGCCTTTCGCCAGTTGAAATCGGCGTTGCTTTCTAATACTTGCCTTACGCCATTCGATGCCCAGAAACCCCTTTTGTTGATGGTAGATGCATCGGATTTCGGGATCGGTGCTGTGCTTGCGCACAAAGTTGGCTCCCATGATCGCCCTATTGCCTTTGCGTCCAAATTGCTCTCGTCTGCGCAAAGAAATTATTCACAGATAGAGAAAGAAGCTTTGGCTCTCGTGTTTGGTGTTACTAAGTTCCATGATTTCTTGTATGGTCGTCACTTTACCATCATCACAGACCACAAACCTTTGACATCGCTTTTTCATCCGACCAAGCCTGTACCTCCACGTACAGCGCAGAAATTCATTCGCTGGTCTATTTTCCTCTCGCAGTACCGCTACGATATCTTGTATCGGTCCACTGCTAAGCACGGAAACGCCGATGCGTTGTCCCGTTTGCCTGTTGCTGAGGATAAAGCATTCGATTGTTCCGGACTTGCTTGCATGTTCATTGATTCGGAAACCGATGAAGTGGTCGAATCGTTTCCGATTGATTTTCGTCGTGTCGCTACAGCCACAGCTGCTGACCCTGTCCTTGCTACTGTTTTACGTTTTGTTGCTACGCAATGGCCTTTGTCAAAGTCTCGGATCGAGGATCCGTTGGTTCGCCGATTTTTTGCTCACAAGGAGAGACTTTTTGTTCGACGTGGTGTTTTGTTGTTGCGTTCTGATAATGATCAGTCCAGAGTCGTGGTCCCACGTTCGTTACAGTCCTCTGTTTTACGGCTTCTTCACCAAGGACATTGGGGTATAGTGCGAACGAAACAACTTGCTCGTCAGCACTGTACTTGGTTCGGAATCGATGCTGCGATTACGAATATGTGTTCTTCGTGCCCGGCGTGTGCCGAACAACAATCCGCACCGCCGCGGAAAGTCTTTGCGTGGCCAAAAGCCACTTCCCCTTGGCAACGCTTGCACATTGATTTTGCTGGTCCATTCTGGAATGCTCGATGGTTGGTTCTGGTCGACGCCTTCAGTAATTTTCCTTTTGTTGTCCGGATGTCTTCCACGACGTCCTCCGCCACCATCCAAGCGTTGTCTGCTATCTTTTGCATTGAAGGTCTTCCGCAGACTATTGTTTCCGACAATGGCCCACAATTCATGTCCGCAGAATTTCAGTCATTCTGCCAGGCCAATGGTATTCAACATCTGACATCCGCGCCGTTTTCGCCTCAGTCCAACGGTGCCGCTGAACGATTGGTCCGGACTTTCAAGTCACAGATGTTGAAATTGAAAGAGTCGCATTCTCGGGAGGACGCATTGTTGCTCTTTTTGTCTTCGTATCGCTCTCAGCCCCGAGATGGTCGCTCGCCGGCTGAGTTGCTCCACGGTCGTCCTCATCGCACCTTGATGTCTTTGCTGCATCCGCCGCATCAGGTTCCTGTGCAGCGGCAGACTCCTGCTTTTGCTCCAGGCGACGTTGTATTTTATCGCAACTATCGAGGGACACGGCGTTGGCTCGCAGGGCGCATTCTTCGCTGCCTCGGCCGCGCGATGTATTTGGTTTTGGGGGCCTCTGGTGAGGTGCGTCGGCATCTCAATCAGCTGCGCCTCTGTCGTCGCTCGGGTTCTGCCGCTCCCCGTCTGCTTTCAGCGACGGTGCCGTCCGGTCGGCGCCCTGGGGAACCATCTACTGGCTCGCCTCATCCCCAGGTGTTACCGACGATGCCTTCCATTTTGCCCCATGGCGACGCGCCGCCGCCGCTGCAGCAGCAGCAGCCGCCGCCGCCGCCGCCGCTTGTTCTCCCGCCGGCGCCGCCAGCATTCGACGCTTCGTTGCAGCCGCCAAGCGCCTCCCAGGGTCACGCGCCGCCGATCGCTTCCCGTGACCAGCTGTCCTCCGCCATGGAACTCCCGCCCGCTCCGGACCACATGACGTCATCGCGCGTCGGCTACCCCGACGCAATGGAGGTTGATTCTTCGGTCCCTCCTGTCTCTTTACGGGCGCATACACCGCATGTTGACGTGCACCCTGGACTAGTTTTTCAGGCGTTTCCTAGCTCCCCTCGGACCGAATGGCCGGGTGCGGGTGGCACAGCCTCGCCTGTTGTTAGGCTCCCCACCTCCTCGCATACGTCAACATGTGGTCCTCCCCACGGCGGGCGGAAGCCTTATAACACGACCGTTCGCCGATTTGCGGGGGAGGAATGTGGTGTCACCGCCAGACACCACACTTGCTAGGTGGTAGCTTAAATCGGCCGCGGTCCATTTAGTACATGTCGGACCCGCGTGTCGCCACTGTGTAATCGCAGACCTAGCGCCACCACCAAGGCAGGTCTCGTGATACGAGAGAGCACTCGCCCAGTTGTACGAGAACCTAGCTACCGCCCAGTTGTACGAGAACCTAGCTACCGCCCAGTTGTACGAAGCCTTTCTCTCTCATTAGCCGAGAGAGACAGAATAGCCATCAGCTAAGTTAATGGCTACGAACTAGCAAGGCGCCATTAGCCATACAGTGATTGTACTTAAAGTCTCCTGTGTACCGTGAAGATCGATGTACCACAAGGATTAATTAAAGTTAAGTATTAAACCTGCTCCGTACTTTTCTTCCTAACATTAATTACGTATCCTGTTCCAGTACTTCACGTCCGTCTGCGTTAGTCTCGCGTGCATTTTCAGCCACCTCAGCTTCACGGTGTCGGCCCGGCTGCCGACACAACAAACACTTTAATTGCGTTGCGCAGTGTAAGTTTTTGTAGGTTAATATTAATCTACGAATATACCACAACCTTCTTATATGCTGGTCCTCTCCCTATCGAATTGTTTCTCATCTTAAGACAGTTCCCTCAGTTTGGTTAGCGACTGACTGTGGTGTCTACAGTGGCGTTCCAAGCACCGCTGGCGTGTGTTTTGCGCATATCCTCAGGTAATGTGACGTCACCCATTTCCGGTTGTTACTTGTGGCGTCCACACGCTCGTAAATGAGAGACTCGTTTCTGAAACTAGGTGACGTGCGGCAGTGAGCATGGTGAGCCACAAACACCAAGAAGTGGCTCTCTTCCGAAGTTGATATTCGCTAGCTTAAATTCCTCTTGTGAATGGTGTCCTATTGTTTTGGAGGCAGTCCGTGTTCCAGCCACAAATTGTGAGTATATGGCTGTACTTTTTTGCTCTTCTCGCCTCTCCTGATTATGATCAACGTGCAACAGGAAGTACTATGAGTTCTTGGAATTCTGAGTCTTAACAATATTTTTGGTGGTTATTTGTTTATATTATTGACCGATAGAATTTAATGTGCCGCTCTCTCTCTCTCTCTCTCTCTCTCTCAGTAATAACACTTGTGCTTTCTGTCTGCATTATGGAATTAGTGTGGTGTTGGGTTTAAGCATAATTGTGCGACACACGCATTTACTGTTTGATCTAGGCAGAGGAGTTTTTGTATACACATTAAATTAATTTCACTATGTATTTTTTCGTATGTTACTTACAATGTGACCCTTCGGCTCTCGTTGTGATTACCGGCACTTTGGTGCCAGCCCAAAATTGTGAAATAGGCTACTTACTTATATGTCAGTCGCCAGAAGGGCACATAATCGGAGAATAAGTCACCCTGTTTTAAATGAAAGATATATATCTCACACGTCGTACAGGACTGATTTATTTAGTTAACCGCTTTTCGGCTTATAAGGCCATAGTCAGACTTAAACTGGCGCCGGCAAAGAAGTTACATCTTGAATAAGGCTTAACAACACAATAAATGTCATCTTACATAGTGCAATATAATGCAACTTAAAAGTTAAAAAGGTGAGGAATAAATAAATACAAAGAGAACAACGAGGAAAAATTTTAAGAGCAAACTGAAAAAATAGTCTCTATATTACAGTTTATATTACATAAACAGACTTAAAAAGAATTTAATTATTACTTGAAATACTTCAGGAGGCGTTACACGTGGAAAATGATGCAGAAAGCAAGTAAACAAAAAATTAACAACTGCAACAAGAAAATATATTTGGAGTACACAGGCAGTCACACTAAAAAAGGAGCGGTGTATGTGAAGTTTAGTGAAGTCACTCACGATTAAATCGGGTCTATGGGCTAGATGGTGGTTGATTTCCTGGGCTTCGAAGCGGTTTTAGTTTTTTGGCTTTTGTTTGCTAAGTGAAAGACATGGGACTGGAGTTAGAAGTTGTGGCTCTCACTCGGTATATTGTCAACGAATATGGAATCGTAATTCCCCAACCGCCAGCTTCGTTCATCTTCAATCAACCTATTTGCTGTGTTTCTGCCTAACTGACTAACGTAAAACTTATTACGATCAGGACAAGTAATTTTGTTTACTCCAGTACTGGCTAGAAATTGGGCCTTATCTTTGTATTTAAAATACGCTGGGCTCTGGTATCCTTCACAAAGTAAAAAAATCCTGCAGTTGCAGGATTTGCTACATTCTATGGTACCCGTCCTAGGTGTGGTACTGTGTACATTTGCCAGCAGAGTGTGTAAGGGGTATCAGCAGAAGCATAGAAGAGCCAAACAATTTTCATTTTTTGTTTCTTATGCAAGTTGTGTTAAATCAGGATAGGACTGTAGTCATTGGTTGAAGCAATAAGTTTTATTGTGTCTAACAATGTTCTGAAATCTTCACTTGGCATGGAAACCACCTGAGATGTGCACCCCTAGGTGGAAAGCTGCACGTTTGTATATTATTAGGCATTGTGAGCAAGATAGTATTACTGTTTCTTTAGTTGTATTTTTGTCTATGAATTTTGAGACAATGTGTCATTGTACAGATGCCAGTGGTGAGATCTCGGAAGTTTACGAATTTTTTTTACAGTCTCCATTGTGAACTGAATATTTTCGTATTGGGTGCTTAAGTTATACAAATATGTGTTGAGCTATTATGTAATGCAACACGTTATCTACATATCCATTCCAGTATTTCATGCAGGCACTCAAAAACTCTCACTAAAAAAATGTTCAAAGTGGCCGATGAATATTTCAGTTAAAAGCAGGCTATAAGGGGACTTAATAGCTAAACCATTCAACTGTTTCCTCAGAGTCCCTCAGAAGCAGAAATAGTTTTGTGCTAGACGGTTTTGAATGACCAGTCTTCAGTCCTTCAATTCCACATGATTCACGCTAGCATCACATCACATCAACTCCATCAGAATATCTGCATATTCCCCAACTGATGCATTGGAAAACATACATCAGACTTGTAAGGATATTAATTTAGCACATCGTGAGACAGACAGATCTTTTATCTTATTTATAGGGTCCACTGAGTTTATAATACTATGTTTTGAATTTGATCTTGATTTTCACCACTATGTCCCATTTACTAGCCAGATGGGTGCTCCTTGATAATGTAATTTAGGATCTTCATACAGTCTACAGGCATTGGGTTCATATTAATTGACAGCATTGATCTAAAATCTGAGGAACAGCCATTGCATTAATTAATTAAAAAAATTATGATTATGGACAACTTATGCAACTAAATTTTTTAATAATTATTCAGCATCGCGAGAAACAGGTCGGAAGAAGACGAGCACAAATCACTGGCGCACGTACCTTTGGCCTCCAGAAAAATAGGCAGAACCCTAGAGCGACACAATACAACATGTGTATTTCGACTTCCTGCGAAAACCTTGACACTGCTAGGGGCAGCCTTCGCCTTCGCAAAAGAAGTGTTTACCAAGTCCACTGCCAGTGCTTCTAATGATAGACTGGGGAAGCCGTTCGGTCGTTAGGAGAGAGGTGCCGCGGACATAAACGACGTACTGAACCACACCTGACCAAAAAATGAGCCGTGGCTGACCATACCATAAAGACTGGCCGTGTTGTGGATGTCAGAAACGCCAAAATACTTGGACAATCCTCTTCCTTTTGGGATTGCATAATTAAAGACGCCATCGAAATCAGACTACAAGATGCTCTAATTAATAAGGATAGTGGCGTACGACTTTGTCAGGCGTGGAACCTTGTGCTGAACCTGGAGGATAAAAACATTCCATGGCGGTGGCGTCTGCGCGCGACGGCAGTAGTTCATACACTGCCAGCGAGAGCGGAGACCGAGACGCCGTTTCCTCCACTACCACCATCGGGCGGTGCGAGGTTGTGGTGGAAGTAACGGCCATCACTTACAGGACGCTGATAGGAGCAGCGCGCTGCGGGTCACATCGGGGTAGCTTTCACAGGATAATCACTCTACGATAGTAACGATGCTTTCCTGCTGTTAGTTATATGGCGAGCGACGACGTACGCTGCAATGAAGTGAATAGTATGGTGGACAGCCACCCGGTAGAGCTTGCTCTTCGTCTGCGGACCACGAGAATGATACTACAAGAGGACCGGAATGTCGTTAAGCGGTCATAGCCCTGGCTGTAAGAGCGAGTCGTTAGGCGGATGGTCGTGCGGGAGAGCCTACTCTGTCTGCTGTCTGCGGCCCCATTCCGCCTCCCATCTACTACTGACCGGCAATCTCACTATGTCGCAGAGAGATCGTTGGCGTGAAAAGCTGACACAGTGTGCACGCGAGCTACTAGCGAAATCTTATACTCTCGGTCGATGTATATCACTCTGCCATGCATATCTTGGCAACCGGCGGCCACCAAGAAGGAGATGCCGCCCGGAAGAAGCAGCCAGAGGCCGTCGCGTGGACGGAACGCCTAAGCTGCACGCAACCGTTCAGAAGACGCCTGCATCGCGCTTTGCCGAGGAGCCAGGCGTATTGACCCGAGAAGCGGCAACGGCCGCCGCGCAGGCGGGAACTCCGGCGCCAGCCGCAGCAGTGCAGAACATCTCCGCCTCATGAGTTGCTGCGAAGCCAGAATCAGCGAACCAGGACGCTGCAGCTGCACTGATGTACCTAAAGGGATAACACCCTAAGAGTGCGCCAGGAGAAGATCGTTTGGAAAAGACACAGTCTTCACGGAAACGCTGACCTGTGTCCGACGAGGACGACACTACACCGCAGGCCGCTAGCACCAAGTTGCGGGTGAAGCAAAATGTGCAGAAGCAAGCCGCTTCACCCACTCAAAGCCTGGAGAAGGAAGATTTGGTTGGTTTGGGGAAGGAGACCAGACAGCGTGGTCATCGGTCTCATCGGAATAGGGAAGGATGGGGAAGGAAGTCGGCCGTGCCCTTTCAGAGGAACCATCCCGGCATTTGCTTGGAGTGATTTAGGGAAATCACGGAAAACCTAAATCAGGATGGCCGGACGCGGGATTGAACCGTCGTCCTTCCGAATACGAGTCCAATGTCTAACCACTGCGCCACCTCGCTCGGTGGAGAAGGAAGAAGATGGATTTATTGCACCAAGCAGGAAGCACCCTGCCAGGGCCAAAAGGCTCCAGTCGGTAGAACCGCTGCAGCTGGAAAACCGATTCAGTGGCATTTTGTGTGTGAGTGGCGCTGAGCCGTCACAGGAAAGGGTACCACTCCCCATCCGCCAGTCGTCGTCCGATGTGGCGGTGCATTCAAGGATTTCTCGCACTAGACTACAGAATTCGAGTCAGCAGCTGTTGCAGTTGCCGGAAATGACATCTTGAAGGTCAAACTGAGCATCAGTGAAGACCATAAAAAACTCATGACCTGATTAAGAAGAAATGGCTTCACTGCTACACGCAAGATGATCATCCACCGCCTCCCAATGGTGGAACCGAGTCACCTCAAACAAGAACTGGAGGCGCTGTGTCCTATCGGCGTGCTTGATGCCAGCACGCACAGGGACATGTATCTGTTCTGTGTCGTCCTGGTCGATAACATTGAAAAACGCAAGATTTTCCAGTTAGAGCGTTTCGCCCGAATTCGGGTAACAGTGGTGCCACAACGAGCAAAGGGGAGGCGGGCTCAGTATTACTCGCGCCAGGGCCCGATCACGTCGCACCGTTCCTCTGCGTCAAATGCGCGGGACCACACCAGAAATTGGAAATCTGTGGTCTTATGGCACCAAACTGCTGAGGTCATCGGTCCCTGAGCTTACACACTACTTAATCTAGTAAACTATCGCTGAGGACGACACACACATCCTTGCCCGAGGGAGGACTCTCGGGGGAGGAGGGGAGGGGGCGGAGGGTATGGCACCGTGACAAGACAGCTAAGACCACGCGGCTACGCCGTGCGGCGACCGCACGAGAGAAAGAAGTGCACTCTTAAGAGAGAAGACATGCCACAGTGCTGCAACTAAACCACATGTGGCGAGGTACAGGGACTGCAAGGAATCGCAGCAACAACCAGCGAGGAAGGGCAGCGCTGTCAAAGAAGGGGAGCCGGACCTAGTTTCGCGGTTGCTTTCGGGGGGGGGGGGGGGGGGGAGGAGGCACCCGCAGACCCCGTCAGCATTAGACGAAACCAGCAGGCCAAGAAGCAGTACTCCGATGAAACCACAGTACCAGCCGCTTCACAAGCAGCACCCAGAGGGCGCGGACGGCGCTCACAGTGTTCTCCACCCCCCACCACTGCGCCGCGGCCCGAAAAACGTGCCGCACAATCGCTAGCAAGCGCCAGCCAGCCGCAGAGCGCTGCCCCAGCCGCAGAGGACTCCCACAGAGAGAAGACGCAGCAGAACTTCGATCGCTTCTGCAGCAACTGCCTGCCCTGGTGACAGCAGTCACAGTGACCCTCCAGGCCAGCACCGTAGCCACGAAGAACCATCATGGATAATCGACTCATCCACGGACACACAGTTTGCGGCTTTAACGCAAACAGTTTTTATACGTGGCAGGATGAGTTTCGCCAGTTCCTTAGGGAAGAAGACATATGTCTCATGTGCGAAACTCACGTCGAGCTAGACATCTTGGAGGCCACTGGAGTGACCGTCAACACCGCTGTCGGGCAGATCACATTCGTTACTGCATACCCGGGGGTACCTGGTATTATAGTCTGGGAGACGAGTCTTTGGTATTGACAGCTCGGTAGCGTCTTTCCGTTGCCTAGCGACCGCAGGCAGGCAGCCAATGACGGCCTGACTTTGAGCGGGTAGCAAGGGCCACGTTGCCGCTCTGAAACCCGGTCGCGCGCGCTTATGAAACTTACCAGTGTCTCGCGTGCAGGCGGTGCGGTCGTTCGTCGTTTGTCTGAAGTTGAATTCGCAGTTTATTTCGTTTTTGTTGTTTTTAGTGTTTCTTTGTTTATGTTTCGTTGTGAACAATGTCTAGTGCGGCGGGTAGTACCAGCCCAACACAAGAAGTGAAACGGAAGAAGAAAAGTGTACTACACACCCAGGCCCGTGAATTCGTGTGCTCTGTGAGGGATTACTTTGAGAAAGAAAAGGACAAAGGTGGACCCTTAATTCCTGTTGTTCAGGTTGTGAAGAGAACTGCAGCAGCATTGAAAATAAGTAAGAACACTGTTGTAAAGATAGGGAAAGAACAGTATAGTGTAGATTGTGACGAGAGTGGCACAACAAAGCTGCACACATCAGGAAATAACCGACCGAGAAATAAGCAGGTGACAGCTTTGGACGATTTTCAGAAAGACGCTATTCGTCGTCATATATACAGCTATTATAAGAGAAGGGAACATCCCACTCTATCTAAACTACAGGTGTCGCTTCAGAAAGACGATCTTTTTAAAGGGAGCAAATTTTCATTGCGTACAGTGTTGAAAGACATAGGCTTCAGCTATTCACTGTTTAACGGACGCAAAATATTAATGGAAAGGACAGATGTAGTTGCATGGCGGTGCAGATTTCTGCGCAGGCTCATGGGTGTGTAATTCGAAAGTATAGTGTGGTTAGATGAAACTTGGGTCAATGCCAGCCATTCTTTACGTAGAGGCTGGAATGATGGAACGCCCGAGGGGACAATGGCAGTACCTGTTGGCAAAGGAGGGCGTATTATTGTCTTACATGCAGGAACATCGAAAGGTTTTGTGCCAAACTGCTTGAAAATGTTTCGGTCAAAAAAGACGGGAGATTACCATGAAGAAATGAACAGTGTAGCATTTCAAGAATGGTTCGAGACATCGCTTATGACGAATCTGACAAGTCCATCAGTGATTGTTATGGACAATGCGCCTTATCATTCCGTTGTTACGATAAGGCACCAACCTTGGCAACAAAAAAAAGACGATATCATTCAGTGGTTGAAACGGCGAAAAGTAGATTTCAGAGAAGATTTAAGGAAGGCGGAACTGCTCGAAATTGTGGCACAAAAGAAACCCCAATTTCCAACATATGTAATTGACGAGATTGCTAAAAGGCACGGGCATGAAATCGTTCGGCTTCCTCCATACCACTGTCACTTCAATGCAATTGAAGGAGTGTGGGCGCAGATAAAAAATTACGTCGCTGCAAACAATAAAAAATTCACGATCTCTGAAGTGGAAACTCTCCTTCCAGCAGCTATCAATAAAGTGACAAGCGAGACGTGGGCTAAAATTGTAAACAGCACTGCAAGTGCCATCAGAGAGGCGGCCAAAACCGAAGGGGTTCTGGAAGAATGCATCGAAAATTTAATTATACATCTGGCAGAGAGCAGTGATAGTTCGAGTAGTGCTGAGGAAGACAATGTCAAATCAGATTCTGACAGTGATGTGAGTGGTGTTTTTCCATTACAGTAACTACAACGTATTCAGGAATGTAAGGAGGGAGTTTGCTATCGATCTACAACCAGATCATCATATTGTGAGTACTTTCTTCAGATTATAACTCTTAATACACTGACCAATTATTCTGTAGCTTGTAGTAGAACAAATTAATAATGCTAATACTTAACAATGGAAACCAAAACTGCTAATGTTCAACAACTTGCGAAAATAGTTTTCATTTCAGTTGTGTAGTTTAACAAATAACTTTATTATGTTTCAGCATCTTAGATACTTGTACTAAATAGCTCTTATCAGTTTTCGAGTTAATATATTTTAAGCATCAACTTTAAATAAATTCACGCGTACCAATACGACTTGTATTTTGTCTCGCTTTTATTGAGAATGAGTGTAGCAGACAGGGCGCCGCGTGCTGTGAGCCACGTTCGGCAACAGCGCCGTCTGCCCGCCGGAACTGTCAGTACCAATCACTCGTCTCACGGACTATAGCTGACATCGACGTATTGCTGACAGTGACAGGAAGCTTTTCATTGCGGGTGATTAACGCTAAGCACAAGCAGTGGAACTCCGTCTCACAAATGTCAGCGGTTGTCGCTTCTTGTTCACCACCGAGCAAAACGGCGCCACCATACTAGGGCCATTCGATTCGACAATCTACCTTGCCAGAGGACAGTTCGATGAACTCGATGTCGCCATCCTCAAAGGCGTCCAGGAACACACGTCCGCTACAACATGCTGCACCTTGTCAGTCCATGTGCCGGTCATCTGTGACATCGACACAGTAGGTACAGCGCTACCTACCCGCCACCGCTGTTACAAGGAAATGGGCAAAGAGCGCTTCCAGAACGAAGTTCTCGATCTGCTGGAGGACGTGTCAGACCCTAAAGGCTCAGTGTCTGACGCCGCACTGGAGTTCTTCAATCATCAGTTACTACGATCTGCCGCAGTAGCCATAATGGGACGACTACGTCATCAGCAGAACCACTCCCAGAAACTCCCGTTTAACACTGTGGAGTCGATCAGGGAGAAGAATAGGACCTTCCGCGAATGACAGCCCACACGCCAGCCGGTCGTCGCCTGAACCGTATGAGGCTAGACGTCAAGGCGGCGGTAGAGGACCACAGAAATCGGGATTGGGCTGCCCTGGTAACCACGCTTAATCCACAGGGTTGCGCGTGGTGTGTCTTGAAGGGCTTTCTTCGTCGGCGGCAACGCATCCCGCGGCTACACGTCGGTCGGAATGTCGTGTACAGCCCAGACGAGGAGGCCAGTATACTGGCAGACACCTTTGCTGATGATTTTACGGCTGGATCATATCCGCCGTGCGGAGGAAGAGCTACCGACGTACCTGGCAGCAAGGAAAAGTAATCATGAAGTCACTCTGATCGTTGAAGAAGAGGTGACAGAATAGCAGCGGTCGCTGAACATCAGGAGTGTGGCAGGAGCTGATGGCATCGACAGTCTCCTTCTACGTAACGTGCCGGCGGGAGACCACCGCCCCCTGACGAGCATATTCAACAGCTTCCTTCTGTCTAGAATCTTTCCCTCCGTATGAAAGCACGCAGAAATCGTGGCGATACCGAAGACAAACAAGGATTCTAGTTTAGCCGCCAGTTACAGACCCATCAGTCTGCTTCCGTCCCTCTCCAGGGTGTTCGAGCGGCTTACATCTACTGTGCCACGATGAACAAGAATCGATCATCCCGGGCGAGCAGTTTGGGTTCAGGACCGGACGTTCTACCACCCACCAGCTGCTGCGACTGGTAGAAGAAGCCATGCGCGTCCTGGAGAAGCGAGAGTACGTTGGAGCTGTGCTGCACGATGTTTCCAGGACATTCGACTCCGTATGGCACAAGGGCCTCGTGTACAAACTGTCTGTGCACTGGTTCCCGGCGTCGCACAAAGTCCTGATACACTCCTACCTCGCCGGACGGACGTTCCACGTCCGCACAGGCGACGGATAATCGACGCAACGACCAATAGGAGCGGTATTGCCACAGGAGTTGGTCGGTTCTCGGCCCCTTCCTGTACTCCCTTTACAATGTGAACGCTCCGTGGGTGGCGCGCGTTAAATTGGCGCTATATGCCGACAATACGGCGCTACTTGAGCGCAGTGTGAACGTGGCAGAAATGATGCGACTTCTACAACTTGGCTGCGATGCCCTTGGCGCTTGGTAACCCAATGGCAGTTCAGTTACAATGCTGCAAAGAGACAGGCAGTGTGTTCATGTGGGAGGCCCCATACCATGGACCAAGACTGGCCACTACCTCGGTGTTACCCTCGACCAGCGGTTGACATGGCTGCCGCATATCGGAGACGTAAAGAGCAAAGTAATAGAGCGACTTCGCGCCGGATACCCTCTACCCAACCCATCATCGTCGCTAGCTCCACGCAATGGCACAGCACTGTATCCGACATTGATGAGGCCTGTGTTAGAATACGCAGCAGTAGTGTGGGGAAATGCGTCCGACACCAACATCGGAATGCTGCAGAGGGTGCAGAACCGACCGCTCAAGCTCGGTCTGCGCCTTCCGAGAAGATGCAGAAGGCCACTGCTGCACCAAGTCACTGTCATCCCGCTGCTGCGAGAGAGATTCAAGAAGACAGCACGCCAGTTCTACTACAACGCCTATAATTCCTGGAACAGGCTCATTCCGGACAACAAATATACCAAGGCCGGTCACGCGTTGGTCTAATCTGCTGCGGGAGTACTCACCTCTGCATCAACCTGAGGTCGATACAGAAGAAGAAAAAAAAAAAGGGGAAAATGTACAAAGAGAGGCAAAGCAACACCTACAACAAGAAGTGCCACAGGAATAGCGTACCAAACGTTTGGCCTGCGCAACAGTCGAGCAAGGGACAGGCTTCTCAATTTGAGCGGACTGCTAACAGTGCAGCGTTCACCAGGGACCACCTGAAGATGGCAACGTGTCTGCAGAAATATCATGGAGGAATTGCGACGGACATCCGAGAATTTTGTGACTTAGAAATACGCCGGGAGTACATCAGATCGCACAAATCCATTCTCAAAACTACAAATTAACTTTTGTTTCAACTTCAAAACAGTTTAAATCCCTTATAGCATTTTAATTAAATAATGAATTACATTCTTTAAATTTTTCCTGCACTTTTCTCGTTACAATTTGTCGATGTATGCTTGTAGATTCAATATACATTATAACTGGAACTGCACTAGTGTCCTGCAACAATGTAAACCATGTACTTACTTTCTTACGGTACTTTACATGTGTGGCGTCCGTTAACACTTCACGTTCACTCCCAATACAGTTAAGGCTGCCGTTACATGGTCATTTTCTTGAAAACACAGTTCCATTTCAGACCACAATTTTACACAATCTTTCGTTAAAATTTTTCTTTTATATTTTTAGTTATAATTTTAAATCATTTAATTGATTATCCTCATTGAAAGTAAATTAACAGATAAATTTTCTTTAATTGGTGATTTTAAATGGCACAGTTTTGATACTACTTGAAAAACATTGCTTCCTAAAGTGAGAAACAACAATGACTTTAGAAAAACAGATTTCTAGCGAAATAATTGTCTAAATTCACTTAATTAAGTCAGCGTATTTACTTTATACTGGTTGCGCAAAATCTGTTATTTTGACCTAATACAGAATAGATCACATCAAAATATCATGAAATTCCTTACAAATCCTTTCATATCACTTTTGCCCACTCTTTTTCTTTCACACTTTCGTTTAATCATGTCAGTATTAGATGATCCAACTCAAGTTCCCAGTAAATGTTCTACATCACTGTACTACACATCTCACTTCAGTAACCATATCCAGTATTCTTCACACTTTTACTACGAAATCTTTATCCATTTTTCATCACCACAATTCACCCTTTTGTAATTAATTATCTTTGTCCTCATTGCTTTTCAGACACTATCTGCTATGTTTTACAAGTCTCATGTGCTTAGTTTTGCATCACTATTCCAAACCCTATTAATTATTTTTCATAAAAACAATACTCCATTCTCAACCTGCAGTTTCTTCTATAACTCGTTAGTTTTCATATACCTGTTAGTTTCCTAATAAACCACATCAGGTATCATCTATTACACTGTTCAGCAGTATCTTATGTATTTTTCAACACAATTATCCCCCTTCTACCTCAAGTCACATTATTCCACATCTATTCACATGTCACCTCTAGTAATCTTTACATCACTACTTCAGTATCGACTGCCAGTTTAACAACACAACATACCCTTCTAAGCAACAAATTACTTTGTTTCGTTGTTATTACTGTCTTCACTAATCACAGTCCTCATTGACACTCTTCCAAATTATTTAATACATTATTTTTCTCTGAATTTCTTTAAACTTCCAATAACTTGCTTTATCACAACAACGCCCCGTAATACCGTTACTTTTCTCCCGACAATGTAGAAGATGAAAGACGATAGACAAAGTTCAGAAGGATAAAAGAGGATTGAAAATACGAAAGGAAATGGAAATAATATTGTCAGTATCTCGGGCACCTGGTGATCATCAGTCAGCTGACATTGCTAAGAGTTCAATGCCCTTTGAGGTCTTTAGCTCCAGCTCATATCTAATTACTGTAAATGCTCCACCTTCATCTTCATCTTTACTTTCGTATGGACCATTTCTAATTCCTCTGGCTCCAACCACACTTCTTCACCATATTCGCTATACCCTTCTAATTCTTCCTCCTTTCTATAATATCTTATGGGTATATTGTAATCTTCCTCATTTGTCAGTATCTTTTGTCCCCTTTACTTCCAAAACCATAGAATCGTAATTGAAATCCAGCTTCCCTTTGTATTTATTAAAGAAATCTACATGAATTATATTTCAATGCTCAAACAGGAAATCATCAGAAATTACAGTTTACGTTAACAGGGAACATTACTTCATTTTAACAGGCTTCTTTATTTTTCCAGTGGCTACAATTATTTGGATACTCATGACAGACGTTATTCCAATTCCTCCTTATTAGGTAAAGCATCTAGCAATTTCTAACTGCTTAACGATCACTGTCACAGTCAGCTAAACACTGAACTTCTTCACCTTGTACCCTCGAACTTATTATAGATTGTCCTGTTCTCAATATTATTGACTTCAACCTTCTACGGTACCTCGTGTACAACTTTCTATTAAAACCTTCTCTGTGTCTGGAGATTACACAGTTATTTTCAGGATTGCTCTAACTATCCACCCTTTCGTTATTTGTCCTATCCACGTATGGCAGATGAAAACATTTCTCTACATCTACCTCTTCTATTTTTGTCTTAATTTTTTCACCAACTCTTAATATTCACTGTCATCTCCATCATCCTCTAAATTCTCATCATCTGACTGACCCCCGTTATGGTCATCGCTTTCCTGCATTCCTTCCACTGCTGCACATAAATCTTCGTTAATTGCCTAGAATATTTCCTCCGCCCTTTTTTCGTATAGCTCCTGTAGTTCCTCAGTATCTATGTTATCACCTTATTCGCGACAATATTTATCATCTGTTTCGTTGTACACACTTTTCTGTATATGAGATTATTTGTAATTTTCCTTTAAATCATCTACTATATACTACAAACTTTACTTCATTCTTCCCTATTAAGAAATTCTTCCGACCCTTCTTTAAAGATGCATACTCTGATTTCATTAATCTCACTAGCTGCAGCTGTATCGGCTCTATCATAACTTGGAACGTCACTTAGAAAAATTATAAATGACTGTGCTCAAACTGACACACAACATTTTTAGCGCAACACATTCTGATTTCCAGTAATCTCTACAAAAGAATGGCCCTGACTAACAATAACCTATACCTTTCATGAATCACTTACCTCAAAAAAATTTTCGTTACTCGAACTACTGCAATACAGCGAGCGCCAATACTGCCAGCTAAATAAAAGATTCTAACTACTGAAGGCACTAACTACTGATAGGCATAGTTAGCAAATGTAAGATTTTGATACAGAACAAACAATGTATTTACCTTAATAGTGTTCAAAACTCATAATATATACATCAGTTCATGACATCCAGTCTTACAATTTTACTGTCTCTGATGGACACACGTCCAGATCATCCGCTCTCAAAATTCCGCCATCTCTCTCCCCACATCCACCACTGCTGGCGGCTCACCTCCAACTCCGCAACGCTACGTGCTGTTCACATCCAACTGCCCAACACTACAATAGCAAATTCCAACAATGCAACCAGCCACATACTGCGCACAGCACAGTCAGTGATTTTCATGCAGAATGCTATGTGACGTTACCAACAGAAAAACCTAAACAGCCTACCTACAAACTTATAACACAGACACCATGTTTTCATCATATATAAGGGGCATGGCTAACGGATTCAAATTACTGTTAGCTGTTCTGCAAACACTAGCCACTTCACACATAGGATCTACTTTCCTGTACTCTGCGATTCTGGTTTGTTTCCTACTCTGACCCGACCTGTCGTCTGTTTTGCAAATCATTCTCACTTCTCGGAGAACGCGGAAAATACATAGATCCTTGTTCTCTGTTAACTGGCCTATTTGCCGTAGTATGTCGCCACCTTTCGCCGCCTCTCTTATTACTGTTATGAGACACATCCATTCTGCTCATATTAACGTTTTCCCTTGTTTCTACGTTTTCCCGGGGTCTAAAATTCCTTTTTGCTTGCTCCTCTTCCTGTTATAATTTCTCGACCCCTTCCAAGTAATTAATAATCTTGTTTGTATTATCCCTGGGAGCAGCAATTATTTTATTACGCCAATTCATAGGTGACTTCCCATCTAAGGCCATGGTAATTTGTTTAGGTTCATACTTAATTCATCAAATACGACTAATTAGTAAACCACTTCCGTGCAACCTCTTCACGCTTTCGTATTTTGTAATTTCGTTTGTTTCTGTTTACTCAACGGTTCTATGAAAAATTCTTCCTTAAACTTCTCTAACGTATCGTACTGCTCAGCAGCAGTAACACCCAAAGTTCTAGCTTTACCCAACAATTTTGATGTAATACAACCAATCTTTCGTCTATCAGTCCACAAAGCAGGCAAAACATTCTCAAAGTCATTCCACAATTCTTTTTGGAAGCATGTTTGCAGACAGATTAAAGCGTAAATATTCTTTGTTTTTGATATATGCTACAACAGAAGATTCCGTCACCAACCCCTCCCCTCCCCCCCCTCCTCCCGTTAGTATAAATTATGATAATGTTGTGTTGTACTTTAGATAATCTACTGTCATGGTCATACAGTTTGAACAATGGCGGGATCGCTGATGTCGCCTTTAGAATTCTTGGCGCCACTACATCCATCTTTCGTGTGATGCCGGCCGGTGTGGCCGTGCGGTTCTGGGCGCCTCAGTCTGGAACCGCGTGACCGCTACGGTCGCAGGTTCGAATCCTGCCTCGGGCATGGATGTGTGTGATGTCCTTGGGTTGGTTAGGTTTAAGTGATTTTAAGTTCTAGGGGACTGATGACCACAGATGTTAAGTCCCATAGTGCTCAGAGCCATTTTTTGTCGTGTGATGTCCCTCTGGTTTGAGACTACTAAGATCTTTGTTCGAGGACGCGGCTTGTTGTGGCCTGGCGAATTGAGGAGCGTTAACAGAGCGGGGAGGACGGTGTGAGAGGTCCGCCCGTCGACTAGTGCGAGCAGTTGCGCAAGCGTCTTGGCAACGGAGTCTGGGAATTGGTTGCTTGGGTATATTTGTGCGTCGATTTGAATCCGTGGCTGACTTCAAGTGGCATATTCGTGCGTAGTCTGGCCAACCAGCTATGGGACGTGGCACACCGACGAGAGAGTTGAAACCAGTTTCGCAGTGCTGAATTCTGGGACCCCTTTGGAATCAGTAAACTTTAGCTTCGATTCATGAACTTCAGTTAAGTTTTGGATTTTAAGGTCTCAACTGTTATTTTCTTATTGACACCTGTTACGATATTTGCGATTTCTTAGCTGATCTCTTTCACCCCCCGTTGCTTCCTTGAATTGTAGCTGTTTGCTTTTCCTCGGTCGATTAACGGCCTTAGTTGATTGTTAACAGAACATCTTCAACTGTTTCAGACGATGGTGTTTCCTGAGCTGGGGCGATAACGTGTTTCTTCCACATACTGTGGCCGGAGCCCCCGTCGTCACGCAGTACCTAGATGGTTGGGTTTTTGCCGACCTCCCTGCCAATCGTCTTCGAACACCAGGTAAGTACCTTTCTCCCGTAATACGGCAGGGTTCCAGTTTCGAGATACCTTCGAACATTGCAGACGTCATCGCTCATTTATATTGGCTTAGGGTGTACGCAGGTCTCAAAATTTGCAATTGCTGAAGCTATGTGATTGGGTTTAGCAGCCTAGTTTCCTTTCGGGCCTCTCGCCGTCGTTGTAGAGGCGGTATCTTGCAGTGATGGCTAGTTATTCTTGCTTTCATATAATTAACCTTGCTGTGTTAATATTTCCTTTTTCTCGGTCTGTGCCCAATGAAAAGGACCTCACAAGGCCGCATCTCTCCTTATAACCTTTCTTGGCCCTCCTACTTGGTGTAGTCTTGCGCTGCTTGAGTATAAGCATTGTGAGGAGGCAACAAAAATTCTTTGTTATTTAACCGAAGCTGTTATTAAAGTAGGCCTACCTCTTTTCTATTGATAATTTCATTTAACCGAAGCTGTTATATTGAAGGCCTGCCTGTTTTGCATTTGGTAGTTTTGCTTAACTGAAGCTTCTATCACTAAAGGCCTGACTATTTTCTATTTATTAATTTTACTTAACTGAAGCTGTTATTATTGAAGTCCTGCCTCTTTTATATTTGGTAATCTTACTTAACTGAAGCTGTTGTTATTGAGGGCTTGTCTGTTCCGCTTTTGCTTAACTGAAGCTCCTATCATTGAAGGCTAGCCTGTTTTCTATTTAATTTTACTAAACTGAGGTTGTTATTAAAGAAGGCCGTTCTGTTTGTTTGGTAGTTTTTACTTGACTGGAGCTGTTATTATTGAAGGCCTGCCTGTTTTATATTTGTTAATTTTTACTTAAATGAAGTTGTTATTGACGTTCTGCCTGTTTTCTTTTAATTAAATTAAGATCTATTTCGTAATTCGAGTTAACTGAAACTATTATTTATGAAGGTCTACCTGGCTTTATTGCAATATTATTGATATATGATACCTTACTCAGTCTGTGCTGTAACTAACTGAAATTATTATTGCCAAAGGCCTACCTGTTTCAGATGTATTTGTGTCAATATGGTAGTAACAGGAAACGAAAAATGATGGTAAATGGGCCCTAACCTATCGCCTTACACCCCTTTAGCCCTAATTCCATTGTATGTTTCAACAGTTCTTTAGTAACAGCTCCAGTTAAATGAAATCACGAAATAGAAAAAGCAGGTCCTCTTTAATAACAGCTTCATTTAAATAAAAGTACCAAATAGGAAACAGGCAGTTTATCATTGATAATAGCTTCAGTTTAGTAGAACTGCGAAATAGAAAACAGGCAGGCCCTCAATAATAAGTTTCAGTTAAGTAAGATTACCAGATACAGAACAGGCAGTCAGTCAATAAAAATAGCTCTTGTTAAGTAAAAATTACCAAACAGAAAACAGACAGGCCTTCAATAATAAGATCTTCAGTTAAGTGAAGTTACCAAATAGAGAACAGGCTGACCTTTAATAACAGCTTCAGTTAAGCAAAACTACCAAATGCAAAACAGGTAGACTTTCAATAACACCTTCAATTAAATTACCAAATAGAATGCAGACAGGCCTTCGTTAGAAACAGCTTCAAATACATTAAATAACCAAATTGAAAACAGGCAGGCCTTCTTCAACAACAGCTCCAGTTCAGTAAAATAACCAAATAGAAAACATAGACGCCTTGTTTAATAACAACCAAGCACTCGGTAGACTCCGCGCCCACTACGGTTTTCACAAGTGCTCGCCTTATTCGCTGGGCAGAACTCTCGTACTGTCCTCCCTTCTTGCCGCGTCACAACCCCAGTCAACAACCTCGTGCAAAGATCTTAGTGACCTCAAATCAGAGGTACATCACACGGCAGATCGAGCTAGTGGCACCAGGAATTCGAAAGGCGATGCCAACAACCCCACCAAACATCACTGTTCCATTTTATTTCAACTTTATTCGTCAATCAATCTACACTACTGGCTATTAAAATTGCTACACCAAGAAGAAATGCAGATGATAAACGGGTATTCATTGGACAATTATACTAGAACTGACATGTGATTACATTTTCACACAGTTTAGGTGCATAGATCCTGAGAAATCAGTACCCAGAACAACCACCTCTGGCCGTAATAACGGCCTTGATACGCCTGGGCATTGACTCAAACAGAGCTTGGATGGCGTGTACAGGTACAGCTGCCCATACAGCTTCAACACGATAACACAGTTCATCAACAGTAGGGACTGGCTTATTGTGACGAGCCAGTTGCTCGGCCACCATTGACCAGAAGTTTTCAGTTGGTGAGGGATCTGGAGAATGTGCTGGACAGGGCAACAGTCGAACATTTTCTGTATCCAGAAAGGCCGTAACATGAGGTCATGCCTTATCCTGCTGAAATGTAGGGTTTCACAGGGATCGAATGAAGGGTAGAGCCACGGCTCGTAACACATCTGAAATGTAACGTCCACTGTTCAAACTGTGGTCAATGCGAACAAGAGGTGACCGAGACATGTAACGAATGACACCCCATACCATCACGCCGGGTGATACGCCAGTATGGCGATGACGGATGCGACCATCATGATGCTGTAAACTGATCATAGACTCATCCGAAAAAATCACGTTTTGCCATTCGTGCTCCTAGGTTCGTCGCAGGCGCTCCTGCCTGTGCTGCAGCGTCAAGGGTAACCGCAGCCATGGTCTCCGAGCTGATGTCCATGCTGCTGCAATCGTCGTCCAACTGTTCGTGCAGATGGTGGTTGTCTTGCAAATGTCCCCATCTGTTGACTCAGGGATCGAGACGTGGCTGCACGATACGTTACAGCCATGCGGATAAGATGCCTGTCATCTCGACTACTAGTGATACGAGGCCGTTGGGATCCAGCACGGCGTTCCATATTACCCTCCTGAACCCCCGATTCCATATTCTGCTAACAGTCATTGGATCTCGACCAAAGGGAGTAACAATGTCGCGATACGATAAACCGCAATCGCGATAGGCTACCATCCGACATTTACCAAAGTCGGAAACGTGATGGTACGCATTTCTCCTCCTTACACGAGGCATCACAACAACGTTTCACCGGGCAACGCCGGTCAACTGGTATTAGTGTATGAGAAATCGGTTGGAAACTTTCCTCATGTCAGCACGTTGTATGTGTCGCCATCTACGCCACCCTCGTGTGAATGCTCTGAAAACCTAATCATTTGCATATCACAGCATCTTCTTCCTGTTGGGTAAATTTCGCGTCTGTAGCACGTCGTTTTCGTGGTGTAGCAATTTTAATGGCCAGTAGTGTACATTAGGTCCTGCCACTTCCACAGGATCAGACAGCCTTCACAGGCTTTAAACAATTTTCACTCTCAGTATGAATTTTAATGTCTAAATCTTTGTATTAATTTTCGAAAAGAAATTCAACAGCAGCAAGTTTTTGCTCAGATCTATGTAAATGCTCCTTAACTTGATCTACTCTTTACTTGCTTCCAGTAACTACCTTTCCTATAACGTTTGTTAAGTTACTTTTAACATATTGAGAGGATTTCTTACAATCTTTGTCCACTTGAGAAATTTAAACAAATGCAAACGTTTTTACTCATTTTCCTTACCTTAGCAACCTGGTTTTCGAATTTTACACCAAATTCAGATTTAACCTTTTTACGTTCACCTGCCACACTATTTATACTAGTAGACTTATTTCCAGTTTTGTTATCAGGATTATCAGTCTGTTGTTTAATCTCACTAGACTTATTCGATTTTCTTATGAAGATAGACTTATCTGGTTTATTCCCACTGCACAGTACAGTTCATAGTTCTATTTGTTGCACAGGCAACGAACGCAGTTGGGCATCTGTTTGAACTGTTTCTTCGTCATTTACATTAAACTGACTGACATCAAATACCCTATTATTACTAAAATCTCCCAACCGATTAATACCACAGTTTAAACTATCGCCCACAGTGGCATTTTTTTGAAATATTTTACTCTAGTTCTACCCCCAGAAATGCAGATACCTGAAACAACATTGTTTACGAAATCACCTGCTTGTCTATGTACAGGAGTGCTTGTTTAACTGGAACTCACTTTGAACTGAACTTTATGTTCTTTCACATTTACGGAACTTGCAAGTATTTTATTACAAGCACACAACAAATAAATTACACTTCCTCTACCTCCGGTTGGTTGCTATGATCGGGGCGTGTTGTCTCTCTTACTACCGATCTCCAGCTTCAACTATACGAGTTTCAGGATCCTCATCGAGTGCGTGTTGTCAGCGTTGCACTGCTGCACCCGCTGCTAACTGCATCTGTTGCTATGTAGCACAATTCTACGCTGCACCTTTCGTTGTTTTGATGACGTTCGCTATCCGCTTTACTTCTAGTCCTCTTGTCATCGACCTTCTTTTTCACTCTCACGTGCATTGCCCCATGCTACTGGTCACACGCTGCGTTACTGTATCTCTTTCTAGAGCGTTTGGGACCTCTTTTTCGACTCACTACACCTTTTAATTCCCGGTCGCGGTGCACCACTTGCAACGGCGTCATATTTGTGTTTCGCCCAGCAGGAAACTTGTTGTCTCACCTTTCGGTGATATCTTTATCTGCAGTCATGTTTCCACGCCTTTCATGTTAGAAAAATGCGTAATGTTCGACAGCGGAAAGTAGCTGCACCGCACGCACGTCTCTGTCGGTCGCATCAAAATGTTTATAAGTATCAGGTTAGCTGAGCGATTTATTGAAAGGTAGTTTTCGAGTAAAAACTTCAGTATATCGTGATTTGGTGACTTCTTGGAAACAAAACATTGTCAAGGCAGTGCTTATATCAGGCTACAGTTCCATCATTCACACCCAATCACACTCACTCGTAACAGCCAAATTACAGTAACTAACCAAACCAACTACAAAAAGAAATAACAATCGGATTGTCAGCAACAGAATACTTGCTCAAATATTACACAATTTGATCACTACCAATGTCTAGTTTACGGTCATGTCACACGGATTTTGGTTTTTCAAAAATCATAGTTTAAATATTGAAATTGGAATTTCATGTGTTCGGCTTTTTCACACCTTCGCGTCTACTTTGCGGCACTTCACGGTCAAGTTTCAACCATTATTCAGTGAAAATTTTCAGATAGATTCGGACCTCCTTATATCTACGTCCGCACATGATCACAGCTGAGATCCAGCCATTTACATTTCACAAAGCAATTCGTAGCCCACATAATACGCGCGAACGTACTGTCCGCCAAATGGCTGATGTATATCATGACCAATCAAATATTAGTATTTTACCGCTCAACGCTCGTCTTTAGCTTTTGACCAATCACAACTTAACAGCTTTTACGAATAATTTATCAAAAGGACATATTTATAAAATCAACAAACATCAAAATAAATTCATCTTCTTTTCTAAGTCGCATAGACTGGCCAGTTGCACTTCAGAATTTGCCCTGACTATGATTCTCTCAGTACCCAGATCTCAAACTACTGTATACCCAGTTAATATAAATCACAATATTCATTTATTTAATAATTCGCATTTGCACTTATAATTAAGGAAATTAACAATAATTAATAAAAGTCGCAGACTATTTGATAATTCCGTAGTCCATAAGTTGCTGACACTTTTTGGACAGCACCGAAACTACTTGCTGGTAATTACTGGATCAGAGCGCATTTGTCAAGCGTTAACCATGACTCACTGCGTCTGTCTGTTCGCTCCCGTCTCTTACTTACACACGCACGATGCAAGGCGATGCGCCTCAATATCATCTTTGAATAATTTATTAGGGTTTTAAGAAAATGTTGAAAGCATGAAGGACTCAGGAAATCATTAACTTCTTCCACATAATCACGCTTGTTTAAAAGTACAAAACTGTTGCCTTTAAATTTCCTGAAAATGCTATCTGGCTGGTGCAATTTCTTTTTAAAGGTCTTGAGACTATGGAATTCATTTATCTGTAGGGTGGTACGCTCATATGTTGTTCCTTTCTTTAGTGCATGACCAATATTAAGTTTTGCTGTAGTGTCTTTAGTTAAAACATATTCTGCATCTACTTTCATTACATCTAGATGTTTTGTTGATGGAGGACGGGAACTAGAGTATGTAAAACCGTTCTCAAGTGCCTTTTGTTCGTTTATCGAAAGCACCAAATCCGACAGTTCAGTCGCACATTGTACAAACTTTTGTTCGCAATTTGGGGTTACCGGCGCCCTCACATTACTAACCATGGTTAATTTCTTGTTTCGTCGCAATGATATATCGTGAATAACAGCACTCACACGTTGACGAACTTCACTATCAGAAGCATCAAATTCATATGGGTGCAACTTAGATGCGACAGTCATCTGTGTCACTTTTAGGTAAGTGCACACTTTGTCACGAACACAATAATTCTTCCTCTGTAGCTTTATTTGCAGCTACAGATGTTCCTCTTCATTCTATGGTGATGTACTTTGGCGCTGAAAAATTGCATGTGTAATGCTGCTTGAAACAGTCCTGTGAAGTACTAATTTTATTTTAATTTAGTGGGTTTCTTTACTTAATGTACACAGTTAGATAAGCATTTTTTTCGAATCATTTGTTAATATTTTTCCTAATTTGCTCGCTTTATATCTATTTATTGTTAGGCTTTTTACGTTTTAAATTCCATTATAACCGCAAGAATAACAAAGATGACATTTATTGTGTCCTTGTGCCTCAGTCAGGATGAGTAATATTTTTTTCCAGTGTTGGTTCAAATGGTTCAAATAGCTCTGAGCACCATGGGAGGTCATCAGTCCCCTAGAACTTAGAACTACTTAAACCTAACTAACCTAAGGACATTACACACATCCACGACCGAGGCAGGATTCGAACCTGCGACCGTAGTGGTCGCGCGGTTCCTGACTGTAGTGCCTAGAACCACTCGGCCACTCTGGCCGGCGCCCAGTGTTGTTAAAAGGTATTTAGCGTCTTTGGCGATGGTAATTAAAGCCTCTTGATGGCACTGTAAGCCGAAAACCGGTTAATCTCAATAAATTGGTCCCATAGAAAATACTCTATACAGTGCTTTTCGTTTATTACTGTAGTATGTAGTTCTACTAAGAGCCGACGGAAAAACTGGTTAACGTTATTCTGTTTTCTTTTGTGGATATTTCTGCGAACATTGTGAGGTACCGGTAGAGAGTGGTTTGTTGCTGTTAGCGGTGCTCTTTCACCAGTCGGGTGGTATGGTCTGGGAATTGTTTCGAAGGCAGCTGGATTGCACAGCGATGGAATAATACGGCACTGAGTTATGGAAATGATTAACTTTCTCACCTGAAAGGAAATAGGTGTCAATGTTCAGTCCAACTTGTGTCCTGTGCGTTTCTTCGTCTCCGTTAATACAGATAACAGAGGCCAGTCCACGTTTCTACAGTGAACACAGAACGTACGAGCGGCCTAGTTGTCATTTGTACCACCTTAGGACAAGAACATCCATACTCCAATTGTCCACCTACCCGGTGACTTCTGTGTATCTCCCTGTGCAGAAAAAGCACTTTGGTAGTAGCTCCGTTTCTCTTGGTGTGCTGCTGTAAGGAAAGTGAGAGTGCGCTAAGGCTCTCAACGCTACTAAATGACTGAAATTTCAGTCAGGAATGCCAATGGGTTTTAATAAAGATGCTACGTAGCTGGTAAGAACTGAACAAATGATGTAATCAATGTTGGACTACAGTGTTACACGTAACACAGTCCAATAGCTAACAATTAGAATACTTCCAACAAAATTCTTCTGGGTGGGTGACCGCAATGTCAGTGTGTAAAGTTCTTCGATGTTTCTGCCACTGTTGCAAATGGCCTTCCTCAGGGTTTGTTAGCAAAAACACCCTGAGGAAAGTCATCTGCAACAGTGACCGAAACGAATTTTACGCGTTGAAAGTGAGGCCAAGTTCAAATGGTTCAAATGGCTCTGAGTACTATGGGACTTAACATCTGAGGTCATCAGTCCCTTTAGAAGCACTTAAACTTAACTAACCTAAGAACATCACACACATCCCTGCCTGAGGCAGGATTCGAACCCGCGACCGTAGCAATCGTGCGGTTCCGGACTGAAGTGAGGCCAAGTTCCTAGAAGAATTTCATTAACTGTGACAATGGCCGCGGAATCCTACACTGGTAGCATTAATGTCAAGGACATCGGGACGCGAAATAGTGCAGAATCTATGGAACTGAAACACTCTTAATGTGCTGTTACGCTACATCATACCGTTACATAATGGTACCATTAATGGTACAAAAGGGACACCCATCAGTGTCCAGAAGAGTCTGAAAACGCAATAAAGCATTCTGCACAGAAGAACAAAACATGTCCGAGGGTATACTGGCTAACTGTTCTCATATACCGCCCTTCAGATCAGCACCTGTGTCAATGTCCCCTTGGTAAACCATGTCTTTCAGGTAGCCCAACAACCAGAAATCACAGGAAGTGAGGAGGAGGTGATCGTGCCGGACAAGCATTTGGAAACGGTCGCTTGATAAGTTACTAAGTGATTCTTTGGAGTGTATTTTATGGCTCACAGAGTAATAAATGTTACAGCTGCTACAAAATATGATTCAGTTTTATCAAAGACGTGTCAGAGTGTGGCCTACGACGCTTGTTAAGATTCCTATCTGAAATTGATAGGATTGGCCTGTTGAACTGTTTATCACTGATGTAATACGTCACGTGATTTTTCTCGCGTACTGGTAGGATAGGGTGGAATGTTTCGTTCGACGCCGTAGAGTGGAGGTGTAGAGGAACGACTCAATTAAAGCTGCTGAACTAAAACAAGAGTGAGTGCAGAGACATCTTACTGAAGCATGAACTGTGGCCAGTTTAAAACCAGTACATACGAGGTGTGTTTTAAAAGTAACGGGAATTTTACAATTTTGCTAGTTGTTTTAGTCCAGATCGAACGAATGTTTTCCTTGTTATTTTAATAAACATGTCTGGAAGCCATATGGACAGTATTATCCATATTGTATATTTATTGTATTGTCAACAGCCAAAATGGTGATATGTCTTTTGGCAATATAGGCTATTATATAATTTGCATAAAATTGTATTACAGGAATTTTAGAAATGATAATCATTACTTTTGGTGAACCTGCTATAAGTAGGTTCTACAAATGATATAAGCGTTTCGAAGAAAGTCACGAAGATGTCGATAATGACGAGCGCTCAGCACATCGTCAGCCGATAAAATTGTGGAGAAAATCAAAGACTTGCTTGTGAACAATCGCAAAATCACAATCAGATAAGTCACTGATAAAATGTAAATGTCGTGTGACTAGTGCCTCCTGTCGGATAGACAGTTCGCCCGGTGCAAGTCTCTCGATTTGACGCCACTTCGGCGAATAAGTCACTAATGATTTTGGTATATTGTACAGCTCATGCAATGATGTGTTTCTCGGATATTATGTGTATGCAACGTATGAAAGCAAAATTTGTTCCAAAATTCTTCAAATTTGAACGAAAGCAGAGGTTAATGTAAGTTTCTTCTGGTAAACCTTGCGGGATGTAAGGTCGTGGTCCATGAAACTTTTCAGCTCCTAACGTTTCGTCCAGTGCTTCGCTGGACATCTTCAGAGGGGTGTTTCTCCTCCGGTGAGTCTTGCCGACACCGGAGGAGAAACACCCCTCTGAAGATGTCCAGCGAAGCACTGGACGAAACGTTAGGAGCTGAAAAGTTTCATGGACCACGACCTTACATCCCGCAAGGTTTACCAGAAGATACGTCATCCGGTCGTGAAAGCCTTCATATTAATGTAAGTTGATCAAGAGTCAGCAGATCAAGTCAACAACCATGCAGAAGTACTGAAACAACATACAACTGGACATACAACATATGATGCCGAAAGTAAGGCACAATCGTCCCACCAGAAGCAAGACCCAAGAAAGCGAAAAGGTTCAACGCTACTATTCTCCAGGTACGGCAGAGTGTGACTACCTTTTGCTCCTAAAAACTGAGAAGACCTTAAAGAACAGTTGTGGTATTACCAAAAATTAAATTAAAAACACATCGCTTAAGGAAATAAAAGATATATCAAAGTCCCAGAACTGTGTCAGGAATAGGAAAAAGGGCATCATAATGATAAAGTTTAAGAAGGGGAACAGCATTGATGTAGCTGAGGGAATAAAATTCTTCCGGAAAACAAATATTCCAGGTTTTAACACACAGGAAAAGGTTGTGTTCAAAATTTTTAAAATTTCAAATTTCTTATTGTTCTATGCTTCGAATACACCACAGTAGTGAAAATCAGCGTAAGGACAGGAATATTTGTAAGAAAATTAACTTTGTCGGTTGGAATTTAAAAAAAAAATATCAAATGGCTCTGAGCACTATGGGACTTAACTTCTTAGGTCATCAGTCCCCTAGAACTTAGAACTACTTAAACCTAACTAACCT
Organism: Schistocerca piceifrons; assembly: GCF_021461385.2. Classification (NCBI taxonomy): domain Eukaryota; kingdom Metazoa; phylum Arthropoda; class Insecta; order Orthoptera; family Acrididae; genus Schistocerca; species Schistocerca piceifrons. The sequence continues at coordinate 250,282,344 of NC_060144.1, forward strand.
AAGGACATTACACACATCCATGCCCGAGGCAGGATTCTAACCTGCGACCGTAGCGGTCTCGCGGTTCCAGACTGTAGCGCCTAGAACCGCACGGCCACTCCGGCCGGCTTGGAATTTTACACACAGTGTATACGCAGTAGTGTGATATCCACTATACTGACAAACAAACATAATCAAATGTTATCGCATTTCATACCAGTGGTACAGTATATAATAATACGTCATCGATCCAGATGGTAAAGGGTGAAACTCGGTACAAGGGCAGTAGGCTCTCCATGATGTTAGCCCGTGAGCACGTTCCCTTATTGCACATAGGAAACAGACGCCATTACTGACAATGTGCCGGCCGATGTGGCCGTGCGGTTCTAGGTGCTTCAGTCTGGAACCGCGTGACCGCTACGGTCGCAGGTTCAAATTCTGCCTCGGGCGTGGATGTGTGTGATGTCCTTAGGTTAGTTAGGTTTAAGTAGTTCTAAGTTCTAGGGGACTGATGACCTCAGAAGTTGAGGCCCATAGTGCTCAGAGCCATTTGAACCATGTACTACAAAGTTTGTCAGATGACAAACATCTTATATTCAAGAAACGACTGCAAAACCTGCTCTAACACCCAGACAGACATGGTTCGTGTTTGCTGAAAACCGTATGTTATGGTCTTGAGAATGAGATAAAGTGATCTTCAGTGATGAGTAGAAGTTTAATTTAGATGGGCAGGTTGAACTGAATTTTACTGGCATGGTGTATAAGAGTGGCGGGTAAGAACGAGTAGAAATTTTGGTGGTGGAAGTGTTATAATTAGCGCAGCCTTCTGCGCTAAATGTAAATCACTCATTGCTTTGCTGAACAGTAAAGTGAACTCTAACATATACCCTGACATCTTAGAGACCGGACCGATTCGGATATATGAGGACCTAGGTGACGAAAATCTAATGTTTCAGTAAGATAATGCATCTGTGCATGTTCCTGTTACACCCAAAAAACAGCCCGAATTTTAACATCATAGAGGACCTTTCGGGAATACTTGCAACACTTGTCTGCCGCAAAAGAAAATAATATGAGGCCGTATGTTGGCAGAAAATAGCTATACAAAAAGAGTGGAAGCCAAATTCACTGCGAGGATAACAAACTCTAACGAGTTCAATGTCGAATAAAATATATGAGGTAATTATGGAGAATGGAGGCTGGACAATACAATGTCACAACAGAACAGTGAGTGCTTTACACTAATTTCCATCCTGGAAATGCTAACGCCTCATTTTATTTTTCGTGATACGAAAGAAACTATTTACTTCCACGTGATTGTTTGTCTTACAGGCATTTACAACTTTCATAATACACTCCTGGAAATTGAAATAAGAACACCGTGAATTCATTGTCCCAGGAAGGGGAAACTTTATTGACACATTCCTGGGGTCAGATACATCACATGATCACAGTGACAGAACCACAGGCACATAGACGCAGGCAACAGAGCATGCACAATGTCGGCACTAGTACAGTGTATATCCACCTTTCGCAGCAATGCAGGCTGCTATTCTCCCATGGAGACGATTGTAGAGATGCTGGATGTAGTCCTGTGGAACGGCTTGCCATGCCATTTCCACCTGGTGCCTCAGTTGGACCAGCGTTCGTGCTGGACGTGCAGACCGCGTGAGACGAAGCTTCATCCAGTCCCAAACATGCTCAATGGGGGACAGATCCGGAGATCTTGCTGGCCAGGGTAGTTGACTTACACCTTCTAGAGCACGTTGGGTGGCACGGGATACATGCGGACGTGCATTGTCCTGTTGGAACAGCAAGTTCCCTTGCCGGTCTAGGAATGGTAGAACGATGGGTTCGATGACGGTTTGGATGTACCGTGCACTATTCAGTGTCCCCTCGACGATCACCAGTGGTGTACGGCCAGTGTAGGAGATCGCTAGATTGCTCCCCACACCATGATGCCGGGTGTTGGCCCTGTGTGCCTCGGTCGTATGCAGTCCTGATTGTGGCGCTCACCTGCACGGCGCCAAACACGAATACGACCATCATTGGCACCAATGCAGAAGCGACTCTCATCGCTGAAGACGACACGTCACCATTCGTCCCTCCATTCACGCCTGTCGCGACACCACTGGAGGCGGGCTGCACGATGTTGGGGCGTGAGCGGAAGACGGCCTAGCGGTGTGCGGGACCGTAGCCCAGCTTCATGGAGACTGTTGCGAATGGTCCTCGCCGATACTCCAGGAGCAACAGTGTCCCTAATTTGCTGGGAAGTGGCGGTGCGGTCCCCTACGGCATTGCGTAGGATCCTACGGTCTTGGCGTGCATCCGTGCGTCGCTGCGGTCCGGTCCCAGGTCGACGGGCACGTGCACCTTCCGCCGACCACTGGCGACAACATCGATGTACTGTGGAGACCTCACGCCCCACGTGTTGAGCAATTCGGCGGTACGTCCACCCGGCCTCCCGCATGCCCACTATACGCCCTCGCTCAAAGTCCGTCAATTGCACATACGGTTCACGTCCACGCTGTCGCGGCATGCTACCAGTGTTAAAGACTGCGATGGCGCTCCGTATGCCACGGCAAACTGGCTGACACTGACGGCGGCGGTGCACAAATGCACCGCAGCTAGCGCCAGTCGACGGCCAACACCGCGGTTCCTGGTGTATCCGCTGTGCCGTGCGTGTGATCATTGCTTGTACAGCCCTCTCGCAGTGTCCGGAGCAAGTATGGTGGGTCTGACACACCGGTGTCAATGTGTTCTTTTTTCCATTTCCAGGAGTGTAAATTCGGTATGTGTATGCCTTAAAAATTATACTGTTTCCTTCTTAGGGGCCCTGCCTTCATACTGATTTTCATTAGTGTAGATCTGATTAGATGTAGATCCTGTTATAAAACAAGAATAAATAATATTTATTTACAAAAAAGGGGTGTAGTAATGTCCCTTCTACAGATCCTAATTCAAGTGGAACTTAAGAATGTGGGAAAAGTAAATATATATATATTTTCATATGATAAGGTACTAACAAAAAATATAAATGTCCAATGCAATAAAGTACACATGAAATCTTTCTCACAGACCAACAGAAAAGAGAAACTCAGATTTTTTTGAATCGGTCTCGTGGCTAGCTTGATGAGTCCCACCACAGCTCCTCTCCTGTACCAACCACTTCATCTCAGTGTAGCACTTTCATCCAAAGTTGTCAATTATTTGTTGACTTCATTCAAATTTCTGGCTTCCCCTACAGTTTTTACCGTCGAAACCTCCGAGTTCCTCGGATGTTATTCCTTGAAGCCTCAACACATGTTACGTCATTCTATCCCTTCACCTTGCTTTTCGTCGCTACTAATGTAGTTGTGCATCACGTAACTTCTATTTCTACAGAAATGACTTTTGCAGACTACAGTACGCGGTCGTTGAGCAGCGACAATACTCTCCGACATTACATTTCCTGACGCACGTAAATCATCCGAATTGCGGTCGTGGGGAGCTCAAAAACCCGTCTTGTCAAGCAAATTTACTTAAATCGCGTTTTCCCTAAATCAATGTAGGCAGTTCCCAAATGGATCGTTTGAATTTAAACGTTATGATTGGCTTTCTTCTCTATCGGAGCTTGTTGTCAGTCACTAATAACCTTGGTATCTATGGGTTGTTGAAGGCTAAATTATCTTCCTTTCCTTCTACAGCGAATTTAGACTACAGGACAAATGTTTCGTTGTTTCGTTCGACTGACGACGCCTCCACTTGTACAACCTTGTGACCGCTGCCCTCAATTCATTACCGGGCACATCACGTTACATGCACATAGCATCAGTACACTGAAAGACGAGTCTCGATTTTGTTAACTCTGTCATAAATCTGAGAGATCGTAACTTGTCTGTGTACGGTATTGGCGATCCATGCAGTTCTCTTACACCTGTTTTACAACACTGCCTAGGGGAGTGGATTGTAGAACACTTCACGCATTTCAGTTCCATGTATTAGCAGCAGCCGGCCGAAGTGGCCGTGCGGTTAAAGGCGCTGCAGTCTGGAACCGCAAGACCGCTACGGTCGCAGGTTCGAATCCTGCCTCGGGCATGGATGTTTGTGATGTCCTTAGGTTAGTTAGGTTTAACTAGTTCTAAGTTCTAGGGGACTAATGACCTCAGCAGTTGAGTCCCATAGTGCTCAGAGCCATTTGAACCATATTAGCAGCAGCCTCTGCTCCAAACATCTTAAGCACTTTACATGAAACGCATGTTATAAACTGGGCAGTGCGCTCGGACAGTCGTCTTTCGTAGTTATCAGAGGAGGTTTTGGAATAATTTTCGTTTGTTTTTGCGAGAGCATGCCAGGATGGTCCTTTTTTTTAAAAAAAAAAAGCAAATTTTTTAGGCTGCTTCTAGATTCACTATGGAAGCTCCTAGTATGTTCGAGATATACTTAAACAAGCTTCAACTATTACGTACTTGCACTCATAGGTAATCATGGAAACCATTACCTTTCTTTTTTCCAATTAAGGCAAAAGTACTGTCCTACAGCAGAAAGCTATGTCCTAAACAATAAACGTTTGCTGTGCTCTTATAAAATATCCTGTCAGAATAAGGTAGTTGCATGAAAGTGCCATTGTCTGGTTTTTCTTATTCCCATACCAAACTAATTATTCTAGTGTACAGTTGATATGTTATAATGATGTACAACGTTCTTGCCGTACCACATTTCTCAAAGGTGACAAGAGTGTTTTCTGATCGCCGCTCTTTAAGGCAGTACTTGGGATAGTGCGCCGCGCATTAAAGTGGTTTGGTCAGATATGACGCTCTAAATAAAACACGGACGCAGAATTGTACTTTGGAGGGAAGTCAGACGGGGCAGTTGTGCAGAAGAACTATGGAGAGCGTGTCAAAGGCACCCATTTGATAGTTTTTAGGGTGGGTGGGGGGTACCTAGACCTGGCGGTATTGAGTATTTTTAATATTATGGTAGACGAATGGCGACTTTTAAGTAGCCAAAAATAAGTCTGATTTCCGAGTTAAAAACTGACCTAATACGGACTTTTAAATTATTTTCTTGAAGGAAAATCATCTGACTACACTATATTTTTTATTCCCCTCAGAGCTAAGGAGGACGGGGCGGCCCCCCTTGCCCCCTTACCCCTTGGAGTGAGTAGTTCGAGAGGAGGCAGTAGACGGACGGGTAGTGAGCAGCCATGATTCCAGGCAATACGGAAGTGCCGAGCTGCTGTATGTCCTACCTGACTGTGTTAGAGGAAATGTAATTGGAAGCTGCTTTTGGTAGGCGATTAGGACGCAAAGGAACCTGTTAGCATCAACTCTTTCAGGAACAGCATAACCCTCCCGTTTAGTTTTCGTAATAGGCAAGTCATTGGCGGTCAGTCGTATGCCATTATTATAGTCTGCGAATGCCGCCCGGATCCCTGTGTTCTGGCGTTCGTACACCCTCCGACCACTACTGCCAGCAATCATATACAGTGGCTACATTCCTGCCAAGTCTTTCTCCAACATCGCAGAAGGAGTTTCTTGTAGCCTGTAACCTCCCACATCCAAATCGGCCTAGTGGATTGTGATATAACTGACCGTGATCGCATACGCCTAGTGAAATTTTGCAGTGAGTAAGGCAATCGTTCCCGAAGGGAACGGTTAGCCGGAGGAAAGTGTACAACAGACCCCTCAGAAGGAAGAATCTATTCTTAACCTAATCTAAATACTGATGATAATTTTGAGGTGGGTGGAATATACTGCAATCCCTCACGAACAACACAGGGAGGGGAAATGACGAAAAATGTAGCCGATGACAAAGCTGAGTTGTCGCTGTTGCTGCTGGGCCAGCCGCTGTGGCCAAACGGTTCTAGGCGCTTCAGTCCGGAACCGCGCTGCTGCTGCGGTCGCAGGTTCGAATCCTGCCTCGGGCATGGTTGTATGTGATGTCCTAAGGTTAGTTAGGTTCAAGTAGTTCTAAGTCTAGGGGACTGATTACCTCAGATGTTAAGTCCCATAGTGCTTAGAGCCATTTGAACCATTTCTTGATGTTGGTCGCGAACTCCAAGCCGTCTCCAGACCCACGGATAATTTAGGGGCAGGCAACAGTTTAAGTTGCAGCTGCCTCTGCTTGTCCACTCCTACCGTGTTCTCAATACTCGTGGGTTAACGACTTCGATGCGCATACACTGGCACGATCATAGCTGCACACTGCGACTGCGTCCGCACTCTTTCATGACTCAAGCTAATCTGCTTCCTCTCTGCTCGCAACGCGAAAGACACTCTCTATACGCAACCAACGGCACAGCTACTGCCATATCGTCGTTGCTGTCGATACATTTACATAAGGTGCCGTTGGCTATTACCCACAAATTTACAATATTTTCATTAATTCAATGATATATAGTCAGAAATACATCACTGGCCATTAAAATTGCTACACCGCGAAGGTGACGTGCTACAGACGCGAAATTTAACCAACAAGAAGAAGATGCTGTGATATGCAAATGATTAGCTTTTCAGAGAATTCACGCAAGGTTGGCGGTTACCCTTGACGCTGCATCACAGACAGGAGCACCTACGATGGTGTATTCAAAGACGAACCTGGGTGCACGAATGGCAAAACGTCATTTTTTCGGATGAATCCAGGTTCTGTTTACATCATCATGATGGTCGCACCCGTGTTTGGCGACATCGCGGTGAACGCACATTGGAAGCGTGTATTCGTCATCGCCATACTGGCGTATCACACGGCCTGATGGTATGGGGTGCCATTGGTTACACGTCTCGGTCACCTCTTGTTCGTATTGACGGCACTTTGAACAGTGGACGTTACATTTCAGATGTGCTACTACTCGTGGCTCTACCTTTCATTCGATCGCTGCGAAACCCTACATTTCAGCAGGATAATGCACGGCCGCATGTTACAGGTCCTGTACGGGCATTTCTGGATACAGAAAATGTTCGAGTTTTACCCTGGCCATCACATTCTCCACATCTCTCACCAATTGAAAACGTCTGATCAATGGTGGCCGAGGAACTCGCTCGTCACAATACGCCAGTCACTACTCTTGATGAACTGTGGTATCGTGTTGAAGCTGCATGGGCAGCTGTAGCTGTAGACGCCATCCAAGCTCTGTTTGACTCAATGCCTGGGAGTATCAAAGCCGTTATTACTGCCAGAGGTGGTTGTTCTGGGCACTGATTTCTCAGGATCTATGCACCCAAATTGCGTGAAAATGTAACCACGTGTCAGTTCTAGTATAATATATTTGTCCAATGAATACCCGTTTGTCATCTGCATTTCTTGTCGGTGTAGCAATTTTAATGGCCAGTAGTGTAAATACACTATTAAATCGATTACGTATTAAATATAGTTTCTGTAACAAGGCTTACAGTTATAGAATCACAAGTACAGTACAAGTTATGAACGGGTATAAAATGGAGAAAAATTTTGGATGGTGCGGGTGCTTTATCCGCATTTTCGATGTTACACGTGTCCCACATTCCGTGAGCTTTTTCCTGAAGGGAAACAAGAGTCAGGGAATGTCTGAAGAAATACAAATGTAATGTAGATTTGTAAATGAATTCACTTTCGTCCACATAAATTTTGTTAATCACTCACTCCTCGCTAATTATCATAATTAACTGTGTGCACGTAATTAGCACGGCAACACTGCATCAATATGACTCAAATCATCATAGTTTACCATAATATATTTTAAATAACAAAATTACACCTTTCAAAAACCATTTAATTGGAAATGAAAACTTCATCTCAGTCCTGTGCACGAAAACGAAAGTAATGTAGTAAAAGATAATTAATATATCTCATTTATCACTATGAGAGTTCATGTGTTTCAGGAAAGCTTTAGGATGAAACTTATATGCTTACAACAAAGTTTTACACTGGTTGCGCTCAAAAGAAAAACGCCGCGTTCCACACCAGTATTTACAAAAGACAGCGCAGGTTTCTGAGAACCCGCACCGGCGCTGTCCAGACATGGCGTTGTGGCGTGTGCCACAGCGGCACGCCAGATCTCTTTCTTTGTTTGTGCAGTGGAATTCCAGAACGTCCACGTGCCTTGCATTCTATGAAAGCTCACTCCCAAGTAATCTCAAAGAGTCCTTAATTTCTATCATAGTGGATAACTCAACACTTCGTGCGTGTTCACACGCATACACAGACCTGAAACTTAAGCGTTATCTGAGTGCATGGATGTTCAATTACATAGTACATGTCATAAAAGAATTTTTACAAAATATTTACAAAATTACAAACATCTATTCTGTAAGCTAAATTTCTCTCTATACTTTTTGCAAATTCGTCGATGACAGCCTGGTCCAAGAAATAAATTGGGAATAACTTTCGAAAATTACACTAATGATTCTGTAATGGAAACTCTTTCTCAGATTAATCAGTTCGTGTTTGATAAAACTTCAAGTCAAAAATTTTATGAGCATCTAACAGCTTGCCAGAATTAGGAGAAGCTAAACAGTAAGCTTTAGTGTGATGTATACTAACAGTCTTAAATGGTCTATTATAAATGAATTTAAACTTTGAAATCTCATTGTTAATCTCGCTGGATTTCTCGTTCACTTTAATGAAAACCAGGTCGCCAGTCATAAATTTAGCGAACCACGCTTTCGCGTCATGACGTCGTATTTGCTCCTCGGCTTTCTCTTTCATTACCTTTCGTAAAAACATTCCTTCTTCGTCTCAGTGTCAATACTAACTCGCGGAGGGAAATCAGTTATCTGTTCCACTAGACCCTTAGACTTATGGTCTAACAGGATTTCCTTCGGAGTGAATCGGTAGATTCGTGCGTCATAGCATTCATGATCTTTGCAATTTCGTTTACATATTTGCCCCACGCTCTGTGATTGTGGTGACAACACGTTCGGCAAAGTTGCCCCAGCTCACGCACATATCGTTCCGCTGAATTTCCGACTGGGCAGTAGGTCGAGATGTCTACCACTTCAACCCCATTACTATCCATACCTCCAGTCCATAATTTGGAAATAAACTGGGCCAACAGTATAGGATAAAGCCGCTTTTGGTTTGCCGTTATGAACAAAGTAATCGTTTGCAAATTTCTTACAAACCGCTATTTCCTTTCTTATCGGATACAGTTTAATAAACTTCGAAAAGGCTTTCAGTATTACTATTAAGTAAGCAAAATTACCTGAGGTTTTTGTCAGGGGGCCATATGGGTCGGTTCATTCTAACTAGTACATCGTCTGGTCTTATGCTCTGCATAGTGTCACGACTTGTCTAGTTGGTCACTTTCAACCTCTGGCACTTATCACAAGTCTTTATCCTATCCGTTATTCTTTTAACATGTTAAAATTCACAACAAAAGCCACTTTCTCTGTTAATTTTTTGGTCCACAATGTCCATTGGATAAGTGTCAATAGTCTGCTATTTCGATAATGTATTTGGTGGGCCAACACACCAGCCAAGTGTCGCTATTCTCATCTTTTCGTATATACAGAATATTGTTGTACATCTTGCAATACATTCTCAACTTTTCTCCGTCTTTATTCTTTTCGTCAGACTGTATCTTCACAATTTTCAAGCATTCGTCCTAGCTTTGACGACGACGCGTATCTTCACAAATACCCTCTATCTTCTTTCGTTCTTCTATTTCTTGGAAGTAGTACAGTTTCAGTACACCTTCGGATTCGTCTTCGACTATTCGCTGACCGGTTTCAGGTAAATGCTACAGACATCCGTGATGCAGTTGTCAGTACCTTTTATATAACATATATCATAATTGAACAGCAGTAAGTAAAGAGACAATTTTGTCAATTTTTGGTGCAAAATGGCTCTGAGCACTACGAGCCTCAACTGCTGTGGTCATAAGTCCCCTAGAACTTAGAACTACTTAAACCGAACTAACCTAAGGGCATCACACACATCCATGCCCGAGGCAGGATTCGAACCTGCGACCGTAGCGGTCGTGCGGTTCCAGACTGTAGCGCCTTTAACCGCTCGGCCACTCTGGCCGGCATTTTTGGTGCAGCGAACGACAATTTTGAGATAAGTGAGCGCTTTTTGCTCATTGTGAATCATCACTTTTCGATCCCACAAATAACCTTTAAATTTCTTAAAACTCCATACAACTGCGAAGCGTTCCTTCTCGGAAATCGAATAGTTTCCGCTCACTTTTCGTCAACGTCCGACTTGCGAACGTAACAGTCCGGCGTTCCTTGTTCACTAAACACTCCTGAAACAGTTTCACACACCAAAAACGTAATTTCAAGAATCCGTTACCATGTGAAATGCTAACGAAAAGTCAGGATGGCACAGTATATTACTCTGTAACAACTCAAATGCAGCCTGCCACTCGTTAGTCCACACTAACGGCGTATTCGCGCAACTAGTTGCTTAAGTTTTTATCATTGAACGCTTGCCCCTGCACGAACTTGGGTTAAAATTCGCCCAGTCCTAGAAAACTTTTCAACTGTTTTCTATTCTTCAGAAGTGGACAATTCTTTATTGCCTCTACCTTCTGTGGCTCTTAAGTGATTCCTGCTGTAGTGATTACGTGACTACGAAAACTATTCTTGCTTCACAAACTCACACTTTCTCAATTTCAGAATTATTCCTCCTCTGCGTATGCACTTACAACCTCGTCTAAAAGATCGCAATGTTCTTGCCAGATCGCATTTACCGACAGAAAGTCGTCCACGTACACTGTCAGTCTGCATCTCGGGGCAGAGCCTAGTAGTTTATCGAGCGCCCTGATAAAGACACACTCATATGTTCAGTCTGAATGGCACTACCTTATACTGGTAACATCTGCACGCATACAAAAAAGCAAAAATTTCCTATATTCTTCCTAATGAGCAATTTGCTAGTAGTCAGCCATGAGGTTGAGGCTGGTCACAAATTATACATTATGAAATCTTTGCATTCTTTCTTCCATACTTTCTGGTCCATTTCACGTTGAACGGCTTTGTTCAGCGTACGTACTTCTATCACGAATCTGACTACCATCTCCTTTTCCTACTAGGATCAAGGAACTGTTATAGTGACTGGTGGTCCTCCCTATAACATTCCATGCATCATTCGATCTCTTTCTTGCTCTACAGCCTCCTTTTTGGACAACGGTACCGCGTACGGTCATACGGTTCGTGAGGCATTACATTTAATTTGTACTGATATCCAGCAACGAATCACAGTTTATTCGAAAACATGTTTCTATTTTTCATAATTATGTTGTACAAATCTTGTTTCTGTTCAACACTAGCATTTGGCACATCGTCCACAATACTCTCTAACTCATCTTCAAAGTACTGTCAACATTTAGATTCCGCATACTGTAGTATTCAACATTTATGGCTAAACCAATGCCATCACGTGAAGTAACAATGTGAACTGGTTGGAACAGAGTATTCACATCACCACTTCTTTCATTAAAACTCACAATACTTTCAGTTTTATCTTTTGAAGTGCGCATCGTTTTATTGTTGCAGTCAATTACTGCGTGGTATTTCAATAACCCCTGTCTAAGCCAACTAATATCTCGGTGCTCAAATATGGCACGACGATAAATTCATGTTCAAATTGTTCCCCTTGAATTTCGAAACAAATAGTTGATGACATAGGTTTGCTACTCTTCCAGGTAGCACCGATTATTTTAACTCCCGTTACGGGCATCACTACACTCCTGGTCTTTCCTTTAACAAATCGAAAATTTTCCCGGGAGTAGCACTTAGCGCTGCCCTGATATCTATTAAAACGTGCTTATCGACGGGCAGTATTGTTTGTCCACATTTTTCTGTGTCTAATTCTTGGTTTTCCCATAACAAGTCCTCACCAACATCAAGGTTATTCCAGAAAAACCCTTCCGGCTCTGTCACTGATAGCGATTTATTTTGTGGTTTTTTAATTTTCTGTTCTTGGACATCCATAATTTCTATCTGCCTGTCCTGCGGTTGTTGAAGCCGTTTTACCCCAGCACCGAAACATTATATCAATTTCTTATATTAACGAACCATGTATTGCCAGCAATTTGCTAATTGTCAAGTCAGGTAAGTTTTCTTCGGAAAGATAGCTGTCATCTTCCAAATTGCTTGTAGAAATGTGCTCAGTTTCTGCTTCTAGTTCTTCTCCGGAGCTCACGCAACCCATATCACTCTCATCTGACGGTATGACGTCAGCCTTAGCCTCGTAGATGTAATCTACGTGGCCGCCAATTAGTCGTCCGCGGTCATCGGCAGACTCGTCTTGCCCCTTCAGAAATTTCGCCTCGGTTTTCTTTAGGACCGTCGTCATTGGGATTGGTTACTTCAATTACTACAACATTTGGACAAGCCTGCCTCTTCGGTACAGAGCTCCTCGTTTCTTCATAAACGCCAGTTTTATGCGGGTTAAGAAGCGAGAAATATTGTCCACTCACCCCGTCAGCACACTTCCCATACATTCCTCTGTCATACTACAGCTCGTCGTATAGCCAACCGAACTTACCTAGCCACTTCTCGCATTCCGCGTTGCCCTGCGCGATAACTGAAGTTTTATCCGATATCGGCTTCTTTAATTCCGCTGGCAAATCAAACTCTACTGGAGCCTGCGGCACCTCTGTTGTCTTAACAGCGGCCACCTCTTCCTCGTTGACCTGTACTCTATTTTCATCGTTATTCCGGACAGTGATCGCTTTGTCGACTGCCTTTTCATCTACAGTTATTGTTACAGCGGGTGCGTTACTCGCTCCGTCTTTTTGCAGACTTTCCCATCGCCAATTTATCCATCCGGATCTATAACAGCGACGTTGCCTAGGCTTTCTTTTGTGCCGCTAAGGTCTTCTCACACCCGGGGGCCCCAAAGCGGAGTGGTTAATTGTTTCCCTGATTAAGTACGACAGGCCCTAAACGATACTGGCCTCTCATTTCTACTATCGTCGTTCCCACTATGTTATTGTGATAGAAAAAAAAAAATGGTTCAAATGGCTCTGAGCACTATGGGACTTAACTACTGAGGTCATCAGTCCCCTAGAACTTAGAACTACTTAAACCTAACTAACCTAAGGACATCACACACATCCATGCCCGAGGCAGGATTCGAACCTGCGACCGTAGCGGTCATGCGGTTCCAAACTGACGCGCTTAGAACCGCACGGCCACACCGGCCGGCTATTGTGATAGAAGTGTGAGTTGTTATTACCATGGTGGTGGCTACCATTATTGTCAGGGCTAATGTGATTATAGTTGTTGCCATTGCGGTAATTGTTGCTATTACCACGACTCTTAAAATTTTCATGGTTATTCCGCCAATTGTCTTCATCTTCGACCTTTTCCAAGAACGCAGTAATAGTTTTGTAACGACTGCCTATGTACCTCTTGGAATCATGTGGAAGCTTCTTCAACAACTCCCACACAATCTCCGATTCTGTCTGTCAATCACGCAATTATTCTAATTTGCGGATCCAGTTTTCACAGATTCTTTCATCGAGCCATGAGAGTTTGCATCATAGGGTTTTGACGCAACAAAAGCGTGCCGTTCACTGTCCTGCTTCTCATCTGATCAATATTATTTCAAGAACGCATTCTTAAATTCTTCAAAGCTCAACTTCACAAGACCAAGGTATAAGCCTCATTGCTTAGCCTCGCCCACTAGCATGTCGATTACAGCGTTAATTTTTCTCTTACCTGTCCACGATCGAGGTAATACCCTTTCGCAATTTTTAATGAAGTCGGTAGCGTGTAGTCCACCTTGTTTTTTGCGGGGATCGAAACGCCCCTCATTCGCTAAGATTTGTGTTATGTGCATGGAATGACACACAGTCCAGCTTTTCGGCTAATCTATTTTTAGTTCGGTTACTTTTGTAACTACTTGACAATTGGTCGTCACTAGCATTTCCACTCCCCTCTTTCTCTCATAGCATGTAGTCACCTGTTTGTAAATTCGTAACCTTTCCCCTGTAGTCGGCCGGCCGGAGTGGCCGTGCGGTTCTAGGCGCTACAGTCTGGAGCCGAGCGACCGCTACGGTCGCAGGTTCGAATCCTGCCTCGGGCATGGATGTGTGTGATGTCCTTAGGTTAGGTTAGTTAGGTTTAATTAGTTCTAAGTTCTAGGCGACTGATGACGTCAGAAGTTAAGTCGCGTAGTGCTCAGAACCGTTTGAACAATTTTTCCCCTGTCGTCTTTTCACTCAAATTCTACCACTTCAATTACTTTATTTTCAATAACGGGATCAACAGTCTGCTCCAGTTTCCGTTCAATCCTCTCTACATACGTCTCAAAACAACTACACTACTGGCCATTAAATTGCTACACCAAGAAGAAATGCAGATGATAAACGGGTATTCATTGGACAAACATATTATACTAGAACTGACACGTGATTACATTTTCACGCGATTTGGGTGCATAGATCCTGAGAAATCAGTACCCAGAACAACCACCTCTGGCCATAATAATGGCCTTAATACGCCTGGGCATTGAGTCAAACAGAGCTTGGATGACCTGTTCAGGTACAGCTGCCCATGCAGCTTCAACACGATACCACAGTTCATCAAGAGTAGTGACTGGCGTACAGTGACGAGCCAGTTGCTCGGCCACCATTGACCAGACGTTTTCAGTTGGTGAGAAATCTGGAGAATGTGCTGGCCAGGGCAGTAGTCTAACATTTTCTGCATCCAGAAAGGCCCGTACAGTACCTGCAACATGCGGTCGTGCATTATCCTGCTGAAATGTAGGGTTTCGCAGGGATCGAATGAAGGGTAGAGCCACGGGTTGTAATACATCTGAAATGTAACGTCCACTGTTCAAAGTGCCGTCAATGCGACCAAGAGGTGACCGAGACGTGTAACCAATGACACCCCATACCATAACGCCGGGTGATACGCCAGTATGGCGATGACCAATATACGCTTCCAATGTGCGTTCACCGCGACGTCGCCAAACACGGATGCGACCATCGTGATTCGGTAAACAGAACCGGATTCATCCGAAAAAATGACGTTTTGCCATTCATGCAACCCGGTTCGTCGTTGAGTACACCATCGCAGGCGCTCCTGTCTGTGATGCAGCGTCAAGGTTAACCGCAGCCATGGTCTCCGAGCTGATTGTCCATGCTGCTTCAAACGTCGTCGAACTGTTCGTGCAGAAGGTTGTTGTCTTGCGAACTTCTCCATCTGTTGACTCAGGTATCGAGACGTGGTTGCACGATCCGTTACAGCCATGCGGATAAGATGCCTGTCATCTTGACTGCTGCTGATAAGAGGCCGTTGGGATCGAGCACGGCATTTTGTATCACCCTCCTGAACCCACCGATTCCATATTCTGCTAACAGTCATTGGATCTCGACCATCACGAGCAGCAATGTCACGATACGATAAACCCCAATCACGATGGGTTACAATCCGACCTTTATCCAAGTCGGAAACGTGATGGTACGCATTTAATGTCCTTACACGAGGCATCACAACAACGTTTCACCAGGCAACACCGGTCAACTGTTGTTTGTGTATGAGAAATGGTTTGGAAACTATCTCCTGTCAGCACGTTGTACATGTCGCCACCGGCGCCAACCTTGTGTGAATGCTCTGAAAAGCTAATCATTTGCATATCACAGCATCTTCTTCCTGTCGGTAAAATTTCGCGCCTTTAGCACGTCATCTTCGTGCTGTAGCAATTTCAGTGTCTAGTAGTGTATTTATGCTTCCTGTTTTTGACTGTACTTCTCATGTCCTGCTTACGATTACCGATTTCATTACAATTATTTCTTTCTTGATTTCATCTACTTTCGTGTATTATTGTTCTCAATCTAGATTGCATTGGATTGAGCGTTAATTGATTCCAATTGAGATTATATTGATTCGGACTGAGCATTAATTTTAGTAGCAATTGATTCGGACTATTAACTGTACTGATCAACATGCTCAATAAATCTTTTACATTTCCGGGTTGTACTGCCTCTCACTAACTCTGGTTCTTTCTTAATGGTATCCACCGTCAAAGTATTCAGTTCCGACTTCTTTTCCGAATACCGTAACATTTGTCAGTGCCAGGTTGGTTGGTTGGTTGTTTGAGGTGTAAGGGACCAAACAGCGAGGTCATCAGTCCCTTGTTTCAAATATACTCCAGTCTGCTAACGAGACATCTCAGAAAAGTCAGAACAGTAAAACGGAAAAAGGGAAAAACGTAAAATGGCAGTCACATTGTCATTGGTAAAAACAAATGAGGGAAGTTGGCAAGAGAAACGAACCCAACACTATGCTGAAGCAGCATAGGCAAGACCACCTGTGACTTAAAAGGTACAACTGCTACAATGCAGAAAGTACGTATGGGAATAGAAAGATTAGCCAAGCCTTAAAAAGAAGGGGTAAAAACAGAGTAAAAGGGGAAGAAAAGAGGATTCCAGTCAGGGAGGTGAATCAGGAATCTCTGAACACTGCCTACAGTGGGAGAAACCCAAACACTCACCGCCCTGCCCCAACACCAGAGAGAGATTAAAAACTTTAAAACTGAGAATAAAAACCACTCCCCCGGAGGAAACCGAGAACCAGAGAGACCATCCGCGAATCGTCAGCCAACATCAAAGGTAAAGTGTGGGGGAGTCTGTACTTAACACGCAGAGCTAAAAGAAGGGGGCATTCAACCAAAATGTGGGCCACTGACTGGAAGGCTCCACAACCACATAGCGGGGGTGGCTCATCACGCAAAAGAAAACCATGGGTCAGCCTGGTATGGCCAATGCGGAGACGACACAGTGTAGTCGAGTCCTTTCGGGAGAGGCGAAAGGAAGAACGCCATGGGCCTGGTGTCACCTTAATTGCACGAAGTTTATTAGACAGTGGAGTAGCCTCCCAAGAATTGGCCCATGACTGTGCGAAGTGGGATTTGATGTGAAGCCGTAAATCCGCTGCAGGAGGGGTTACGGAAAACGGGGGGTAAGTAACTGCTCCCCCAGCCAAACGATCAGCGAGCTCATTACCCGGGATACCCACATGGCCAGGGACCCAAAGGAAGTCAATCGAACAAGCAGCACGGTGAATATCAGCGAGATGGTCATGGATGGCAGAGACCAATGGATGGCGCGAAAAACACCGGTCAATAGCAAGAAGGCCACTCATCGAGTCCGTACATAACAGAACGCGATTGTGTTGGGATTGTTTAATAAAGGTAAGGGCCCGGGAAATTGCCATCAATTCCGCAGTAAACACCCCACATGTAGGTGGCAGCAGATGATTTTCCGTTCCAACAGAGGACGTGAAGGCATACCCAGCATGATCAGCAGATTTAGAGCCATCAGTGTAAAAAACAACAGCATCCCGAAACTCCCATAAAATTTGGCGGAAAAAGGTACGGAACACCACCGGGGGGATGGAATCTTTCGGTCCGCGGCGGAGATCCATCCGAAGTCGAGGCCGAGGAACTAACCAAGCAGGGGTGGAGGGGAGGGAGCGAGGAAGACAGGACAAAGAAGGAAGCTGAAAATGACGGTAAAGAGACGCAAGGCGCAGTCCAACCGGTAAACCCGCCCGAGGGCGGGAGTCGGGTGGGCGACGTCCATGGTCTGGGAACAGGATAGAATAGGAAGGGTGAGTGGGAGAAGAACGGATAGTGAGGGCACAAGACACCAGAAGCTGGGACCGCCGAACAGAAAGGGGGGGGGATCCCAGCTTCAACCAGGAGACTATCAACAGGGCTAGTAGGGAAGGCACCGGTGGCCAAACGGATACCACGATGGTGGACTGGATCCAGCACGTGCAGTGTGGAAGGAGCAGCTGAACCATAAACTTGACAACCATAGTCCAAACGAGACAGAACGAGACCACGATAAAGATGGAGGAGGAGGGAACGGTCCGCACCCCAAGAGGAGTGGGCAAGGAAGCGAAGGACATTGAGTTTACGGAAACATCCTACCTTCAGGAGTCTGATATGGGGCAGCCAAGTGAGCTTGTTGTCGAAAAGAAGACCCAGGAAACGAAACTGTGGGACCACAGGCAATCGTTGTGCGTCGAGATAGAGCTCTGGATCAGGGTGGACCGTAGTACGGCGACAGAAGTGGACCACCCGCGATTTTAAAGGAGAGAATTGAAACCCGTGTGAGTGGGTCCATGCAGAGGCACGCCGTATAGCCACCTGGAGCTGCCGTTCTGCAGATGCCATCGAGGAGGAACTAACCCAAATGCAGAAATCATCCACATACAGGGCAGGAGCGACCAAGGGACCGACAGAGGCCACAAGTCCATCGATAGCAATGAGGAAAAGAAGGACACTCAAGACAGAACCCTGTGGGATGCCCGTCTCCTGGGTCCGTGGAGAACTAAAAGCAGTACCAACTCTAACTCTGAATGACCGATGGAGCAGGAACTGGCGGATAAAAATCGGGAGTGGGCCCCGAAGACCCCACTGATGAAGGGTTAGTAAGATGTGATGGCGCCAGGCCGTGTCATAGGCCTTGCGAAGGTCAAAAAACACTGCAACCAAATGGCGGCGCTGGGAAAAAGCCTGCCGAACTGCGGATTCCAAGCGAAGTAAATGATCGATTGGAGGGGACAATAGATCCCGAGATTCGAGGACCCAAGTGAGCCGACGGGCTACCATCCGTTCAAGTAACTTACAAACAACATTGGTCAAACTAATCGGCCGATAGCTGTCAACAGATAGGGGGTTCTTACCAGGCTTAAGGACAGGAAACACAATGCTACCCCTCCACTGAGAAGGGAAGTCACCCTGGAGCCAGATACGGTTAAACACCCGAAGAAGATGTTGCCGTTATGGAGCACTGAGATGTTGAAGCAGTTGATTATGAATGGAATCTGGGCCAGGGGCCGTATCATGAGAAGAAGATAGAGCAGAAAGAAATTCCCATTCAGTAAAAGGTCCGTTGTAAGATTCTGGCTCACAAGTGGTGAAACATAAGGTGAGAGCTTCAGCCTGCTGTTTTTGATGAAGGAAAGCAGCTGGATAGGAGGCTGACGCTGATGCCACTGCAAAATGGGTCGCTAGATGTTCTGCGAGAACTAATGGGTCCGTACAAATGCCATCTGGGAGGTGCAGGCCTGGGAGGGTGGACTGCCGATGGCAACCTTGGAGAGAGCGAAGTGTAGCCCATACCTGTGACAGAGGGACAGTGGAACCAAGGGAAGAAACGAATCGTTCCCAACATATCCGCTTGCTCTGTTTGATTAAATAACGGGCTTTAGCACGAAGGCGTTTAAAGGTAGTAAGGCTGGCTACGGATGGGTGCCTCTTGAAGTGTTGCAAAGCTCGACGGCGATCACGGATGGCAATGGCAATGGCCGTACTCCACCACGGGACTTGCCGGCGACGAAATCGTCCAGATGAGCGCGGGACAGCAAGGTTAGCAGCGCGAACAATCGCGTCAGACACGTCACGTAGGACGTCATCAATACAACCCGACAAAGAGGGAGAAAACTCGACCTGTGCAGTGTATAGAGGCCAATCGGCGCGGTGGAAAGACCAACGAGGTAACCTGTCCATCGGGGAGCGGGAAGGGAGCGTGATAATCAACGGGAAATGGTCACTATCACAAAGGTCGTCGTGTGGCGACCAGTGTAATGAAGGGAGGAGAGAGAGAGAAGAAAGAGAAAGATCAATGGCAGAAAAGGTACCATGACCAGCACTAAAATGAGTAGGGGAGCCATCATTAAGAAGGCACAGGTCGTGGTCTGCAATAAATTGGTCTATAAGAAGACCTCGTCGAGATGGAAGAGCACTGCCCCACAAAGGATGATGAGCATTAAAATCCCCAAGGAGGAGGAAGGGAGGAGGAAGTTGCTGAAGAAGGGTGGTTAAGGCAGCAGGTGTAAGAGTCCTGTCAGGAGGGAGATAAAGATTGCATACTGTGACTGCAGAGTCTAAGTGGACCCTAACAGCAACCGCCTCCAATGTAGTTTGGAGAGGAATCCACGTGCTAGCAATGTCTGTACGGACCAACGTACAAACGCCACCAGAAGCCCGCAAGGGTCCGACCCGATTTCGACAGAAAACACGGAACCCACGGAGGGTATGTGAGTGAGCATCAGTAAAATGAGATTCCTGGAGAACCGCACAAGCTACAGAGTAGGACGAAAGAAGGGATTTCAATTCCGGAAGGTGACGATAGTAGCCATTACAATTCCATTGGAGAACCACAGAAGGATGGGTTAAATGAGGGCGGAACACGCTAAAACCAGTCATACCGCCGAGTCCCCACCCGTCACCGACAAGGAGGGGGCGACATCCATGAACGACAGGTCAGAATCCGGTTGTGAAGTCGGGGAAGGGACCTCCGGTGACACCAGAGGCTCTTTGTCCCGGGACTTATGTTTCTTCTTCTTTTCAGGCTGAGAACGAGGAGGGCTGTGTGGCATAAAGGAGCCAGCTGCAGCAATATCAGGAACAGAAAGAGACCGGGTGACCTGCGGGCCCACAGCCCGCGGCTCTCGCGGTCGCCGCGCGGCAGCAGACCTTTGACCTGGAAGGTGCCGGGAAGGGGCATCTCTGGAGAGGCGCCCTTGACCGGCAGACGCCGAAGGAGTGGGACACTTCTCCGGCTGGGGAGGGGGAGCAGCGCCCAGAGGAGAAGGTGTGGGAGCCGCAGGGGAGGGGGGGAGGAGAGGGGTCCGGGATGGGGGTAAGGAAGGGGGAGGAAGGGGTGAAGATGTAACCAAGGCGTAATTAGATGTCATGGACACAGGGTGCAGTCGTGCATATTTCTTACGGGCCTCTGTGTAGCTTAAACGATCGAGGGACTTATACTCCTGTATCTTTTTTTCTTTCTTATATACTGGGCAATCTGGTGAACGTGGAGAATGACTACCATGACAATTTACACATACAGGAGGGGGAACACAGGGACTCCCCTCATGGAGTGGACGTCCACAGTCACCACAGAGAGGGTCCTGAGAACAGCGAGAAGACATGTGGCCAAAATGCAAGCACTTAAAACACCTCATAGGGGGTGGGATGTACGGCTTCACATCACAACGATACACCATAATCTTAACTTTCTCAGGAAGGGTATCCCCTTCAAAGGCCAGGATAAAGGCACCAGTATCAATACGATTATCTTTAGGACCCTTCTGAACACGCCGAACAAAGTGAACACCCCGCCGTCCGAGATTGTCCTGAAGTTTCTCATCAGTTTGAAGGATGAGGTCCCTGTGAAAAATCACACCTTGTACCATATTTAGAGACTGGTGAGGGGTAATGGACACAGGAATTGTGCCAAGATGGGTACAGGCACAAAGGGCCGCAGATTGGGCAGCTGAAGCGGTTTTTATCAGCAACGAACCCGACTGCATCTTGCTCAAGGAGTCCACTTCGCCGAACTTGTCTTCAATGTGTTCCACAAAGAATAAAGGCTTGACACTGGTGAAAGTATCCCCATCAGTCCTGGTGCAAACTAGATAACGGGGGAAAGGTTTTGCCCCTAGATGACGGGCCTGACCCTCTTCCCAGGGGGTAGCCATGGAAGGGAAGGCCGAAGGGGCAAGAGAAGCAGCACTTGAGGAATCAGTACCACGCAAAGAGACGGCCGCAGTAGAATGGCCAGAGTTTTGGACCCGTATGCGTTTCATCTGCATAGCGTCCGCCCTGATACCACCCACTCCAATCAGGGGCTCTCCTCACGGGCGCCACCCAGCCACAGCAAGGGCCGTCTGGCACGGCGGCCATTGCCGGGAGTTTCGATGCTCCAGGATGACGAGCAACCACTTCAAGGCATGCATGAGGAGGTCACAGCTCAGGTATCAGAAGTGTGATCCCTGTGTGTTCAGGGGGCTCAACCAAAAGGGTACATAGCGACCCCACCACACGGGCTGGCTACCGTGCTGGCTATGCACCCTAGCATCAAACAACGACGTGAAAGAAAAGGTGGAATGTACTAGGAGGGCGCACGTCGGAGACACTAGGTAAGGTGCTCTTCCCCAAATGGCTCACACTACGGAGGAGAAATTTTGTAATGGAGGTCAAACCCCAGAGGGGGACCAAGGAATGCCAAAAGGAGGAGACGATTACGCAACAAAGCCGGAGTGTAAAACCAACAGAACCAAGAGGATAGCAGGGCCAACATAAACAGGGACACCAATAGAGGGAGAGGAGAGGGCGAGGGGAAAGGAGCATGGAGGGGAAAGGAGGGGAAGGGAAAGGAAATGCAGCCCGGGAGAGAAAGAAGGTGGCAATGGCTCGGGGCCCCGTGCTCGCCACGCACGTATTCACAAAAGAGTTGTGGACCCCCTGGGGGGGTCAGTGCCAGGAATTGCATTTTCCTCTGTCCCTGTGTCCGAGAGGTAGCGTCTGTGATGCCAGCTGCCGGTTTCTCAGCAGTGGGTTCCGGCGTTACAGCCCCTTTACACGACCTCGTTCGAAGTCAGTGAGTAATTAACAATGACGTCTTTGTCGTCTTAAAGGCATTATTGACTAACCAACTCATAGGGTCCAGTCGCAAAGGTAACTAATGCTCACGACTCTTACAGCGAGTATTTAACGCAAACCTGATTTACGTCCTCATACTGGCGCTACAAGCGCAATTCTTATGCGACTGGCGCGAAATTTGAACAAGCATTTTTCGTTTTAGAGAAGCGAATTTTTTTCTGTCAGTATCATCTGCTACAACAAAGTAATAACTCGAAAAATGTGACTTTTCATATAGGTACGGAACGAGGGTTGCCTGCTTTCAGTACTTTCAACTACACTCCTACAGACCCACCATACTTGCTCCGGACACTGCGAGTGGGCTGTACAAGCAGTGATCACACGCACGGCACAGCGGACACACCAGGAACCGCGGTGTTGGCCGTCGAATGGCGCTAGCTGCGCAGCATTTGTGCACCGCCGCCGGCAGTGTCAGCCAGTTTGCCATGGCATACGGAGCTCCATCGCAGTCTTTAACACTGGTAGCATGCCGCGACAGCGTGGACATGAACCGTATGTGCAGTTGACGGACTTTGAGCGAGGGCGTATAGTGGGCATGCGGGAGGCCGGGTGGACGTACCGCCGAATTGCTCAACACGTGGGGCGTGAGGTGTCCACAGTACATCGATGTTGTCGCCAGTGGTCGGCGGAAGGTGCACGTGCCCGTCGACCTGGGACCGGACCGCAGCGACGCACGGATGCACGCCAAGACCGTAAGACCCTACGCAGTGCCGTAGGGGACCGCACCGCCACTTCCAAGCAAATTAGGGACACTGTTGCTCCTGGGATATCGGCGAGGACCATTCGCAACCGTCTCCATGAAGCTGGGCTACGGTCCCGCACACCGTTAGGCCGTCTTCCGCTCACGCCCCAACATCGTGCAGCCCGCCTCCAGTGGTGTCGCGACAGGCGTGAATGGAGGGACGAATGGAGACGTGTCATCTTCAGCGATGAGAGTCGCTTCTGCCTTGGTGCCAATGATGGTCGTATGCGTGTTTGGCGCCGTGCAGGTGAGCGCCACAATCAGGACTGCATACGACCGAGGCACACAGGGCCAACACCCGGCATCATGGGGTGGGGAGCGATCTCCTACACTGGCCGTACACCACTGGTGATCGTCGAGGGGACACTGAATAGCGCACAGTACATCCAAACCGTCATCGAACCCATCGTTCTACCATTCCTAGACCGGCAAGGGAACTTGCTGTTCCAACAGGACAATGCACGTCCGCATGTGTCCCGTGCCACCCAACGTGCTCTAGAAGGTGTAAGTCAACTACCCTGGCCAGCAAGATCTCCGGATCTGTCCCCCATTGAGCATGTTTGGGACTGGATGAAGCGTCGTCTCACGCGGTCTGCACGTCCAGCACGAACGCTGGTCCAACTGAGGCGCCAGGTGGAAATGGCATGGCAAGCCGTTCCACAGGACTACATCCAGCATCTCTACGATCGTCTCCATGGGAGAATAGCAGCCTGCATTGCTGCGAAAGGTGGATATACACTGTACTAGTGCCGACATTGTGCATGCTCTGTTGCCTGTGTCTATGTGCCTGTGGTTCTGTCAGTGTGATCATGTGATGTATCTGACCCCAGGAATGTGTCAATAAAGTTTCCCCTTCCTGGGACAATGAATTCACGGTGTTCTTATTTCAATTTCCAGGAGTGTATTTTTCTAGGTCACCCAACTACGCTCTTCTCACAGGCGTACGGTGACATTTGAAAGTATTTAAAGCCGGGTAACATTATAAACATTATAAAGCACTATAAAACTGGGTAGCTGAAGGCAAGGTAATCCTCGTTTTACACCCCTATGGAAAGTCATAAAAGTCTTGATTTTAGATTAACGACGTTGTTGCAGCAAATGAGGGACATACAGGGTGAGTCAGGAGGAAAGGTACGTGTTTTGACTGGTGTTAGCATTAATGATTCTGAACAAAAAACTTGCTGTGGACATATGCCCTATTCCGAATGGTTTCCGATAGCTTTTAATGCACATTTCTATTTATTTATTATTGTTTATTATTTATTATTATTTACAACGTACCACAGTAATATAGAGGAAGTTGAGACGAATGTTTTGATACAGGACGCTTGTGGTCAATCAAGTCGGAAAACTACCTCAAATTGGCCTACAAAAAGTACCTGAGCTACAGCGTACGGGCGTTGCGGGAGATTTTCAATACTCCCGCGGTCTCTCCACGTAAACTGTTAGTCCTAGACAAAAAGTGAACAGGACCTTTTCTTGTAGCAAATTTAATCTAGATTAATTGTTTACTGATACATGTTTTCGTTGGAGTGTGCGGTTTTCGAGTTATTAAAGAAAAACGTACAGAAGTGATATTAAACGTGTTCTATCTCGAAAACCATTCGCTATAGGACATATGTCTATATCAAGTTTTCTTTTCTCAAAGCATGTACCTTTCTTCCTGACTCATCCTGTGTGTGTGTGTGTGTGTGAATGATTCATACAATAATAGTTAACGAATAAGTACTTCATCCTAACCAAACATAATAATATAATAAGTACAATTGAAATAAAATGCGGTCCCTGTGAAAAGCTAACTCCAACCAAGAACAACAGAAATGAAGTCACGATAATCACCATATCAGCTTACATTACGTTGTAACTGGAGAGATACAGTAACATAGTATGATAAATGAATAAAATGACAACAGGAGCCACCTATACTGCCAGCAGTCGTCACCGGCTACTCACTACTGCTACCGAGAAAAGGACTACATTAGGTTAGCAAGTCTTTTGTAAACTTACGAGTACGTAAAAGAGCTGACCACACCTTCAGCATGATTGCGAAACGCAGTACGGAAATCTCTCTCGACACTGTTGAACATGCCCTCAACATGAAAATGAAAAGACTGGAAGATTGTGTTTAGCGTCCCGTCAACATCAAGGTCATTAGAGAAGGAGCATAAACTAGGATTGTCATTTCTTTCAAAGGAATTGTCTCTGAATTTGTCTGGAAAGGTTTTATGGAAATCACAGAAAACCTACGTCTGAGTGGCTGGACGCGGATTTGAACTGTTGTTCTCCCAAATGCGAGTTGATCAGCATGAAAATAAAACAATATAAAATGCACAGTCACACGACCTCACAACCACAACGTACAGTATCAAGACTGAAACGAAAGGATTGTATTCAAGCACACACACACTCTCCACTGGTTACCTTCGATGTGCTCAGTACCATCATAGAACGACATGAGTCTCACAACCGTCAGCTACTCACAAATCACTGAATGGAGGCAGGGGGACTAATGCTTGCTGCCGCAGTAGTATTTTGTACAAAGCCATGCAAACTCCCTGTGTCATAAATGGTGAACACTTCAGGGAGCTAGCATTCGCTGGCTAGGTATGGGCCTGGCGAACCCGGTTTTCCTGCATGGTGACTGGTAAGCGCCGCCAGTCCTCTGCAACCGTGATGTGTGGGCAGGCATCAGTGACCACGTCTCACAGGGAACAGGGATCAACGCTTAATCACCCGGATCGTGAGGACTGTAGGAGCCCCTATGAAGAACTTTTCAATCTCAAGGTGAGCTGCGTGCTAATGGGATGCATGGTAGTTGAGCTGCAACAGTCATTTGTTGACAATCTCAGGGGAACCTACTACACTTCAGTTGTGTAAGGATTACCCAAGCAAGCGAGACTTAGTCTGACAGCTAATTGTAAGAATTCATGAAGCGTAGTTCACTTTCATCTATTCCCAGCAGTTTGAGTGGTCAGTTGGTCAGTATTATCACCAAAACTCCAAAGAGCCCTCGCGTGGGTAGTCGACCTGTTATTTCTGTGAGTATCAGTTCATTCAGTAATAGTAATGAACCACCTCCATTGGTAAGTGATGTCTTTATCTTTTTTATGCGTGTGGAGTCGTCCTTTGCAAAACTGTCGTCTTTCTGCATCGAAGAAGTACCTGAGGGTCTTGCTGGGCAGCTTCAGTCTATCGAGTGGCTTCGGAATGGCACATTCCTCATCGTGAAACATAAAGCTACGCAAATAAATTATTTGTTACAAGCTGAACTTCGTGGAGAATATCGTACCAACAGGAGCCCCACATTAGAGGCAATTGTTACGACATGCCTTGAGATCGTGGATATGCATACAAAAGAACTCCAACAGCTATCGGCAAGTCCAAGGGCCACTGAAGTTCAGAATGTCATAAAAAAGGTTCATAGTGAGTTCCAGAAGTCGGCATCATTTATCCTGAAGAACAGTATACCACAGTCACGTGAATATGCTACGAAAGGGCATCTGCACCCCGAAGGCAGGCCCTAAATATCCAATCCAATTCACTGCTTTCAGTGGCAATGGTTTGGTCATACGACCACAAGTTTTAGCATGCAAGGTACATGTGGAATATCTTTATTTTTTTATTTTATTTATTTATTTATTGTTCCGTGGGACCACATTTAGGAGAAGTCTCCATGGTCATGGAACGAGTCAATACATGAAATTATAACACGATTGTAGAAACAGATAAAATGAAACAAGTCGTTAGTTTAAATAAAGAAAATCAAGAATGTAACACTGGAATTTGCTTAATTTTTTATCTCTTCCAGGAGCTCCTCGACAGAATAGAAGGAGTGAGCCATGAGGAAACTCTTCAGTTTAGACTTAAAAGTGTTTGGGCTTCTGCTAAGATTTTTGAGTTCTTGTGGTAGCTTATTGAAAATGGATGCAGCAGAATACTGCACTCCTTTCTGCACAAGAGTCAAGGAAGTGCATTCCACATGCAGATTTGATTTCTGCCTAGTATTAACTGAGTGAAAGCTGCTAACTCTTGGGAATAAGCTAATATTGCTAACAACAAACGACATTAAAGAAAATACATACTGTGAGGGCAATGTCAAAATTCCCAGACTATTGAATAAGGGTCGACAAGAGGTTTTCGAACTTACACCATACATAGCTCGAACAGCCCGTTTTTGAGCCAAAAATACCCTTTTTGAATCAGAAGAATTACCCCAAAAAATAATACCATATGACATAAGCGTATGAAAATATGCGAAGTATACTACTTTTCGTGTTGAAATGTCACTTATTTCAGATACTGTTCTAATGGTAAATAAAGCGGCATTTAGTTTCTGAACAAGATCCTGAACATGGGCTTTCCACAACAGCTTACTATCTATCCGTACGCCTAGGAACTTGAACTGTTCCGTGTCGCTTATAACATGCCCATTCTGTCTGATTAAAATGTCAGTTCTTGTTGAATTGTGGGTTAGAAACTGTAAAAACTGAGTCTTACTGTGATTTAGCATCAAATTATTTTCCACAAGCCACGAACTTACTTCATGAACTACATTATTTGATAATGTTTCAATATTACACACAAGATCCTTCACTACCAAGGTGGTGTCATCAGCAAACAGAAATATTTTTGAATCACCTGTAATACTAGAAGGCATATCATTTACATAAATAAGGAACAGCAGTGGCCCCAGCACCGACCCTTGGGGAACGCCCCATTTAACAGTGCCCCATTGGGACTGAACATCATTACCACTCTCAATATTGCGGAGGATTACCTTCTGCTTTCTGTTCTTAAAGTAGGAGGCGAACCAATTGTAAGCTACTCCCCTTACTCCATAATGTTCCAACTTCTGCAGTAATATTTTGTGGTCAACACAGTCAAAAGCCTTCGTTAAATCAAAGAAAACACCTAACGTTCTCAACCTTTTATTTAATCCGTCCAAAACCTCACAGAGAAAAGAGAATATAGCATTTTCAGTTGTTAAGCCATTTCTAAAACCAAACTGTACATTTGACAGCAAATTATGTGAATTTAAATGCTGCAGTAACCTTGTATATACAAGCCTCTCGATAACTTTAGCAAACACCGATGGCATAGAAATAGGTCTATAATTGTCAACATTATCCCTGTCTCCCTTTTTATAAATTGGCTTCACTACCGAGTACTTTAATCGGTCAGGAAACCGACCACTGCTAAAGGAAAAGTTACTGATATGGCTAAGTACTGAGCTAATATACGTGGAACAATACTTCAGTATTCTGCTAGATACCCCGTCATATCCATGAGAGTTCTTGGTCTTTAGTGATTTAATTATTAACTCAATCTCCCTCTTGTCAGTATCATGGAGGAGCATTTCAGGTAACAGTCTCGGAACACTTTTTTCTAAGAGCGCTATATGATTCCCTGTTGGGACTAGGTTTCTATTTAGTTCACCTGCTATATTCAGAAAGTGATTATTAAGTACTGTACATATATGCGACTTATCAGCAACACGGACATCCCCACTACGCACTGATTCTATATCCTCGACCTGTCTCTGCAGACCAGCCACTTCCTTTACGACTGACCATATGGTTTTAATTTTATCCTGAGACTTAGCTATTCTATCTGCATACCACATACTTTTTGCCTTCCTAATAACTTTTTTAAGCACCTTACAATACTGTTTGTAATGGGCTGCTGCATTTAGATTTTGACTGTTTCTAACGTTTTGATATAATTGCCACTTTGTTCTACAAGATATTCTTATCCCTTTAGTCAGCCACCCAGGCTGCCTGTTTGTGCTAGTACCCTGTTTTAAACGTTCTAACGGAAAGCAACTTTCAAAGAGCACGAGAAAAGTCTTGAGGAAAGCATTATATTTATCGTCTACTGTATCAGCACTATAAACATCTTGCCAATCTTGTTCCTTGATAAGGTTTACAAAAGTCTGTACAGCAACTGGATCAGCTTTCCTAAAAAGTTGGTAACTATATTTAACATGTGTTGAAGCACAAAAATCTTTTAGACTTAAAATTTGTGCATCATGATCTGAAAGGCCATTCACTTTTTTGCTAACAGAATGCCCTTCTAACAATGACGAATGAACAAAAATATTGTCTATGGTTGTTCTACTGTTCCCTTGCACTCTCGTTGGAAAGAATACGGTTTGCATAAGATTATATGAATTAAGGAGGTCTACCAGCATCCTTTTCCTTGCACAATCACTTATACAATTAATATTGAAGTCACCACATATAACTGACTTTTTGTATTTCCTATAAAGTGAACCAAGAACCTCCTCTAGCTTTAGCAAAAATGTTGTGAAATCGGAGTCTGGGGATCTATAAATAACAACAGTAAGAAGTTTAGCTCCACTAAATTTAACCACACCTGCACAACATTCAAACACCTTTTCAGTGCAGTACTTTGAAACATCAATTGACTCAAATGGGATACCGTTTTTCACATACATGGCTACTCCCCCACACCGCAAAGAGCTCCTAGAAAGGCTGCCAGCCAACCTGTATCCTGGTAAAGGAAGCCTCTGAATTATCTCCTTATTTAAGAAGTGTTCAGATATACCAATAATTTCAGAGTCAACATCTATAAGCAGTTCACTAACTTTATCTCGAATACCTTGTATATTTTGATGAAATATACTAATTCCCTCATAAATCGGATACCCAAGCTTTGTAGAAAGTGGTTTCTTTGTTAGAGAGACTTCCCTTAAGCAGGAATACCTATCAGCTGACTTCAATCTGGCTCCCATGTTCACGATATGGTATTTAATACACTGCTCCGCCCATGTGTGTCAATTGCTTCGAAGCCCATCAAGTTAGGAGATAATTTTCTGTTCCTCAGAGGAGTAATAATTCCAAGAGATTAATGTCACATAACCCATTTCATATTGCGACACGAAGAAGACATTTAAGGCCTGGCAGCAATAAACTTCCGTGCAGTTGTTTGCCTCAACACTGAAGCAGCTTTTGCGAGGCCTTGGCACCCAGACTAATAGCTCAGCAGGGCACATCTACATGCAGTTGTCAATGTAGTCCCAAATCTGCCCAGAAGGCCTAGCACCAGGCTCTTCTACATTCGGAGTAATGATAGTAGCTCAACTTTCGTTAGCAAGAACAACTGACTGTTTCAGCAGCCGGAAGAACAGAACAAAAAACATTTTTGTTAAAACGGGCTTACCACCGTCCACCGTGGGGCTAAAGCCAGCCTGTCCCTTGGTGGAGGGACGAATGTGGCTCTGCCATTAGGAACAGCCGGTAACACTGCAGAGAACATCGCAGACTTTTGAGCAGCGGTGACAAATTGTCGTCAAATTTTTTGATAGCGTGAAGTGATCGTTGTAAAAATTACTGATTTGATGTGCTGGCGACAGCATACGCCAGCACGTGTGTTTCAAGC
This sequence comes from Schistocerca piceifrons, assembly GCF_021461385.2. Classification (NCBI taxonomy): domain Eukaryota; kingdom Metazoa; phylum Arthropoda; class Insecta; order Orthoptera; family Acrididae; genus Schistocerca; species Schistocerca piceifrons. The sequence goes on from NC_060144.1 coordinate 250,312,837, forward strand.
GGACATTCTACAGAAACATGTGTAAGTGGACGGACTTGAGGATCTGCAAAAAGCAGTGATCAATGCCCGGCCGTACCCATGGCCGTACGGTGTGTGAAGTTGCTGGATTTGTTTCCGTTTTGCGGAGGACCGTTGGACGTTTCTACAAGCAGTGGTGTAACACACATAACCACGAAACACCTTAGAGCTGTTGCTGAAAGACGATCCTTACTGAGAGGGATCGGAGCTGCATTTCACAGCTTGTGAATCAAAATCGCCACCTCGTCTGACAGCAGTTGCTACATGCAAAGAATGAAGGTCAATCACCACCTGTTATCGACAGAACATTGCGATAGGAACTGTGAGCAATGAACATGTGCTGTCGGTCACATCGCAACAGATCACTGCTCGCACAGGGACAGAAAGACGTCGACAGAAAAGTTCTTTGGGCTCAAAAATACTTCGATTGGCCTGCCAAATCAAGTGACTTAAACGCAACAAAAAATATAAGGACATGTTGGAAAGTGGGTAAAGCATGGACATCTGAATTGCCGCAATGTAGTGGAAATGCAGGCTCAGATCACTAGTGAGTGGCTTAACCTGGATGCTACCTGCCTGCACCATCTTGTGGACACACTTCCTAGCTGAATCAAAGCCGTCATCAACTCCAGGATGGAATTTTGCGGTATTGAATGATACCTGTAATGATTGCTCTAAGGGTGATTAATATTTCTCCTGGTTAGCTTAGTCATACACATTGTGACAAGTTGCATTTAAGTAGCACACTGCGCGAAATTAGAAGATTGCAATCGAAAATGGGGACACCATGATTCTGTGTTTCATACATATTAAATAATATAGGACTGCGAACGAAATGTAGCTAACACATTGAATTTTTCTTTAATGAAGGAGATCTATATGTAGCTCCATTCTCGAGTAAATGGATTTTACGTAGTGGGTTCAATTGCGATCGCGAGCGCTTGTAATACAACGAAAATTAAATATACTTAACATCCACTGTATCTCCTAAACGGTTCGAGATATCTAATCGAGTTTACGGTAAATGATTACATTAAAATAGGCGAGTATTTTGCCATATATCTGGTGAACATGCAGATTTCCTTATCTAGGCCGATATTCGAGTAACTAGAGAAGTTGTCGACGGAATAGTTTAATTTTCTAAGGGTCGTCCATAGATGGTGAAATGAGGATTGATGTGACTTTGCAGCAACATTAGTGAAGAGATTACACGTTTATTCTTATGCTGAGGACGTGCTTTGTTATAAGCTATTCACCACACTCGTCCGCAGTGCCTCACAAAACGCTGTTCCAGGATTCTGCCACAGCAGCAATTGCACCAGTCTGTTAGCGAGGTAATATTGTTTAAATTCCTCTGTTTTGGAAAAAGAGGCAACATTTAACGATGTGACAAAATACGTAGGTTTTTATTCAAAGTTTGAAACTGATGACGCTTCTCTAAAGAAGAATATTGGTACGAGTTCTGATACCATTAAATCTCTCCTTTTCTTTACAATTTCAGTGCTTTCCTTTAACTTACTGCATTTTTAATAATAAACAGATGGGACTGAAGCTTGCCAAACGAATTTCTCTCTGCTCTCCACTTACCTGTGGAACGTGAAAAAATTCAGGTAATAGTGTACCGTCTTACTGTTCTATCGCGGTACAGAGTGAGGAAGTACACTCCTGGAAATTGAAATAAGAACACCGTGAATTCATTGTCCCAGGAAGGGGAAACTTTATTGACACATTCCTGGGGTCAGATACATCACATGATCACACTGACAGAACCACAGGCACATAGACACAGGCAACAGACCATGCACAATGTCGGCACTAGTACAGTGTATATCCACCTTTCGCAGCAATGCAGGCTGCTATTCTCCCATGGAGACGATCGTAGAGATGCTGGATGTAGTCCTGTGGAACGGCTTGCCATGCCATTTCCACCTGGCGCCTCAGTTGGACCAGCGTTCGTGCTGGACGTGCAGACCGCGTGAGACGACGCTTCATCCAGTCCCAAACATGTTCAATGGGGGATAGATCCGGAGATCTTGCTGGCCAGGGTAGTTGACTTACACCTTCTAGAGCACGTTGGGTGGCACGGGATACATGCGGACGTGCATTGTCCTGTTGGAACAGCAAGTTCCCTTGCCGATCTAGGAATGGTAGAACGATGGGTTCGATGACGGTTTGGATGTACCGTGCACTATTCAGTGTCCCCTCGACGATCACCAGTGGTGTACGGCCAGTGTAGGAGATCGCTCCCCACACCATGATGCCGGGTGTTGGCCCTGTGTGCCTCGGTCGTATGCAGTCCTGATTGTGGCGCTCACCTGCACGGCGCCAAACACGCATACGACCATCATTGGCACCAAGGCAGAAGCGACTCTCATCGCTGAAGACGACACGTCTCCATTCGTCCCTCCATTCACGCCTGTCGCGACACCACTGGAGGCGGGCTGCACGATGTTGGGGCGTGAGCGGAAGACGGCCTATCGGTGTGCGGGACCGTAGCCCAGCTTCATGGGGACGGTTGTGAATGGTCCTCGCCGATACCCCAGGAGCAACAGTGTCCCTAATTTGCTGGGAAGTGGCGGTGCGGTCCCCTACGGCACTGCGTAGGATCCTACGGTCTTGGCGTGTATCCGTGCGTCGCTGCGGTCCGGTCCCAGGTCGACGGGCACGTGCACCTTCCGCCGACCACTGGCGACAACATCGATGTACTGTGGACACCTCACGCCCCACGTGTTGAGCAATTCGGCGGTACGTCCACCCGGCCTCCCGCATGCCCACTATACGCCCTCGCTCGAAGTCCGTCAACTGCACATACGGTTCACGTCCACGCTGTCGCGGCATGCTACCAGTGTTAAAGACTGCGATGGAGCTCCGTATGCCACGGCAAACTGGCTGACACTGACGGCGGCGGTGCACAAATGCTGCGCAGCTAGCGCCATTCGACGTCCCAAACCGCGGTTCCTGGTGTGTCCGCTGTGCCGTGCGTGTGATCATTGCTTGTACAGCCCTCTCGCAGTGTCCGGAGCAAGTATGGTGGGTCTGACACACCGGTGTCAATGTGTTCTTTTTTCCATTTCCAGGAGTGTATATCCGAGTACAAATATCCTTTAACTCATCACTGATTCTGACTTTGATGGGTAGTTGGCAAGGTTCATAAACTCATATAACGAAGTAATAAGCAAACAGTAGCACAAAACAAATTCAATTTCTGTACCAGTTTTGGGCACTTAGTGGATTTCTTCAGAAAGTTATACGTACCGCATTATTTTCGTGTGCAAACAGTAAAGTGCATACAGGAAAATGCCATGGTCAAGAGGTTAATTGTGTCTGAAACTCTGAATCACTTGACCATGTTATTTTACACTTCTCTGTTGACACTCTGAAATAATGCGACAGGTATAGCCTTCTGAAGATGGGCACTAAGTGCCCGAAATCGGTAAAGAAATAAAATATCTTTTGTGCAACTGGTTGCTTATTATTGCATTATACACGACTACAGTTTCTGAGGATGGATAAAATACTGTTCTTAAAATCGACGATGTCTCCACAGCTTCACAGTAGTGAAAGAGTTTTAGTGCGACTAATTTTCAACAAAAATGTAGCATTGTTCTATTAGAAGTAATAAATTTGATGTCTGTTTATCTGTGGACAATAAGGTTACGATAACATGATAGTTATTATGAACGTGTTGAGCCTACTTATTAAGATGGAAATAGATTAAAAAATTTGTAATCCATCTTTAACATATCAAAAGTTATTTAAGATGAAGAAGTTTACCACATCATTCTGGATGGACATAGGAATAAGAAGATGGTACACTATTTGGTGTTAACTATTTTCATATTACTCAGATTGTTGTAGCACAGGAAGAAAACGTTTTGGTTACTTTCGATTCAAGTCGTTTACTATTAAAAATACGGCGAATTATAAGATTCTGACAAACTGAAACAGGATCGGCCATTTATTTTCCTCTGAATTTCCCTTTAAAGAATTTTTTTTGAAAGAAACTGGACAAGAAGTCAGTCTACAAACACCTTTCCAAGAGAGGTATTATATGACTGCAACAAAGAAGCATTAAAAATTCATGGAAACGAAATATGGCCAAATAAACACGTTCCACAATTTAGATATCTCGGTGAAACCATTAGGAAAGTGGAACAGAAACAACCAAAGAGTTAGATGCCAAAAGATGGAAACCGTTCACCAACTTACCTAAGACATCTACAACAAGAAATTTATCTGCAGGTACACAAAACTATGTACGACATGACAATCCAATAACTGAACTAAAATGCTTCTTGGGAGCAGACCACTCATTTCAAAATGAAAACTGACACTGCACAGCATGAGAAAAGGGAACGCAATATTGCAAGGAAAATTCTGAGCCCGAAACTTGAAGATTAGCAAAACTGCTTCGAAGCCATCAGGAAATCAAACAATACTCAAATACTCATTGTATCATTAGAAAGCACAGGTCAAGAGTCTGTGGATACATTAAAAAATAAACAAAAATTCGAGTTTTTGACAACAGGAGGAAAACCAAAACGGACACGATGAAATGGGTTGCGAGATCAGAAATAATCTGAAACTGGCAAAAATTATGCCAGAAGATCTCCAATCCTTGGAAGTTTTAACTCCCCAGATTCCCAAATACTTAGCTGACGAAGAGAAAAAAGCAAAGCAGATTGTAAGAACATGGTCTCAAGAGAGAAAGGAAGTCCAGAGGACTAGAATGGAAGAAATACAGGCACAAAGGAAGGCAAATGCGCACCTCTAAGTACTCTGCGCAGTCCTAATGGGCTAATCGATAACAATAATAATAATAATAATAATAATAATAATAATAAACCCCGTGGAGGCACGGGAAAAGAATAGGCCTCTGGTATGTTCTGCCAGTCGTAAAAGGCGACGAAAAGAACGAACCAATAATAGGGCTAACCCCCCTTTTAGTGTGATTAGTTGGTTCAGGACAGGACTAAAGAACCCTTGGACAAGCGCCGTCATGGTCGGGGACGACGTTTTAACCCTATGCCCGCCCACAATGGTAACGACACTGCTAGCCAACTGGAAAATGATTTAAATCCAAATAGAGGTGTTTTGCAGGATATGCTTCCTGCAACCACCCTAGAAGGAAAACAAAGATAGAGGATGAGATGGTCAGATGAAGTTAATCGACACCTCATGTTATGTTATTACCAAGCAACAAACCTAGGAACCAACACAACTGGATACAGATCACAAGTATATACAACATTTACTATCAGATACCCAGAATTAAAATTTTTAACAGATCAACAACTAGCTGATCAGATCCGTGTAATAATCAAAAATAACAGGATACCCCAGTCAGAATTAGAAAACATCAAACAACAAGTACAACAAATACTGGAACAAAATAATGTGCAATCAGAAGAAGAAAATACAGTAATGGACTCAAACATCCCAGAGCAAACAAACAAAGAACCAACACGCATTAATTAAACAATCAGAGGAAAACGAAATCTTAACACAGCCACCAGAACAAGCACAATAGAACTCTAAGTAACACACATGTTAGATATAGACGAAAAATTTCAGCTGACATATATAGAATACAAAGACACAAATACAGACATTAGACCATTCTTGCATAGACCGCCAAATAACCCACAAGTCGAAACAACAATAAAAACTATCAACACAATCATACACAACAAAATAAATGAAAACACAACTATGGAAGAGTTACAACTACTGGTTTATGTAGGAGCACTCACTACACTAAATATACACACTAGGCAGAGATCAGAACCAACCAACACACAGAAGAAACCCACAAAACCAGCATGGCAACACAGGCTACAGATCAGAATAGAAAAACTGAGAAAGGACATCGGACAGCTAACACAATTTATAGGAAATGAAATGTCCGAAAAAAACGAAAAAGGTTAGGTAAAATCTCACAACAAGAAGCGATAGAGCAATTAGATGAAAAGAAGCAGGAATTACAATCATTGGCCAGACGACTTTGAAGATACAAAAAAAGTGAAAATAGAAGGAAACAAAACCAAACATTCAACACAAACCAAAAGAAATTTTACCAGACAATAGATAACACACACATTAAAATAGACAATCCACCAAACATAACAGACATGGAACACTTCTGGAGCAACATATGGTCAAACCCAGTACAACATAACAGGCATGCACGGTGGATACAAGCAGAAACAGATACATGCAAGATGATACCACAAATGCCTGAAGTGATAATTTTGCAACATGAAGTCACCCAAGCAATTAATTCTACTCACAATTGGAAAGCCCCTGGAAAAGATAAAATAGCAAATTTCTGGCTAAAGAAGTTCACTTCAACACATTCACATCTAACTAAATTATTTAACAGTTACATTGCAGACCCATACACATTCCCTGATACACTTACACATGGAATAACTTATCTGAAACCTAAAGATCAAGCAGACACAGCAAACCCAGCTAAATATCGGCCCTTAACATGCCTACCAACAATATACAAAATATTAACTTCAGTCATTACACAGAAACTAACGACACATACAACACAGAACGAAATTATAAATGAAGAACAAGAAGGCTGTTGCAAAGGAGCACGAGGATGTAAAGAGCAACTGATAATAGACGCAGAGGTGATATATCAAGCTAAAACTAAACAGAGGTCGCTACACTACACAAACATTGATTACTAAAAAGCTTTTGATACTGTACCTCACTCATGGTTACTACAAATATTGGAAATATACAAAGTAGATCCTAAATTGATACAGTTCCTAAACATAGTAATGAAAAATTGGAAAACCACACTTAATATCCAAACAAATTCAAATAATATCACATCACAGCCAATACAGATTAAGCATGGAATATACCAAGGCGACTCATTAAGTCCTTTCTGGTTCTGCCTTGCTCTGAACCCACTATCCAACATGTTAAATAATACAAATTATGGATACAATATTACTGGAACATACCCACAAAATATCACACATTTGCTATACATGGATGATCTAAAACTACTGGCAGCAACAAATCAACAACTCAACCAATTCCTAAAGATAACAGAAGTATTCAGCAATGATATAAATATTGCTTTTGGAACAGACAAATGTAAGAAAAATAGCATAGACAAGGGAAAACACACTAAACAGGAAGATTACATATTGGATAACCACAGCGACTGCATAGAAGAGATGGAAAAAACAGATGCCTATAAATATCTAGGATACAGACAAAAAATAGAAATAGATAATACAAATATTAAAGAAGAACTAAAAGAAAAATATGGACAAAGACTAACAAAAATACTGAAAACAGAATTGACAGCAAGAAACAAGACAAAAGCTATAAATACTTACGCTATACCAATATTGACCTACTCATTTCGAGTAGTGACATGGAGTAACACAGACCTAGAAGCACTCAATACACTTACATGATCAAAATGCCACAAATATAGAATACATCACATACATTCAGCAACTGAAAGATTCACATTAAGAAGAAAGGAAGGAGGAAGGGGATTTACCGACATAAAAAACCTACATTATGGAGAGGTAGACAATTTAAGAAAATTCTTTCTAGAACGCGCAGAAACTAGCAAAATACACAAAGCAATCATTCATATCAATACATCGGCTACACCACTGCAATTTCATAACCACTTCTACAACCCTTTAGACCACATAACATCAACAGATACGAAGAAAGTAAATTGGAAAAAGAAAACAGTACATGGCATGCAACCGCATCATCTAACACTGCCACACATCGATCAAGACGCATCCAACACATGGCTAAGAAAAGGCAATTTATACAGTGAGATGGAAGGATTCATGATTGCAATACAGGATCAAACAATAAACACCAGATATTACAGTAAGCATATTATTAAAAATCCCAATACCACAACAGATAAATGCAGACTTTGCAAACAACAAATAGAAACAGCAGATCACATCACAAGCAGGTGTACAATACTAGCAAATACAGAATACCCCAGAAGACATGACAATGTAGCAAAATTAATACATCAACAGCTTGCCTTACAACATAAACTTATAAAACAACACGTTCCCACATAAAAGTATGCACCACAAAATGTACTGGAGAATGATGAATACAAATTATACTGGAACAGAACCATTATAACAGATAAAACACCACATAAAAAACCTGACATCATACTTACCAATAAAAAGAAAAAATTAACACAACTAATCGAAATATCCATACCCAATACAACAAATATACAAAAGAAAACAGGAGGAAAATTGAAAAATACATCCAACTGGCTGAGGAAGTCAAGGACATGTGGCATCAGGATAAAGTTGACATTATACCAATTATACTACATCCAAACTTATATATACAACTACAGAAATCCGTAATTATTGATACATTTTCAATTACCCGAAAGTTCCTAAATGCAATATAACATATACTGTACAGTTAAAAGGAAGTCACGCTTGATCAAGGTCCGTGTCACTTTCCATTTTGGACCAGACATAATGTCTGAGAAAAGAAAGAAAGAAATAATAATAATAATAATAATAATAATAAACCCCGTGGAGGCCCGGGAAAAGAATAGGCCTCCGGTATCTTCTGCCAGTCGTCAAAGGCGACGAAAAGAACCAACCACTAATAGGGCTAACCCCCCTTTTAGTGTGATTAGTTGGTTCAGGACAGAACTAAAGAAGCCTCAGACAAGCGCCGTCATGGTCGGGGACGACGCTTGAACCCTATGCCCGCCCACAATGGTAACGACACTGCTAGCCAACTGGAAAATGATTTAAATCCAAATAGAGGTGTTTTGCAGGATATGCTTCCTGCAACCACCCTAGAAGGAAAACAAAGACAGAGGATGAGATGGTCACTTTCCATTTTTAACCAGACTTAACGTCTGAGAAAGTAAAGAAATAATATTAATAAATAGAAAGTTATCAATGTATCACACCACAGAAAATGTTTATTGGCAGAGAAGCGAAGTTCTATAATTCTGTCACTGACACAGGGTACAATCCATTAATAATTATCACAGTAGGTAATCCTAAAGTTTTTACGAAAATATGTAATAAAAGTTACTTAAAAAACATGCTACTTTCTTCGTACTTATTTATCGTTGTAACAGATTTCCTCAGTGATAGAAACTTAAATTTTCCTCATTGTTTTGTACTGCAAGCCTCTTTTTCCACTTCCTTCGCTCCTCCATTGTTCTCCTTTCCATTTGTTTTGCAACTTTTATCTTCTCCCCAATACCTTTCTTCTCATCTGTCTTCTGGGCTATGCTTATCAAGAAAGGCATACTAATTTTTCAGTGTCAACAAGGGTTTACACCGTCAAATTATCACTGCAAGTGTTCGATTAAGAATATGACCAACTCGTATTCTCTATTTCGTTTGCAGTATCTTTGCAAGAAAATTCCCATAATTCCTTCCCTCCTACTGTAGTTGTTGAGTGAAAACAGTTTTTTTAATACTTCGCTCTCACTTCATCAGTGCTTCTAGTGAAATGCCGCCTCAAACTCAGCACATGTTGTACACCGTCTTTACTATTGGTAGTTACTATTACTGTCGATGATAATTTCTGATGAAATTTTAACTGATTCAAGAGTTACTTTACTAATATTAATTTTGAAGGAATATTAACTGTTGCACTCTAAGGGTATCATGATTTTCCAAAGCTGCTAGTCGATATTATTGAGATGGTTGCCAAGATACGTTTCAGTTCTTATATGAGTTACTCATTAGATAACCTTGAATTATCCACGAAACAACAGTAACAGCAGTCACGACTGTGGCAGCAACCAGTAAAATCTTACCATTTGTTCTTTTCTTTCTAAATAAACATACTCTGAGTTAAAGAAATCGATTGCCAGTCCTGAAGGTACAAAATTTAAGCTGTTTTTTGTAGTTCAGATCAAAATTCTTAACAGTTTTTCTTGAAAGCGTCCACTCCAATAACTGAACAACATTCTTGTTTATGAAATTACATGACCGCTTATCTGTGAGCTGAAGGTTATAATTCACTCGTCCATTTGCATTACTGCAGCAATAATTACGTTGCCTGTAATTATTCTTTAACAGTATGACTTTGAAAAGTGACGTGGGAAGAAAGAAATATTAAGTAGTACCAACATACTTTATTATAAATCGCGCTACTGTTTTGTTGAGAGGAAATATTTTCACTAACGTAACTGATTGTACTGTTAAAGTTCTAATGCCGAAGTAAAAGGTTTTGGATTTCAACTGAATTGCAGACTTGTGAGCAGTCGGCAGTTATTATTTTACGTTATCTTCACGTGACATAATGAACATGGAGTTCATCCCTACCATACAGCACTGCTTGGCCGTAATGGTTGCTGTACTTGTGGCGAGAACGATTACAATATGGATTTAACCGCGAAATATCTTACATCCGCCGGCCGGAGTGGCCGAGCGGTTCTAGGCGCTACAGTCCGGAACCGCGCGACCGTTACGTTCGCAGTTTCGAATCCTGCCTCGGGCATGGATGTGTGATGTCCTTCGGTTAGTTAGGTTTAAGTAGTTCGAAGTTCTAGGGGACTGATGACCTCAGAAGTTAAGTCCTATATTGCTCAGAGCCATTTTTTTTATCTTACCTCCGAGGGAATCAATTGGCTGAGACGACAAACTACCGCCATATATCCAACCGACGCTTCCATTCCACATTGTGCAATACTTTATTGCGCAAAATTACCAACTTGTTTTGCTTTAGGTCTCAAAAAACAGATGGGGGTCATACGCGCCCATGTCAAAACTGGAGAATACGAACACAGAGTGGAGTCAAACGACTATGCGTCAGTTCCAATGGACAGAATAGGAGACAGCTAAAAACAGGCATATGGAAAAAGGGCTAAAAGAAAACACCATGCACTAATGGAGGTCCGAAACTAAAAATTATATGACCTTCACCATACTGCTGCGACGGATGAAAAGGAAAACGCGGTCCACAGCCCGCGCGTCATTCGCTAAAACGGCTGATAAATCAGGCGGAACGTAAATGGTTAAAAAAAAAAGAGCATTCCGGCAGGAAGCGACGGACGTTAAAATTTGTGTGCCATGTGGACAAACTGGTGGAGTAGCGCCACTGAGAAAATGACGATGGCTAAAAAGGCAGTGCCCAATATGCATCCGAGTTAAAATAATCTCCTCCCGGCCGGAGGACAGAGATGAGGTTATATAAGGCTCTGGGAGAGGCTTAATAAACCGAAGCTTATTCCTGCGAATGGAGGACCATTGCCGATGCAAAAGGGACACCGCCTCCTGACAGACGGCAGCGCAGAGGTCATCGGGGGTAACATACGTACTCGTGGACTGAGGTACGAGGACTGCAGTCTTGCCAGCAGCGTCAGAAGCCTGTTTTCCTGGATGGCCGACATAACCAGGGACCCACAGAAACATACACTGGCTCCATTAACAGTGAGCAAGTGACAGGTTCCCTGGACCCGCTGCACTAAGGGATGGGTTGTATACAGAGCACATGGACTTTGAAGGGCACTGAATGAGTCTGAGCAGAGGACACAATTGGAAAGGTTGTGTCGCTGGAGGTACTCCGTGACCTGATACAAGGCGAAGAGCTCGGCTGTGAATACTGAGGAGTGTGTCAGAAGTCGATATCAAAAGACACAGGTGCCAACGACGAAGGCACACCCGACTGTCGTGAAGTTCCATGCGAAGGTCGTGAAACTGGAGGCGATATACTGGGGCTGGAGATAGTAGCGAATGAAGGCCAAAGTTAACATGGACCGCTTCACGAAGCCAAGGTGGTGAAGGGTTCACACCCACTGGGAAAGTTGCAGGTAGTGTGAAGTTAAGCCGCCGTAGTGAGCGGCGAAAGAGGACTCCAGGAGGTAACAGAGAAGACGGAAGAGCACCATACTGACGATGAATGGAATCATCAAAGGAGGAGGCATAGGACGGGTGGCAATGCATGGTACACAAACAGCATGCATACCTGCTGAAGAGAAAGTCATCACGGTACAACAGTGGTAGTTAAGCAGCTTCAGCATAGAGACCCTTAACTGGGCTGCTGCAAAAGGCACCTGTGGCCAAATGGATGCCATGATGGTGGATAGTGTTGAGATTGCTTAAGAGGGATGGGCGTGCAGAGGCATAAACAAAGCACTCATAGTGGAATTTAGAATGGACAAGGGACCGGTGGTTCGATCGGCACCCCAGGAAGTACCAGTGAGGACAAGTAGGCGATTAAAGGACTGCGTACAGTAGGCTGCCAGGTAAGACACATGGGACGACAAAGAGTGTTTCCTATCGAGCATGACCCCCAGAAAAGTCGTACTTTCAACGAACGGAAGGGCAACAGGCCCAAGATGTAGAGATGGTGGGAGAAACCATTTGCACCACCAGAAATTCATACAGACGATTTTGTTAGCGGAAAAGTGAAAGTCATCGTTGGCGCTCCAGGATTAAAGACGAACAAGACAGCGCTGAAGACTCCGCGCAGTGAGACAGGCCCATGGAGAACTTCGATAGATGGCAAAATCGTCAACGAAAAGAGAGCCAGAGTTACTGGCTGTAGACAGGCCATTACAGGGTTAATGGCGATAGCAAAGAGGACAACGTTCAGTACGGAACCGTGAGGCAGACCATTTTCCTGGATAAAGGTGTCCGACAAGGTAGAACCCACATGCACCATGAAAACTCGGTCTTGTAAAAATCACGAAAAGGAAACAGGGCAGGCGCCCACGAAAGCCCCACGTGTAAAGTGTACGGAGGATAACAGTTCTCCAGCAGGAGTCGTAGGCCTTCTCCAAAAACACGGCCACAGTCCGGGATTTCCGCAGTAAATCATTCATGACGTGCTTGGACAAAGTAACGAGATAGTCAACTGCAGAAAGCCGTGCACGAAATCTGTGCATTCGTTAGTGATTTTTTCATAGCCTGCTTTGATCTTTGATGGCAGCAACACTCCATCAAAAGTGAGGAAAAGAGTGTGGGTGGGCGCTAAGGAAGAATCTACCTTTTTCATTACACGATGGACAGCAATGACACCTTGATCGGAGAGGTAAGATTGTATTTCAGCCTCAGTTAGACCGTCGAGCAGCCTCGTATAAATTACACCACGGGAAGAATTCAGAGTGTGATGGACTTTTACACGAACCGGGTAGAAGGTGGAGAAGCGAAGTAGCAAGCAGTTGTTGCGTTTGGGAATCAGAGGCCGTCTCCAAAAGCAAAGTGCCATTCCATAAACGAGAGCACAATTTCACAGGGCCAGCAATTGCATCAACACCTTGCTGAATAATAAACGGATTGACCGTGGTGAAGGACTGACTGTCTTCAGTACGTGAGAGCACAAGGATCTGTGGTGCAGTGGAAAGGGCCTTTGAATCAATAGCCTCATTACGTTTACGTTTGGTAGAGAATGGTTGAATTAAAAGGATTGACTCATGGCGAGAACATCCACCATGATTGCCAGCATCTCTGATGGTGTGCTTCTTCCAACTGGGGGCTACCTCCACAGGGAGGCGCACTCGCCTTAGGTGACTGTTCACACCTCATGTCACATCTGATAGAGGGACGAATCGACAACTTGAGAAGGTTTCTGCTCAAGCAATCACCCCTCCCTGGGCCTGGCTGTACCAGTGGGTATGTGCGAACCCTACCAGTCGGCCCGGGGCTGCAAATTACGCGTTACCCAGTTACCTGTTACAAGTAAGACGCATGGGCCAGTCTTCAGGTACGCACATGGAGGAAGAAGGAAAAAAAGGATCCTCAAACGCCGAAGTGGTGGAAGGAGAGGAGGAGGGAAACAAAGAAAGGATATGGAGCCAAAAACAAAGGTGAGACTGTTCGTACGTCAGCGACATAATGCTGAACATTCCCAAGAATTCCCCAGACATATTCCGCAAGGGAGGGGAAAAAGAATAGCAAGAGGATAGACACGCAGCACGGAAGGGAAAAATGTTGCAAAGTCTGCAGTCCCGTGGTAGCCAAGCACGAACCAACCAAGGAGTGGCGAGCCCCCTTTGGGGAACAACTTGTTGCACACATTCTCCAACCACTGCATTGCACCTCTATCTGGATACGACTGATTCTCGTCACAGGCAGACGTTGCGTGCCAAAGCAAGAAATAGTGCCGTATTAAATTGTGACTGATGAGCACAACCATAAATTTGTAAGAAAAACATTTCATCACAGAGAGATCAACAATTTAGAAACATCAATAATGAAAATAATTTCATGTAAAACAAAGAAAATTGCTAAACATACATTGCGTAAGTAAGAAAGTTAAACTTTAGTTTCATTTTCAAGGTATCGACATCAAAAACGATGTTAAATCACAATGACAAAACAACATAAGTTATTAAGCAAAGATGCAGTGCTGTTGCATTACAGATTCCCTTTCTAACCTTTCCATAAAATTACAGTGTCTAGGTGTATTGTCTAAGAGGAAGGCTGGAACAGTCGGGTAACGAAGTTGTTTTACTATATTTCTCAAGCACAGGTTATACAAATATCATGATCGTTTTCCACATCTTAGAAATAAATCCGATTTTTGGACATTTTTCTTGACCTGTTCAGTGGACATGCAATTTTGCAACCGTTTGAAATTACCGGGTGAGAAGTTGTTAAGAAATCGATACCGGTCATAATACTATTTCAGGGCGGCGCGAGTGATTAAAAGAGTTACTGCCATAAAGGATCCACCAAATTCAAGATAACCTGATTGTCTTTTCAATCAACTATTCATCTACCTGTCAATATTCTCCTAAACATACCACACTTACTCTCATATATATATATATATATATATATATATATATATATATATATATATATATATATATAGGATGCAGATATTTTTATTGGTGACAGGTCAGCATCTGAACAACATTACATCGAGATTTACATTATCTGTAGGCAAATAATAATAGCTATTAAGCGTAATACTCGTATGATTTTTGTTGCTTAGTACCTCCAAGTACATGTGGTAAGAGCAAGCCATTAACGCTTATTTTCCCCTGGGCAGCAGGTGAGCTGTTGAAATGTGATGCGGTGATGCAAACTGGAGGGTCTGTACTGGCAGGTGTAGTTAACTTTTTTTTTTTCGGTTTGATGCGGCCTTTCCTGTGCTAACCTCTTCATCTCAGAGTAGCACTTGCAACCTACGTCCTCAATTATTTGCTTGACGTATTCCAATCTCTGTCTTCCTCTACAGTTTTTGCCCTCTACAGCTCCCTCTAGTACCATGGAAGTCATTCCCTCATGTCTTCGCAGATGTCCTATCATCCTGTCCCTTCTCCTTATCAGTGTTTTCCACATATTCCTTTCCTCTTCGACTCTGCGTAGAACCTCCTCATTCCTTACCTTATCAGTCCACCTAATTTTCAACTTTCGTCTATAGCACCACATCTCAAATGCTTCGATTCTCTTCTGTTCCGGTTTTCCCACAGTCCATGTTTCACTACCATACAATGCTGTACTCCAGACGTACATCCTCAGAAATTTCTTCCTCAAATTAAGGCCGGTATTTGATATTAGTAGACTTCTCTTGGCCATAAATGCCTTTTTTGCCATAGCGAGTCTGTTATTGATGTCCTCCTTGCTCCGTCCGTCATTGGTTATTTTACTGCCTAGGTAGCAGAATTCCTTAACTTCATTGACTTCGTGACCATCAATCCTGATGTTAAGTTTCTCGCTGTTCTCATTTCTACTACTTCTCATTACCTTCGTCTTTCTCCGATTTACTCTCAAACCATACTGTGTACTCATTAGACTGTTCATTCCGTTCGGCAGATCATTTAATTCTTCTTCACTTTCACTCAGGATAGCAATGTCATCAGCGAATCGTATCATTGATATCCTTTCACCTTGTATTTTAACTCCACTCCTGAACCCTTCTTTTATTTCCATCATTGCTTCCTCGATGTACAGATTGAAGAGTAGGGGCGAAAGGCTACAGCCTTGTCTTACACCCTTCTTAATACGAGCACTTCGTTCTTGATCGTCCACTCTTATTATTCCCTCTTGGTTGTTGTACGTATTGTATATGACCCGTCTCTCCCTATAGCTTACCCCTACTTTTTTCAGAATCTCGAACAGCTTGCACCATTTTATATTGTCGAACGCTTTTTCCAGGTCGACGAATCCTATGAACGTGTCTTGATTTTTCTTTAGCCTTGCTTCCATTATTAGCCGTAACGTCAGAATTGCCTCTCTGGTCCCTTTACTTTTCCTAAAGCCATACTGATCGTCACCTAGCGCATTCACAATTTTCTTTTCCATTCTTCTGTATATAATTCTTGTAAGCAGCTTCGATGCATGAGCTGTTAAGTTGATTGTGCGATAATTCTCGCACTTGTCCGCTCTTGTCGTCTTCGGAATTGTGTGGATGATGCTTTTCCGAAAGTCAGATGGTATGTCGCCAGACTCATACATTCTACACACCAACGTGAATAGTCGTTTTGTTGCCACTTCCCCCAATGATTTTAGAAATTCTGGTGGAATGTTACCTATTCCTTCTGCCTTATTTGACCGTTAAGTCCTCCAAAGCTCTTTTAAATTCCGATTCTAATACTGGATCCCCTATCTCTTCTAAATCGACTCCTGTTTCTTCTTCTATCATATCAGACAAATCTTCACCCTCATAGAGGCTTTCAATGTATTCTTTACACCTATCTGCTCTCTCCTCTGCATTTAACAGTGGAATTCCCGTTGCACTCTTAATGTTACCACCGTTGCTTTTGTCACCAAAGGTTGTTTTGACTTTCCTGTATGCTGAGTCTGTCCTTCCAACAATCATATCTTTTTCGATGTCTTCACATTTTTCCTGCAGCCATTTCGTGTTAGCTTCCCAGCACTTCCTAATTATTTCATTCCTCAGCGACTTTTATTTCTGTATTCCTGATTTTCTCGGAACATGTTTGTACTTCCTCCTTTCATCAATCAACTGAAGTATTTCTTCTGTTACCCATGGTTTCTTCGCAGCCACCTTCTTTGTACCCATGTTTTCCTTCCCAACTTCTGTGATGGCCCTTTTTAGAGATGTCCATTCCTCTTCAACTGTACTGCCTACTGCGCTATTCCTTATTGCTGTATCTATAGCGTTAGAGAACTTCAAACGTATCTCGTCATTCCTTAGTACTTCCGTATCCCACTTCTTTGCGTATTGATTCTTCCTGACTAAAGTCAGGAACTTCTGCCTACTCTTCATCACTACCATATTGTGATCTGAGTCTATATCTGCTCCTGGGTACGCCTTACAATCCAGTATCTGATTTCGGAATCTGTCTGACCATGATGTAATCTAATCGAAATCTTCCCGTATCTCCCGGCCTTTTCCAAGTATACCACCTCCTCTTCTGATTCTTGAACAGGGTATTCGCTATTACTAGCTGAAACTTGTTACAGAACTCAATTAGTCTTTCTCCTCTTTCATTCCTTGTCCCAAGCCCATATTCTCCTGTAACCTTTTCTTCTACTCCTTCCCCTACAACTGCATTCCAGTCGCCCATGACTATTAGACTTTCGTCCCCCTTTACATACTGCATTACCCTTTCAATATCCTCATACACTTAGTGGTGCAGTTACTAGTGTGCAGAAAATAGGAGGTAGTATATCATGTGATGTGTTTGTGGGAAGACTGATCAACACAGAGGAAGAACAACCAACACTGATATGTGTATACATTAAAGTACCACACACAGAAATATCTGCACTCGTACCTGTCACACCATAGATATATGTATACATACAGGGTGTCCCATTTATCTTGACCGCGCTAAATGTTTGTCCAGATGCAAATTACAAAATGTTTCAAGCATGATTGCCTTCGTTCCAGCTTTGTTTTTTACAAAGATATGAACAGCGATACGACTTTTTTAAATGGCATCCTGTATTTTTTATTCGCTAATTCATTTCCTCTCCTAAAGACCCATTCAAAAATCTATCACAGTATACCATTCACTGAAACACAATGTTATTAATTACATTTCCGCACCCACAAACCACAGATCCGTAAACCTACCAGGGGCTTCTCGAATAAGTCCAACGGTGAATAGCTTTCTTTTTTATTTTGTCAGCAGTCTTCTGAGTCGTTATACGACATCCCCCTTCATTCAAACTCTTGGCACTTGAACGCAAATCAGTTATTTTGTTGGATGGATTGCACAGTCCATGTTTGTCTACAGGATTTAACCTGTATAGCTTCCTCTAGTACAATGGAAGTTATTCCCTGATGACTTAACACATGTCGTATTCGGTCCCTTCTTCTTGTCACTATCATACGCCTCTCTCTTCGACGATTCTCCTCTCTGTTCTCCGAATGTTCGTTGTCAGAAATTTATTCTTCATATTAAAGCCAATGTGTAGAAACAGTAGACTTATTTTTCCCTGGACTGCAATCTTCACCCGTGCTAGTCTGCTGTATATGTCCTCCTTGCTCGTCCAAACATGATAGCAGAATTCTTATACGTCGTCTTCTTCGTGGTCATGAATTTCAGTCAACTTTATCCCTTATTTCATTTCTGCTACTCCCCTTTTCTTCGGTCGATCCTCAATCTATATTCTGTATTCATTTGAACATTCCATTCAAAAGGTTTTGTAACTCCACGTTCAAAGAGGATAGAAGCGTCATAAGCGGATCTTATAACTCATATCCCTTCACCCTAAATTTAATGCCACTCCTAAACCACGTTTTTTCTTCTTTGTTTGAACTATAGGAGGAAAGAATAAAAGAATAGCATCCATGCTTCACAATCTTTTTAATCCTAGCGTTCTTGCTTTTTTTCCACTTCTTGGTTTTTGTTCATTATACGAATTATCCGTCTCTCGTAACAACGTACACAGCAACATTTCTGAACATTTCGAACATTTTGCAACTTTATACATTAGTTAATGTCGACGAATGTGGTGAAAATACTTCGATTTTTCGAAGTCTTCGTTCCATTACCATGCATGATGCCAGATCAACCTCTCTGGTATCTTAATCTTTCGTAAGACAAAACTTATCGTCATCAATTTTATTTTCCGTTCTTCTGTAAGGCCTGCCTCTGTAATCCACGTCGGTAACGCAAGCTTGTGCCCAGGCACTCGACTCAATGATAAACCGCTTCTAACACAACTGGTTCACGAAAGTAGGAGCAGCCCTAAGCGGCTCGGTATCTTACTTACAACTATTCATGACGTCGCCTTTGAGGCTTAGATCTTTTTTAATATGTGACTTGTAAGTACAGCATTTTTTTCCAGTCAGTACAAACTTAAATTTTATTAATGTATTATATACCTAATATGTTTTAGAACAGTTAGTCTAAGTCTGAAGACGACGCTCATAGTAGCGTCGAAACCTGGTCAATTTTGACTTAATATTTGTGACCAAGGGCTTATTTGTTCTAATATAATTCTGACACGGTCACTGAACCTTATCAGCTACGTTCAAAATTTCATTTTGTCATGTCACCCTCGGGTTGATGTTTGAGAGGGGGGGGGGGGGGGGGAGGTTGAGCCGTGCACGGTTTGCATTTATCCCATTTATTGTTTGTAATCTTCTATTACGGTACTTCCGCCTCGTTTTCTTATTCCATTTACAGGCGTCTCTAACTTCCTGCCGTACTTGCCTGTGAACAGCAGCAGCAACGCGTATCGATAAGTGCACTGTTGTACCACCTCTGGAGCGACCAATAGTATTTACGGGTCAGCGTGTGTTTTGCAGCCAGTTGGAGACGGACCAGCAGTGCAGTCAGGACGCGGCAGCAGTGAAGTCAGGGACGGAGCCCCGGTGAGGTGCCGACAGCCAGTTCTCGCCGACCGCTGGCGACACACATGAACTGTCCTGCGGAGGGAGACTTGAGCGGGACCACCATTGATTGGTCGTTCGGTTGGTCGTCTCATCAGCCGACGTATATCTGATCCTTTCACCATTTCCGGGCCTGCGCTTGGTCGGCTGGCGTGGAGCAGCGAGGAAGTCTCCACGGCACGTGGTTTGGCCAGGCTCGCTGGCGGCCTCTATGCGGTGTCGGAGTGTGTGCTGCTGTTCCCATTGCTACGAGGTCCTTGGCTAACCAATTCTGGACACGAAAGATGAGTTTCGACTTAATCTACCACCAATTCATGACTGTTCACATTGTGTCGTAGAATAATTGAATCACTGTAATTCACTCTGTGCCTTATGTTCCTATTGGTGACGAATCCTACTTCCGTTACACCACTTACTGCTGCTGTTGATATGACCCTGTACGACCGGAAATGATCTCCTTTCCATTTCACTTCACTGACTTCCACTGCATCTAGACTGAGCCTTTGAATTTCCCATTTCGGATATTATAGCGCCCCTACCACATTTAGACTTCTGACATTGCAATCTCCGACTCATACAATGTTACCCTTCCGTTGGTTATTGAGTGTTTTTCCGATATCCACCTCCCCTGGCTGTCATCTCCCGTACATCACATTTACTTTAAACGCTACATATTCCTGCGATCTTTAAAAATTAAAATGGAATGAAGAACGTCGAATGGCAGCTGACATTTCACTTTCCACTTATGTATATATAACAAATGGTTTAGAAATAACGCATGGTTTGCGCTCCTAAATGATGATGCATACTGAGGTGTATGCTCGACAAGCATAACATGCAAATTACTATCCCTCTAACCTGTTATTGGTTGGATATTCTGTAAATCGCAGTTGACTGAGCTCGTGAGTAACGTCAGCTAAGAGTGGAACAAAAGAAGAAAATGTGGAAGTCGAAGGCATAATCCTTGGGCTACAAGTCATTTTCTTAGGTTTTCTTTGTTACCAGTTCAGTGATGACTCATCGATGTAGCTTGGATTATACTTGTCGAGTTACAAATTCAGAAGCAAATAGGAATGATATTGCTGGCCTCATCGTAAGAGAAACAGATTCAGTCTCAAGGAACAAACACCGATATGATAGACCAACCGTCAACAACATACAGAAGAAAATGAGGACGGCTTGGGATAAAATGTCAGGCCCGTGACACACATGTTTCAATTGTTGGCAAATTCTAACCCTTGATCTCTCACATTTCTGGCGGCGTGTTCAAAGTTTCCCATTGACAAATTATACTTCAGTTTTTGTCTTGCATTATTATCTTTTACAAGGATTTGTTGTAATTCATCAGGCATTAAGCCTACTCATCGAACTGTGAAATCGTTTGTGCACACCCTTGAATCATGTGCACGAACTATCTATTATGTTTAAAATATTCCCTCGCGGATTCCTTCAAGTAACGAACATTTAATTTTTCTTTTTAGACGAAAGATTCCAGTAAATATCGTGTCTTTACTTTTTTCCGTAATAAATTACGCGTATTCATTTCAATTCAATTTGGAATTTATGCATTTGATGCACTTCTATCAACCATACTGTATTCTTTTCATCTTTTTTAACTCCAGACACCACTCAAATATCTACAGTTCCTAGATTCATTAGCGGTAAATAAAAAGTAGCAGAACACGGTGGAATGGATTTCAACGGAGAGAGAAAGGACGGACTTACAAGCTAAGATGTTGTAAACAACCATAAGTTATATGAAGTTGTAATGCCGGAAATGCATGTCCTCCTATTTCAATCAATTGTACTATAGATTTTTCCTTGTTTTGTTACCTCAAGATATGACATTTCTGTATCTTTATATATTGTATTTGTTGTACTATTTGTATATATATATATATATATATATATATATATATATATGCATTTATGTCGATGTATAATTGGTTTGTTTTGTAAATATTATTTGTATTTTTTACGCTGGGTCTTGCGTAGGGAAAACTATGCTATCGAACGAATACATCGATAGGACGTGTGGAGAACGAAAGTGATTAGGATCTTTGGTAGTGTGAACTCGGCCGCGTGGAGCGCGGGCAGAGCAGAGGGAGTCTGGCTGGAGTAGTGCAGTGGAGCAGGTGTGTTGGGTGATGCTCCAGCGAGTTGCCGCGCTTTCGGGGTTTGGCAACATGTAATTGCGCTCGACTTGCTATGACAGTTTCTGACACGGTGTCGCGGACGGGAAGCATTAGCTGGCGCACATCAAGAGCCCGTTTCGCCTGGTGACCGTGTCGAGAAGAAGGCGCGCCAACATCCAGCTTCTGCAACAGCGACGGCCGACAATGAGTGACTGTCGCCACCTCCTCGATCGACGACTTTAAATCTTCAATCAACCAACAAGGAAGACTGGTAGCACGTAAAGTTTTATAACTGTATGGCAGACCTCAGCTTTTCTAACTGTTGAATTTTTCTCACTAAATTACAGCAACGAAGCATGAACCTTTGTTGCTCATTGTCCCAATTGCATTACCAAGCAGGGTCCCTTCCTTTTCCCGAATGAGTCCGTGTGTCGTTGAAATTCAAACGCCAGCATTAAAGTAATATCATTCGATTTCACTGCTTTAATTTCAAAGTTCAGTTAAAGTATTCATAGCTGGCTACAATATTTAGATTACTCAAGCACAAATTAAGAGTGCGAGTTTTGTTACCATATTTCAGCTTACCTGTGACTGCAGCCTAGCTTGGTACCTAGTAAATTTTACTATTGTGAATTGTTCAGAATCATTTAATTCAAGGTCAAAGCTAAATCTCTTATTTCTAAATTGCGTAGATTCAAGTAGCTTTTGAAATGATTGTTGAGGTAGCCCAAGACTAACCGTATTTTACTGAATTTCGATGTGCTTCAGAAACAAAGCTCACTATTAATTTCAGTCACTAAATTAACATTCAATTTTCCGTTTTTATTAATTCTTTTGCTAAATGAAGTCAGAGTGTAGCGAAATTTATAACTTCTGACGAACTTTCAGTTTTCACGCTACACGTGTCAACCTTCAGTTGCCACGCTTCTAGTGCTAATTATATGTGTAATAACCTTTCTTTTTCAGTTACTATAGTAATTGTCCATAGGACTGGCGTCCGTAAATTCCCCCAAATCTCAAATATCTAATTACCGCTAGTTAATTGTTAACATAACGGCCACACATTTACTTTCCTTATTAACTTTACCCCTTTTCAAAATTAATTTCCGCCAGTTTCATTTGCATTTTTCCTTTCATTTAGATGTCACCCTCTCCTCCCTCTTTACTGACAGATTAACTTCGTTGACGATTGCTTTTCCCAAATTTCCATTAGGTACACGCGGTTAAATTTTTCACTGTCATTAAGGTTGATAAGTGAGGAGGAGGTCACACGTGGCGACATGGTGACAGGACAATCTTCAAATTTGAGGTTGTTCTGGACACGAATTTAGCAAATCTCGTAACAAAGTACTATTTACGAACAGGCCGTAACATCAGCGAGAATAAGTAGTGGGAGTAATCCTAATTTTATTTGAGATTTGGCTTTTATATTGAGAATTATTAAAATGAGTGATGGCAACAATTACCAGAATTTGGTAGACTTGGGTACGGAACAATCGGTCCAACAGTGGGAAACGCGCACCGCGGAACCCATTGTTCAGGACCAGGCGGCTAGCATGAAAGACGCGACCTCCGAAACGAAACAAAGAGCAGAAATGGAATTCCAAACTTTAGAAAATGTTTCGAAATCGGAAGCGAAAATCAAATCTGTACCCCTTGATGGCGAATACGAGGGAACGTATATAGAGGAACCAGCTACGGAAGTAAAACCGGTAGTTTCCGGGAATTTAACTGTTTTATTGAATGTTTTGATTAATGAAATCAAGAGTCAATCGGCAGAAATTAAAGCTCAGTCTGAAAAAATTGACAGGAAGCTAGACAACCAGAACAAAGCTAATAATGTTGTTAACAACATTAACAGCAGTGTTGGAGTTGTTAACACAAAAGTTGATAAAATCAAAGAAGATATTGTTACGATTAATACCGAAATCGGTAATCTTAAACAGGAAATGATAGGAGTTCAGGCGTAAATTGCGAGCATAAATACTCGTTTTGATTCCGAAATTAGCAGAATCGAGAAAAGTGTAGGAGAAGCAGTTGCTCCGATCATCGAGAATAAGGTAACAGAACAAATTCAATTAGTGAAAAAAGAGGATCAACAGAAGGTAGAAAATTTAAAGCCTTCAGTATCCGAAGTAGATACTTAAGTGAGGAAGCAGGCTAATTCCTGGGAAGAGAAAAGAGGGAAGTGGAAACGCTTGCGACAACCACTTGCCAAGTAATTACGAGAGTGTCGGAATTAGAAAAGAAACTTGACGCAAAACAGAGCTGTGTGTCAATCTGTGCACATAGTTCGGAATTGTTGACGAAACAGGAGCGGTTCGACCCCTTGAAAAAAGGCGACGGATTTCGTTAAAAATTGCGAAAGAGTTTTACCCAGATCATGAACTAATGAATGAAAAATTAATGCGGTTATCGACGTGTTGGCTGGTGATGCCAAGCGTTGGGCCTTAAACCTCAACATTACGAACCCGACTTGACTAGTTTAAAAATTTGTTTCTGGCTGAATACTGGTCAGAGCAAAAACAACAAAGTGTCTGGCGCGAATTTGTCGTATCGAGGCCTTTCGATGCGAATTCGCGTGGCTCGATGAAGGAGTTTTGTGAGGGCTGGATCCGCAAGTTTGAATATTTGCGTGATCGCCGCACGGAATCCGAAATAGTCTGGGAACTCGACAAGAAGCTTCCAGATTATACAAAACGCAATTACAGGACAATCAATGATTTCCTGGAAAGAGTCGAGGACAAGGACAATAGGCGCAATAACCGCTATAGTGGTAGAGACTATGGTAACAACAACGGGTACCACAACAACCACAACAACGATAACCATGGGAATAATGCACACCGCAACCGTGGCAGCAATAACAATAATGGTTCGGACCGTAATGACAATCGCTGCAATGCAAATAAAAACAGTAATGACGGAAACCAGTATCATACTAACGTGATACGGGCTCCACAGAATAGTAATAAGGGCAGAGGGTGCGATAAGCCGCCTCAGCAGCATCTGGGGAGCAGATCTGCTGGGACGAGACAGGGAAACCATTAGCCGCGCCGGTGAGGGGCCGACCGGGCGTGGAGAAATTTTGGCGGCCCAATGACAGGAGAAAACCCAGGTGTCGTCGCTATGAAAATTCCGTATGGAATAATCAACGGCGGGAGAGTGTGCCGGTGTTAGGAGAAAGGCGTGCGCCCACAAGTAGTAGATCAGCTGTATACACGGCAGTAGAAAATACGTTCACTGTCAGTGAGAACAATTTAAGTAGTGTTCCGGAAATCGATTATAAAGTGGCAGCTGTAACACCCACAGCGGAACTGGAGATTGAGTTTAAGAATGATTCGCTATTGTTGAGAGAAGATCAAATGTCGGATAACACGTCCGTCATCGAGCGAGGGGATGCAGAGAGGGATGAGGTCTGGTTAAGGCAGTTCGGTCGCTTGTACAACGAACTAAGAGATTATAGGGGCCTGTACGGGAGAAGTGTTTATGGGGAGCGCGGGCAGGATTTGCCGCGTCTCGTCCCACGGGAAGATAGTGTTTGTGAAGTGACAGAAAGTTCTGGCCCTAACTGGCAGACTTTACCGGAAATAGTTGGTGTTAATGGGGAGCACGAGCCAGATTCGTCGTGTTTCGTCCCGCAGGAGTTAGATGTTGAAGTATTAACGCGAAGTTCTCGCCCTAACCGGCAGACCTTACCGAAAGTTATAGTGGTAGAAGTGGCCGACCCATCCGACGCAAAGCTCCAGTTTAAAAATTCCGAATGTATTAAGGAGAAAGATTACGAGAATTTTAGTGATAGCCGGACACGACTGGTAGAAAATCACGTAGATTACAGGAGGAATCAACGAAGGTGACAATTAGTGAATTGACAGCAAAGCAACACTCACTAGTTGACGAGTTACAGGAAAAGGTTTCGGTATTGGAGGCGAAGCTACAGACTAAGCCTCAGGGCAAAAGTGTTGAAATTAAAACTGTATGTGAACAGAGGCTGAAAAAGCCGCCAGATAAGCCGGATTTAGGATCAAAGCCAGATGGTTTTTTCTGGAATGACATGGATATAGACGAGGATTTACTGTGGGAAAATAAAGAAACAGTCGAGGACAAGTGTAGACATATAGTAGTGTCTGTTAATATGGACGGCCTACAACTAAACGTGTTGATTGACACCGGTGCAGAATTGAGTGCTGTATCTGGGAAAATCTTTGAGTTACTGAAAGACAAACCTGATATCTAAGTTATGCCAGTAACAGGAGTGAAAACTATCGGTGCTACTGGGAAGGCCAGTAAACCGGTCACAAAACAGATTTTTGCCAACTTCGAGATATGTGGGGCACGATTTGAATAAGAGTTTGTCGTCGTGCCAGACTTAACTACGGAAGTAATTATCGGGTTAGATTGGCTATTAAAGTACCGTGCACTGATTAATTGCGAAAGCAAAACTTTGACATGTACGTCACAAGATAAAACAATAGTATTTAGTTTTGACGATGCAGGAGATGGTGTGCATAGACAATACCAGCCTATACACATTGTTAACTGGCCGGATGCCATTGACGTAGGTATGAATTTGAACTACTGTAACGTGAGGAATCTCGGCGTTGACAGTAGTGTAGAAAGTGAATTGGAAAGTATTGTAGACGGTGTGTCAAACTTAACACACGAACAAAGACCAGGCCGACTTTGCCGTACCTATTGCCATCACAACCATAGGGCATGGGACAAATATGTAGCAGAATTTGAGAGAATTATGAACGCCTTGAGACATGAACTACAGGATTTTCTGCAGAGGAAATCCTATTAGATGACAGAAGTAAAAGTTTAGTGGAAGAGATAATGAAATTCCCTCCACGGATTGACATTAGTATTGGTGTGAAAAAAGATCGTTTGCGAGAATTAATGAAGCTAAAAGCCGATGCTCGCATACGTCGTCATGACGCTAAAGCGCGTTTTGCTAAGTTTGCAATCGGAGACTTAGTACTTGTAAAAGCTCATGAGAAATCGAGCGAGATAGACAACGAAATCTCTAAATTTAAGTTTGTTTATAATCGACCATATAAAGTCATTGGTATACCTCACACAAATGCTTATTGCTTAGAGTATTCAAGCTCTGGAAAGCTATTAGGTATGCGGAACATTGTGAGCCTGAAATTGTACCAACCAAGGATTGATTAATACCACAGAAACGGTAATTTGTACAGTATGTAAATATAGAGTGTAAGATTTAAGGATGTGCCATGTTGCGATGCTTTTGCCTCACCTAGAGGTCGTTAAAGAAGTTGTCATTAATAAGTAATTAATTTTGAGTAAATGATTTAAGAGTAACTGATTAGTAACCAATTGAAAAATCCAAGCTGGTAGTTTAAGTTTTCAGCTGAGTCACAATAGATTAAGGAATGTAAATATGATTTTGTAACTAGCTGTAAGATTTCATAAATATGTGATTTACTAGTCACTGCCGATGTACTTAGTCGCTGTTTTAAGTTTCAGGCTAGTACATGCGAGTGATGGACAGTGTCGAGTTATCCACTGTGATAGTGTTAATGGACTCCTTGAGATTACTCGGGAGTGAGTTTTTCTGAAAGAATTCAGTGAAACGGACGTTCTGGAAATGCCGTTACAAGGGCGAGTGAGATCAAGCGTGCCGCACAGGCGGGCGCAACAATACTGGCGAGGCGGAGCCGCTTTCGGCTCTTGTGCCGCTGTCTGCATTCTCTGTACTTGCGGGTACGGAAGGCAGAGTTGTTTTTCTTCCCGGACAGCCTATGTGAAAGAATTCTGGTGTCAATATTTATGTTTTTTGTCGACCTGCTGTATGTTATTTTCTTGTTTAGCGTTAAGTGGACTTTCATGATGAGAATATTAATTATGAAAAGGTTATATAAAATGTGTATTCTATGTAATTAATTATTAATTTGCGTATTTTGATATACCTGTTTTTTATGACCATGTACTGTGGTTAATTTTGTAAATAGAATTCCATTTCTTGATACTGTTAGGAATTTTGATGATTTTAGAATAGCTAAACCAATAACTATGTTTTCTATGAATTTTAGTATGTTGTCAACCTGTTCTCTTTTGTGTAAGATGACAGAGTGGAAAAAGGTTAGGAGTGTCTCCACTGTATCATGGTCTAAAAATTAGTGTATGGTTAGTTAGCCTAATGCTAAATTTTCTTGATGTTTTGAGCATATGCATTTCCGCTTTTTTTTTGGGGGGGGGGGGGCATTTTCTGAGTCTGTTTAGGTTCCACGAACATCCTCAGACAATGTGGGGCACGTGTAACGCCGGAAATGCATATCCTCCTATTTCCATTGTACTATAGATCTTTCCTTGTTTTGTTACCTCAAGATATGACATTTCTGTGTCTTTATATATTGTAATTGTTTTACTATTTGTATATATATATATATATATATATATATATATATATATATATATATATATATATATATATATATATATGTGCATTTATGTCGATGTATAATTGGTTTGTTTTGTAAATATTATTTGTATTTTTTACGCTGGGTCTTGCCTAGGGAAAACTATGCTATCGAACGAATACATCGATAGGTCGTGTGGAGAACGAAAGTGTTTAGGATCTTTGGTAGTGTGAACTCGGCCGCGTGGAGCGCGGGCAGAGCAGAGGTAGTCTGGCTGGAGTAGTGCAGTGGAGCAGGTGTGTTGGTGGCGCTCCAGTGAGTTGCAGCGCTTTCGGGGTTTGGCAGCATGTAATTGCGCTCGACTTGCTATGATAGTTTCTGACACAGTGTAGCGGACGGGAAGCATTAGCTGGCGCACATCAAGAGCCCGTTTCGCCTGGTGACCGTGTCGAGAAGAAGGCGCGCCAACATCCAGCTTCTGCAACAGCGACGGCCGACAGTGAGTGACTGTCGCCACCTCCTCGTTTTTCTCTCACTCAATTACAGCAACGAAGCATGAACCTTTGTTACTCATTGTCCCAATTGCATTACCAAGCAGGGTCCCTTCCTTTTCCGGAATCAATCCGAGTGTCATTGAAATTCAAACGCCAGCATTAAAGTAATATCATTCGATTTCACTGCTTTAATTTCAAAGTTCAGTTAAAATATTCATAGCTGGCTACAATATTTAGATTACTCAAGCACAAATTAAGAGTGCGAGTTTTGTTACCATATTTTAGCTTGCCTGTGACTGCAGCTCAGCTTGGTACCTACTAAATTTTACTATTGTGAATTGTTCAGAATCATTTAATTCAAGGTCAAAGCTAAATCTCTTATTTCTAAATTGCGTAGATTCAAGTAGCTTTTTAAATGATTGTTGAGGTAGCCCAAGACTAACCGTATTTTACTGAATTTCGATGTGCTTCAGAAACAAAGCTCACTATTAATTTCAGTCACTAAATTAACTTTCAACATTCTGGTTTTATTAATTATTTTGCTAAATGAAGTCAGAGTGTAGCGAAATTTATTACTTCTGACAAACTTTCAGTTTTCACACTACACGTGTCAACCTTCAGTTGCCACGCTTCTAGTGCTAATTATATGTGTAATAACCTTTCTTTTTCAGTTACTATAGTAATTGTCCGTAGGACTGGCGACCGTAATTTCCCCCAAATCTCAAATATCGAATTACCGCTAGTTAATTGTTAACGTAACGGCCGCACATTTACTTTCTTTATTAACTTTACCCCTTTTCAAAATTAATTTCCGCCAGTTTCATTTGCATTTTTCCTTTCATTTAGATGTCACCCTTTCCTCCCTCTTTACCGACAGATTAACTTCGTTGACGATTGCTTTTCCCAAATTTCCATTAGGTACACGCGGTTAAATTTTTCACTGTCATTAAGGTCGATAAGTGAGGAGGAGGTTACAAAGTTACAATTGAATTTGGATTTGAAGGATCCATGTTATTGTCTGTTTAGCAAAATAAGTTGTGGGCGGGGACGTAGCTGTGCGCGCACCTTGGATTTAAGACATTGCCACGGCTCCCTCAGCTTATTAAACCCAAAGGTTTGTGCGCCATGGGTTTAAGACATTACCAGAGCTCCTTCAGCGTAGCACACCGAAAAGTCTTTCACACTGACTGATGGGTGTTGATCACAGACAAACGTATCGTCAGGAAAGTTCCCGGCAAGTATGGTAGGACCATCGTTCTTAATAGACAAACGATATGACGGATAGGTTGAGCACTAATCTGTTTGCTGATGACGCTGTAGTGTTCAAAGAAATGTCTTGGTACAGTGACTGTAAGAGGCTAGAGGATGACTTGAATGGAATTTCTGTTTAGTGCTTTGTTTGGCAGCTTTCTTTGAGTCTGGAAAAATGTAAAACACTGGAGATGAACAGGAAAACAATTTCATAACGTTCAAATACTTTACTAGGGCCGTTCCCCCTGACACAGACATTTCAATTAAATAACTAGACGTGATGTTACGAAAAGGTTGGAATCGAAACGATCACGGAATGTGAGATGCAGGGAAGGCGAGTAATGGATTTCGGCTCACTGCGAGCTCGTCTGTAGAGGAGACCACTTACAACCCACTAGTGTAACCCGTTCTTCAGTACTATCCGATTTTTTGGGATTCCCACTTGGCCGGGGTATAGGACGACACCGAAGCATTTCAGAGGCGTGTATCTTGATTGGTTGACGGTAGCTGCGACCGACAGGCGAGTGTTAAGGAAATGCTCCGTGAACTCAAATAGGAGCACGATTGTTTAGAGAACCGGCATCTGCGACAGACTGCGGAATGATTCAACTGCCACCAACGTGCGCATAGCGTAAGGACTGCGCTGAAGAGAGAAATCATAGATAATATGGAAGCAAATGCATTCAAAAACTTATATTGGTCTTGATCACTGTATTTATTAATTTTTGTTGCCCAATGCATTTCGGCCTTACGCCATCCTCAAAGGATAAAAAACCTATAAGACGTTTTTAAGTAAAATGAAACTAAAGTTGTCAAATCTGGGTACAACATATGTGTTATAAATAATTTTATGACATCTGAGCGCAAACTAAGGCACAAGGCTGATGCGCATAAGTGAGTATAAAATAAATAAATACAGTGATCAAAACTAATATCCGTTTTTGAATGAATTAAAAATGGCACACAACCTCTCTAAAAGCACTTTTTGCTTCTGGAAGCAAAATACATCTATACATTCTGATGCTATAAGCAAATACGCGCAAAGAGTCGTGTCCGTCTCTCTGCTTGCGAATGGAGCAGGAAATAGAATAAGTAGCAGTAGCAAAAGAAAGCCTTCGCCATGTACCATATGTTGGCTTTTGGCTCATGTAAGTATATCAGAAACTCGCACGTGACCATACGGACTGTGACAATAACATCCATGCTGGCTTGCAAGTGCTGTAGAATGACCAGTGAACAGGAGTCCTTCTAAATTCCAGATATTAGGATCCTCACGACCAGTCTCTGTAATGATTTCGTACTCGCTCCGCTACTCAGTATTGTAAAAAGTTAGCCACCCAATCTTCATGTTATCAACGGTAAAGTAAAGTCGTATGACATGAATGGCTGCAAGACCCCGAAGGGCAGGGTCAGCCACCTAATTGGAAAGGATTATCCTATCCTTCGCTCCTGCATGCCTTTTCCTTTGCGCAGTATGAGAGCACTGTACGTAAGTGTGCCTGTGAAGTGTAGGTGTTTGATGGATTTGTGTGGTGTATAGTATAATGTACGTGACTGGAGATGATGAGAGAACGGAGAGGGTGAAACCCGGCACCGCCTTATAGCCTACTCCTCTCGGAGAACAGCAAGTGGTCATCCGAGCTTAACGCCCCTAACCGACGGACGGAACGCAGTCAACAACGTCGCATGAGCTTACTTCATGAGACGCTGCGAATAGGCTACGAACTGAACCCGGGACATTTGGAGCAAAGACTCGTAATCAAGGACTCCACGCCACCATCCTTCCTTTGCCCTCTACCGTAAAGGCAAAGGGGGATATGTCAACAGAGCCATTCAAGCTCTAGCTTCGGCTAACGGTGTTTAACTTCGGTGATCTGACGGGAATGGGTGTATCCATCCCTGCACGGTCCTCGGCCGTCGTCAGCGGTAGGTTCACCTAGAACGCTTTCATCATCCATCGACATTTTGTCCCCACGAAACGATTCTTCAAGACTTTCTAATAGGTACTGGGAGTGGGAGAGTACTAACTTCTTGGAGCCTACCGTAGTTGATTCTGTTAATCCGCATTGGCATAAACGGTAGATATCTCCCGCTAAATGTGTTTTCTGAAAATTATCTTGAGTTGTTGTCTACTAAATCCACTCACATGGGAAATATACTACAACTGCTGAAAAGAAAATGCTGAGATTTTTCGTTTCAGTCACCAACAACCACACGACGATAACGCTTGCCGTGAATTACAATCTCATGTCACACATTAACTCCAGACTCACCTAGCATGTGAGTCAGCACAGCAATCGCATCCCAGGTGCTCTCGATCATTACGAATTTCTCTTCTAGTCCCGATCTGTTCCCGTGAGATTTCAGTATTTCAGGAACACTGAAGAAAGGCAGACGTGGGCACTGACTTGCCTCGGAAAGAGAGGTGCACGCCCGAGGTCTAATCAAAGTTCCTTAGGCAGCAGCAAACACTTTTCCATGAAGCTACTGAGAGTCTTGTCTCACAGTGGGATAAATATATTAAGCGATGTCGTGATTACATTTAAAATAATAAACGGTTTACTTATATAATGCGACAGTCTCGGTTGCAATGTTATTTTTACCATAAATGTGTGGTGAATTCCTATGGGACCAAACTGCTGAGTTCATCGGTCCCTAGGTTTAAACACTGCTGAATCTAACTTAAACTAAGCTACGCTAAGGACAACACACACACCCATGCCCGAGGGAGGACTCGAACCTCCGACGGGAGCCGCGTGAACCGTGGCAAGGCGCCCAAGACCGCACGGCTACCCCGCGCGGCATTCTTTTTACTACAAGTAACGCGTTTCGGCAGTTTAAGGCTACCTCAGATTTTTCTACAAGAAAAGGAAAAGCAAGAATATAATTATATAAAATCACAAGTTAAGGTGCTTGATTCTATGCTGCCCTAAATTCTGAAAAAAATACTTTTAAAAAAGTAAAAGTACTTAACAATCCCGAAGGTCTATTAAAGCAGTGCACATCACGGCTGGCAGGGTGATCAGTCACAACGGTAGTAACAATCATGTAAATCATGATACACAGGAACTAAACCAAGTGCATAAACTTAAGAAGATAAAAACCGTAAAAAAATTTATGAAAGCGAAAGTAAAGGTGGAGGGAGTGGCATAGGCAAATAAAGTAACGGAACTTACCTTGAAACAGACATAGCCGCCAGGTGTTGCGCAACGTAGAGCCAAACTTACCTCGAATGCACCTGCGGAGCAGATGAGAAAACAGTCTAATAGATGGCCACATTCAAACTAGAGCGCAGAAGACAACCACGTTTCCTGCAATAGCAGGGCGGTACAACAGAAGGCGCTAGTGTCGGTGAAACGTAGCCAATCCAGGCAGAAGACTATAAAAAGGAGCTACAGGCAGTGACTAGAAATGATTAGGTAGCTTCTTAAGTGACAATGTATGGTAGCACACAGGACAAAAATTATAAAAATTAAAAATGCTTAGGATTTAAAAGAACACAAATGATAAGAAATACTGTAAAATCAAATGTTACCATACAAACAAAGAATCCCAAAAGGTTACAAATGGCTGTACATAAGATATAACCAAAATAAATGTGTGCGCGAAAGTAATCAGAGCACTAAATCCTAAAGTAAGTTGTGCAAAATAAGGAAAAAAAACTGGGAACAAGTTAATTCGACAGATTTGAAAATAGGTATCATGGCGTCGTAAAAAGTGTTATTGTTACTGGCCAACTGATCATTCAGAAGCCCGCCATTATTTTCACTTAAATTAAGAGAAATTTCCATGTCTTCGAATAAATTCATTTTTTCCTCTTTTCTTCAAAATAATTTTTTAACATTATTTAACGTCGGATGATGGTGACGAATATCTTTCAAGTGTTTGGCAAATGCTCTAGTGGTGTAACATCTTTTTCTTCGATAAATGGTACGAAATCTCGTCTTTAATATCCTACCCATTTTTCCAACGTATGAGTCGTCGTATTCACTGTCATTAAGCATCTATACCCCAGAACCTCCAAATTTGTCTCTATATGGCTATTCATTATGAAAGTAACGATTTTACAATGTTAGCTAATGAATATGTAGTATTAATATCGTATTTGTGAAAGAATTGGCCTACGTCGTATGAAAGATTCCCTACGAAGATGATTCTCACGTATTTGGAGACCTAGTTCTCATCTGGCGTAGTCCTTTTTTCGGTAAAAATTGTCAACTATCACCGGGTTATTGCCGTTCCGAACGGCAGTGTACCTCAGATTAGACAGCTGTTTCCCTACAGGCGCCGGAGGCAACGGCAGTTAACAGATACGCTGGATCATAGGCTTAAAGAAAGAAAATCTGTAGATGAATGGGTGACAGGAGAATGATGATGATGATGGTGATGATTGATGTGTGGGGCTCTCAACTGTGCAGTCATCAGCGCCCGTACGAAGTCCCAATTTCCAACACAGTCCAATTTTTTACACAGTCCAGTCCAGCCACTGTCACGAATGATGATGATCACAACACAAACACCCAGTCCTCGGGCACAGAAAATCCCCAACCCGGCCAGGAATCGAACCCGGGACCCCATGATCAAGAGGCAGCAACGCTAGGTGAAAAGAGGAAGCATGTACCAACATGTCACTAGTAGTTGGTTATCGGTAAATATCAAACTGTATACTACCTTCACAGACTTTACTTACATTTTTTTCCATCTTACTTTTTCATCTAGATTCCACTTATAGAAAGCATGCACTGTTCTGAATTAACACAAAACAAAACCCAGAACTTCACTCATAATGGAAAGATTATCAAAACGAATGTATTGTCCTCTGCTGACGCTGGCAGACCACGTTTTTATTTCTCTTACCCTGTTCGCAGATGATGCTTTACTACTCAGGGAGATAATTTCGTTGGATGACAGTGTGCAAGAAAACTATCCCCTGATACATTAACAAATGCGACGTAACGGATGATAATGGTGAAGATAATGAAAGAATTAATAGGGCGCACGACAGCTCCGTCTTTAGCGCCATAACTTAAGTCTGAAATGACAATTGTGATTAAAATGTAAAAGTATTAAAAATTGTAGAATGAAAGTATAAAATGTTTTTGTCGTATGGAAATATATTTGCCAGCACAACGCTGAGTTCTTCAGTTTGCTCCAGGAGCAGATCGTGTAACATATAG
This sequence comes from Schistocerca piceifrons, assembly GCF_021461385.2. Taxonomy (NCBI): domain Eukaryota; kingdom Metazoa; phylum Arthropoda; class Insecta; order Orthoptera; family Acrididae; genus Schistocerca; species Schistocerca piceifrons. The sequence goes on from NC_060144.1 coordinate 250,348,077, forward strand.
AATAACAGATCACTTTATTACAATGTAAATATGGAGATTTACTTAGCTTTAAACAATACATTTTCACAGGAATGTTATGAGTATGTACAGCTGTCGCTGAAATTAAAGTATCACTTGATATAGAGAAATTTCGAGGACTCTTCACTTGAAGAATAACTGACATAATGTTCACATTAACGTTCTGCCTCAGATACTTGTGACCTATCTAAGACGATGCTGTCGCCTTGATCATCGACTGCAAACTGGGGTGTCGAGTTCTCCGCTAGGCAGCCACAAGTAGAACATCGATTGCCGGGGAGTTGCGAAGCTGTAGGAGGCGTGGCCACACTGACGCTGATCGTTCATCGCTTCAGCGTGCAGCGGCTATTATACGATTTCTTTGCAAGATGACAAAAATAATTTCCAGTTGCTCTCGTGAAACACATAGGAGAACAGCGGACAAACATTAATAGCTTGTCACACGTCAGTTTTTAAAAGGTGGATAAGGGAAAGTGCGTCAGGTGATGAAACGTTCTGCTGTCGTTTAAGAGCGCTATCAGATGTCTGCCACTGGGATCAGATAAAGCTGTCGAGTATCTATGAACATCAAACCAGACAAGTTTGTCGAAACACTGTGCGCAAAATGTTATCCCTTCACGCACGAAAACACTTAGAAAACAATCGTTCCATCAGTTCACCGCGTCGTTCCGAAACACTTCCGAAATGGAACTGAAGAAAAATATAGAAAATATCCAAAGAAGTGCCGCACGCCTTGTCACAAGACAACTCATTAATAGTAAGACTCTCACAAAATTTCAGTTCAAATTCCAATCGAGAAAGTAATTTCAAAGGCGGTAAGCGTGGCAGCCGTCCATGAGCACTGGACCCTGTCCTTGGTGGAGACTTTTGCTTGCCTCAGGGATACAGATAGCCGTACCGCAGGTGCCTCCATAACGGAGCGGTATCTGTTGCGAGACCAGACAAACGTGTGGTTCCTAAAGTGGGGCATCAGCCTTTTCAGTAGTTGCGGGGGCATCAGTCTGTATGATCGACTGGTTTGGCCTTGTGACATCAACAAAAACATCCTTAATTACTATTAAAAACAGTCTTGATCACTATTTATTTAACAAGGTGACCGGTTTCGACCACTACTGTGATCATCTTCAGACCATTGAGTGGGAACCTCTTTCTGTTGGAGAATCACTACTCATTCTCCAACAGAAAGAGGTTCCTACTCAATGGTCTGAAGATGACCACAGTAGTGGTCGAAACCGGTCACCTTGTTAAATAAATCGTGATCAAGACTGTTTTTAATAGTAATTATTTATAAGACATTGATCACTGCTGTTCCCGTAATGCATTCAAAAGAAAAACATCCTTTCTGTGCTGGTACTGCGAACTGCTGAAAGCAAAACTGGAGCGGTAATTATTCCCGAGGGCATACAGATCTACTGTACGGTTAAGTATTCATGGAATCATCTTGGGCAAAATATTCCGGAGGTAAAATAGTCCCCTATTCGGATCTCCGGGAGGGGACTACTCAGGGGGATGTAGCTATAAAGACTAACAAAACTAGCATTCTACGGACCGTAGCGTGGAATGTAAGAAACCTTAATCGGGCAGGTAGGTAAAAAAAATTAAAATCGGAAATACATAGGTTAAAATTAGATATATTGGGAATAAGCGAATTTCGGTGGCAGGAGGAACAGGACTTCTAGTCAGGTGAATACAGTGTTACAAATACAAAATCAAATAGAAGTACGAGTAACCCGTAAGTAAGTTTAATAATGAATGAGAAAATAGGAATGTAGCCAAACTACTACGAACAGCATACTGAACACATTGTTGCCTAAATAGATATCACCACAACAGCACAAGTTTATATAACGACTCGCCCAACTAGATGCAGAGACTGGAGAACTGTGTGATGAAATAAAAGAAATTGTTCAGATAGTTCAAAATGGTTCAAATGCTCTGAGCACTATGCGACTTAACTTCTGAGGTCATTAGTCGCCTAGAACTTAGAACTAATTAAACCTAACTAACCTAAGGACATCACACACATCCATGCCCGAGGCAGGATTCGAACCTGCGACCGTTGCGGTCGCTCGGCTCCAGACTGTAGCGCCTAGAACCGCACGGCCACTCCGGCCGGCGTTCAGATAGTTAAGGGAGACAAAAATTTAATAGTCATGGGGGCTGGAATTCCATATTAGGAAAAGGAAGAGAAGGAAAATTAGTAGGTGGTTATGGACAGGGGAAATGGGATGAAAGAGGACGCCTCTTATTAGGATTTTGAACAGAGCAGAATCATGGCTAACAGTTGATTTAAGACTCAAGAATGAAGGCTGTACAGTGGTACAGTGCTGAAGACGCCGGAAGCTTTCTGATTAGTTATAGAACGGTAAGAAAGAGACTTCGGAACCACGGAACCACGGAACCACGGAACCACGGAACCATATTTTAAATTGTAAGACATTTCCGGGGGCAGATGTAGACGCTGACCACAATTAGATGATAAATGAAGAAATAGCAAAAATGTACGAATTTAAGTTCGGTTTGATGGTTGATTTGGGAGAGGGGATCGGATTAGGAAAGAACGGAGAAGAAAGTCGGCCATGCCGTTTCAAAGGAAACATCCCGGCATTTGCCTGAAGCTATTTAGGGAAGTCACGGGAAACCTAAATCAGGATGGCGGGACGCGGGTTTTAACCGTCGTTTTCCCGAATGCCAGTCCAGTGTGATAACCATTGCACCACCTCGCTGGCTAGGAATTTAAGATGAGACCTGCATAAATTGAAAGAACCAGAGGTCCTTGAGAATGTCAGAGGGAGTGTTGGGGAACGATTAACAGGAACAGGGAAATGAATACATTAGAAGAAGAATGGGTGTATTTGAGAGATGAAATAGTGAAGGCAGTAAAGGATCAAATAGGTAAAACAGACGAGGCCAAGTGAAAATCCTTAAGCCACGCAAGACATACAAAATTTAACTGATGGACGGAGTAAGTATAAAAATGCAATAAATAAAGCAAGCGAAAGGGAATATAAATGTTTAAAAAATGAGACGGCACATGCAATGCTAAACGGCTGAACAGGATTGACTAGAGGACATATGAGGATTTAGAAGCGTATATCACTAGGGGAAAGATTGAGTCCGCTACAGGAAAATTGAAGAGGCCTTTGGAGAAAATAGAACTACGTGTATGAATATCAAGGACACAGATGTTAAACCAGTCCAAAGCAAAGGATGGAAGCTGAAAGGTGAGAGTAAATAGAGGGTCTACACAAAGGAGATTTCCTTGAAGGACGTACATGAAGATGAGAAGGAAGATATGATACTGCAAGAACAACCTGCCAGAGCACTGAAAGGCCCTGAGAGTAGACAACATTCCGTTAGAACTATTGATAGCCTTTGGTGAGCCAACCATGACAAAACTCTTCCATCTGGTGAGCAAGACGTATGAGGCGAAATATCTTCAGACTTTAAGAACAATATAATAATTCTAATAAGAAAGAAGATGCTGACAGGTGTGAATATCTGTTTAATAAGTCATGGATGCAACATACTAACACGAATTCCATATAGAAGAGTGGAGAAACCGGTAGACGCCGACTTCGAGAAAGATCACTTTGGATTCCGGAGAAATGTAGGACCAGGCGAGGCAATATTGACCTTGCGAAGATAGGTTAAGGAAAGACAAACGTACTTTTATAGCCTTTTTTGTTGGCTGAAATACTCTCTTTGATATTCTGCAGATAGCAGGGATAAAATAGAAAGAGTGAATGGCTATTTACGATTTGTACAGAAACCAGATAACAGTTATAAAAGTCAAGGGGTATGAAAGGGAAGCATTAGTCGAGAAGGGAGTGGGACAAAGATGTAGCCTATCCCCGATGTTATTCAATCTGTACATTGATCAAGCAGTAAAGGAGTGGAGTAGTGAGTAAAATCCAGGGAGAAAAAATAATAACTATGAGGTTTGCCACTGACTTTGTAACTCTGTCAGCGACAGCAAAGGACGTGGCCGAGCAGCTGAACGGAATGGATAATATCTTGGAATGAGGCTACAAGATGAACGTTAACAAAAGCAAAACGAAAATTGTGGAATGTAGTCCAGTTAAAAGAGATAATGTTGAGGGAATTATACTAGGAAACGAGACAAAGTAGTAGATAAGTTTTGATATCTGGGTCACAGAATAAGAGATGTTGGCCGAAGAAGAGAGGGTATAAAATGCAGGCTGACAATGGCAAGAAAAGCATTTCTGAAGAAGAGAAGTGTGTTGACATCGAGTATGGATTGAAATGTCATAATATCTCTTCTTAATGTATTTTTATGGAATGTAGCAATGTATGGAATTGAAACTTGGACGATAAACAGTTTACACAAGAAGAGAACAGTAGCTTTTGAAATATGGTGCTACAGAAGAATGTTTAAGATTGGATGGGTAGATCACACAAATAAGGAAATACAGAATAGAACAGGTGAGCAAAGAAATTTCTGGCACAACCTGACTAGAAGATCGGAACTGTGGGGGTAGGTTGGGGGATGGTGTTTAAATCGTATAGGGAGACCAAGAGATGAATACAGTAAGCAGAGTCTGAAAGATGTGGGATGCAGTAGTTACTGGGAGATGAAGATGCTTGCAGAGAACAGAGTATCATTGAGAGCTGCATCAAAGTCTTCGGACTGAAGACCACAGCAACAACAACAATAACATGTGTGGCAGAGAGCCTTACCGAGATATCTGAGAGGCGCTGTTCCATTAAGGATCATGAAACATACACTGACGCGGATGGAAAGTGTTCCAGTATGAGGAGCTTGACCGAGTGCTGCCAAACCGATACTGCTGTTTTCCCCGTCCTGTGATATATGCGGACTGAAATTTCATACCTTTTCAGTCTTTTAAATAAACGAAAAGCCATTCATACAAGCGAAGAACGGCATGAGTATATGACGGATACAGAACATCAGAACGGTGGGTTAGACAGGAGGCAAATCAACAAGTGTTGTAAGGCAACCACAGCAAAGGCTGTCAGAAACTATTTGGGGCTTTCAACTCTTGGGAGGGACACACCAAACCACAGAATGACGTCCCAAGCTAAATTATAAAAATAATGTCGGCGATTTTGCCACAAGTAGAACCATAAAATACCATAAGAAGTGAACTGCAATTAACACTATTCATAAGCGCTGGACGGAAAAGCTCCACAGTCAATCTTTCCATTACTGCAGACACTTAACAGTACCTCCAAAGTTCACTCGTGGACACTACCAGAGTGTCAAATTACTCGTTATAACTGTAGATAAAAGAGTTTAACACGCTGGGGGCCGACTTAGGTTTCTTAATAAGACAAACAATGATTCGGTCCCTTACTTGGATCCAACTTCGATCCAAAACAGTCATTTACTTCAAAGCAGCTAAATAGATGACAATTCGGATATCAACGCTCTTCCCCCAAGCAGTACCGAAGCAAAGCTTACACCATTCGCAAGTATGATATACGCGCCACCAACGTGAACCTTTTTAGAATTCTTATGTTCACCTCCTACACCAAATTTTCCGTGATTCTTCGTCGGAAGCCAAGGACAGAACAAAAATCGCTTTTCAGCCCTTGAATGACCACACGATGACCGCCATCGGGGCAACACGGGCCCTCCACACTAGGATCTTCGAGCCCACGGCGTTCCGTCCCCAGCGGACTGCTTCCGGGGTGCCCACCGACCTGGCTGCCTTGCCCTCCGAAACCGACGCCGCTCCTCACGCACGGTCCAGAGCTAAATCCCAGCAACCCCCTTCTCCCTCGTTCTCTCACCTCGCGGCGCGCGGCAAGCCAACTCGCCAAAGATATGCATCGACTAGAGACTCCAATGCGATCTCGACTGACATCGCGACGGGTACTGAGAAGGCGGGTGATTTCAGAAACGAAAAAACAGAAAATTTAATAGCGAGCCGTACCGGCTCAGGTTTGTCTTACATTGCTAGATTATAGATGGAGATCAAAACATAGCGTACCCAGCGGGCATGTACGTATGGCTTATCAGTTTCTTTTGGGCTTCGAGAAAAAACGAATTATTGACATGACTGACATTGGAGCATCTCTCTGACAGATCTGTAGGGCTAGAATTTGTAGACGCCAAGCTCGGGAGCTGATGTGGATTGGTCGGAGCACGGGGACACAAACCGAACCACACGCCACTGTTAAGCACTAATGACGGACTGGGTCCCTTACTTCAATTGCGCATAATTCATTAAGGTCAATCCAACACATTTATTTCAAATAACATAAATGAAGTTACATTTGAATCTGACATTAAACAGAAATAAAAAAATTCAAAATCAGCTCATTTATTGCGTGAAGCGCGAGTTAAGCCAATAACCAGATAAACTAAACAATTCACCGTAATTCAAAAGAAAGAGAAAAACAAAATTGAATCAATACACCCCACTGACAAATATCCAAAAAACCTTACAATACTACTCAAAAGAATACACTGAAGCGGGGAGCAGTCATTCACCCGACAGAACACTTCAAAATGAGTTCAATAACTCAGCTGCGTGCCCCAGAAACAGCAAGACATTAAATACACTTCATTTGACCAATAACAAATACTCATTAACATTACGCCACTCCTGTTTGAACTGCAAAAAAATGGTTCAAATGGCTCTGAGCACTATGGGTCTCAACATCTTAGGTCATAAGTCCCCTAGAACTTAGAACTACTTAAACCTAACTAACCTAAGGACATCACACACACCCATGCCCGAGGCAGGATTCGAACCTGCGAGCGTAGCAGTCCCGCGGTTCCGGACTGCAGCGCCAGAACCGCACGGCCACCGCGGCCGGCTGTTTGAACTGCAGTGTCCCAAAGAAACAGGTGCTTATTCTGAAAGAATTTTATATATATTTAATTACAGCATTAGGGAATTCCAAAAGATGTCCAATCGAACCCCCCCCCCCCCCTTTTCAGTTGAGGCACAAATCTTTCCCCTTTCTAGGCGGAGGCTGAGCCAGAAGCACGGAATGCCACAAAAACACAATTCTCCTGTGAAATCTATTAGGACATCCGGAAGCAGTAACTGACAAGGGGTCGGCACCCACAAATAACAAAGGCTAAGAGTCAGGCTGGGAACACATCCTACGAGAACTTGTTCACACTATGCTCACCACAAACTGTAGACATTCCGGCCGAACATCCGCTTGCGGTGGCTGCCAGAAGGACGAAGCAACTAACAGGCCCACGCCGTACTTCTCACACAGGCACCTCAATTTGTACAAACATCTAGGCCAACACAAACTCCGGACTCCCCTCTCATTGCGAGGCTTGGCACAGTTTATATGAAATGCCTTCCAGGCAACTAGTAACAGCCCAAGCGTAACAGGCATCACACATGTGCTTACGCCCGAGCCACTACTGCGCCAGTCTCACCGGCCGCCCCAAACCGACTGCCTCTCGCCGTCCCGTGCGCCCCAGCCGAAAACGCAAAGATACTCATCCCCGGGGACGCGCCAAAGATAACAAGCCGATCGCTGATGATCGACCAGCGATCTGGCTTAGTGGATGTCTGTCGTATACCCTAATGCGTTAGTTACACGATACCGCCTAGAATCATACTTACTACGAGTAATTTAGAGAATCCACACTGTCTTCTCTGGGGTGGCAGTGGGCATGCTGATTCACACACTTGCGTGCAACAAGGAATATGGACTCAGCTGTAGCCGCGTGAGGGTCAGGACCCAGTGAAGATGTCATCCAGTTGGCCTGGAAAGGAGTCTGTAAGTGCAAGCGTACCGTGGCTAACCACCAGCTAGTGCGGCTTGCCCAAGTTCTCTCGAAGAGGGGTGTGCACGTAGGTAAAGCCCAGAAAAGTGTCACGGGTTGTGGGTGGCGTGAAGGTGGAAACCCAGTTCCCAAATCGGTGACACGGTGTACAGCCTGGCCGGCCGCGGTGGCCGTGCGGTTCTAGGGGCTCCAGTCCGGAGCCGCGCTGCTGCTACGGTCTCAGGTTCGAATCCTGCCTCGGGGATGGGTGTGTGTGATGTCCTTAGGTTAGTTAGGTTTAAGTAGTTCTAAGTTCTAGGGGACTGATGACCACAGCAGTTGAGTCCCATAGTGCTCAGAGCCATTTGAACCATTTGTACAGCCTGGAAGATGGTACTACGTGGAGCCAGGGAAGCAATAATAAGATACCTAGGGCGACAGGTTGTAAGCGCTAGTTTGCAGTGCTACCCTTCACCAGGGGCATCTTCTTCAAACATGGCGGTGGCTAAGCAGCAGTGGCAACTTGCAGTGGCTGAGTCTCACTATGGCCAGCTGTTTGCGGAGATGAAGTGTTCTCTCAGCAACAGCCAACACATCACGTTTCTCCACTCAGGTTATCCTGTACTCGTGATGCTGTCATTATGTTGGAATCAGACATACATCTGGGATGATCAGGCACTGAGATTGAGGCTTTGTCATGGCCAAAGGTGCGCTCATGTGCTCTCATTACCCGGATGTGTCAGTGGACTTGACACCGTGGTGTCTCAGTTATTGTCAGTTCTCGTTACCTTCGCAATTTCATCAGTGCTAGTACGCCGTGGAGTGATTGAGCTTGGAAGTTATATGTTATGGCTCCCTAGTACAAGGAACCCAGAATGACGCATTAGGGACAGTCACACTGCGCCGTTTGCATTTCTTGGTTATGGCTTGGCTCGACGTGGATATGTATCACGAGCGGCGTTCTGATTTCTGTTCCAGGCTTGAGGTAGATCTGATTCTCTGCCGTCTGCACCAAGTAAGAACTTAAAAAACAAAATTATACGCGAACCGGGAATTCAGTTTGCTGTGAAACAGATCACACACGCAGCTGACTGTGGTGCTACAACAGCAAAATTAGTAATGACGAGATGTACTCAGGGTAACAGTGTGCCGAGAAGGATTACAACATGTGATGATTGTAGAACGATTCAACTACGTCAGCGGCTTAAATCCGGGAAGACTCACAACGAACTGTTGGAAACAGGTAACTGTAAGCTGGATTGTGGTGTTGAGGAGGAAGCCTCACTTCCGTTTTTGGCGAGTGAAAGATATTCGAAGCGATTTGGTGACAGGTGCATATCTACACGGTGGAGCATGTAAATACGACGTTGGTTATCTGGCCAGGTCTTCCAGTAACTACAGTCTTGAATTTGCGCAGTAGAGAACAAGTGACAACAACTGGGGTGCCATGGGAAGGGCAAAGTGGTATTACTAGAAATGGACGTGATAGATAGTTTAATTCAATTTAACTGAAGATAACAAAATACTAACATTCATTGCACCCGTGGTGTAGGGGTAGCGTCTTTGACTAGTAATAAAGACCGCACTCGGTTCCGTGTTAGGACCTCGTCACTGCTTCAGCTTTGAATAAAAATGGTCAGAAATGGCGGCCGAGGACATCCGCCGCAAGAAATCATCCTCGTTGTGCTAACAGCCATGTCAAAGAGGGCGCAGCAGCGGACAAAGGTTCAGAGCGCTTCCATGCCCTTAGTGTAGGAAACTGCTCCTAGAAGGTAAAAGTATCGGTAATGATCAACGGCATGTGGCTGCCGAAAGCGCTGGAAACCAATAAACTAAAGACACTTAATGTGTATCCACAGGACATGCGGACTGAATTTCTAAACGGGCCATGATAATCTCTCCGTTGGCAAAATATTCGGACTATCTCCCTACTCCGATCTCCAGGAGAGCTACCACGTGGGAAGTGACCATGAGGAAATTATTAAACAAACAACTAAAATGAAACTTTTCCGACTCTAGGAGTGGAGCGTCCAAAGTTTGAACGTGATAGGGAAGCTAGAAAATCCGAAAAGGGATATGCTAAAGCTCAATGTGGATATAGTGTGCGTCAGTGAAGTTGAATGGACAGAAGACAACGATTTCTGGTCGGACGAGAATAGGGTAACAGCAGCAGAAAATGGTGTAGCGGAAGTAGAATTCTTTATGAATAGGAAGGTAGTGCACAGACTGAGTTACTGTGAACAGTTCAGCGACAAGGCTACTCTCATCAGAATCGGCAGAAAACCAGGATCGACAACAATAGTTCAGGTATACATGCAGAGGCCGCAAACGGTAGATGAACAGATAGAGGAAGTATATGAGGATATCGAACGGGTAATTTAGTACGTAAGTGGAGATGAAAATCTAATATTCATTGAGGACTGGAATGCAGTTGTAGGAGGAGTAGAACAAAGTGGTACTGTTGATTGTAGGCTTGGTAGTAGGAATGACTCAGGAGAAAGAGTAATTAGTTTCTGCAATAAATTTCATATGACAATAGCGAATGCTCTGTTCAAGAATAACAAAATGAGGAAGTATACATCGAAAAGGCTGAGAGATAGAGGAAGAGTATATCATGATCAAGCAGAGATTCCGAAATCAGATACTGGATTGTAGAACGCCCCCAGGCACAGATACAGACTCAGATCACATTTGGTTAATGATAAAGGGTAGACTGAAGTCCAAGAGACTAGTCAGAAAGAATCAATGCTCAAAGAAGTAGGATACGCAAAAGAATGCAGAGATACGCTTGAAGTTCTCTGAGGCTATAGATACTCCGATAATGAATATCTCAACAGGCAATCCAGTTGACGAGGAATGGACGTCTCTAAAAAGTGTACTCACAGAAGGTAGAGAGGTACCAGGAAGATAAATGCGAAGAAACTATGCGTAACAAAAGAAATACTTCAGCAGATCGAGGAAAGAAGGCAATAAATAAACGGTCGGTGAAATACAGAAACGCAAGTCACTTAGGAATGAAATATGATGAAACAGAAAAATATATGATTGTCGGAAGAATTGATTCAGCATACAGAAAAGTGAAAACAACCTTTGGTGGAATTGAAAGGAAGGGTGCAATGCGAGGAGAAGAGACTGTGGAGAGGAGACAGTGGAGAGATAGAAAAAGTACGCTGAGGGCCAGTATGAGAGAGTGACTAGTCTGATGTCGTAATAGAAATTGAGAGAGGAGTCGATACGGAAGAGATAAGGGATGCAGTATTAGAATCAGAATCTGGAAGAGTATTGGAAGGCTTAAGCTCGAATAAAGGAGAAGGGATAGATAACATTCCATCGAAATTTCTAAAATTATTGGGAAAAATGGCAACAAAACGACTGTTCACGTTGGTGTGTAGAATGTTTGAGACTGGCAATATGCCAACATACTTTCTGAAGAACATCGTCCACACAATTTCCAAGGCTGCAAGAGCCGACAAGCCCGTGAATTATTGCACAATTAATTTAACAGCTCATGCATGCTTGCTGCTAACAGGAGTAATATGCTGAAGACCGGAAATCTAAATTGAGGATTGTTAGGTGACTATGAGTTTGTCTCTAAGTTCTGACGTTGCGGCTGATAATGGAAGCAAAACTAAAGAAAAATCAGGACTCGTTCATAACATTTGTAGACGTGGAAAAAGTGTTCGACAGTGTAAAATGGTAAAACCTGTTCGAAATTCTGAGAATAGGGGCAGCCTATAGGGAAAGACGGTTAATATACAGCATTTACAAGAATTAAGAGGGAGAAATAAGAGTGGACGATTGAGAACGAAATGCATCGATCAGAAAGGGTGTAAGAGATTTATGTTGTCTCTCGCCCCTGCTGTTCAATCTGTACATCGAAGGAGCAATGTTGGAAATAAAAGAAAGTTTCATGAATGGGAACAGAAGTGAAGGTGAAAGCATACCAATGATTATATTCGCTGGAGACATTGCTGTCGTGAGTGGAAATGAAGGGGAAGTGCAACATCTTCTGAATGGCATGAACAGCTTGACGAGTATAGAATACAGACTGAGATTAATCGAAGATATACGAACGTAATGAGAAGTAGCAGAAACAAAAACAGCGAGAAACTACTACCTAGTGAGGAAAATAACCCATGATGGACGGAGCTAGGACCTAAAAATCAGGCTAGAACTGGTGAAAAGGGCATTTCTGGCCGAGAGGTGTGTACTGATATCAAACATAGGCTTTAATCTGAAGAAGAAATTTCTTAGAATGTCCGTTTGGAGCACTCCATTGTATGGTAGTGAGACATGGGCTGTAAGAGAACTGCCGGCCGAAGTGGCCGTGCGCTTAAAGGCGCTGCAGTTTGGAACCGCAAGACCGCTACGGTCGCAGGTTCGAATCCTGCCTCGGGCATGGATGTTTGTGATGTCCTTAGGTTAGTTAGGTTTAACTATTTCTAAGTTCTAGGGGACTAATGACCTCAGCAGTTGAGTCCCATAGTGCTCAGAGCCATTTTTTTTTGTAAGAGAACTGGAACCGATTAGAAGAATCTGGAGTGTGGTGCCAAAGAGGAATTTTGAATATTGTTTGGACTGACAAGGTAGGTATGAGGAGGTTCTCCACAGAATCAGTGAGGAAATGAGTACATGGAGAACACTGATAAGGAGAAGGTACGGGATTATAGGATATACGTTAAGAAATCAGGGCATAACTTCCATGGTACTAGAGGGAGCTGTAGAGGGGAAAACCTGCAGTGGAAGACTGAGATTGGAATACATCCAGCAAGTAATTGAGGAAGTGGGTTGCAAGTGGTAGTCTGATGTGAAAAGGTTGGCACAAGAGAGGAGGACTGAACACTCAAAGAAAATTGACCTATAACACTCCGTTACGGTACGTCCGAAGTTGCTCCTACGTCAGAGATTTCTCGCCGTTGATATTTACATGGCGTGTTCTCATCATAGTGTGTAGGCTTTCACGGCCGGCGTCTTCAGTAATTAAAACTTCCGGGCTAAGAGGCCGTGGTCCAATAGTAGAAATACTTCTCCCTGACGTTTCGTTGCCAGCTGCGGGCAGCATCATCTGAGGTGAGTCTACGACTGGCTGCTAGGCCGTGGAGGGCCTGTTTATATAGATCGCGTAGAGGGCGCCACCACTCGTCACATGTTGTCAACAGTGTTTTACTGTTTTACTGTTGACGACACGTGACGAATGGTGGCTCCCTCTACGCGATCTATATAAACAGGACCTGCACGGCCTAGCAGCCAGTCGTAGACTCACCTCAGATGATGTTGCCCGCAGCTGGCAACGAAACGTCAGGGAGAAGTATTTCTACTATTGGACCACGGCCTCTTAGCCCGGAAGTTTTAATTACTGATGGCGTTTTCTGTTTGCTAGGAACTATTCAACTCAACCACATAGTTGGTCTGATTCCGTACGCTGGTGTTTTGCTCAACAGGCTGCAGTACGGAAGTGTATCGAATGCCCTACGGAAGTCAACGAACACGACATCAACCTTTGTGCCGGTAACTGCCACAATCTGGGTCTCGTGGAGTACATAGCGAGCTGAGTGTGACGCGACCGTTGTTTTCGAATCACATGTTGCTTCCTACAGAGGAGGCTTTCGGGCTCCAGCTGAAGTAAAGTCGCTGATGATTAGATCTGTTAGAGCTACTAAATTGCAATGATGTTGGTTCCTACGCCACATCTGAGATTTCAGATATCACCAGATATTTGCTATTGTATTACGATTGGGTTAGCCGGCCGAAGTGGCCGTGCGGTTAAAGGCGCTGCAGTCTGGAACCGCAAGACCGCTACGGTCGCAGGTTCGAATCCTGCCTCGGGCATGGATGTTTGTGATGTCCTTAGGTTGGTTGGGTTTAACTAGTTCTAAGTTCTAGGGGACTAATGACCTCAACAGTTGAGTCCCATAGTGCTCAGAGCCATTTACGATTGGGTTATTTAACGAGCAAGCTGAGGCGAGGCAGGGTATATGCTTGTCCGTCAAACCAGAAACATATACGCACAGCCCTGACAAAGTAGTTGTTGCGTCTTGGAGGAAGTGAGTCCTCAGCTTATTCAGATGTAAGCTCATATTACCTTTATCCTGCACGTGTTTACGGTAAACTGACTGAGGAAGTCCAAATCTGGGTACGAACAATACCCACAGTTAGCGCTGACCTGAAGTACCTCCTACGCACGCCGTGTGTTACACATCTCACTGGGCCGCCGGTGCACTCGACTCCTCGTGTCATTTGAAAAGACAAAAACTCGCTACTCGTCAGACCACATTATACACAGCCCGTCAAGAGGTTTGTTGTTTGGCTCATAATACGTGTCGCCATGAACAAAGGCCTTTCTCGAGGTATCCAGCACAAAATGTCCGTTAAATGTAGTTCCCTCACAATGATCCCTCGTAACGTTGTTGACACGGACCTACGTACAGTAATTTCTACTATTGTACTTAAGCTATATGACTATTTCAAAACGTGACAACTCCTTGATTTCATTCTATCACGTCTCCGAGTTGGCTGCGGTGATTCCACACAAACAACTGGCACCTACACAGTATTTCACTGCCACTTACGTCGGCAACGGAAGATCACATTACCGCCTACGCCATGTGTAGCCCTCCAAAGCGAGCAGTGTGCTCTTTAAAGAGGGTGACATTTGTTGTCTAGTGAAAGTACTTTGGATAGGTTTCTCTATAATAGTACTGACACACTGAGACAGTGGCGCAGTCGTAAACACCCTGGAATAGCAAGCGAGAAGAGGGTAGCGCGGAATATGTGGCGTGACCTGGACGGTTTTTTAAGTCAGGGGGTTTCGGGGAAGCATAAAGAGATCTTCAGCCTAAAAGGGTGCAGGTCAAACACGAAGAAGTAGATCCAGGAATCAACGGTATGACAATTGTAAACTGTCATAGCTGTGTTGGGGAAGTACCAGAGCTCTAAGCGTGCTAATAGAAAGTATTGATCGTCAAATAGTTATAGGCACTGAAAGCTGCCTAAAGCTGGAAATATGTTCAGCCGAATTTTTTTGCGAAGGACGTAATGGTGTTCAGAAAGAGTAGGCTAAATACAGTTGGAGGTAGCGTTTTATCTTGTAACGAAACGGAAGTAGTTCCTGTTAGCTAGTTTGGGTCGAGGTCATTCTCGGTAACCGGAATAAAATAATAATTGGACCTTTTTACCGACCTCCCAACTCAGATGACGCAATTGCCGAAAGTTTCAAAGAAAACCTGAGTCTAGTTTGAAGCACGTACACGACTCATACAGTAACATTTGGTGGTGACTTCAATTTACCCTCGATATGTTGGCGAAAATGTCTTTAAATCCCTACTTACACATAAAATATCATCCGAAATTTCTCTAGGCGTCCAAGATGCTACTCGAGGCGGGTGTAAAGTGAATGTGCGCAACGGAAAATTCTGAACGCGAAATGAAGATTTGCCCCTATCTGACTACCCCCTAAAGCAGATCTTAGGATCTCTTAATGGTGATATTATTTCCTCCTTCTTGCTCTTTAACATATAAATTACGACATAAACATAAATGAATGATTAAGGGAACTAGTAGCTATTAAATGATAAATGTTGACCGGCCGGAGTGGCCGAGCGGTTAAAGGCGCTACAGTCTGGAACCGCACGACCGCTACGGTCGCAGGTTCGAATCCTGCCTCGGGCATGGATGTGTGTGATGTCCTTAGGTTAGTTAGGTTTAAGTAGTTCTAAGTTCTAGGGGACTTATGACCACAGCAGTTGAGTCCCATAGTGCTCAGAGCCATTTGAACCATTTGATAAATGTTGTTTCTGATTATACATTTATTGTAGATTAAAAACTCCTTTCTATATTACAAATGTTTATACATCAACGTACAACGGACATAAAGAGATACAAATGAATTTCCTAATTAATCATACTGATCAATTGCCCAAATCTGCACGTTTTTATGGCTACACGATCTAATATAAATAACGCGAGATGACTGACATTATCTACGTACCAAACACTAGAAAAACGCTACGTACCAAACACTACAAAGATAATCTATAGCGGTGTGCAACGTCAGTGGAAATAAAACTTACGTGATCACAGCTGCCGCGCGGAGTGGCCGTGCGGTTTCAGGGGTCATGTCACAGACTGCGCTGCCCCTCCCGCCGGAGATTCGAGTCCTCCCTCGGCCATGAGTGTGTGTGTTGTTCTTAGCATAAGTTAGTTTAAGTGGTGTGTAAGTCTAGGGACCGATGACCTCAGCATTTTGGTCCCTCAAGAATTCACACACATTTGAACATTTGACCACAGTTGTTCAGCTTTATAGCTCTAATAAGCCGAAGTAATTAACAATATCACAGTACGTACTGCGTCCGGTGCGTCGGAGCGATGGTTCTCGCACACTTCTGCGACGATGAAAGAACTCCAGCCACAAAATAAATAAAACTCATTCAAACACTAGGGCGGCAGAAGACGGTCGTCTGCCTAATATAATCTAATACTGTCTTCTCCCGTCTGTGTTCTACAGACAAGAAACGCGAACTCCCAGCCACAAGGATGGGATTCAGATAACGTCTCAACGTGCGTGTAGACAGAAGAAGTCTTCTCTGAACGCTGCGTACTCAACGAAGTCCAGAATCGTATAAGTTCGCAATAGTACAGTGCCTAACTGATCTAACTACAAAGACAGCAAGCCCGTCTGTACGAACAAAAGCTAATACCGAGCGACCGTCAAACACGGGTGCTCGAAATGAAAGACTTTTTTCTCTCCACCACTCCCTTCTCAGCAAAGGTCGGCTCTCCTCTCTTGTAACTGCAGAAGGCGAATCATATTCTCGAAACCACGGGATATTCTCCCTCTCTACAGATTCTTCGGAACGCCGACCAGCCATACTTAGTCTTTTGTCGTCCAGTGCGGAAAGTTTCCGAGGAAATACCTATCCCCGTTAATTAGGAATTCATACAATGGTACGCTTCTCAGAGTAAAAATCCTCGGAAATAACCCAACCTGCGTGATTTCCGAGGTAACGCTTCCTTGTTCCTCTCTGCTACGTCCAAGATTTTCAGAGTTTCAGAATTATTATCACGTTATCCTTCCGGCGTCGCTACAATTCTAGGCCGGCCGCCGCTGTATTGTGCTTCAGCGCTCAGGTGCCCCGACCGTCCGTCTTGGGCTACTTCCTGTGTTAAGCAGACCAACACACCTGTGCGGGGTTATCCACCCATGGCCTGAGTTACATCTGACGTTTCAATTCCACTGGCGTTCCAACTTCTGCTAGTACAGGCACTCATTCATTAAACCGTTTTGATAATAAATGCAAGCCATCACCTTTCATGTAGTAAGCGTTAACATATATATACGATGTACAACCTATCAATTGATACCTAATTTCGATTGTAAATCACGGAAAGGTATATAGAAGAGTGCTTGTAAGGTGCGAAATTACAGCCACGTTACAAGCGCATTCTCTGAAAATTATTTCGAGCAATAATTCATGAGTCCACTTAAATAGTAAACGTTTGTGAAAACATACTTGTCCTCTTAGCAACAAATAATCCTGAGCTGAGGATTAGTGAACACAAGGTGTAGTAGGGAGACTGAATACCGTAACTCCTAATTCCATCAAAAGTAAACCAAAAATATATATATTTAAAAAGGCAGATAAAATTCGCATGACGCCTTCCTCAGAGACAATCTCCACACCTTTCAAATTAATAGTGTAAATGTAGGCCAGATGTGGCAGAATCTACAACAGTTGAGAGATACATAACAAATAAATTCCCCTCCGGGGACTCAGCATTTATGTGCTGGGTACGGGCTTGGCGAACCCGAGATCCCCGAGGTGGGGACTGGTGTGCGCCGCCAGTCCTCTGATACCGTAAGCTCTGGGTATGCTTCAGCGATCAGCAACGGTGGAACGTTGTGTGTCGCAGGGACCGGGGATCTTGGCTTGATTGCCTGGATCGCGAGGATGGTACCTACCTCTCTAAAAAACCCTTCAATCTTAAGGTGTGCTGCGCGCCGATAAGATGCATGGCTGTTGAGGTGGAACAGTCGCTAGCGGGCGACCTCTGAGGAACCTGCCGCACCTCAGTTGTATAAGGCTTACCCAGGCATGCGGGGCTCTGTCTGGGCTGACGTTTCGTTCCCTAGCTGCTCGTGGGACGCACATGGCAACCACGTATTTCCCTTCACCAACTTCGCAATCAGTCAAGCGCATGAGGGAGGCTAGTCCTCCAGATATGCAGATGGAAAAGAGTAACAGGGCTCATGGAGTCGCAAATGACAATGTTTTCATCGTGATTAAGAGGAAGGAGGGCTCATTTGAAAAAGTGTCGCCTTTCTACATACATAAAGGTTTAGAAGGACTCGCAGGTACACTGAAATCTATCAAACGCCTGAGGAATGGTACCCTGTTAGTTGAGACTACTAGGGCATCGCAAGTGGAGCTGCTTCGGAAGTCACCCAAGTTAGGCGAGTATGATATTACTGTCGAGTTGCACAATTCCCTCAACTCCAGTAAAGGCGTTGTCACCTGCCGTGATTTAATGGATATCGATGTCGACGAGCTGAAGCAAGAATGGGCAACACAGGGGATTGTAGACGTGGAACAAAGGACACGTAGAAATAATGGAGTCACTGAGAAATCTGCCACTTTCATTGTGACTTTCAATTCGGCTGTCTTACCTGAATACGTTCTGGCTGGTTTCCTCAGACTTAGGGTTCGGCCTTATATACCTAACCCTATGCGCTGTTTCAAATGTCAGCGATTTGGCCATACGACAATGAGTTGTGGGGGTGAACCAACCTGCGGTATCTGTGGCAAGGCAGCTCATGAAGCTGGGACCAACTGCACATCTCCAGCGCTGTGTATAAACTGCTCTGGGAGCCATCCCGTCTGGAGCAGAGACTGCCCCGTCTTTGCGGAAGAACGAAAAATTCAGGAGATCAAGGTGACAAAGAGGCTACCTTATGTGGAAGCCAAAAAAGAGTATAGGGCTACAAAACCCCCTGTCTTTGCCACATCCTATGCCTCCTTGGTGCACAACCGTGCGTCGCGAGTAGACGCTTCGACGCAGACCATGTCCAGCGTCGCAGTATCCTCCACCAATGCCTGTACCTGTGTTTGTACCTGCCAGAGCACTCCCACTAACGATATAGCTATTCAGGCTGCTCCGCCTGCACCCACCGCTATTGCAGAGAAAGCTCCAGTGAAGCCTTCGAAGGCCCTCCAGAAACAGAGTGCCTCTCCACTTCCCCCATCCCCAGCTTCCACAACGAAAACGGGACCAGGGAAAGGGGCACGGCGTTTGACGTCACACCTGCCAAAGGCACCATCGGATGTCGTCATGGCATCCCTGACTGATGAGGAGGACGTCGTCATGGATTTTGATACCTCTTCCCCAGAACCTGGCAGCCCCTCTGCTGCCACTCGCTCTACAAGTGCCTCACCAGCGCGGCGCAAAGACAGGGGGAAATCTAAACCGAAACGCTGATATGGCTCCCATACTTCAGTGGAATCTGAATGGAGTCAGACCTCGCTTTGCAGAATTGCGGCTGTTAGTACAGGCAAACCCCATTTGCATCTCTTTGCAAGAGACACATTTTAAAGAGACTGACACGCCTGTCCTTACGGGATATCACATATACAGGAAAGACGACCTGACTGGTAATAGGGCTCAGGGTGGGGTGGCAGTGTTCATTAAGGACACATTCTACTCCTCACCTCTGACCTTAACCACGACGCTACAAGCGTTTGCAGCTCGGATCCTGGCCCAGGTTCATGTTACAGTGTGCTCCTTGTATTTACCACCAGCTGAGCTCATTGACAGTGAAGCCCTCGCACGGCTCATTGATCAGCTACCCCGTCCCTTTCTCATTTTAGGAGACTTTAATGCTCATAATGCATTATGGGGTTCCAACAAAACCTGCCCCAGAGACCATATGATTGAGCAGTTGCTCAGGACTTCCGACGTCATACTGCTGAACACAGGTCAGGCCACGCATTTTAGCACCGCTTCAGGTTCGTCTTCTGCCATAGACCTCTCTATTTGTTCGCCTGTGCTTGCGGACATTGCTCAGTGGGTCGTCGACGACGACCTTCATGGCAGCGACCATTACCCTATCTGGCTCCATCTGCCAGTTGAAATGGGTCGTGTCGCACAGCCGCCGAAATGGTTGTTCCGGAAGGGAAACTGGACGCTCTACCGGCAGTTGGCTGTTTTTGAACGGTGTGAAGGCGTCCAGGATTGGGTGGATCACATTACGGCGGTGATGCACCATGCCGCTGATGTATCCATCCCAAAGTCAAAGGGAACACCTGTGAGGCAGCCTGTCCCTTGGTGGAATGACGACTGTCGTACCGCCATCAGAGACAGGCGGGCGGCTTTGAGGAGATTCCGTCGGTGCCCCACTGCTGCGCATCTGACAACTTTCCGGATAGCACGGGCGCGGGCGAGGAAAATCGTTAGGGAGAGTAAACGGAGGTCTTGGCATGAGTTCCTGAACTCCATCAATAGGTCCACATCTTGAAGCAAAGTATGGGAAGCCATTAGGAGGATCTCAAGGCGATACTCTCGACCGCCACTAGCTGCTATACGTGAGCGGGGGTGTCTCCTAACATCTCCGAGAGACATCGCCCGGGCGTTGGCAGAATCTTTTCAAACTATTACGGCCGATTCTAGCCAGGACCCAGAATTTCTGCGCTATCGGGGTACACAGGAGAGGGCTGGTTTTGATTTCCGTTCACAGAACACTGAGGAATACAACCAGCCTTTCTCTTTGTGGGAGTTGGACTCTGCACTGTCCTTATCTCGGGATACCGCACCTGGTCCAGACCTGATATCGTATAGCATGCTGCAGCAGTTGGATCTGCGGTCAAAGGAAGTCCTCCTTCAACTTTTTAATGAAATTTGGAAGACAGGCGACTTTCCTAGTTCGTGGAAAGAATCGATTTTAATTCCGCTTTTAAAACCAGGGAAGGATCGGACCGAACCCAGTAGCTACCGTAGCATTAGTCTCACGAGCTGCGTCGGAAAGACATTTGAGCGTATGGTCAATAGGCGCCTGGTGTGGGTTCTCGAATCTAGATCCTTACCTACCCGCTGCCAGTGTGGATTCAGGAGGTATCATTCCACCCTAGATAACCTGATCCTACTCGAAACAGCGATACAAGATGCTTTCCTACGTAAGCAACACCTTATCGGGGTTTCCTTCGACCTGGAGAAGGCGTACGATACTACCTGGAGGCTTACCATTTTGCGGCAGCTTTATGAGTGGGGTTTCCGTGGGCGTTTACCCACACTCATCCGATCCTTTCTGTCAGACAGGTATTTTACGTATAAGGTTGGGAATGTCCTGTCTGACCGTTTTAAGCAGGAGAACGGTGTCCCTCAAGGAAGTGTCCTCAGTGTGACAGCTTTCGCAATTGCCATCAATAGTATTGCGTCCACAGTACGACGGCCCGTGCAGTGCTCCTTGTTTGTGGACGATTTCTCCATTTTCTGTGCGTCTTCCTCCGTCACAGCTGCTACACGCCAATTACAGCTGACACTCGTGCGATTGGAGAAATGGTCTAAGACCACGGGCTTTAAATTCTCTTTGGAGAAGACCATTTGTGTAGATTTTAACCGTTCCCGTTCTCTTTTTAATCTCCCTGTTTTAAAACTAGGAGACACTGTTCTCCCCTTTATGGAAAAAGTGAAATATCTCGGGCTTATTTTTGATGAGAAGCTCACATGGTTGCCACACTTAAAGGATCTAAAGGCCGCTGTTTCAAGGCTTTAAACGTCCTTAGATGCGTCAGTCATAGATCCTGGGGCGCTGACAGGGCACGTCTGCTCCAACTTTATAAGGCCTTTGTGCGACCTCGACTGGAATACGGATGTCAAGCTTATGGCTCTGCAAGACCTTCCTACCTCAAAATGTTGGATGTGATTCACCATGAGGGTATTAGGCTTTCAACGGGGGCTTATCGCACGAGTCCGGTTGCTAGTCTGTGTGTCGAGGCGGGAGAGCCTCCGCTGTCCTTTCGGCGTCTTCTCCTCGTGGTACGGCACGCGTACAGGACCAAGTCCACTCCTCTTTCATTGGCGTCCGACACCTTTTCCCAGCCGGCACTGGCACGTCTCTTCCGCCACCGTCCGGCGGCGACAAAGCCGTTTGGCATCCGTGCAAAGGAGAGTCTCGAGTCGGTACACCTGGAGGGCATTAAGGTCCTCCACCAGGGACGGAGTAGGGGATCTCCCTGGCGACTACAAAGGCCAAGATTACGTCTTGATCTGGCTGCTTACAGGAAGTATTGTACCCCGGACCACCTTTTTAAAATTAAACTTACTGAGATTTTAGAACGCCATTCCGATTTTACTACTGTTTACACGGATGGTTCTAAACAGGGGGATTTTATGGGCTGCTCTGCTGTGTTTCCCGATACTGTCCATCGGATAGGGCTCCCAGAGCAGTTCTCAGTTTACTATGCAGAACTGTTTGCCATTCTGCAAGCATTAGAGCATATGCGCCGACATCGTGGCACGAAATTCATCATCTGCTCCGATTCCCAAAGTGCTCTACACGCTCTTCAACAAATGTACCCAGCAGATCGGATGGTGCAAGAGGTGCAGGACGCACTCCTGCTCTTGCAACAGCAGGGTAAGGATGTGATTTTCTGCTGGGTTCCAGGCCACATAGGGATTCCTGGAAATGAACTTGCAGATGCGGCTGCCAAAGAGGCTTGCTCCATCCCACCTCCTGCTCGCTGTTCCGTCCCCCTGCAGGCCATTATGTCTTTCGTGACTGGGAAGGTCATGCGTTGGTGGGAGGCTCAATGGCTGGACGTGAGGGATAATAAGTTGCGAGCGGTGAAGGATTCTGTCCGACCGTGGCTCACCTCCTTCCGACAACGACGCGCTGAGGAAGTAGCCCTTACACGGCTTAGAATAGGACATTGTCCTTTGACACATGGTTTTCTGTTACGTCGTGAGGAGCCACCAACGTGTTAGACATGTGGGACACAGTTGTCGATACGGCATATTTTAACTGAGTGTGTTTTATATGCAGGTTTGAGGGAAGATTTCAGTTTCCCACCAGACCTACCCTCTCTTTTAACTAATAATGAGGCGAGTGTCACTAGAGTTTTACGTTTTTGTGTGATGTCTGGCCTTCTTCCCAAAATATTGGGATTGAAGTCTTAATGTGCTGTCCAGTGGTTTGGTCACCCATTATTTGTAAGTGGTCACTCAGCCACCGTTACTTATTTTTCCCTGTTTGTACTGCTATTTTATTTTTAGTTTTATCTCCCTGTTTTGATGTGCTGTGTCCCATCTTGCAATTTGAACAATACCACTTCTCTCACGATTCGGCTCTGAATTGAACTTTTGGGAACGGGCGCTGATAACCTCGCTGTTGTGCGCCCTAAAACACTAATCATCATCATCATCATCAACAACAAATAAATCTCCCCTGGTACATAAAACAGGCCAGAACGCTGTTGCACACCCAACGAAAAAAGCATGCCAGATTTAAACTAACGCAAAGTCCCCAAGACTGGTGATATTTTACAGAAGCTCGAAATTTAGTGCGAATTTCAATCCGAGATACTTATAATACTTTCCACAACTAAACTTTATTTCGAAATCTGGCAGAAAATCCCAGGAGATTTTGGTCTTAAGTAAAGCATGCTAGCGGCAAGACACAAGCAAGGCCTTCTCTACGAGCTAGCAATGGAAATATTATCGACAGTGCTGCTAAATCAGAATTACTAAACACAGATTTCCGAAATTCCTTCACCAAAGAAGACGGAGTAAATGTTCCAGAATTCGAATAAGCACAGTTTCCAACATGAGTAAGTTTTAAGCAGATATCCTAGGAGTAATGAAAAACTTAAATCACCCAATATAAAGTACGCTGACGTAATAGCTCCATACTTAACAAGCATATAAAAAACCGCTCGCTCGACGTAAGCTCCGTGCCCAAAACGGGAAAGTTTCACGGTTCACAACGATTAAAAGAAATTCAATAGGAGTAATTCACTCAATTACAATCCATATCATCAATGTCAATATGCAGTAGCACTTGAAATATATATTGTGTTCGAATATTATGAAATACCTCGAAGAGAATGGTCTATTGAGACATAGTCAACATGGATTAAGAAAATATCGTTCTTGTGAAACACAGCTAGCTCTTTACTCAGGCAAAGTGTTGAGTGCTATCGAGAAAGGGTTTCAAATTGATGCCGTATTTCTAGGTTTCCAGGAGACTTTTGACACCACACCTCCCAAGTGACTTGTTCTCAAATTGCATGCTTAAGGACTATCGTCACAGT
Organism: Schistocerca piceifrons; assembly: GCF_021461385.2. Taxonomy (NCBI): domain Eukaryota; kingdom Metazoa; phylum Arthropoda; class Insecta; order Orthoptera; family Acrididae; genus Schistocerca; species Schistocerca piceifrons. Next base: position 250,372,119 of record NC_060144.1, read on the forward strand.
TACGTGACTGGATTCGAGATTTCCTCTCAGAGAGGGCACAGCTGGAAGTGATTAACGGAAAGTCATCGAATAATGCAGATGTGATTTCTAGCGTTCCCCAAGATAGTATGCTCTTTGCTGTTCCTTATCTATACACACGACTTAGGGGACACTCTGAGCAGCAGTCTTAGGTTTTAGCAGGCGATGCTGTCGTTTATCGTCTAGTAAAGCCATCAGAACGTGATAAAAATTGTAAAACTATTTAGAAAAACCGTCCGTATGGTGTGAAAATTGGCAATTGACCCTAATGAAATATGTGATGTCATCCACATAGATGCTAAAAGGAACAGATTAAATTTCACGTTATACGATACATCAATAAAGTGTAAAAGCCATAAATTCAACTAAATACCTCAAAATTACGATTATGAACAACTGAAATTGGAAAAGTACACATAGAAAATGTTATGGGGAATGTGAACCAGAGACTGCATTTTATTGGCAGAGCACTTACAAGACGCAACAGATCTATTAAAGAGACTGCCTATCCTACTTCAAATGGTTCAAATGGCTGTGAGCACTATGGGACTCAACTTCTGAGGTCATCAGTGCCCTAGAACATAGAACTACTTAAACTTAACTAACCAAAGGACATCACACACATCCATGCCAGAGGTAGAGGTGTACATGTCCCGCTTTTAACCCGCCCATGCTTGCCCGGTGGCCAGGCGGGCAGGCCGCCGCTCGTTGTCAACAGAACGGGCAGGCTGCTTCACTCCCAGCCAAGCCAAGCAGAACCCAATCCGGGCAGGCTGCGGGAAACTTGCTTGCCTGCCCATGTTACTGCTGAGCTGCGCTACGCAGCCGTTTAGTCTGCGCGCGTCATTGTATTATGAACGTTAATCAAAAGTTTTTATTTTACCTGAGCACCAAAAGACAAACCCCAACATTATATATATGTATTAATTTCAGGTAAAAAAATATTGGTTTTATTTGTATATTCTTCCTTTACGCGCATATTCGGGCTTCTTATCTATATAAATAAAAATTAATTGCCAAATGTGTTGATAAGCGTAAAACTCGAGAACGCCTTGACCAGTTCGGCAAAATTATTTTTGCTGTGTTCGTAATTCTCAGGACAAGGTTCTTATGAAATAAAATTTTTCGAAAATCGACCGAAAAATTGGAAAATTTAAGAAAAACTGAAAGTGCGTTTTCATTGTGTCCGTGTGTTTGTATTGCATACAATCTTGATGAAATTTTGCACACTATACCTTGAAACCAAGAGGAAGGTCACAGTCTACATAAAATTTCATATGGTGCATGGCAGAGGTTCCTTTACATAACGGAATTCGACAAATTGTACGTATTTATTCCGATCTTGATGAAATTTGGCACACTTGATATTCAAAGCAGGATGAAGGGCGCTGTCTGCTTAAAATTCTAAATGGTGCATGGCGGAGGGTACTTTACTTACACACTTCTACACCAACCTACAATTTTATTCCGATCTTGAAGAAATTTTGCACACTTGACCATCAAGAGGAACATCACTGTCTACATAAAATTTCGGACAGTACATTGAAGAGAGTACCTTACAAAAGATTTTGACATCGTTTGCGGGTTACCATGAAAGTTCACTATGTACGCATGTTTCCATGGAGAAGGTTTTTGAATATTTACATGTATATATATATATATATATATATATATATATATATATATATATATATACGTGTGTGTGTGTGTGTGTGTGTGTGTGTGTGTGTGTGTATATGTATTTGTCTATGAGTGTATATATATATATATATATATATATATATTTCTTTTAAACGAAATGTCTATGATCTTTTTGAAATTTGAGAGCTGTCTGACACATTCACAGTCATCATGTTGGACAATTCGCGCACAGCAAATGTCGTTTAACAGTTGCAAACCATTTTTGGTTGAGTGAACGTGTTATATTGGCTGCAAAAAACCGTGATGTTAACGAAATGAATTTTCAGATTCAAAATATGACACCTGGCGAATTGCTGACATACAAGTCGGTTTATTCCGTTACTAACCAAGATGATGTACTCAACTATCCTACGGAATTTTTAAATTCGCTGGATTTCCCCGGATTACCGCCTCCCAATCTGTAATTAAGTCGGATCGGCAATCATGTTGCGAAAGGTAAACCAGCCACGCCTTTGTAATGGCACCCGGCTTGCGGGGAAGAAATTAAGGAACAACGTAATCGAAGCCACAATTTTAAAAGGAAAGTACAAAGGTGAGGACAGTTTGATTCCAGTATCACTAAGATTCCGACCGACATGCCATTCGACTTTAAACGGTTATAATTTCCAGTGCAGCTTACATTTGCTATGTCGATAGATAAATCGCAAGGGCAGTTGTTATATGTTTGTGGCATCAATCTTGAAAATCATGTTTTTCACATGGCTATTTGTATGTCGCATATTCCCCTGTCGGGACACCTTCAACTTCATTTGTTCACGCACCAGAAAACAAAACTATCAATGCTGCGTATCAAAAAGTATTACAATAAATGCTACCTAGCAATAAACTTTGACACTGATTCACTGATCACCACAAAAGTTGACAGATATATATGAGTTTTCATAGATAGGTGAAGAGGAGATGAACTGAGGTGGCGGAATCCAACAGAGAGAGGACGAGGAGAAGGATAGAGGGTGGGGGGGAGATGGGCCAAGGGATGGGTTCAAAAATGGTTCAAATGGCCCGGAGCAATATGGGACTTAACTTCTGAGGTCATCAGTCCCCTAGAACTTAGAACTACTTAAACCTAACTAACGTAAGGACATCACACACATCCATGCCCGAGGCAGGATTCGAACCTGCAACCGTAACGGGCGCGCGGTTCCAGACTGTAGCGCCTAGAACTGCTTGGCGACTTCTGCCGGCCAAGGGATGGGGAGGGGGTGGGGGGAGGTGATCAAAGAGATAGTGGGAGAGGACTAAATGGATAGAGAGAAAATACGGGAGGGAAGATGGACTACGAGGATATGGAATAAATAAATGCCCAGGCTACGCAATGCAGTCTGTGCTGCACTTTTCAACACCGAAACGTACGGATATTTGTACTAAAGAAGTGAACCTCCACCTCCCAAAAAGAAGATTGGTCACCTCCCCAGAAGAATAAATTATCTACGCCCCTATTAACCACTGTACTGCAATGAGAACCAAATTAAGATTTTGGAAGTCTAGATTCTTTAACTTTAGTATGTTTCAGCCACGTATGACACCAATTATACAAATATTTAACTACGTTTCCAGGATGTATTTTACTGGTTCTGTGAATTCATTCGAAGTTGGCAAAATCATTCTAAATTGCCAAAATGCATTTTAACAAAATCGAAGGACTTGTTTCGTATCCAGTTCGTCTAAATACTATAGTACTGGGAATACAATGGCGACCCTGAGCCATTTTTCGCGGCTCCGCGGCTCCTACGTTTGCGTCATGAGAGTCCATACTTGTAGTATAGGTCTGCATCATGAGGGACCATATTTCGGACCATCATGATGCAGACTAAGACGACGAGTGTTTACTTGCATGATGCAAATCTAAACGACGACTCTAGACCCTCATAACACAGACCTAAACGACGAGTCTGAATCCTCATGACGGAGATATAGACGCTGTGGAGAGTGGCTCAGAGTTTCCATTATATTCCTACTACAATACATTCATGGAAAAAGACGCTCTTCATTTTAGGAGTATTTGTAGTGTCTAGGTCTTCAGCATCTAGACTCTGCATGTGGGATTCCCCTTAATATAGAAATAAAAGAATAAAATTACATTTTGCAATGTGTGTGGAACTCAACAAAATGAATTGTAATTTAAACTCATAATGTGTATTGCCTTACTCCACAAATGAATATTTTATTTTGCAGAACACTTTTCAACATAAAATCTTTACAAATTTTCCTTCAGTTCCCCTGAAAGTATTATTTAGGCCAAACCAGATACTCCTAAAAATATTTGGCTACTTTTGCAAACCCAAGTAACAGAAAATGGTTTACAAACAATAATTAATGTCACTTGGGAGGATTTAAATCAAAAAGTTTAGTCTAAAATAAAAATGAACTGTATGCATTACAAAATTTCTATCTCAGAAATTGGCGCCCAGAAAGCACAAGAAAGAAATCTGCACTCTTAATTAGTAAATTTGCGCTCAAACTCATAGTTTCCCGTTTAATGTTCTACTGTATTTTCAATGTGTCTGCTGATTAGTGTTTGAACTAATTATGACGAGATCGTTAAGTCTGTCTGCATTAAGACGTGATCGTTTTTCGCTAATTAGGTTTCCAGCGCAACTAAAAATTCGCTCACTAGACGCACTAGTGGCTGGTATATTTAATATTTTTCTTGCCACACACGCAAGTCGAGGAAGTCGTTGGGAGTTATTTTTCCACCACTGTAGAATATCTCCCTCGTTCACACAGTGTTCTTGCAAGTATCTGCCCAGTCCTCAAATTTCGCCATTTTGTACGGCCCTGGATTTGTTTCTTGGTTGCTGTGATTGGGCACTTGTACTGAAACTGTACAGGTTCCAATTAATATTTGCAGAATAATGTGAAGATCGTACTACACATAGTTGAAATAATAATAGGTTTTAGATGATGCTATCATTTATCGTCCTGTAAAGTCACCAGAAGATCAAAACTAACTGCAGGACGATTTAAATAAGGTATATATTTTTGGTGTGAAAATTAGCAGTTGGCAATAAATAATGACAAGAGCGAGGTTATCCCTGTGTGTACTAAACTAAGTCCGTTAAACTTCGCTTACAAGATCAACCAGTCAAATCTAAAGGCTATAGATTCTACTTAATACCTCTGCTTACGACCTACTTAAATAGGAATGGACACACAGAAATTCTGTAGGCGTTTTAATGACAAAACACTCTTTTGGAGCATTGCTATGAAGTTGGAGAGCCTTACTATTGACGGAAGAGGTCGAAAGAGTCTAAATAAGGGCAGCTGGTTTGGTATTATCGTAAAACAGGGGAAAGCGTGTCGCGGAAATTACACAAGAGTTGGGGTGGTAATCATTACAACAATGGCGTTTTTTGACGTGGCGCGATCTATATATGAAATTTCGATCACCAACTTACACCTCCGAATTCGAAGAGATATTGTTGAGTCCCATATACATTGGAAGAAATGATCATCAGAATAAAATACAAAAAAGCAGCGCTCAGACGGAGAGCTGTAGGTGTTCTATCCCGCGCGAAATTCGAGAAAAGAAGACAAATAAGTTGAAAGTGGTTCGATGAACCCTCAACTAAGCACTTTCGTGTGTCTTGCAGAGTAACCATGTACATGTAAATGAAGAATATATGCATTATCTTAGGAGCTTACCTTCAGCACACATCTGTCGTGCTGCTTGGTAAACTTCAATTTTTTCATCCTCGGTTAACTTTCTTAATGTGCGGTAGTTAGCCACCATAAACGTTGCAATTTTATGCAACATACTAACGCACATTTTCTGTTCTAGGAAGGCATCAGCGGCTTGTTTCAAAGGTTTCATGTCCTGAAAATACATTTTCTCAACATACATATTTCACAAGTGGTTCTATAATATTCAGATGGAATATAATTACAAACCTCTTCATCGTTATCCCGTACGGTACAGTGAGTTTTTAAGGCATAAAACCACGGTAGAACTAAATGAAGGGTTGGATCCTTGTCACTCTCTAGATCAACTGTGGCTTCTTTAAACGGCTTAAGAAATTCTATAAGCTGGCCAGTTATATGGTGGTCATAACCCAGCATTTTATCAGAGGCACCTTCATTATGTAAAACAGCCTTCACTGAATCAATCTGAGAATGGACTGATACAAGCATGTCAAAATAACTATTCCAACGAGTTGAAACCCACTGCTTTAAAGATGAGTTCAGTCTCACACAGAGACCTCTTCTCTTGAAGTACGAAACCGTAGCCCGCACTGTATTAAGAATGGCTAATATATTTGGAACATTTTCTTTCAAAAACTGTTGCTCAGAACATGTTTCAAGACTGTGTTTATACTATGAGCCATGCATGGAAGACGCTGATATACTTCGAGAGCTTTGACAATGTTACTGCCCTGGTCTGTGACAAACGTAATTTTGGCAATGTCTTCACGAGAAACACCCATTGTTTCTAAGCCATCTTCCAACTCGTTTCGAATATTCGAGCCAGTTTTTGGGCAGTCAGGAAACGCAGAGCACATTAGTACATATTTATTCAAACGCCAGTCTGAATTTATGTAATGCATTGTCACGGACATGTAATGCACCCCTTTGTAATTGTCTGTCCATAGATCAATTGTACTGGCACATATACCAGAACGAATCGCATGCACTATATCTGGGAGCATTTTGCTGCGCACTTTATCAGCTAAGGTTTGAACTTTCCTAGCTACTGTCACTCGGGAAGGCATAACATTTTTAATATCAACTGAGCCATATTTTTTACCTATGTCGATCAGTATCTGCCCTAAATTAAGAAATCCTTCTCCCTCTATACTGCTAAATGGTCTCAGGTCCTTAGCACACATTTCGACACACTTTTCGGCCACTAAATCTTTGTCCTCTTTCAAGATATTTACGGAGTGAGGGAACTGCTTGTCAAATTTACACACATGTCGTAACATACTCGAGGTTCCCGAATAAGTACTTAAGAGCTTTTTACATAGTTTGCATTGAGACACACCTACCGATTTATTTGAAGCGGCCTCATAAACACACGAAAACGTTTCCCATGCGGCACTTGTGCTCTGTTTCGTTACCAGCATGTATTCGCCAGTTGTCAATTTTTTTTCAATCTCACTAAAGTTCGACCTATTCATTGTGCTGCCTCCACCGTTGCGATAAATGAACTGCGGCCTAACTACCTGGCTACAATAGTCACGGTAGCTTGACAGCGCAACCTGTTGGCAGGCGCAGCAAGCTGAGCGGGTCCCGTGAAGCTTGGCAGGCCTGTGGGAACCCAGGTAGCCCGGGCTTGCGGGAGCCCGTATCGCCCGCATTGCCCACTATGCCTCTGTACACGCGCACTCTTGTGTTTACGTCGCGGCAGGCTCACCTGCATGAATGGTTGCAGAGGAGCTAGGGGCAAGCAGGCTGCAAGGGGAATTTGTACACCTCTGGCCAGAGGCAGGATTCAAACCTGCAACCGTAGCGGTCGCGCGGATCCAGACTGTAGCGCCAAGAACCGATCGGCCAGCCTAGACTACTGTTGTCCTGTACTGCTTACCAGATAGAATTAACGGAGTACATCGAAAAAATTCAAAGAAGGGCAGAACTTTTTATATTACCGAGATATAGGAGAGAGAGTATCACGGAACAGGATTTGGGGTGAAAACTTAAAGACAGACTTTTGTAGTTGAGGCAGGATCTTCTCACGAAATTTCAATCAAATTTTCTCCTCTGAATGCGAAAATACTTAGATGATGCCGACGTACACTAGGAGAAACTATCGTTATAATAAAATAAGGGAAATCATAGTTCGAACGTAAAGATATAAGTGTTCGTTTTTTCTGCGCGCCTTTCTAGGATGGAATAACAGAGAATTATTTTGAAGGTGGTTCGATGAGCCCTCTGAAAGCCACTTAAGTACGATTTGTAGAGTAGCCATGTAGATGTAGGGTTGCTCAATTCTCCATCCATAATCCACACTCAGGTTTTCTTTAGTTACCTTTAATTGCTTGAGGAAAATACACAGATGTTCCGATTGAAAATGACATCTCAAATTATCTTGCCTATGCTTCTCTAGTGTGAACTTGTGCTCCATCTCTAATGATACTGTCATAGCTTGAACGTTAACCTCTACTCTTGGCCCATTTATTACCGCACTCCTATTGCCCCTAGTTATGAAAGGTTCCTATGGAAACTTGGAACAATTTATTGAGATCAGCGGTTGCCGAAAGGCATGGACATAATTTTTGATCCATCTGTACAAATGGGATACAGCCTCCTTTCCTTTTGTAAAGTCAAAAATTTAAATGTAAGAGAGGGGTGTCCTTATAAATTTTTTCAGGTGTTGAAGACCTACACCCTCAGACCGTACGACGAATGTATACGGCCAAATGTGTGTTTTTTTTTTAATTACTGTGTAAAAGCAGTAGTAGTCACACGCTGTGCTGTGGATAAGCCATTCATGAAGCCTTTAAATTCCCACCTTGTCAGGCGACTTTTACCTCTGCCGCTGATGGGGCCGATCACACAGGCGTTTCCAGCAGAGGCAGTGCCACACCAGGGTTAGATGTAGCGGTGCGGCACAGGAGTGGACTGCCTGAAGACGGGGAGAGAATCGGCCACATGAGCAGCGTTGGGGAGCCAGCGCCTGCGAGCCAGGGTGAATCGCAGTCAAGTGTATGATGCCGCACCGTGGAACCAGACATGGCGCGCCTGCCAACCTTGCGTTGTATCGGCGTGGCTGTCCCAGGTGGGGCCCGGTGTGGGCCCGGTTCCGTGCACTCAGCCCAGACGAGCCAGCTGGGTAGACCACAGTCGGGTCTGGGGTATCAGCTGGCGACAGCGGAACAGCCTGCAAGAAAACTCAAGTGAGATATACTGGCGCTGGATTTAATAATGCGACAGAGCAGTGAGCCAGTTGGGTGGAGGATGGTCAAGACTGGCTCTTGCTTCCTGTGGACAAGAGATGTCGTTCTCACTGGAGCAACGGATGGTGTTTGTTTCCCTACGTCCAGAGGCGACAGCGAAGGTGAGAGTGGGGAAATCATAACGGAAGAGTGGTTCCCATCGGAATGGTCTGAAGGACATGTGTGGGGCTGTTTTTGCTTCCTAAGTGTCGAGTCTGTTCTGGCAGCCTTGAATTGTCAAGCAATAATTCTAGTAACAGCCAGTGTCACAAACTAATATCATTAAAAAAAATTGGTATGGTCGTGTATTTTAACGAAACTCAACTATTGCAGTTACAGTTACGTATGAGTTTGCTCTTGTATCACTGAAGGCAGCGCTGTATTTCTGCAAATTACTGGTATAGAAGCCTTTTGCATGATGTATATGTATACATCATGCAAAAGGCTACAGTATCTGGAGAGAGTCAGTACTCCATTTAATTCCTGGCGTTTAGCACTGATGTATCCACGAATACGCTCTTGTCGTGATAAAGACACTCAAGAGACACAGCAGTGTAATACCTCATTCTTCTTTGTCCACGTTGTGGACTATGGTTAATGAGATTGCACAGCGAATAACTAAAATACAATAGCTTAACTTCAGTCTATGACATTAAGTTGACGCTCTGAATATCAAAATAACAGCAACAGATCACAAGAAGCGTTTCCTCTATTATATATATTAACAGGCACATATAAATGTAACTAATTAAGAGACTTTAAGCACGCATGCATATAATATATACATTTATATTTATTGTAATATAATTATAATTTTGTGTGTGTGTTTTAAAGTTTCCCTTAATTAACTGCACACTGAAGAGCTAAAGAAACTGGTAGTCCTGTTTAATATGTGTGGGACTCCCGCGAGCAGGACGTGGCGTACACTCGACTAATGTCTGGTGTAGCGCTGGAGGGAACCGACATCATGAATCCTGCAGGGCTGCCCGTAGATCCGCAAGAGTACACGGGGGTGGAGATCTCTGAACAACATGTTGCACGGGGTCAGGGATTTTCTCTGCCTCGTGATGACTAGGTGTTGTGTGATGTCCTTAGGTTAGTTAGGTTTAAGTAGTTCTAAGTTCTAGGGGACTGATGACCACAGCTGTTAAGTCCCATAGTGCTCAGAGCCATTTGAACCATATTTTGCTATACTGAGAAGAGGTATCGAAGACGGTCGGTGAGGCCTGGCACGAAGTCGGCATTCCGAAACATCCCAAAGGTTTTTTATAGGATGCAGATCAGGTCTCTGTGCAGGCCAGTCCACTACAGGAATGTCATTGTAATGTAACTACTCCGCCACTGGCCGTGCATTATGAACAGGTGCTCGATTGTGTCAAAGATGCAATCGCCATCCCCGAATTGCTCTTCAACAGTGGGGAGCAAGAATGTGCTTAAAACATCAATGTAGGCCGGTGCTGTGATAGTGCCATGCAATACAACGAGGAGTGCAAGCCTCCTCCATGAAAAACACGACCACACCATAACACCACCGCCTCTGAATTTTGCTGTTGGCACTACACACGCTGGCAGATGAAGTTCACCGAGCATTCAACGTACCCACACCCTGCTATCGGACCCACCACATTGTGTACCGTAATTCGTCACTCCACACAACGTTTTTCCACGCTCCTTACACCAAGCGAAGCGTCGTTTGTCATATACCGGCGTGATGGGTGGCTAATGAGCAGCCAATTCAATCATTAAATGATGTGGCCTCTTCGAGTCGTGGATTCAGGTAGGTTTTCAGTAGTCTTCTCCAAGTGAGACGGTCTTGGGCAGTCCTCTACCAGGTGTTACCAGCGATCTTCTTGATCTCTTGGTCCCATCTGTCTGGTGGTCTTCCTCTAGGCCTCCAGTGCTCTCTCGGACTCCACTCCAGTACTAGCTTCGTCCATCTGTTGTCTTTTCTTCTTGAGACGTATATATATATATATATATATATATGTGTGTGTGTGTGTGTGTGTGTGTGTGTGTGTGTGTGTGTGTGTGTAGGGCGAAAATTAGTAAAGCATGGACGGATTCCTCAATGGAAATGGAGGAAAAAAGATCCTATGAACACGTGTCTGGAAATCCATCGTTGCCACAGTAGATGGCATTGATGAATGAAAGTTCCTCTGACCACATGCCGCGTATTCCACGTGCTAGGTTGGGGTTGTTTCGGGGAGAAGACCAAACAGCGAGGTCATCGGTCTTATCGGATTAGGGAAGGACGGAGAAGGAAGTCGGCCGTGCCCTTTCAAAGGAACCATCCCGGCATTTGCCTAGAGCGATTTAGGGAACTCACGGAAAACCTAAATCAGGATGGCCGGACGCGGGATTGAACCGTCGTCCTCCCGAATGCGAGTCCAGTGTGCTAGCCACTGCGCCACCTCTCTTGGTACATTCCACGTGTGTTGCATTCTGTGTGAATGACGCAGCGTACTGTAGGCTGCAGAATAGTCTGGTGTTTACGTCGGGTAAAAGACGAGAAGGTATGTGTGCGGCCAGATAGATGGAAACGGTCGAGAGGCAGTACGGCTATACCAAAACAAGTACACTTACAGACGTCAACCGTAACATTTGAAGCCCTTTCTGAGCATTTGTGTAATAAAGAGTCCTTTCAGACAGAAGAATTTGCAGGGAGGTGGTGGACATAGCGTACACCGGAATTGGAGGACCGTGTTCTAAAAGATATTGAGACCAACCCTAGTACAAGGTCCAGGAGAATGGTCCGCCAATGTCGGAAGCTCTAGCAGAGCTGTTCACAGGCGGATCAGTTGTTTACATCGACGCAAGAAGATTGTAAGAGAACTGCAGGAAGACTGCCAGAGGTTGTATGATTGCTGCAGAGCCTGTGGACCTGGATATAAATAAGTGATCTATAATAAAGTTCAGTCGTTAGTCCCACATATACTTATATTTCTCCTTGCTGGTTTCAAAAAATTAATTTATCTTCAGAAATCTACGAAATTAGGGATATTGTAAATTATAAGACCTGTATGTAATGTGCAAAAAGTAAATTATAAAAACGTACTTATTATTGTTTTAGCCGATTTCAGCCTCTTCATCGCAGAAGCACAATGCTGCACACACTTTATGCGATTCTTGTAAATACAGATTGACAGATTTAAAGTTTACAGTAAATAAATCACATCTGTGTACATGTCAAGCTGTTGTGTCAGCAGCAAGCATCATATAACAGGTATAACTAAGGTATATAAGGAAGATATATACAGTACAGTTGAAAAACATGAAAAACAGTTCTAATACCTAAAATAAATGGGCTAATTTTCATATTTTATGAGAGATCTGTACAATCAAAATGTTATCCATTTCTCAACGTATCTCTTGAATTTAGATAGGAACGTTTATATATTTCAAATTCTTCCACGGGTTCATGTTGTAGCTCTTGTGAACAATATGCAAAATGTCAAGCAAGGATGTAAGAGAAAGATTGTGTATCTCGATTTTGAGAAGTTCTTCAAAAGTTGCTTTATAAGAATTGTAGTCACTTTGTTGAGCTAGTGTTCATGACATCTGCTAAACCAGTACTACGTACGTTTTTGTAATACACTTCTTGTAGGTTACACAAATGTATGGCCAAAGCGTAATTTTGTAGACTTCTGAAGTTGAGAAATTAAGTTGTAGAAACCGGTAGAGTTAAACAAAAATGTCTGTACAACTAATTACTGGAATTCATACTGAAATATATACTACAGCCACTGAAAAAATGACAGCTACGAGTAAATTAATAATTAAATGTAACAGACTGCACATGAATAGGCAAACAAATTCACTAGTATTCAATTATAGTGCAGGCTACAAATCATTAGAAACAGTAAATTTGAAATACCTTGGAGTAATCATACATGCTACCTAATATGGAATCGTCAAGTGCAAAAAACTGTAGTGAAAGCAGGAGCCAGGAAGAAATTTATTGGAAGGAAAGATGTGGCTTATAGAGCACTTTTAGACAGATTCTTGAGCATTACTCCTCGATGCAGGATGCTTACCAGAAGATCTGAAGAAGGGTGCCGCATTTTTTCCCGAGATCGTTTAGGTGGCGAGTTAGTGTGCGAGTGACAAATCCTTATGCCTTGCCCTCTCTCATTCATTTTCTTTAATTGTCCTCTGGAGCAACGACGATAGGAAAGTGGTTGTGTATCGAGGGCATCAATTACTTTTTGCTCATATTAAATCAATGAGTCTCATTCTTTTCGCTATAGTTTCCAAGGTCTGTTGATGGACAGTCTGTATGGGAGAGGCGTGCGGGACAGGAGAAATGTGTGCGGACGCGTATGCCGGGTTCCAGAAAATTGGGGCCCCTGTGACAATAGCGGGGTTCGTTGGCGTTGTCTTTCGGAGGCGCCCTCGCCTTTTTCTCGGCTGGAGGGTAGGCAACGAGGATTTAATGGAATCTGCCAGTGCGGCGCCATGGCACCTCGGGCAGGGCAGTTGGGCTTTGTATCGTTTCATTCTTCGAAAAGTGGTTCGGTTCGGTGACAGGGGGTGTCTGCCAAGTCTGCACCACATGTAGGCACCGTATTTTGCTATGTTGATTACTCTTCCCATACAGTGGACATCCCGCGCTCAATGTAAAAGAGTAATCTGAATGGCTGACGCTCGCTGAAGTAACAAGGTGCCGTTGGTATTGGTAGCAGACTCAATTGGGATAGGATTTTTCATGGTGTTTCTGAGGGTTTGTGTGCGGCGATTTGAACACTTGTCATTGGCGCTAAGATCTGGGACTGGCCACTATTGGCAGCCATACAGCTTTGTGCAGTCTGCGCTTATTAATTTCTTCGGAGGTTGTGAGAGAACGGCATTATCTCGTTAAACTCTATTCTGGACTGCCAGAGAGAGAAGGTGTGACGTAGAGATTGGAGATCGTTCGAGTTAAGAGTGTTCACAGTCTCAGTAGCCTAGACAGATGTTTTGTACGCGCTGATCCAGCTAGCCAGTCAACATAACTATGATTCGATATCGCACCTCATCGGAACACAGTCCACGGAAGCAGCTCATAAGGGAGGTCAGCGGTGCTCTTTGCTGCCTGCAGTACTGTCCACCGCTGGAACCTGACTCCACACGAAAAGAGCACGACCTTTCATAGCACCGGCAAAGTAGGGACTACGTCAGTTATTTTGACGCCTCCTACAAAGCGCCCGCCGCATAGTGTCCACAGAAAACGTGATTTACACGTGGGATTCTGTAGATGAGAGCTGTTACTCGGTCACTCTACCACAAGTTAGCGAACTAGTAATCTGCTAGGATAATCAGCCCACTCAAACTAGATGAAAGCGAACTGATGAAAGGAAATTACATTCATCTGAAACGCTCCCACTTCTGCTTTGGCAACTAATTGTTCACAGAAACTCGTTGTACTTGTTATGTATTTGAGTAGCCACATATTATTCAATATATTGTAAGTTATGTAAACGGGTCAACAACTGAAATGTCATTAAAAAAATGCTTCAAATGGCTCTGAGCACTATGGGACTTAACTGCTGAGGTCATTAGTCCCCTAGAACTTAGAACTAGTTAAACCTAACTAGCCTAAGGACATCATAAACATCCATGCCCGAGGCAGGATTCGAAACTGCGACCGTAGCGGTCTTGCGGTTCCAGACTGCAGCGCCTTTAACCGCACGGCCACTTCGGCCGGCGAATTGTCATTAAAGACAGGGCCAAATATACCATTTAACATTCAGACACCCTTGCGCGGAATAGGGAGTGACAGTTCCTGGGGATGGTGTGTATCTTCAGAACAATGAGATACAGGATTTACTCTGATCAGGGGACATCCACACAAGGCACCATTCAAATATTACAGAGATGCTCAACTAACTTAAGTGAAAGACGATACAGCAGATATTTATAATTGAAATTCTGGGAGATTACTTTCTAGGAAGAGTCGGGGAGCATATTACTTCCTGGCATGTACGTCTCGCAAAATGATCACAATGAGGACAGTCAGAGAAATTAGAGCTCATACAGAAGTTTCTGAAGAAGAAAAAATTGTTAACATCGAGTATAGATTTAAATGTCAGGAAGTCGTTACTGAAAGTATTTGTATGGCGTGTAGCCATGTATAGAAGCGAAACGTGGACAATAAATAGTTTAGACAAAAAGAGAATAGAAGCTTTAGAAATGTGGTACTACAGAAGAATGCTGAAGATTAGATGGGTAGATCACATAACTAATGAGGAGGTATTGAATAGAATTGGGGAGAAGTGGAACTTGTGGCACAACTTGACTAGAAGAAGGGATCGGTTGGTAGGACATGTTCTGAGACATCGAGGGATCACCAATTTAGTATTGGAGGGCAGCGTGGAGGGTAAAACTCGTAGAGGGAGACGAAGAGATGAACACACTAAGCAGATTCAGAAGGATGTAGGCTGCAGTAGGTACTGGGAGATGAAGAAGCTTGCACAGGATAGAGTAGCATGGAGAGCTGCATCAAACCAGTCTCAGGACTGAAGACCACAACAACAACAACAACAAGTTTACCGAAAATCATTCTTCTCACGTGCCGTTGGGAAATGAAACAGGGAAGAGGGGGGGAAAGAATTACAGGAGTGCCCTCCGCCGGCATTGCATGGAAACCGGTCAGTATTTTCCAAAGATGCCGAAGTTTACAGTGTTTACGTATACCAGAAAACAAATGTGCTTGAAGTATGCACAATAGAATTCCTGACCAGCTGACGACATTTTTCTCGGATGCTGATATGCGTCTACGAAACGAAGTGGGGGACCTGACGTAAATTTTTTCCCGATAACTGAGTGCTGGTGTGTAGTACGACCACTTGATTTTCATCCGGTATCGCTGAAACGATACTGTCAGCACCGTGCCTTAAGAGCTGTCACTTAGAATTTCGAAGAGCATTATTAACATGTGAGACACACTGCATCCCACTCATCTGCTGTTATGACGTGTCTCTAGAGTGAAAATGAGTTGGTAAAACGTGCTTATTTCCTATGTATTGGTACTCTGATAATTCAAGTTCCTTCGTGTGCACCTTTTCTGATTTCATTTTCTTTTTTCGTTATTTATTTACGACGTGTTCCACCACATTTTTTTACTGCATGTGTGTATTGTGTGTGTGTGTGTGTGTGTGTGTGTGTGTGTGTGTGTGTATGTGTGTGTGTGTGTGTGTGTGTGTGTGTGTGTGTGTGCGTAGTGTAGTGTATGTTTGTGTCGTGCGATGATGACTATGATGATGGTGAGGTGAGAAGGTTGGTTCAAATGGCTCTGAGCACTATGGGACTTAACATCTGTGGTCATCAGTCCCCTAGAACTTAGAACTACTTAAACCTAACTAACCTAAGGACATCACACACATCCATGCCCGAGGCAGGATTCGAAACTGCGACCGTAGAGGTCACGCGGTTCCAAACTGAAGCGCCTAGAACCGCACGGCCACACCGGCCGGCTAGGTGAGAAGGAAGAGGCTGAAATCCGGTGCTGGTACATAGCCTGCTCCTCGCTTATAGCGTCAAGGGGCTCACCAAACCTAACGTCCCCATCCGACATAGGGATCACCATCAACAGCGTCACATGCCATCACTCGTGAAACACTGCACTGAGATTTTATATTTGAACCAGGACATTGGCGCAAAGTCTAGCGACTAGGAACTTTATGCCACCACCTCTCCTCCACTTGCACGCCAAATACTGAGAGTGAAAAATTTTTCTGCGACCAGATTCGACCCGGATGATCCCCAGGTACGTTGCTTCTCACCACTTACCAGGAAACGCGTACTAGCGAAATTGCGAGCAGTCAGCATACGGATGGGTCAAAATTTCTGATTTCATTGACTTATATGAAAGCTACATTTCGGTAACGGCTATCTTTTGGTTGCGAATTGTCACAGTTTAAAATCTCAGTTTGAGTATTCATAATTTGTATATCTTCATAGCGTTAAAAACAATTTTCCGCGGTTTATCACCGTTATGATGAGACCCAAGTACTAACAAACAGGTACCAAGTATATCTTGTATTTATGGCCAGATGACCTGCGTCAATGCAACGGAAGTGATATGTTCACGCCTGTGCAGTTTTCAAACTGAGTATTCCAATAGTCTATCATTGAAGTCATTATGCGATTTGATAATTAAATGTGAAATCCACTGTAAGAGAGTAATGAAAACACCATTCTCCCTTATTAAAACCCATACTCCTAAATTTTTGGCTATACTGTTCTTCATAAAGACTTTCCTATTTGCTTTAAGGTTGATGATATGCAACCAAAAACAATGAGGACGTACGGATCTTCCAGTTAAAAGCCAACATTGGGAATAGCTTATGTGCAGTACTTGAAGACGTACACAAATATTTACCTGTTTATTTGAGTGTTGAGCAGAAATATCCTGTTGCGAATATAGTTTTGAACTGTAAACACGACTGTAGAAAGCGCCTTGCTTCAGTAGTTCGTGTGACATTTCTTTGAATAATGTGATCTGAAATGATCATGTAACGAGTCGAAATCAGTAGTGGATGTATCATTTGCAATTCAGGAAAATAAAATGTATGCCTAAAGGAACCTACAACAATATATTGAAAAATCGCCTCCTGCAACATTGACAAATTGGATAATCACAGTACACCACTGTTAAATATTAAACGCTGTATTATGGACGCCCCTGCTCCTTCCATTTTTCGTAATTTATGTCCATCCTTTTATATCTTGCGCTACGCTACACTATCACGATTACAAGGGGAATAAGGCGTCCAGTATCAACACAAATATATCAGTGCTGCTGCCAGGTAAACATGAAATGTAAATTCCGGTTCTTAGAACGAGGTACGAACGTCATTCAGCAGTTGGCCGATGGCACTGAATGTTAAATGCTGTTTTTAATTACTGCTTGTAATTTCTATTTGTGACAGAAATCGCAGACACAATGTGAAGTTATCAATGTGAAAACTGCAACTTCTCAACCACTGTGATGTTTAACAGATATGTGATTTTTTGGCCAATCCTAACGCAGCAGTTTGGCTGTAGACAAACGTGAATATAGAATGATAACCTTCCTGAGCCTATGGTGTAGCTTGGAATTAAATAAAGGTTGGTTTCAATTTTGACATGTAGTGAGTTTCAATCAAGAGTGAGATTCAGTGGTTTGTTTCCTTGCAACATTTCTTGGTTGTATTTATTCGAATTGTATGTGCAAGACGAAGACATGGTTTACTGTCAAAACCTTCATCCGTCTACATCTACATCTACATCTACATCTACATGGACAGCCTGCAAATCACATTTAGGTGCCTGGCAGAGACTTCATCGAACCACCTTCACAGTTCTCTATTATTCCAATCTCGTATAGCGCGCGAAAACAACGAACACCTATACCTTTCCGTATAAGCTTTGATTTCCCTTATTTTATCGTGGTGATCGTTTCTCCCTATGTAGGTCAGTGTCAACAAAATATTTTCGCATTCGGAGGAGAAAGTTGGTGATTGGAATTTCGTGAGAAGTTTCCGTCGCGACGAAAAACACATTTCTTTTAATGATGTCGAGCCCAAATCCTGTATCATTTCTGTGACACTCTCTCCCATAATACAAAACGTGCTGCCCTTCCTTGAACTTTTTCGATGTACTCCGTCAGTCCTATCTGGTAAGGATCCCACAACGCGCGGCAGTATTCTAAAAGAGGGCGTACAAGCTAACTGTAGGCAATCTCCTTAGTAGAGCTGTTACATTTTCTAAATGTCCTGCTAATAAAACGCAGTCTTTGGTTAGCCTTCCCCACAACATTTTCCATATGTTCCTACAAATTTAAGTTGTTCACAATTGTAATATCTAGGTATTTAGTTGAATTTACGGCTTTTAGATTAGACTGATTTATGGTGTAACCGAAGTTTAACGAATTCCTTTTAGCACCCATGTTGATGACCTCACACTTTTCGTAATTTAGGGTCAACTGCCAATTTTCGCACCATTCAGATATCTTTTCTAAATCGTTTTGCAAGTTGTTTTGATCTTCTGATGACTTAATTAGTCGATGAACTACAGCATCATCTGCAAACAATTTAATACGGTCGCTCAGATCGTCTCCCAAATCGTTTATATAGATAAGGTTCAGCAAAGGGCCTATAAAACTACCTTGTCCGTGACACAATAACGACTCTTTTTCAAGACATCCAATGCGCAGGCGCTTAGAAATTACATACATTCATCGGGTGTAACGTTTAACAGAAGACGCACCGTATATGTACTTCTACCGAACACTTACAATGGCGTCAAAGCAGGAAGAGCGCGAGGCCCACGAAAAAGACAGGTGGAGGCGCATACGCCACAGCACGTGCTCTGCACGTCTTACGAGTGCCAGTAGTTGTCTCCGGTGGTGAGTGAGAAACTTTTCCAGTCGAGTTTAGTTTTCTTGTCTGCGTGTTTTTCCATTACATTTTGATTTCCCGTGGGCCCTCAAAGGAGCCCAGCTTTCACGAATTGTGGCGAACAAGCCTAGTTGTGTGATGTGACACGTTCCTTGTAAGACCCTTATATCTCTTTGGCGCCGACAAAGTTAACTAATTTGTCAGGTGTGCCGACGGCTTAAGGGCCCTATCACACTTCCTTGTGAACTGCGTAAATTACCTTTACATCTGTCGACTTTGTTCTGTTAAGAGCGACGTGCTGAGTTCTGGTTGCAAGGAAGTCTTGAGCACAGTCGCAAATACGGTCCGATACTTATTAAGCTCGTATTTCTCTTCAGTAAACGGCGGTGCGGAACGGTGTCAAATGCCTTCCTGAACCCAGGGAACATAGCATCAGCGTGAGCGCCGTTGTCCACTGCGATGTGGATCTCATGGAAGAACAGAGCGAACTGAGTTTCGCAAGATCTCTGTCTTCGGAATCCGTGCTGATTTTTACAGAGGTTCTTGAGTATAAAACATGGTGCATAATTCTACAACAGATTGACGTCAACGATATAGGCCTATAATTATGTGCATCTGATCTATGACCCTTCTTGTAAACGGGACTGACCAGCGCTTGTTTCCAGTAGCTAGGTAACTTCCGTTGCTCCAGCGAGCAACGATAAACTGCTACTAACACGGGAGCAAATTCCTTCGCATAATCTTTATAAAATCTTACAGGCAACTCATATGGTACTGATGTGCCTTTCCACTACCAAGCCATAATTACCCGTCTTACTAAATACCATTGAGCTTGTATGTTAATGTTGTAGCTATCTGTTGTGCATAGAACCAGTATTAATGACATTATTGAGACGACTGAGTTGAATAGATTCGAATATTTTGTACACACAGAGATCCAGCGCAAGCCCAGTAGCACGTGGAAGTCCGTGGACGAATAGTAATGAGCTCTTTTTAAATCATTCCACCACCTCCACCCACCCCTTTTCATCTGACGATTAAGCCTGAGATTTTTTTAAGCCCGTCGCAAGTGCTAAAGAATATTTCAACACAACCATCTTGGAATACGCCCCGTTCCCTACCTTTTTCATTGTGACTGCATTTTTGTCGAATTTAGCTCATCAAGAACGCTGCACGCAAGACTTTAATGCAGATGGGCGTTTTCAAATTGTGGAAGCTGTCAAGAGGCTGAACATCAGCGTTATCTGGCAGCGCGCTACCGTGTAACCCGATCGAAAGGGCAAGCGTCTCTAGCCGATAAGGAATGTATTGGCACTGTATAAGTAGGGGCTGGAACACTAACGGGGCCACACCGTGCGATCAGCTTTCCACAGCCTTTCAGGATGAGATTTGAAGCTGTCTTCGCAACTCTACTAGTGCTGTGCGCCATCTCATATTTACCAGGAAGCTTACAGAGATGTGCTGAAGGTAAGATACGGAAAATGGTGTAATTACAAATAAAGTAATGCTTCTGATAGGAAAATACGGCCGTGAATTGCTAGCAGATATTCCTGAGAAGCACAGATATCTCGCCTGTGTTATCATAGCCGAGCGGCCGCAGGATTCTGTTGCACCGAAATAGACAAATCAAGAATTTTAGAATTTCCTGAAGTTACTGGTTACATTTTTGGCCTCGTACAGCGGACTGATGCGACAAGAACTCGGAAAGTATCGGACCTTGTCCCACAGAATCGAATATGCGATCACAACATTATAGTTGTACACAGGCGAAATTATTTTGCACGTCTCCATGATTAATATTGGACGAATGTAGCCTCAGGTTCTCATATTTAAAAAGCCCACGATTCAGGAAATAGTCTGTCCGTTTTGCGCAGAGATGTTCCAGGGTTAACGCCATGCCGGAGTCATCAACTGATAAACGAAAATGCGTAACAAAATAAGATTTTATGGTTGTGATGAGATCAGTTCAGAGGCAATACTTTTCAGCATGCCCCAGCAGAGGTTGTTCATTTTAACTGAAGTTGGTGAAATACTACATCGGAGGTGGACGTCCAACGATACCACACTCGACCCGTCACCCCACCCATTGGGTAGGTAGTGGAGGACAGTTTTGAATTCTTCAACTGGGATTGCAAATTACGAATCTACGGCAACGTCTACAGACGTTTCATCTGAAACATTTTCTTCCTTTCGCCAGAGATGGCGCTGTAATCGGAAGAATAGAAAAGACCACACGATCGTAATTTACATACTACTCAATGGCACGTGGGATCCTACATCCTGGCTGCGGGCAGAGGCCAGGTACGTCTTTCGTAACTCATAATTGGAAGCGCCATTCGCAGCATTGTATTCCTCCGACATATAGAACAGGGGACTACTCGACTCACCACCGTGGCCGCGTACCGAACTACGACGCATCATAATAGACTGTACACTGCGACCCGAGCTCACGTATTGTGCAGACATAGAACATACGGCAGCATTTAACTCTTACAGTGCTTGTGCAGTGTTTATTGCCTGTTCACCTACGTATCAGCCGGAGAACAGACGTGCAAGTCGACGGCGAATGTCGCAACCACAGAAGAAGAAACTGAAATGATTCTGCTTTACGGAGAATGTAGGAGAAATTTTGAGATACTATTGCCTTGTATGCTGACCGTTTTCCAGAGAAAGCTCGCTCTCGTTCGTTCTTTTACAAGGTTCTGGAAGCCTTTATGTCTTAGAAGGTTCTAAACGCCTTTATGTCTTAGAAGGTTCTGAACGCCTTTATGTCTGATGGTGGCGTACAGACCGGCAAAAGGAAACGAAACAAATGTGTTACAGGAGAAGCTAATGAATTAGTTGCACTAAAGCAGTGCACCACAGCCCATTGATAAGCGCCTGGAAATTACTCCACCATTCCGGTGTGTCCGTAGGCAGTACTGTCACAATATTACATCGTTTTTAAGTATCATCCATGTCACTTGTCACTGCATCAAGAACTTCGTGTTGCCGATTTCTATACCGGGTAGTGTTTTGTGAATGGGCACATCAACAATTGCCAACGACCCCCACGCTCTTTGACGAGGTATTGTTTTCCGACGAATCTACATTCATAGATCATTAACTGGCATAACATGCATTAATGGGGTTGGGACGATCCTCACCGGTTACCAAAAGTTGACCATTAACGTCCATTGCCGATTACATAAGGTGTGGTATCATGAGGAACAAACTTATTGGTACATGACGGTAAAAAATAGCAACATCAAAAATAATTAAAGTAGAGTAATGACATTTCGGGAATACATTTGTCTAGGTGACATTTAACTGAATAGCGTTACAAGATTGGAACTTAATGTAGGAACGAGGTAAGTCATCGTAGATGTGAAATGCTGGTACATTAACAACCGATGTAACTGCCAGAATACTGAGTTCTACCATGAAAACGTGCATGTATTGTGTTCTACAAGTGCTGGATGTCAGTTTGTGGGCTGGAGTTAAATGTCTGTTGCACTTTTCGGTCGATACAGGGACGGTTATTGCTGTTCGTGGATGATGTCTCATATGTGCTCGATTGCTGACAGATCCAGTAGTCAAACAGGCAAAGACAATATGTCGACACGCTGCAGGGCATTTTGAGTTACAACAGCGTTTTGTGGACGAGAGTTTTCCTGACAGGAAGCACCCCACTGGAATGCTGTTGATGAATGTCAGCATGGCATTTCGAATGACAAGATGGACGTACAAATTTAGAGTCAAAGTGCACGGGGTAACCACAAGAGTTCTCCTGCTATCATACGATAACTTCATGTGTAGGTCCAATGTGTCTATTATAGTACGCTAACAGGTTGGTTGCAAGCCCTCAGCTGACCTCCTTCTAACTAACACAGGGCCATCAATAACAGTGAGGCTCGATCATCAACAGGAAACACAGCAGACCTGCACCCTGATCTCCAATGATCTTTCACTTGACACGACTGGAGTGGTTTGGGGTCCGTTGAATTCACGTTACATGGCGTCACGCTCGGAGCTGTCATTGAAGTAAACGATTTGTAAAAGTTTGTTGTGTCACTGCGGCGCCAGCTACTGTTAAAATTGCTGCTGCAGATGCAGAACGATGCCCCAGAACTGTACGCCGAACACTATGGTCTTCCCGCTCGATAGTACGGTGTGGACATTCGGAGCCTGGCCTTCTTGCGAACATACATTCTCGTTACAACCACTGGCAGTAGTTATATGCAGTGGCTACATCCTTGGCATGTGTTTCTGAAGTATCACAGAAGGAAGTTCCAGCTTCTCGTGGTCATGTTACACGATCTAGTTAACTCTGTCAGTTGTTGATAATGGAGTCTTTGTCACCTGAAAGGCATTCTTGACAAAGATCAACTCACCACGTCCAATCTCAAAAGTAATGATAGCTCGCGACCGTCACTGCGTGTATTTAAAGAAAAGCCGATTTGCATTCACATACAGGCGCTACTTGCCGTCAGTCTTTTGCGTCTGGTGCGAAATCTACGTCTTTCAGATGTAAAAAAAAAAGTCTACCAACTTTCATTTATTTCGCACAACTCCTTGATGTTGCGATTTTATGCGTCAGTACATATATAATGTTCAAAATCGATAGGAAGTAAGATATCGTAATATCTACTGACTTGACCTGCGTGTGTCGCGACGTCAGACAGTTTTAATTTTCAACGTCTTCTTGAAGCACACCTTTATTTCTCTGCAATTAAAACTGAAGTGTTTGACACTTGGTTCATAGAACTACTTCCACATTATTTATCTCTCTAATTCTCTAATACCACGTGGAAAAGATGAGCATCTAAACCTATCCGTGCGAACTTCTGATGCTTTGTTTTTCACGATGGTCACTGCTGTTTTTGTAGATGGGAGTCAACGGAAATGCTTTGTCATACGGAAGAGAAATCCGGTGATTGTGATTTCTAGATAGAATCTCGACATAACTAAAAACGTATTTTTTTAGTGGACCTGATCGTGAACCGATGGAAATAATTTAATCGCATTTTCTTTGCAAAAATTCCTTAAAAAATATCAGTTTTCTAGACCGATGAGCGTATCACCCGCTTGTTGGCATTGTCTCCTATTAGAAAAGGAAGATTACGTTTTAACGCCCCATAAATGACGAGATCTTGGATTGGCGAAGGAAGGGCAAAGTAACGACAGCGGGATTTGCCTCAAGTACTTTAGAGAAACCACGGAAAATGTTAACCTGGATGGGTGGATAACTTTTTTTATCTTCCCACTCCTGACTGCGCGCACGGTGTACCAACACTGCGTCCCTTAGCTTCCTTTTCTGTACCACAAAGCGGCTATGCAGTTGGACGCAACTTAATGTATGGGGAGAGTCATCGCTTCCTCTTCTGTTTATAGCTCACACTTAAGAGATCTGATTGCTCTCCTTCACAGTGCGATTATATGTAATCGTGATCATCTGAGAATGCATGATATGAGGCGAAACAGATATTAAGTGGCAGCTCTTCAGCAGTAAAATTTTGTATTACGTTAAGATAATTTTCAAGGGTGGCTGTGGCAGGAGATCTACTAGCGAGTATTGATTGAACAGAGACAAATAGGTAATTTAAAATGCTCGTTTGATGTATTAGCTTTTCTAAGGTTACACATGCCACGAATTGTAATTTATTTAGTTTCATAATCGGAAAATGCTCTTTCACGCACATATGTTGATCGAAATATTGTATCACACTTACAAACTCATTACGCAGATTTGGAAGATGTTGCTGAGAAAAAAAAAAAGTTGACGCCCTGTACAGTTTAATTTAAGAGGATTTGATTGTTAAGTGGGAGGAAATCACGTGAGGCATCAATCAGTTATATTTGCAATTTTACTGGGGCACTTTCTACTGAAATGACAAACGGTTTACAAAACAGCTTGAAAAAGGTATAAGATTTCCAGTGTCCTCGAAACGTTCAAACTACCCTTCTAACTCTTTCGAGGCCACAATGAGCTTTTCAGACCTCACGTATTCCTTAACGCCAATGAACTTCAGCGACTGAATTGTCTTTGTCAGAATCTGCTCCTTCTACATCGCGATTTTCTTTTTAAATACGTTCCCATCAAATAAGCTGTTACACACATTGCAGTGTCTCAGTGTGAGCAGTGTGTGGAATGTCGATTGTTAATTGTGAGATTTTGGTTGTGGTTGGTGCATACCTTTAGGAGGCACAATACTGAACTCTGGTGACCAACAGAGTGAGCAAAAAGCCACAAAAGATCATAAAATTAATTTAAAATAAGGATACTATCACGTAAAGGAAAACGTCTTATTTCAATTTATATTAAGGGGGGTGGCCTTATTAAGAATGAAACAAATGGGTTTCACACCATTGACACAGGCCTATTAACGGGAGAAAGGGTCTTCCAGCTAAGACTACAAACAAGTAATTGCTATAGAAATTCGTTTTATTATCTTTAAACATGAGAATCATGCCCTGATATTCATAAGGAACAATTGACAAACGGACAAGGGATTATCACTCTAAATTACAAACTTGGGACAGATCGATGGGAGTGATGAAACACAGTTACGTCTTGAACATTGAATAAATTGTCAACTGACAAGATCGCTAAAATCATTTATTCATACAGTGACCATTTTTGGCAATTCTCTGTCACCATCTTCGGATCTGCGAACGATGGGACCGAAAACGTTAGGATACCGCAGCTAACATAACAACACACATACTTGTAACCAAAATTTACAGTATGTAGTATACCAACTTAACTATGGTACATCATTACATATTCTTCTCCTTCGGTTCAGTAAGTGATGCTACACAATGTATGTACATGTTGATATCGTGAGCTCTAATAGAAGTTGGAAGGTCAATTTTAAAATAACAGCTATGTACACAGATATTACTACGCCGACCACAAGTGCTCACATTCATTACAATTTTCCAAGTGACAGATTTCAACCTAAACCTTCTCAGCGACACATAAAGGGAGCCGGAGATGGTCAAATCCAAAAAATTACGATTTTTTTTTTTGCTACCGAAAATTAATTGCAACACTCCTCTTTAATGTAAACTTTGAATTATTGTTCTACTCGCCCCAGAAGTGGAGTTATTACCATTTTCTCCCACGCCTGCAGAGGAAATGTGCGGCCGCTGAATGCATCTAACGCCCTCTCGTGACTTCCTGGCGAACTGCTTGGGATTTTCTCGGCCTGTTACGCATACAGCACCTTATGTTACGCATACAGCGAGTGTGCAAGGGTTGGCTACATTGTTTTCTGTGACAAATGAAGCGCTAAGAGCGCGGAACATCGTCTCTTTGCTGTTTACCGTTTCGAATTAATTCAGTATTGCGCCTGTTGTTGGTAGTATTATACTTCTTGTGTCAAGCATTGTTCTGGTTACGATGCCACGTTTTAGTAACCGTGTATATAAGAAGAGGAAGAACGTAGGGAAAAGAAAATTAACACTAATACCAAGTTGCGATACTACAATTACTGAAACAGTGCGTTCTTCTGCTAAGCAACACATGGCTGGCCATAGCCCTGTGACATCTTCTAGCAAGAAGCTGACTGGTGGAAGTGACAGATTTCGTGAATATGTTAGTGACAGCGATGATATTAACGAAGTACTGAATACTGGATTATTATCTTCTGTGCTGCAAGAAAGTGTTCTGTGCAAAATGTGTTCAAGTGTAGGAGTGGGACTAGAGATAACAAAGCACTTTGGTTTAGCTTGTGAGATGAAGATAATCTGTGCATGTTGCAAGTATCAAGTGACTTTCTACAGTTCACATGCCAGTCTCTTTGGTGAAAATGGACGATCTAGAGTGTTTGATGTGAATGTTCGAATTGTGTATGGTCTTCGATCCATTGGAAAAGGGTCTGCTGCTGGTAAACTGTTTTGTGGTATTATGAACTTGCCATCGCCTCCAAGCAAATATGGGTACTACTGTGAACTGGTAGGATCCTCTGTTGAAGATGTGGCATTGAAAACCATGAAGGAAGTAGTGGTGGAATCTGTAGAAATGAACGGTTGTTCTAGGGATTTGGTAGTGGCATTAGATGGTTCCTGGCAAAAGAGGGGTCATAAATCCCTGAATGGGGTTGTAACTGCTACTTGTGGTGATAGTGCAAAAGTGATAGATGTTGCAATATTATCAAAACATTGTAGGTGCAAAAATAAAATCAAAGGAGAGCACAGTGGAACCTGTGAGGCAAATTTTAGTGGATCAAGTGGAGCAATGGAAGTGGATGGAGTGCAACAAATTTTTGAATGTTCAGTTCCCAGATACAACGTTAGGTACAAATACTACCTTGGGGATGGTGACTCCAAAGGTTTCAAGACTATAGAGGAACTGAAACCATATGGAAATGAATTTGTAGTTCAAAAGTTGGAATGCATTGGGCATGTGCAAAAACGTATGGGTGCACGGCTTCGAAGGCTCCAACACACTTTGGGTTCAAGTAAGCTCAGTGATGGAAAGACAATAGGAGGGAGAGGCAGGCTTACTGATGAGGTGATTGAACGTCTACAGAGATACTATGGGTATGCTATAAGGCAAAATACTAGTAATGTTAGTGACATGCGAAAAGCAGCGTGGGCATTGTTCCTTCATACTGCCTCTTCCAATGAATACCCTCAACACAGCCTGTGCCCAAAAGATTCATGGTACAAATATACAGGGTTATTACAAATGATTGAAGCGATTTCACAGTTCTACAATAACTTTATTATTTGAGATATTTTCACAATGCTTTGCACACACATACAAAAACTCAAAAGGTTTTTTTGGGCATTCACAAATGTTCGATATGTGCCCCTTTAGTGATTCGGCAGACATCAAGCCGATAATCAAGTTCCTCCCACACTCGGCGCAGCATGTCCCCATCAATGAGTTCGAAAGCATCGTTGATGCGAGCTCGCAGTTCTGGCACGTTTCTTGGTAGAGGAGGTTTAAACACTGAATTTTTCACATAGCCCCACAGAAAGAAATCGCATGGGGTTAAGTCGGGAGAGCGTGGAGGCCATGACATGAATTGCTGATCATGATCTCCACTACGACCGATCCATTGGTTTTCCAATCTCCTGTTTAAGAAATGCCGATGGAAGTGGTGGAGCACCATCCTGTTGAAAGATGAAGTCGGCGCTGTCGGTCTCCAGTTGTGGCATGAGCCAATTTTCCAGCATGTCCAGATACACGTGTCCTGTAACGTTTTTTTCGCAGAAGAAAAAGGGGCCGTAAACCTTAAACCGTGAGATTGCACAAAACACGTTAACTTTTGGTGAATTGTGAGTTTTCTGCACGAATGCGTGAGGATTCTCTACCGCCCGGATTCGCACATTGCGTCTGTTCACTTCACCATTAAGAAAAAATGTTGCTTCATCACTGAAAACAAGTTTCGCACTGAACGCATCCTCTTCCATGAGCTGTTGCAACAGCGCCGAAAATTCAAAGCGTTTGACTTTGTCATCGGGTGTCAGGGCTTGTAGCAATTGTAAACGGTAAGGCTTCTGCTTTAGCCTTTTCCGTAAGATTTTCCAAACCGTCGGCTGTGGTACATTTAGCTCCCTGCTTGCTTTATTCGTCGACTTCCGCGGGCTACGCGTGAAACTTGCCCGCACGCGTTCAACCGATTCTTCGCTCACTGCAGGCCGACCCGTTGATTTCCCCTTACAGAGGCATCCAGAAGCTTTAAACTGCGCATACCATCGCCTAATGGAGTTAGCAGTTGGTGGATCTTTGTTGAACTTCGTCCTGAAGTGTTGTTGCACTGTTATGACTGACTGATGTGAGTGCATTTCAAGCACGACATACGCTTTCTCGGCTCCTGTCGCCATTTTGTCTCACTGCGCTCTCGAACGCTCTGGCGGCAGAAACCCGAAGTGCGGCTTCAGCCGAACAAAACTTTATGAGTTTTTCTACGTATCTGAAGTGTGTCGTGACCATATGTCAATGAATGGAGCCACAGTGAATTTATGAAATCATTTGTAATAGCCCTGAAATGCAAAAAAGGACTATGATCACAAACATGGTTTGCCAGCAGCTGTGATAAATGCATTAAAACCAATTTTTCATGACTTAGCACAGCCAGAATTGTTACACAAATGTCTACACGGAAAGACGCAGAATCCTAATGTGAGCGTAAACAATTTGATTTGGAAAGTGATTCCTAAATGGGTGTTTATAAGCATAAAAACACTGCACTTTGGCATTTATGATGCAATAGCAACCTACAACCAAGGGAACAGTGTGAAGTGTGAAGTTCTGAAGGCATTAGGATTTACAACTTGGGTGAACACTGTACAAGCACTAAGAAATATTGACAGAGAAAGGATAAGCGGAGCAGAAAGAAGAGAAAGGCACATGAAGTTCAAAAAATGGTTCAAATGGCTCTGAGCACTATGGGACTCAACTGCTGAGGTCATTAGTCCCCTAGAACTTAGAACTAGTTAAACCCAACCAACCTAAGGACATCACAAACATCCATGCCCAAGGCAGGATTCGAACCTGCGACCGTAGCGGTCTTGCGGTTCCAGACTGCAGCGCCTTTAACCGCACGGCCACTTCGGCCGGCTGCACATGAAGTATGATGGAACAACAGGCCAGAAAAGAAGACAGAAGAGGAAGCTTTTGGAGGATGAAGAAGAAGACCCTGATAATCCATCCTACAGTGCAGGAATGTATTGAGAAACTTTGATAGCCATTTCCCGCAAATTAGAATTTTTCGAATATAAGGAACATTTTCTAAAAATCCACTCAAGCTAGAGAGATGAAATCTTTATATAGCACTCCTAGTGGTCAAACTTGCATTGTAACACAGCCATTTGGCAATATGTTCAGTAGTTTCACTTCAGTTTAATTATAAAGCAATTATTTGTAAAAAAAATTTGGTAATTAATAAAAAAAATAATTAGAAGGAAACTAGAAAAGATAGTCCAAAATCCCTGTGACATAACTGCAATACTAAACCACTCTATATGTAGAAAAAATTCAAATTTTTCTATTTGGTAGTTTATTCATAAATATCCCTCAAACTTAGTGATTTTAACATGGGCAGCATAGGCACCTCCGGCTCCCCTTGCCGCATTCATTACAATTTTCCAAGTGACGGATCTCAGCCTAAACCTTCTCAGCGATACATAAGTATATCAGATGGCGCAGTGGTAGACAGTTCTATATTTTCACCTCCCATTAGATTAAGCCATGGATATACAATTCCATACAATTACAAATGCCTAAATTATTATCGTAATGTATACCCAAGTCAATTATCGACGTTTTGAAACAAAACTGTCTGTAAAATCATGCACAACATTCACGAAACGTAACTTACACAAAAACGTTTCTGGAACACTTAAGAAATTTTTTAAAATTAATATAAACTTTCTCAATAATTCCTGTGGTTTTGTATAAAGGAACATTTGCTAAAGAATTATTAAGAGTTTATAAAATGTTTTTAAAAATTTCTTAAGTGACATAGGAAAGCCTAAAGTGAAGTCATGACTTTCCAAAAGTGTATCGTGAAGTCTTTACAAAGCTCTGCAGCCAAGTATACTGTTTCAAATACTATAGTGTAGCGTTTTCCTTCTGTCTGCTCTGGAATTTTGGTATTGTTCGTCAGAGGAGGAAGTCGTCGGCTAATGTTGGCAAGATTGCAAGAACTGACCGGCAATACTCAAGTGAAGAAGTTTAACAATCTTCTACTCTCGTAGCTCTCGTAGATTTTCTCTAAGTTCAACCAGCAGTGCTCTTAAGTGTGGAGAAAGGCATAAAATCTCTCCTACTTCACGACATAATTCTGAAAAGGGCCTGTCCGATGCTCTACACGTAGCCACATTAGAAAGCGCAGTCTCTCCCTAAAAGACGACACTGCAACCCAATCAGAAGGCTGGACTCCGAAAGTTTTAAATGAACTTTTTAAATGAACTTTATTCCGGATCATCGTAACGAAAATTCAAACGGTCTTAGGGAATCGACATATGACTGGAGATATCTGATCTCACTAAAACCCTCCCATTCTTCTTCTGGCAGGAGAAAGTGTGTCCCTTGCCCCTCGCCGAGAGCACACTGGGGAACGAGAATGGATAGGAAAGCCAGCCTGGCTAGCTGCGGCTGCTCCTCTGCCCAGGGCTCTATATTTTTATGACAGTAAATTACTTTTTAAAGGGCTCTCAACTCGCGCAACCTTATTGTAAGCTTTCCACTCTTCTAAACCTCCATCGTATTATACAGGAAAAGGCAGAAAAACAAGCAGTGAAAAGAAATTAGTCACTGGCGACACTAATCTGGATCTGCAATTACGGAGCGGTGTAACTGAACGACTACTTAATGAAAGGAATTTGAATATCATCCCCTGAAATAATGTTACTGGACAGTTTCAGAGAATAATGGTTGCTTTCTATAATCACGGTGCAGGTTAGCTAGTTAGTAAGTTAATTAGTTTATGTTTCATGATCATTTTACGCAATAAATAAGCTGATGTGGAGAAAGTAATTTTTCATTCACATCACAAATTATTTTGTAAATATGGCTACATCCAGGACATATATAAGTCAATTTTTATTTTTTGTATTTTTTACTTATTTATTTTAAATATACACATGTGATCGAGTAATTTTAGTAATTCCTACACAACAGTTTCTACACATTACAAATTCTTCTACAGAATAAAATGAATTTTGAAGCAGAAACTTATTTAGAGGGTTTTCAAATTTTACTTTGCTAATTGTCAGATAATTTATATCACTGAGTTGATAATCAAAACTTTCATTTGCTGTAGTGTGCACCCAATTTTGTGCCAAAAAACCACTGTAATGTGCAGTAACTAATTACATTTTTCCTTATGGCATTGTAATTATGTACAGAATTGTTCCTTTTGAACTGCAGTGGATTATTTACAACCATTTTCATGAGGGAATAAATATACTGTGAAGAAGTAGTCAGAATGTCCCACTCCTTAAAAGATATCTATAAGATGATCGTGGGTAATCACCACATATTACTGTAAAGCACATTTTAGGAGAATCAGGACTTTATTTATTAACGCTCTTAGAATCACTGGGGTCAATGTGACCCCATAAGCAGACTGGAAACACATATCTACCTTGTTAGATGAACAATTGATTTCAAAATATATGACTTTCACCTTCTGAGACAATTGTATCCAGTAAGATTTTGTTAAGTTTTATATTTACAGTACATTAAAATCTATCCACGCTTTTTGTATTGATCGCCACTGTTATCACTATAAACCCATTATAAATTTGTTTTATTTCTTGTGTGTATTATTTATTAAACATTACTGTCACATTTAACAACTAGAAAGCATGGTTTATGTTGTTGTTGTTGTTGTGGTCTTCAGTCCTGAGACTGGTTTGATGCAGCTCTCCATGCTACTCTATCCTGTGCAAGCTTTTTCATCTCCCAGTATCTACTGCAACCTACGTCCTTCTGAATCTGCTTAGTGTATTCATTTCTTGGTCTCCCTCTACGATTTTTACCCTCCACGCTGCCCTCCAAAACTAAATTGGTGATCCCTTGATGCCTCAGAACATGTCCTACCAACCGATCCCTTCTTCTGGTCAAGTTGTGCCACAAATTTCTCTTCTCCCCAATCCTATTCAATACTTCCTCATTAGTTATGTGATCTACCCATCTAATCTTCAGCATTCTTCCGTAGCACCACATTTCGAAAGCTTCTATTCTCTTCTTGTCCAAACTATTTATCGTCCATGTTTCACTTCCATACATGGCTACACTCCATACGAATACTTTCAGAAATGACTTCCTGACACTTAAATCAATACTGGATGTTAACAAATTTCTCTTCTTCAGAAACGCTTTCCTTGCCATTGCCAGCCTACATTTTATATCCTCTCTACTTCGACCATCATCAGTTATTTTGCTCCCCAAATAGCAAAACTTCTTTACTACTTTAAGTGCCTCATTTCCTAATCTAATTCCCTCAGCATCACCCGACTTAATTAGACTACATTCCATTATCCTTGTTTTGCTTTTGTTGATGTTCATCTTATATCCTCCTTTCAAAACACTGTCCATTCCATTCAACTGCTCTTCCAAGTCCTTTGCTGTCTCTGACAGAATTACAATGTCATCGGCGAACCTCAAAGTTTTTATTCCTTCTCCATGAATTTTAATACCTACTCCCAATTTTTCTTTTGTTTCCTTTACTGCTTGCTCAATATACAGATTGAACAACATTGGGGAGAGGCTACAACCCTGTCTTACTCCCTTCCCAACCACTGCTTCCCTTTCACGTCCCTCGACTCTTATAACTGCCATCTGGTTTCTGTACAAATTGTAAATAGCCGTTCGCTCCCTGTATTTTACCCCTGCCACCTTTAGAATTTGAAAGAGAGTATTCCAGTCAACATTGTCAAAAGCTTTCTCTAAGTCTACAAATGCTAGAAATGTAGGTTTGCCTTTCCTTAATCTTTCTTCTAAGATAAGTCGTAAGGTCAGTATTGCCTCACGTGTTCCAGTGTTTCTACGGAATCCAAACTGATCTTCCCCGAGGTTGGCTTCTACCAGTTTTTCCATTCGTCTGTAAAGAATTCGTGTTAGTATTTTGCAGCTGTGACTTATTAAGCTGATAGTTCGGTAATTTTCACATCTGTCAACACCTGCTTT
This sequence comes from Schistocerca piceifrons, assembly GCF_021461385.2. Lineage (NCBI taxonomy): Eukaryota > Metazoa > Arthropoda > Insecta > Orthoptera > Acrididae > Schistocerca > Schistocerca piceifrons. The sequence goes on from NC_060144.1 coordinate 250,405,700, forward strand.
CTTTGGGATTGGAATTATTATATTCTTCTTGAAGTCTGAGGGTATTTCGCCTGTTTCATACATCTTGCTCACCAGATGGTAGAGTTTTGTCGGGACTGGCTCTCCCACGGCCGTCAAACTCTTCACGCAGTATCATATCTCCCATTTCATCTTCATCTACATCCTCTTCCATTTCCATAATATTGTCCTCAAGTACATCGCCCTTGTATAGACCCTCTATATACTCCTTCCACCTTTCTACTTTCCCTTCTTTGCTTAGAACTGGGTTTCCATCTGAGCTCTTGATATTCATACAAGTCGTTCTCTTATCTCCAAAGGTCTCTTTAATTTTCCTGTAGGCGGTATCTATCTTACCCCTAGTGAGATAGGCCTCTACATCCTTACATTTGTCCTCTAGCCATCCCTGCTTAGCCATTTATGTTAGCTCAATAAAATACTGCCAATATACCCTGTGTAAATTACTTGGGGTCTATATATTCCTGGTGCTACTCAGTGAGCCAAAAAATTCGGGTAGTGGAGGGGCTTTAGATGAGTTTCCTCAGAACATTATTCTTTATGATTTATTGAACAAAAATATTCAACATACTTTTGTTTATTTGCAATAATTATAATTGCAAATGTGGCTGAATTGAGTTGTTTTAGGCGTTCCAAAATATACTTTTTTCAGTTTTAATTCTCATCAATATGGACACCTAAGATTATTCAAATTTCCACCATATTTATTATTTCTCCACCATGTGTTACACTTATCATTTGTGTAGCACTTGTTGGTGGACAGAGCTGAATATGTTGTATCGTTTTGAAATTGAGAGTGAAACCATTCCCTGAATGATACTTTTAAGAAAACTGTTTATTTATTCTGTTCCTGTATGTATGCTTGGATTGATCACAATACTGGTGTCGTCTACAAAAAGAACTAATCCTGCTTACTGTACTTTAAACAGAAGACTGAGCATTGGGAAAGCCCATATATGATTTCTCCCTAGTCAGAATTGTGTCCCTTAACCATGCTGGTTTAACTAGTAAGTACAATGTTCTGCATTCTTTTGGGTGCATATGATATTATTCATATTTTAGCTGCACCATCATATCCATAACACATCAATTTATCGAGGAGAATACTATAATTCACACAGTCGAATGTCAGGTACATCATAGAAAGTACCAAGCAGCACTATCTTATTATTTAATGTTTGTGAAATTTGGTGGATGAACATACAACTGGCATTTGCAGTAGGACAGCTTTTCTGAAATCCAAACTTTGATTTGCTGAGGATATTATTTTTGTTCAGGTGTGATATTATATTCTCTAACACTTTGGAGAATGATGTCAGTGTACTTATTGACAGCTCTCCTATCACCTTTTTTGTACAGTGGTTTGACAACAGCATATTTCAGTTTCTCGGGAAAAGTGGCCTTTTTTAGTGATACAGACTGCATGTTAGATACGACTGGGCTTAATATATGGGGAAAAATCTAGTTTTCTATTGTCAGTGCATCATCAAAACCAGATGAGATTTATTTTCTTAATTTCAGAAGGAGAATCTGGTGATACATTCTTAAAACTTGATTTTATGTCAGTTTTCTCTTGAACTTTTCATCTGTTTTTAACAAATCGTTTGTTGTTCTTGTTGTGGTCTTCAGTCCTGATACTGCTTTGATGCAGCTCTCCATGCTACTCTATACTGTGCAAGCTTCTTCATCTCTCAGTAGCTACTGCAACCTACATCCTTCTGAATCTGCTTACTGTATTCATCTCTTGGTCTCCATCTACGATTTTTACCCTCCACGCTGCCCTACAATACTAATTGGTGATCCCTTGTTACCTCAGAACATGTCCTACACACCGATCCCTAATTTAGTGAAGTTGTATCACAAACTACTCTTCTCCCCAATTCTGTTCAATACCTCCTCATTAGTTATGTGATGTACCCATCTTATCTTCAGCATTCTTCTGTAGCATCACATTTCAAATGCTTCTATTCTCTTTTTGTCCAAACTATTTATTGTCAATCTTTCACTTCCATACATGGCTACACTCCATACAAATACTTTCAGTTACGACTTCCTTACACTTAAATCTCTATTTGATGTTAACAAATTTCTCTTCTTCATGAACGCTTTCCTTACCATTGCCCATCTTCATTTTATATCCTCTCTACTTCGACCATCATCAGTTATTTTGCTCCTCAAATATGAAAACTCCTTTACTGTTTTAAGTGTCTCATTTCCTAATCTAATTCCGGCAACATCACCCGACTTAATTTGACTACATTCCATTATCCCCGTTTTGCTTTTGTTGATGTTCATCTTATATCCTCGATTCAGGACACTGTCCATTCCGTTAGACTGCTCTTCCAAGTCCTTTGCTGTCTCTGACAGAATTACAATGTCATTGGCAAATCTCAAAGTTTTTATTTCTTCTCCACGGATTTTAATATATATTCCAAATCTTTCTTTTGTTTCCTATACTGCTTGTTCAATATACAGATTGACTAACATTGGGGAGAGGCTACAACCCGTTCCCAACCACAGCTTCCCTTTCATGCCCCTCTACTCTTATAATGTATGAGACAGGAAATATACCCTCAGACTTCAAGAAGAATACATCCGAAAAAAACATCCCAAATAAAGCAGGTGTTGACAGATGTGAAAATTACCAAACTATCAGCTTAATGAGTTACAGCTGCAAAATACTAACGCGAATTCTTTACAGATGAATGGAAAAACTGGTAGAAGCCGACCTCGGAGAGGATCAGTTTGGATTCTGTAGAAATATTGCAAAACGTGAGGCAATACTGACCCTACGACTTATAAGATGGTTTAAGGAAAGGCAAACCTACGTTTCTAGCATTTGTAGACTTAGAGAAGGCTTTTGACAATGTTGACTGGAATAATCTCTTTCAGATTCTGAAGGTGGCAGGGGCAAAATACAGGGAGCGAAAGGCTATTTACAATAAGTCGTTATTGAATGCATTTTCTACCTATCATTTGCCCTACCATTCTGTTTAATATTGAAGTTCCCCTGTTCTGTGGCCTGTTATTCCGTCCCTCGTTTCACTACAATCCATATAAACTTAAGTCTGTTGTCATAATTACTAATGTCTGGCATTATACGAATGTTTCTTGACCTTTTAATAACCTTCTTAGTAATTCTGAACAGTTTTTGTGGTGCAGGGTCTCTACTTCTCCTCGTCAACTCATACATTTCCCATTTCCTTCACAAGATACTTCAATCCTTCTAGTGATCAATGGCTTTTTACGTTTCTGATTACCTTACAGAGAAAGTTATCTTTTGAAACTGTTATCAAGTTATCATAGAATAGATTATATTTTGTGTTAGCGTCTGGTGATTATAAATTTCATGCCATTTCATCTCTTGTGAAGTATTCTTAAGAACATTTGTCCTGGCGTTATTATTCTCAGTGATTTCCACTGAGGAGTATCTATACTGTAAGGCACAGTGTTATTTATCCTATGTAACTATGCATGCTGTTCGTAGAGAGCAATTGTTACTGAGAAAACATTTATTTTCTTTAACTGAGCTTCAGTAAAGACAACATTATCAATTATGCCCCCACTCTTGCCCCCACTCTCTTTATCCATGTGTTGGAAAGTTAGTTGCTGAGACCAAATTGTAGGATTCAAATGAGGTTTCCAGATCATTTTTCCTACCAGAACCCTTTAGAAAATCTACACTCAGGTCACCCAAAACTAGTAACTGTTTGCCGCTTCCTAACAGACAAAATAGTAAGGAATCCAGTGTCCCAACAAACAATTAAAAATTTCTGAATGGTGATATTTATACAGTCACAGTTAAAATTGAGCTGCTTCTAACCACATATTTCTGTGTACTGATTACTACAGAATCTACTTGCCCCTATGTCTCTGAACTTATGTTGTGTTTTAATACAACAATTCCTCCATCTCTCATATTAGTTCTGCAGGTGTTGGCGAAACTGCTAGAGTGTAATCTTTCATATGCAACCTATCTAACCCATTTGTTATGTGATGCTCAGATAGGCCCAGGATATCTGTCTTTTCAGAGCTCTGTAAATTTTCAATACAGGAAGTACTTCTAGCTCATTACTTCATCCTCTCATATTTTGATGAAATAAACTAAAGTTACTTTTCTGTGCATTCTTAAGCATCTCATGGGACTCTTCTGTTATTTTGAATTTTTCCAGAAAGTTGCCTGGATCCTGATTCAACCCAAAACAGATACCTCTTCGACACCAGTAGCCACAGGGATCTTCCTTTGTGTGATGGTTGCCTTCTGCATGTAGCTCAGTCAACCTACCTTTCCCTCTTCTCTTCCCAATTATAGCAACAGTCAATGCACTCACAACAGCAAATGTTCTATTTTCATGTCTAATTAAATACTCAATCAACATTTTTATTCCACACTACTAGTGATGCCACAACTACTTTCAAAATCTTCATCTGTATGTACTTGTAGCAGTCTACATTAGTTCCCTGGTTTTGCCATTTTTTGATATAGATAATCGTTTACCGATATCTATGTCACACTAAACACAAAGTTGCACAAGTATGAGCAGTTACAGAAATTGTTTGCAGGATACCAATATCAGTTTTCTTTAATATAATTTAAACCTGTTCTATACTTGATTTACAGACTTCTACTTCCACACGATCATATGGTAACACTAGTTTCATAAGAATATGTTTTACATATGCTTTAATTGTTCAGAAAATATGTTCCTGTAATTGTTATTCGATTATCTTTCCACCGGTGCACTTTACTATATGATTATGATATAACAAAACTATGTTCATGTTCTTGTGTAAATATATTATATAATCTGACACTATATACTATGTAGCAGGTTATGGTCTGGACTGAATAATTTAGTTGAACCTGTAAAGTAAGTGGCGTGAACAGGGACATTTAAAGTAAATTGCAATGGGTAAACATTAATAACAACCCATCTTCTGTCAATGTTTGTGTGAATCTCTAAAGTCGCTGCCATCAAAAAAAGGATTATCAATGAATTATAGCATTAGGAAAGACCTAGATTAAACAGTAGTAAAAAGTATTCACACAAATGTGACTTTTGTGGAGGTTCTATAGCACCATGACTAGCCCTGGATTAACACTGCGACGATCCATGTGATCACTGAGTTGAGCAGGCTGCTGCTCACTGAAATGAAACCTCATATAAGTGAAATAACCGTAGCTACAATTGGAAGATGGGGATATACTAAACAGTCTGGCAGGAGAGGGAATGATAAAGTGACAGATTCTTACTAAAACTGCATGGGGTGCTACCATCAGATATCTTGCTCTCAGAGTAGCACTTGAAACCTTCGCCCACAATTACTAACTGGACGTATTCCAGTTTCAGTCTTCCCCTACAGTTTTGACCCTCTACAGCTCCATTATTCGATGATGTTGCAAACGATGTCCTATCATCCTGTCCCTTCTTCCTGTCAGTGTTGTCCATACATTCCTTTCCTCGCCAATTCTGCAGAGCACCTTCTCATTCGTCAACTTTTCAGTCCACTTAATTTTAATCATTCTTCTGTAGTACCACATTTCAAACTCTTAGATTCTTTTCCGTTCCGGTTTTCCAGGTATGCTATCTTTGCCAGCGCTAGTCAGTTTTTTATGTCCTTCTTGCTCCAGTCATCGTGGACTATTTTGCTGTCTAGGAAGCAAAATTCCTTAACTTCGTCTGTTTCGTGATCCCCAATTATGATATTAAATTTCTCGCTGGTCCCAATTCTGCTACTTCTCATTACTTTTGTCTTTCTTCGATTACGCTCAGTCCATACTCTACACTCATTAGACTGTTAATTTTCTACTCAACACATCCTGTAATTCTACTTCATTTTACTAAGGATATCCCAGGGAATGTTGCCACTGATATTCTTTCACCTCCCCCCTGCACTATGGACCTTGCCGAAGGTGGGGAGGCTTACGCGCCTCAGTGATACAGATAGCTGTACCGTATGTGCAACCACAGCGGAGTGGTATCTGTTGAGAGGCCAGAAAAACGTGTGGTTCCTGAAGAGGGGCAGCAGCCTTTTCAGTAGTTGCAGGGGCAACAGTCTGGATGATTGACTGATATGGCCTTGTAACACTAACCAAAACGGCCTTGATGCCTTGATGTGCTGGTACTGCGAACGGCTGAAAGCAAGGGGAAACTAGAGCCGTAATTTTTTTCCCGAGGGCATGCAGCTTTACTGTATACAATAATGATGGTGGCCTCTTGGGTAAAATATTCCGGAGGTAAAGTGGTCCCCCATTCGGATCTCAGGGCAGGGACTACTCAGGAGGACGTTGTTGTCAGGAAAAAGAAAACTTGCTTTCTATGGATCGGAGTGCGGACTGTCAGATCCCTTAATCGGGCAGGTCGGTTAGAAAATTTAAAAAGGTAAATAGATAGGTTAAAGTAAGATATAGTGGGAATTAGTGAAATTCGGTGGCAGGAGGAACAAGACTTCTGGTCAGATGAAACAGGTTTATAAATACAAAATCAAATATGGGTAATGCCGGAGTAGGTTTAATAATGAATAGAAAAAATAGGAATGCGGGTATAGTACTACAAACAGCACAGTGAACGCATTATTCTGGCGAAGATAGATACGAAGCCCACCCCTACCGCAATAGTACAAGTTTATATGCCAACTAGCACCGCAGATAACGAAGAGATTGATGAAATGTATGATAAGATAAAAGAAATTATTCAGATAGTGAAGAGAGACGAAAGTTTAATAGTCATGGGTGACTGGAACTCAACAGTAGGAAAAGGAAGAGAAGGAAACGTAGAAGGTGAATATGGAATGGGAGTGAGAAATGAAAGAGGAAGCCACCTGGTAGAATTTTGCACAGAGCATAACTTAATCATAGCTAACACTTGGTTCAAGAATCATAAAAGAAGGTTGTATACATGGAAGAGGCCTGGAGATACTGGAAGGTGTCAGATAGATTCTATAATGGTAAGACAAAGATTCAGGAACCAGGTTTTAAATTGTAAGACATTTCCAGGGGCAGATGTGAGCTCTGACCACAATGTATTGGTTATGAACTGTAGATTAAAACTACAGAAATTGCAAAAAGGTAGGAAATTGAGGCGATGGGACCTGGATAAACTGAAAGAACTAGAGGTTATAAAGCGCTTCAGGGAGAGCATTAGGGAACGATTGACAAGAATGGGGGAAAGAAATACAGTAGAAGAATGGGTAGTTTTGAGAGATGAAATAGTGAAGGCAGCAGAGGATCACGTAGGTAAAAAGACGAGGGCTAATAGAAATCCTTGGGTAACAGAAGAGATACTGAATTTAATTGATGAAAGGAGAAAATACAAAAATGCACTAAATGAAGCGGGCAAAAAGGAATACAAATGTCTCAAAAATGAGATCGACAGAAAGTGCAAAAGGGCTATGCAGCGATGGCTAGAGGACAAATGTAAGGGTGTAGAGGCACATCATATCAATAAGGGTAAGATAGATACTGCCTACAGGAAAATTAAAGAGAACTTTGCAGAAAAGAGGACGACTTGCATGAATATCAAGAGCACAGATGTAAACCCAGTTCTAAGAAAAGAAGGGAAAGCAGAAAGGTGGAAGGAGTATATAGAGGGTCTATACAAGGGCGATGTTCTTGACGACAATATTATAGAAATGGAAGAGAATGTGGATGAAGATGAAATGGGAGATATGATAGTGCGTGAAGAGTTGGACAGAGCACTGAAAGATCTAAGTCGAAACAAGGCCCCGGGAGTAGACAACATCCCATTAGAACGAATGACAGCCTTGGGAGAGCCAGGCCTAACAAAACTCTACCTTTTAGTGAGCAAGATGGATGAGACAGGAGAAATACCCTCAGACTTCAAGAAGAATACAATAATTCCAATCCCAAAGAAAGCAGGCGTTGACAGATGTGAAAATTACCGAACTATCAGTTTAATAAGCCACGGCTGCAAAATACTAACACGAATTCTTTACAGACGAATGGAAAAACTGGTAGAAGCCGACCTCGGGGAAGATCAGTTTGGATTCCGTAGAAATATTGGAATACGTGAGGCAATACTGACCCTACGACTTATCTTAGAAAATAGATTAAGGAAAGGCAAACCTACGTTTCTAGCATTTGTAGACTTAGAGAATGCTTTTGACGATGTTGAGTGGAATACTCTCTTTCAAATTCTGAAGGTGGCAGGGGTAAAATACAGGGAGAGAAAGGGAGAGAAAGGCTATTTACAACTTGTACAGAAACCAGATTTCAGTTACAATAGTCGAGGGGCATGAAAGGGAAGCAGTGGTTGGGAAGGGAGTGAGACAGTGTTGTAGCCTATCCCCGATGTTATTCAGTCCGTATATTGAGCAAGCAGTAATGGATACAAAAGAAAAGTTCGGAGTAGGTATTAATATCCATGGAGAGGAAATAAAAACTTTGAGGTTCGCCGATGACATTGTAGTTCTGTCAGAGACAGCAAAGGACATGGAAGAGCAGTTTAACGGAATGGACAGTGTCCTGAATCGATGATATAAGATGAACATCAACAAAAGCAAAACGGGGATAATGGAATGTAGTTGAATTAAATCGGGTGATGCTGCCGGAATTAGATTAGGAAATGAGACACTTAAAGTAGTAAAGGGGTTTTGATATTTGGGGAGTAAAATAAGTGATGATGGTCGAAGAAGAGAGGATATAAAATGTAGACTGGCAATGGCAAGGAAAGCGTTTCTGAAGAAGAGAAATTTGTTAACTTCGAGTATAGGATTAAGTTTCAGGAAGTCATCTCTGAAAGTATTTGTATGGAGTGTAGCCATGTATGGAAGTGAAACGTGGACGTTAAATTGTTTATACAAGAAGTGAACAGAAGCTTTTGAAATGTGGTGCTACAGAAGAATGCTGAAGATTAATTCGGTAGATCACATAACTAATGAGGAGGTACTGAAGATAATTGGGGAGAAGAGGAGATTGTGGCACAACTTGACTAGAAGGAGGGATCGGTTGGTAGGGCATATTCTGAGGCATCAAGGGATCACCAATTTAATATTGGAGGGCAGCGTGGAGGGTAAAAATCGTAGAGGGAGACCAAGGGATGAGTACACTAAACAGATTCAGAAGGATGTAGGTTGCAGTAGTTACTGGGAGATGAAGAAGCATGCACAAGATAGAGTAGCATGGAGAGCTGAATCAAACCAGTCTCTGGACTGAAGAACACAACAGCAACAACTGTTTCACCTTGAATTTCAATCCTACTCTTGAACTTCTCATTTCCGTCGTTCCCAGGCGTGTGGACTCAATAGTAGAAGGAAAAGACTATATCTCCGTCTTATACCCGTTTTAATTCGAGCACTTCGTTCTTGTTCTTCCACTCTTATTGTTCCCTCTTGGCTTTGCTACGTATTGTATTTTGCCTCTCGTTACGTATAGCTTATCCGTGTTTTTCTATTTCGAACGTCTTCGACCGTTGAGCGCTTTTCCCAGGTCGACATGTCCTATGAAAGGGTCTTGATTTTTCTTCAGTCTTGCTTCCATTACCCACTCCAACGTCATAACTGCCTCTCCAGTGCCCTTACCTTTCCTAAGGCCAGTTTGATTGTAATCTGACAATTCGTCAATATTTCCTTACTTCTGTATATCATTCTTGTCAGCAGCTTAGATGCATAAGGTGTGAAGCAGATCTTGCGTAAGTTGTTGCACCTATTTGCTCTTGCTATCTTCGGTATTGGGTGGATAATATTTTTCTGACAGTTGGATGGTAAGTCGCCAGTCTCATACATTCTATACACCAACATGAATACTTGTTTTGCTCCCATTTCCCTCAACGATTTCAAGAGTTGCGACGGTACGTTATCTATCCTTCTTTATTTGACCTTAAGTCTTTCAGAGCTCTTTCAAATTCTTACTCCAATACTGGATCCCCTACGTCTTTCTTATCAACTCCAATTTCTTCTTCTATTAAGTCATCAGACAAGTCGTCCACTATACACGGTGTTACAAAAAGGTACGGCCAGACTTTCTGGAAACATTGGCTCAAAATGGTTCAAATGGCTCTGAGCACTATGGGACTTAACTTCTGAGGTCATCAGTCCCCTAGAACTTAGAACTACTTAAACCTAACTAACCTAAGGACATCACACACATCCATGCCCAGGGCAGGATTCGAACCTGCGACCGTAGCGGTTCACGCGGTTCCAGACTGTAGCGCCTAGAACCGCACAGCCACCCCGACCGGCCAGGAAACATTCCTCACACACAAATAAACAAAAGATGTTATGTGGACATGTGTCCGGAAACGCTTAATTTCCATGTTAGAGCTCATTTTAGTTTTGGCCCCATGTTCTTCCACCTACGCTCAATGGAGCACATTATCATGATTTCATACGGGATACTCTACCTGTGCTGCTAGAACATGTGCCTTTACAAGTACGACGCAACATGTGGTTCATGCACGATGGAGCTCCTGCACATTTCAGTCGAAGTGTTCGTACGCTTCTCAACAACATATTCGGTGGCCGATGGATTGGTAGAGGCGGACCAATTCCATGGCCTCCACGCTCTCCTGACCTCAACCCTCTTGACTGTCATTTATGGGGCATTTGAAAGCTCTTGTTTACGCAACCCTGGTACCAAATGTAGAGACTCTTCGTGCTCGTATTGTGGACGGCTGTGATACAATACGCCATTCTCCAGGGCTGCATCAGCGCATCAGGGATTCCATGCGACGGAGGATGGATGCTTGTATCCTCGCTAACGGAGGACATTTTGAACATTTCCTGTAACAAAGTGTTTGAAGTCACGCTGGTACGTTCTGTTGCTGTGTGTTTCCATTCCATGATTAATGTGATTTGAAGAGAAGTAATAAAATGGGCTCTAACATGGGAAGTAAGCGTTTCCGGACACATGTCCACATAACATATTTTCTTTCTTTGTGTGTGAGGAATGTTTCCTGGAAGTTTGGCCGTACCTTTTTGTAATACCCTGTATAGACCTACAGTGTAATCGCACCACCTGTTCCCCCTTTCCTCTGCTTTAACAGTGGAATTTCCATTGCACTTGTACTTTTAATTTCGCCAAAGTACGTTCCGACTTTTCTGTAAACTGAATCAGTTCTTTCGACGAGCTTTTCTTTTTCGACCTCTTCTCAATTTTCCTGCGACCTTGGGTGCGCTTCACATCTCACTTATTTCATTCCTAGAATATTTGTATTGCGTTATTGCTGTGTTTCCCCAGTAATTTGTGTACTTCATCCGTTCGTCGATCAGTTGAAGTGTTTCCTATGTTACGCAACATTTTTTCAGAGTTACCTTCCTTATATGTATATTAGTCTGCTCCATGTCTGTGATTGCCTTTTTTAGAGATGTCCTTTCCACTGAACTGCATATTCTGGTCTTCCTTATAGCACTATCCTGAGCCTTAATGAATTTCAGAAGCGTCTCATCACCTTCACGATATCAGTGTCCCACTTCCTTCCACATTGGTTCTTATGTATGATTCTCTTAAAATTCAGTACGATCTTCATCTTTACTAAACGACGACCTGAGTATCTACTCCTAGGCACGCCTTACAATCCAATATTTGATTTCTGAGTCTCTATTTAAGCATGATGTAATCCAGCTGGAATCTTGCTGTGTCTCCAACTCTTTTTCAAGTAGAGCTCCTTCACTTGGGACTGTGACCAGAGTACTCCCTGTGGACATGTGGAATTTATTGAAGAATTAAGTGAGTCTTTGCTATCCCTCATTCCTGCTGCCTCTCCCGTATTCTTCCATAAGACTTTCCACTATCCTTCCACTACAGCCGCACTGCAGTCCATGGCTGTTAGATTTTTATCTCCCTTTAAAAATTGAATTGCTCGTTCAACATCCTCATAGACACGTTCTGTCTCTTCCAATTCTACTAGCCACATCAGCGTGTATACCTGAACTATTGTTGCTGCCGATTTTGACGAGAACAATGATATCACTTAAACTGTACACAGTAGGTCACCTTTCTATTCATAACGGTTCCTACTCTCGTTATGCCATTTTCTGCTGCTGTTGATATTACCTTATATTCATATGTCCTCAAAACTGTTTTCTTTCCATTTCATTCTGATAACCCCAGTATATCTAGACTGAACCTTTGCACTCCCCATTTTAACTTTTCTAGGTTTCCCACTACGTTTAAACGTCTGACAATACATGCTGTGGCTCGTAGAATGCTCTCTCTTTTTTGGCTATTGAATCATTTTCTCATAGTGAGCTTTTACTTGGCAGTCCCAACCCTGACATATGGATGGGTGCCAGTCCAGGATCTTCTGGGAATGAAGAGATCATCATGACACTTCTTCAACTACAGGGCACATGTCCCGCAGATGAAAATGATGTTTCTTTCATTCAGTGGTTTTCATTGTCTTATCACGACCTTCCCGTCGATCATCTCTGATTGTTCTGCCTTTTGGGAGAAATTGCTACACCAAGAGCAAGTGAGTGACCTGAAGCATTTTCTGCTCCTGTCCCGTCTCTGACAAGGCCGTTGGCAGAGCGAGAGGGCCTTCTTATGCCAAAAGTCTTCGGCCACCATTGATGACGATTTTTATTCAGAATTTAAGCAGTAGCTGGATTCAAACCCTATAACCACGACGTTTTCATTACTACTCAAAGTCGCTACCCATAGACGAGATCCTATAGAGCGAATGACAGCACTTTTGCCGAAATAATATCTGGCAACAGAAAATGATTATCAGATACATGATGTACGATTATCGTTTGTGGGAACCGATAATCAGGAATAACGAAGTGAATGAGAGAGGTATACCGAGTTGTTTGAACATATTCTCAATGCCCAAAAGAGCATTAACAGAAGAACAATATTCAAACTAATTCACAGTTTACCATAAAAAAGTTACACATACACACGACACAGACCCACTTAGACACATACACACACGGTGAAACACTTTCCCATTCCCAACCTCCCTCCATCCCTATCCTAATACCCAGCTCTACCCCACGCCTCTTGACTACACCGAAGAATAGCCCTAAAGCATGTAAACAAGATTATGCGCAGTACAGGTTATGTGCAAAGATGTGTTTAAGTGTGACACATCAATTGCAAGAAAGTGCATTATCTACATTTAGTACTAAGGTTGGAACTTAAATAGTGGTAACCATTTATTCACAGCCAATACAAAAGAGTTACATGTTTGCACCTGATACTATCCTCCAAAGTAGTCACCAGCGTTGCGTAGAAGCCGTTGCCAGCGATGTGGAAGGCGTAGTATACCGTTAACAGAGGCTAATCTGTTGATGGTGTGAATTGAGCGGTGTACTGCCTGTCGAATCTCTGGGACAATTCTGAAGCGAATGCTACAAAACCAAAACTGAAAGGCCAGTCCAACGAATGGCGTCATTATGGGTCGCTGCGAAGTTGAAAGTACGTCAGAGCCCCAGTATGGTGAAAGTTATGATGATTCTCGTGTACGACAGTGATGGTGTTATCCTAACACATTACGTTCCTTCACGGCAGACCGTCATTGCACAGTATTACTGCTTGTTTTTTGAGCATCACCTGCGACCAGCTTTGCGAGAGAAGCGGCGACATTTTCTGCACAACCCATCCATCATTTGGCACGACAATGAGCGGGCGCAAACAGCGCAAGCTGTGGGCTGCTCTGTTCGGTCGGCAAGACTACGAAGTACTGTACCATCCACCATACTCCCGGACTTAAGTCCTTGTGACTTTGGTTTCATTCCGAAGTTGAAGGAACCATTTCGTGGCATTCGCTTCAAAGCTGTTCCAGAGATTCGACAGGCAGTAGACAGCTCCATTCGCACCATGAACAGAAGAGGTTCTGCTAACGTTATACTACTCTTCCACATCGCCGGCAACGGACTCTACACAACGCTGGTGACTACTTTGAAGGACAGAAACAGGAGCAAACATGTAACTCTTTTGTGTAGGTTGTGAATGCATAGTTGCCACTATTCAAGTCCCAACCCTCGTATGTATACAGGAACAAATGGACGTATGAATATATAGAAATAAAAATATAGGTTTTAGTCTTACATTTTCTACGTTTATTTTTCAAACTAACGTATTTCAGCTTGTAATCACTTTGTTAACTTCAGACACGTTTTCATCATTTAACACTCCAATCGCTATGGTACATGTTTAAATTTATAGAAAAAGTTTTGTCCCGGACCAGTACAGTACCTAGATATTTGTGTGCCTGAAAGATACTAATACTTAATATGAAATTTTGATTAAGTTAGTCTTATTATACATGTAACATGGCTCCATTAACAATCATTAAAGAAATTACAGGAAGCGTACCAAATAAAGAACGTGTTCTTTTCAAAATGTGAAAACAAAATGTATTTAGAGAACTGTTTCGGTAATTTTTTTAATGAAATTTGCAGGCAACGTAGATACACACATGTCAGTTGGACAACTGAATGACGATGGGTGGTACGATTAGCTGTTAAATGGAGAACCCAAAGCAGAGACAAGTGATCCATCTGCGTCAACGACGTCTGATCCAGGGGAGACGACGACAGAAGATCCAGACGTGTCGACACCGCCGGACACGGCGGCAGCTCGGTGCTGACTGTGGGGGCGATACTCGTCACGCTGGTGGTCTCCTGGGGCCGGTAGGGGCGACCCCAGCGGTGGCGCGCTCTGTTGCCAGCTCTGCTCTCTCCATCACCACGAGCACCTGTGAAACCCTGATAACGCTACTTTCAGAACATTCATAGAAAGTCTCGTGCCCTCAATAAACCCTCTTGAATTCTGACCTGTATCTCTGCAGGCTCCTCAGGAAATCTTACACCTGCGCTTCATTTCAAATATTGTAAATAACTACTATTTAACGAAATATGTTTTTTATACATTAATGTCTACAGTCTTATAGGTGTGGCCACCTTTACTACACTTTTCAAGTGCCAGTCACTAACATTCTGATAGAACTGGTTTTCTTTCAAGGCATGTGAGGTGTGTGCCGCTTACCCTTGAAAATTAACGGATGAAATGACTTTTCCAACTTTTTATTTCTTTCTATTTCTATAGATTCCTTTTTTATGACACGAAAATTTCAATTCCATTAGTGCGACTAATTCAGCAGAATATGCGTGTGATTTCCACTGCAAGAAGTAAGGCAGGCTTGCTAATACTGTGCGTGACCTAGTCGCCTCACGCACTAAGCACACAACTGCATTCCAACTGAGAAGGGCGGAGGATAAGATGAAAGCTCACAGCCATAGATTTACAACTATGTAGCCACCACTAAAAAGAGACGTGTAGCTTCCTATGCTTGTTTAAACCGCTTTCAAGGAAAAATATAAACTGTGTAGTTCCCATTACCATACTATAATTCTTTATAATATTGATAATATTTCCCGCCATATCCCCTCTTTTCTCAGTTCAGTAATGGTATCACACACTGTAAATAAAAAAAAATCTATCTTTCTAAACTGAATTTATTTGTATGTATCAAACATGTATCACTTACTCATGTTAGGCATCTTGAATGGTATGTAATACAAAGAGAATTATTTAATTATACCCGTTTCGAAATGAGATTACTAGTGATTCATGGTTCATTTCAATGTCACTGTTTCAGTTTACAAATAAAAGATTGCAGTTTTTACATAAACTGATTTTTATGTGATGATACCTACATTTTCTTTTAAAAGTCATTTCCTACGTGTAGTACCTTTGGCCTCACACATAATGTAAACGCTTTAGCAATATCTGCCATGCATTGCCGTAATTTCAACCATCACTATTCTGCTTCCCTTATTCTCTAAACTACACTACCCACAGAGAGGATCAGCATTGCACTTCGCACTCTCAAAAGCTCTCTCCCCAAAACACAGGTCACTAACAGTCCCCAAATGATTAGAGAAATGGAAAATAGTAACTCCTTTGGGACTACTATTGAAATCGCTATACACAGAATGGGGTAGGACAAGGAAAACATAGAAGTGCAAACCCAGAATAGCAGATTCGTTTGTCATTTGAATGGTTACATTACTTTAAGCACCACATCAGAGCATGAATAAATAAATAGGATAATCACAAATATTTCTGACTGATGAGGGGAGGCTAATTAGTTGATTACAGCAATAATCTGCTTTAACGAATGATTTTACCTCAACAAGAGGCAAACATAGTACCTGAATAAATACAAACCAGCAAACAAAAGTTTCCTTTCCTTATAAACGAGAAAATGTTCAAAGGACAACAGCAAAGACATTTATTGTACTATTTAAAAAAACGTCACTTATGACCTTCAGAGGATTTTCGGAAAACTAATCACCTTTCTTTAATGAAACAGGCCCTCAACACAAGGGGGAAACCACTGCCAAAATGAGCATAAAATATACTGAAAATTTTTTCGAGTACCAAACCAACGAAATAGATAAAGGGTGTCGACACGTAAGGCAAGTGCAGTCCCAGTTTAGGCTCAAACCAGTAATTGTGGTTGAATGATTTGGGAGTATTATTGTAATGTAATAATCAAGACAGTACCCTGTGTTTAAATGAGTAGAAAAAACTTAGCTACCTGAAATTCATAACAAGGGTAATACAAACACAGTCTAAAGGAGATAAATAACTTGAAGTAAAACTTCAAATAAGGTTCCACAGATCAGAACATTAAGTGGTATTGCCTCTACTTAAATTAAAATTTATTAAATGGTTCAAATGGCTCTGAGCACTATGGGATTTAACATCTGAGGTCATCAGCCCCCTAGAACTTAGAACTACTTAAACCTAACTAACCTAAGGACATCACACACACCCATGCCCGAGGCAGGATTCGAACCTGCAAGCGTAGCGGTCGTGCGGTTCCAGACTGAAGCGCCTAGAACCGCTCGGCCACACCGGCCGGCAAAATGTATTACCAGGCAGCGCAAACCAGAGCGCGTAGGCAGCCACGAATGCACCTCAAAGGCAGCCAATGAACACCACGGCGGTGCGGAACTGGGACAACTCCCCACGGCCATTAGCTGCTGGAAACCAGGCCGCGAAGCTCAGAAGATTAAATAGGACTGTTAACAAAAACCACTTAGGTGAAACATAGGCCAAACAAACGTGTTAAGGAAATATTAATGACCACCTTCTCGACATGGTCAGCATAAGGCCTCTTAAAATGACGCCAAATTCAAATGTTTATCTTAAGCCAAGTTTACAAAATATTAAGAATACGTAGTAGTGGCGAAAGCAATGTCTCTTAAATCATTTAGCTGAACAAAATTTGATACAGAAAAACTTAACAAATGCCCAGAAAATAGCAGCCGATAGTAATTCAGCCAAAGCATACGGCAAGGTACCTTCTGTGAAGCAAAAAGTTAAGTAAGGAGAACGATTAGTTTATCTTTATGAGATGGCGTCTTACAAACAATGCTTCCTCCGTGGTCTTTGGACGTGGAAATGTACAACACAATTTTAGTGCATATATTAAATACAGGAAATTTCTGTTAAAAAAAAAAACAAAATATACAATAAAACATTGACTGCAAAATCCTTAAAACCCTCAATACCACAATTTAACCAGGAAAATTTTTACCATGGCTTATTGCCGACACGCTTTCCCAGAATACTGCGTCGCAAGAAAGCCAAGGGCCGAATCAGTGGGAAATTCTAACATTAAGATTGACCGCTGAATTTTGTCTTTCACACTGTGTATAGCAAATACAAGTATACTGCAATTAAGCTGTCACTGGTACACAGAAATCCCCAAAACAGGCACATTTATATATACAGCCAAATATTTTACTAATCAGAATAAATCTGAAGCAATATAGCCTTAGCTCAGATAATTATACTGAAACAAATGTTTCACTAAGCCACCAAATCAGGCAATAAAGGTAGGTGTATTGTAGCGTGAGAAATTCTGACCGTAAAGGCACAATGTGGCGGATATTTGATAATCCTGGAAACATCCAATGCGGCTCCCAGCACGCAGTCTCACACACCATGGAATACCAAAGCTGGCCGTCAGAGGATGCGAAAGGAAGAATTTCGTACTCAGCTCAGTGTCGTAACTGCGAATTCACCAGTTACACCAAGCGTTGATACAAACAGAGCTAATGGCCGACTAATCCCATATGTCCGGAACTCAATCCATAATGCCCTCAAGTCCGCTGCTACCCGCTGCCCCACCTACACTGCTCAAGGCCTATTTTAGGACTCGCTCTGCCATAGATAGTCAGCGTCAAGCTGCAATCTATTTGCACTGCCAATAGTAGTGCCAGTGAATAGGGCCTTAAATGAAGTCACGCGAAATCGATTGCGATCCCGCCATGGCTCAACCTCACCACTCAAAGCGAAATACTGCCTCATTTTCAGGATTTGAGGGAAAAAGAGGACAGGCTGATTAGTCTGTTTCACCTGATTAACATGAACATTAAAATTTCCACCAGTAGCTAGAATGCGAGTGAGTAAGTTGACAGGACACAAAATTCTAACAACGGAGCAATGACCCACAAACTGAAGAGCTAGTTTCCCAGTATTTCCATCATTCTGTTCCCCTCCCACGCTATAGTTCCGAACGAAAACCTTACCCCCATATTCCCTCGAAAGGGGTGTCTGCCTTGATTATAGCATCTACCCTGATGTCGATCGACTAAGTCAGTTTTCCTCGTAATCATTTCCCAGTATAGTTTAATCAGGCAGATACACTCAGGCAAAAGTCGTTTATATTCCACAGATTGGCAAGGGGAAATTAAGACGGTAGCAGAATAGAAGAAACGCTGGATCCACCTTAGATGCCTCATGCTGCTCCGAATTGATTCAAGGGAGACAAATAACTCACTTGGTCTGATGCCTTAAGATTCCGGTTAATCCCTCAGGAGGGCTGAGGCTGATAGGGGGTTGCCGTAATATGCTTAATTGCAATACTAAAACCAAAATGCTTAAACTCACTAGAAATAAAGGCGGGAGCATTATCACGCACAAGAGCCTTAGGTAGTCTAAACCAAGAAGAGATATTAGCAAGATGACGAATAGGGAGTGAAGCAGTGACTCCTCTGCTAGGAAGTAACTGAAAAGACCTAGAAAAACCATCCACTATTACTAGAATGTAATGATATCTCCCCCAGCCCAGGGAAGGGAATTTCTGTTGCGTTTACCATTTTTACACAATTCGCATTAGGAAGGCCAGGTAATATGACAATGCACCTTAGTAAGGGTCTTATGAAGACACAAATGACCACCCAACAATGAGGCAAGAGGGTAAACAAATCGTAGCCTCAGGTAACGTATCCATCTCACGACATAAAATACCATTTCTTAAAAACTAACCGGCAACAACATCCCAAACGAACACATGCTTTCTAACAAATCCCAAATTAAAATCCTGATCCTGCTCAATCGTGATATCCAAAAAGAGTTGAGGTATCTCAGTTAAAACATATAGACTGGTGAACCGGTCACCAATACACAGCCTTCAGGTTTTTGAGTGAGGTCATCAAACATGTGGCTACGCACATCAGCAGTCTAATTATTGGAGCACCTTATATGACAAACTCTGAAGGCACATGTACGAACGGTCCACCTTGCCACCCTGCCGGTCGTCCTAGGGCATGTCAAGAACGAAGGCTTTGTTGTCGGTCTCCAAGTCAAATTCCCTATGCTCGAGATAGAATTTAAATTTCTATAGAGAAAATAAGACATCCAATGGCTCTTACTCATAAACCGAGTGCTTAAGTTCCGGACCTGCTAATCTCCTCGAGGCAAAAGCTAAATGGCGCGGCACTGGAAGCATCAGTCTGCACTGTAACTCTCCAAAGTCCGGAGTAGCCAATACATGAGGGTTGTTGAGAGCAGTCTTAGTGGCTTCAAAGGGGGATTGTTGATTCTCCGCATAGACAAATTTTCCTCCCTTTTTAATCAGATTATGAAGAGGAACAGCAAATTGACCCAAATTAGGGACCAATTTCCGAAAATACTTTGGCATACCAATGAATCTGGCCACCCCTTTTTTATTCTTTGAGGGAAGAAATTTTCTCAGATAGGAAGTCCGTTCTTGATCAGCCCTAATGTTGTTGTCGTGGTCTTCAGTCCAAACACTGGTTTGGGCAGCTCTCCATGCTACTCTATCCTATGTGAGCCTCTTTATCTCTGAATAACTGCTGCGACGTACATCCTTCTGAACCTGCTTACTGTATTCATCTATTGATCTCCCTCTGCGATTTTTACCCTCCATACGTCCCTCCAGTACTACATTGGTGATCCCTTGATGTCTCAGAGTGTGTCCTATCAACCGAAACCTCCTTTTGGTCAAATTGTGCCATAAATTTCTTTTTTCCCGAGTTCTATTCAGTATCCTCTATTAGCTACGTGATCTGCCCATCTAATTCCCAACATTTTACTACAGCACCACATTTCAAAAGCTTCTATTTTCTTCTTGTCTATACTGTTTATCGCCTAGGTTCCGCTTCTATACATGGCTACACTCCACACACACACTTTCAGAAAAGACTTCCTAACTCTTAAACCTATATTCGACGTTAATAAATTTCTCATCTTCAGAAATGCTTGTTTTGCAGTTGCTAGTGTATATTCCACGTCCTGTCTACTTCGGCCATCATCACTTAATTTTCTGCCCAAATAGCAAAACTCTAGTCCTCAAATGCCGTAAAAGTAGGTCTGCCTTTCCTTAACCTATCTTACAAGCTAAGTCACAGTGTCCGCATTGCCTCGCATATTCCTATATTTCTCCGGAATCGAAACTCACCTTCCTCAAGGCCAGCTTCTGACAGTTTTTCCAATGTTCTGTAAAGAATTCGGATTAGTATTTTACAACCATGGCTTTTTAAACTGGTAGTTCGGTAATTTTCAAACCCTTCAGCAACTGATTCCATTGTAATTGGAATTATTACATACGTCGATTAGTATTTTACAACTATGGGTTTTTAAACTGGTAGTTTGGTAATTTTCAAACCCTTAAGCAACTGCTTCCATTTTAATTGGAATTATTACGTACGTCTTGAAGTCTGCGGGTATTTCGCATGTCTCATACGTAATGCACACCTGATTGAACAGTTTTGTCATGGCTGGCTCTCCGGAGGCTATCAGTAGTTCTGACGGATTATCGTCTACTCCCGGGGCCTTGTTTCGACTTAGACCTTACAGAGCTCAGTGAAATTATTCTCGTAGCATCTTACGTCCCATCTCATCTTCATTTCCTTCCACTTCCGTGTCTGTAATATTGCCTTCAAGGACATCTCCCTTGTATATACCTTCTATATACTGCTTCCACCTTCCAGCTTTCCCTTATTTGTTTAGAACTGGTTTTCCATCTGAGCATTTGATATTCATAAAGTTGCTTCTCTTTTCCCCATAGGCGTCTTTAATTTTTCCCTAATGAGATATGCCTCTAGATCCTTCCATTTGTTCTAGCCGTTCCTGGTTAGTCATTTTGCACTTCCTGTCAATCTGATTTCTTAAACCTTTGTATTCCCTTTCGCCCGCTTCACTTGCTGCATTTTTATACTTTCTCATTTCATCATTTAAATTCAATTTAAGGATATCTGCTAGGCCTTGTCTTTTTATATATTTGATCTTATGCTGCCTTCATTACTTCACCTCCCGAAGCTACCCATTCGTCTTCTACTGTATTCCTCTCCCCTGTTCTACTCAACCGTTGCCTAATGCTCTCTCTGAAACTCTCAGGAACCTCTGGGTCTTTCAACTGATCGTCGTCCCATCTCCTTAATTTCCTACCCTTTTCCAGTTTCTTCTGTTTTATTCTACAGTTCAAAAGGAATTTTAAAAAAAGTTCAAATCTGTCTGAAATCTTATGGGACTTAACTGCTAAGGTCATCAGTCCCTAAGGTTACACACTACTTAACCTAAATTATCCTACGGACATACACACACAACCATACCGGAGGGAGGACTCGAACCTCCGCCATGATCAGCAGCACAGTCCATAACTGCTGCGCCCAAGACCGCTCAGCTAATCCCGCGCGGCCACAAGGAATAAATTGTGCTCAGAGTCCACATCTGCCTCTAGAAATGTCTCACAGTTTAAAATATCGTTCATAATCTCTATTAACCTTATATAATTAATCCGAAACCTTTCGGTGCCTCCATGTCTGTTCCACGTTTACAGTCTTCTTGTGTCATTCTCACAACAAGTGTCAGACATGATAAAATTATGCTCGGTGCAAAACTCTACAAAGTGGCATCGTATTTCATTCCTTTCCCCCAGTCCATATTCATCTACTATTTACCTTCTCTTCTTTTTCCTACTATCGAATTCCAGTCCCCAACCACTATTAAGTTTTCGTCTCCTTTAACTATCTGCATATTTTCTTTTATCTGATCACACTTTCCTTCAATATCTTCATCATTTGTCGAAGTAGGTGGCATTTAAACTTGTAGTACTATGGTGGTTTTGGGCTTGATTTTGTGTTTATAACCCTGTACACACCCGTTCCTCCTGCCACCGAATTTCATTATCGCCGACTATATCTAACTTCAACCTATGCATTTCCGTTTATAAATTTTCTGAACTACCCGCCCGATTAAGGGATCTAGCATTCCACGTTCCGATCTTTAGAATTCCAGCTTTCTTTCTCTTGATGACGACATCCTCTTGAGTAGTTCCTGCCCGGAGAGCTGAAAAGGGAACTATTTTACCTCCAGAATATTTCACACAACAATATAGACCATATAGTAGAGCTGCACGCCCTCGTGAAAAATTACCATTGTATTTTAAGATCACCCAACACATGGTCCAAAAGTTGTGAAAGAAGTGCAACCCATTTAGCCATGCCAAATGGCAGTATATAAAATTCATACAGAATCCAATCCATACAAAAGCAGTAACGGGCGTAGACTCCTTGCTTAATGCAATCTGATAGTAAGTCTGATTTAAATCATGTACAGTAAAATAGCAAGCACCAGTAAACAATGTGAAATAATTATTGAGATCACGAAAGGGAACTGACTCCAAAATAACTTTTTCATTAGGGGCTCGATAATCGACTGCCGGCCTATAACCATCGCCCTCTCCGTTAGGTACGAGAAATATAGGTGAATCATACGGGGAAGTCGATCACCTAATCATCCCGCAGCATATCACTGGCTTTTCTTTTTAATATTCTCGTCTTAGGGGGTGAGAGACGACACGGACTATACAGTACCAGGATGTCGTCGGCCAGACGGATTTAGTATTAAATTAGGTCTGTTACTCCCAATATATTAGTCAATATATCGGCAAACAGTTGTAGAAGAGCCGTCTCATTCCGAAGGCTCTGCTTTCAAAGAACTGATATTACTGATAAAATGAGAAAAGGTCATTTCCTCAGACGGACGAAATCTAAAGAAAAAGGTATTGCTAGCAAAATCTAAAACCAAGCAAGTCTGTTGAATGAAATCACATCCAAACAACAAGGGAACAGACAAGTTTTTAATGAAAATGAACCTAAGAGGACAAGAAAAATCACAATTAGGTAAACTGGCGCGTACCTCACCCATCAGAGGCAACTCTTGCCATTGGTCACGCAACATCTCTAGGAAGAGGCGCATCTAGGAGGCATCCTACACAAATTACGAAACTTGGAATATCAACCATAGTAGAGGAAGGAAATGAAGCTTCCAGAATCTAGAAGTGCGTAAAGAAGTTCCTGGTTAAGCCCAATACAAACAAATGGAAGAGCACATTTATTAAGAGAGAGAATATGCGCAAAATGAGCCGGTAGTTTACTCGGTAGAGGCTTACGCCGCGCCTTATGGCATCAGATGTTAGGTGTAGCACCACGTCTAACCTGGAATTCGGGCACAACACTGCTACTGGCACCACACTGAAAACAACGTTTATCGGTTAATGAATCAGAAAGCAATTGCTGTTGATTACCATTACGGATACAAGGTTCAGACTGAAAACCTTACCCCAATATCGTCGCTCGTCTGAAAATGTAACTGCTTCAACAGCACCAATGAACTCATTTAACTCAGAAAAATTCGTGGGTTTGTTCGCAAATACAAAACGCGCCACATCTTCAGGTCGCATGCCTTTAAAAATGTTCGAAATAGAGTCATGTGCGGTAACCTTCCTATTCAAACCCGAAATAGCAATGTGAACACGCTCAAGATACTGACTCAATGTCTCGGTAGATGCTTGTACCTACGAATAGTGTACCCGCTCAAGTTCGTTATTGTACGAGTCCTGAGCTGACTTAGAGAACCTCTCCGACAAAGGATAAAGTAAGCAAAGTATCACAGAATGCGATGAGTGCAAGACATCAGCATGAAATTCAAATAGGACAAGTACTGACACCTGTCGAACTTCATCTAAGTAATCAACACATAAATCGGAAATACCACTAAACTATGATTGGGTTAAGTAATTTAGCAAATGCATCAGAGCCCAAACACACAAGACGTCGAGAATCGATCTGTTTTAAATCTAGTGAATGACTGTTGGCTGAACTACGTTGTTCTAAGCTATCCCCTTCACTACCATAATTCAGTGAACCACTCCTAACTTGTAGATCTTTCACTTGACTGACAGCTGCTTAAGCCTCCCTTTGCTGATCACTAAGCTTAAGATAATTGAAATCAGAAAGGCAGTTACTCGAATGAGCCAAATAGGCTTGGATCGTACACAATTGCCTCTAAGTAGGTTGACTGTCTTCCAAAGATTGCAAATTACAAGACACTTCTTCCAAAGCTACAGAAGCAGTAGAAATACCGGCACCTATCCCTCCAACGGTGTCAGGGGCAGCGTGGAAAGATTTATCCAGCGCTGCGCACAACCTGGCCGCCAGTTTCAGGACGCTGTCTTTCACAGAAACGCACCTTAACTTTAATTCATACTACCCGAAATTCATATTCCAAAGGCGATATACTCCTTTAAGTGAAACTTTAAATAGGATTCCACAGACCAGAACATTAAGAAATATAGCCACTATTTAAAATTTGTTAGTAGCCACGCAAACCAGCACTCTAAGGCAATCACGAACGCGCCTCAGACGCTGCCATTTAACACCAAGGCGATGCATAATAGCAACAATCCCTATCCACCCTCAGTCGCTGAAAAACAGGTCCCGAAGCTCAGAAGACTAAGCAGGGCTGTTAACAAACAAGCATACGCCAAACAAACAAGTTAAGCAAATATTAATGGCCTTCTTCTCGACAAGTGTCACCATAAGACCTCTTAACAGTTCGCCCAATTTCAAAAATTTGTCGTTAACCAAACTTACAAAATATCAAGAATCCATAGTATTGGAGAGGGTAACGTCTCTCTGGAAAACTTAATAAACGCCCAGAAAATAACATGTGACAGTAATTTAACCAAATCACATGGAAAGGAACCTTGTGCGAGCAAACAATGTAACGAAAATGACAGGCTTGCCTCTATGACGTGCTACTTAATAACTAGATCTTACAAGCAATACTTCCTTCCGTGGTATTTAGATGGAAATCTACAACACAGTTTTAACACATATATTAAATACAGGAAATTTCTGCAACAGCAGACGAAATATAAAATATAAATTACAGGCAAAATACTTAAAAACACTTAGGATCACAGTTTAACCTCCAAAAATTTTTCCATGGCTGATTGCCAAAACCGTTCCCAGAATATTACGGCACAAGGAAGCTAACGGCCATATCAATGGGAAAATCTAACACTAAGGTTAACCACTGAATTTAGTCTTTCACAATGCGTATAGCCAACACAAATACAATACAATGAAGCTCTTAGTGGTACTCAGATGTCCCCAATACCAGCACAATTATATATACTGCCAAATATTAGACTAATCAGGAATATAAATAAACTGAAATAATGGAGACTTAGCTCAGATAATTTACTGAAAGAAATATTTCAGAAAGCCATCAAGTTCAAGCAATAAAAGCAGGCGTATTGTAGTGTGAGAAATACTGACAATAAATGCACGATGTAGCAGATACGTGATAATCCAGGAAATATCCAGTGCGGCTACCAGCATCACACAGGTATTTTGAAGGAGGTTTTCTTTCGATCAGTTATTCCAATATGGTCTACAAATAAGGCACTTGTAATTCCTTGAGTGAAGACTAACTGTCCTTCCATTAGTTGAAGTTCTGTTAATCTTCTGATGAGTAAGAACTGAAAATGAGAGTTATGTAGATCTTGGTTACTCGTTGAAACTGTTCTCAGAGCCATCTTAGAAAATTTCACGTTCATTTCGACCATTTAAATCGACAGAAAATTGCAAACACAGCCATTACTTCAGACTTTTCTTTTGCAAGTTACGGATCGCTGGATGGTTGATTAAAAAGAAATCTGAAATCTACAGTATCTGTTTAAATCCTTGCCCAAGTTACGGAAAGTAGCAGTAACATTCTAGCAATAGTACAACAGCTCTTTACATTTCATTTGTCCAGTACAAACTAAAACATACCACAAATACATCGCCTAATTGCACGGTCTATGTATTACAGCGTAGTTACGCTACTAATTCTTGGACAAATATAATTATTAGTTTTAGGATCAGCAATTGCCATAATCCAAGTTTATGCCTTCTAAGTTTTAGAAACTCTGTATTTTAGAGAAGTATATTAAACGTGTGCTAACAACTCGCTCAAACCACCCATTTCATCGGTCACAGAGTCAGCCAATAGCAGCACAGAACGCTTACAGCCTAACCTTATTTTGCTACTGAACGTCTGGCATAAGAAGTCACTCTCGTCTGCCAACAGCCTTGTCAAAGGGGGTGGAGGAGCGGGCAGAGCATCCAGGTACTCTTTGGCCCTTGCGGTGGGAAACTGCCCCTACAAGGCACGAGAATTAGAGACGATCAAAGACAATATGATGCATAAGGTGATGGAATTCTCTGCATCAACGACACATAACGTGTATCCATAGGGTATGCTGTCTGAAATGAAAGACTTGTTATGATGACAACTTCTTTGGCAAAAATTGGGACTTAGCGCTGATTAGAGGCTCGGGGAGGAGACCAATGGGAAGTGACAATGAGAAAACGCTAGAATAACCGATGAATCTGCAACATTATACGAGGCGGGGCCTGAAATGTCAGATATTTGAACGTAGTGAGAAATCCACAAAATTTGAAAAGCGAAATGCAAAGTCACAGTCAAGACATATTGGGGAGGGGTGGCGGCGCATCCGGTGAAGTGAAATGGAAGGAAAATATGGATTTCTGGTCAGACGAGTGCCGCCCACAGCAGCTGAAAATGGTGTTACGGGAGGAATAGGAAAGTAGGTCATAGAGTGAGCTACTGAGAATAGATTAGTGATAGGGTTGTTCCTCATCAGCTTCGACAGCAAACCAAAACCTACAACAATAGTACAGGTAAATTCCAAGGTTGCAAACAACAGACGAAGAGACAGAGAATGTACATTAGGTTACTGAATTCACTATGTAAAGGGAAATGTAAATATAGTATCATGGGGGATAGGAAGACGGTCGTAAGAGAAGGAATGGAAGAAAACGTTACGGGACAATATTGGCTTGGCAGTAGGAATGAAAGATCAATCGAATTATGCATAAATTTTAGGTGGTGATAGCGAATACACTGTTCAAGAATCTCAGGAAGAGGAGGTATACTTGGAAAAAGATCTAACACTAGAGGATTCCAGCTGGATTACGGAATGGTCAGATAGAGATACTGGATTGCAAGGCGTAACCCAGGAGCAGACAGGGACTCGGTTGACAATTTAGTAATATTGAAGAGTGGTCTGTAGTTTAGGAGACTCATAGAGAAGAATCAGTGTGGACGAAAGTGCGATACTAAGGAACTGTAGAATGGTGAGACGAGTTTGAAGTTGTGGACAGTGCAGTAAGGAACACTACAGTAGGCAGCTGAAGGTTAGTGATCGTATATGAAAGGGCAATCATTGATGTTACAAGGGTACAAGGAAGATGAATCTGAAGACATATTTGGTAACTAGTCGCTGAAATAAGGAGATATAAAAATATTAAAGAAAATTTAAATACACTAGAGAGAAATAAGAAAGAAGCGCTGGGCAGTCAATGTGAAATAGCTGCAAAAAGACGTGAAGAAGTCGAACAAGAAATGATCGTCGGGAGAATAGACTCACCATAATTTAGAATAAAAAAAGCCCTCGCTAATGCTAACATTAAGAGGAAAGAGTGGACTGAAGGCTTTATGAGGGGAAGAACTTGTCTGATGGCTTAATATAAAACGAAATAGGAGTCGATAAAGAATACATGGGGGATCCAGTATTAGTCAGACAATAAAATGACTTGAGATCCAGTGATGCAGAAGGGACGGATCTAAATTTTTAAATGAATTGTGAGAAGTGGCATCTAAACAACTTTTCAAGTTGGTGCGTAGAAACTGTGAGACGACATATCATCAGACATTCAGAAAAAAAATCATCCGCACATAGCAAGGCCAAATAGGTGAGAAAACTACTGCAGAATCAGCTTAACAGCTCATGCTCCAAGCTGCTGACAAGAATAGTATACCGAAGAACGGAAAAGGAAATTGGGGATGTGTTAAGTGACGATGAGTTTGACTTTAGCTTTAAGAAACGCATAGGGTTATTGTAGCAACATTCTGTTCGATACATTGAAGTCGTTTGTGAAGTGCACATTTGGTCATGAAGATGTTATGCGCTTGGTGCATAAGTTAAGTAAATGGCTGTTTACGTTGCTGTCGCCCTCCCACTGAACTAAAACAGAAGAATATGTCGGAAATGTTCCGATTTCTCCCTTGGAACTTCATTTTCTAGTGTCCACAGCTCCAATCACTATCTGCAAATCACAATATATTAACTCAGATACGAACAGTGAACTAAAAAAAAAAATCGTGATCGGTAAATAAAACCATAGCAACAGGAATACCAACTTGCAGAGTAAAAACGCTACTAACTTACGGAACAGCCTTATGTAAATAGAAAGTAGTGTTGCCGGCCGGAGTGGCCGTGCGGTTCTAGGCGCTACAGTGTGGAACCGAGCGACAGCTACGGTCGCAGGTTCGAATCCTGGATGTGTGTTATGTCCTTAGGTTAGTTAGGTTTAATTAGTTCTAAGTTCTAGGCGACTGATGACATTAGAAGTTAAGACGCATAGTGCTCAGAGCCATTTGAACCATTTGAAAGTAGTCTTGTCGAATAACGAGTAACTTCAGAATTTTTGATGAAGGAAATTTAATTGCATTTGAAGAATTACTTTGTGCACCAGGACGCACACGACCCCCGGGCGTATAACACGTGGCACATTAACACACTTTCAGTGGAAGATTTAAAAGATATGGAGAAATGCTTAAGTTGTGACAATTCTATAAATTCCGCTACACTAAGCCTTGCAAAACGAAGCAGAAAATAGTCAAACATTTGTAACACGTTATCACTGAATACAAAACAGAAAATGACGCCTTGATATACAAATCAAGCAAGGCAGCGTCTTCCCATATGCGACCCATGTCTGTGTGCGCTCAAACTAAACATCCCCAGTGAAGCTTGCGGCGTGTTCGCTCCTGGTTGACCAGCCATAAGCGGCTCATCAAACTGCTTCCTCCTACACTCAAACCTAGTATTTCAAACAAGAGTCATGTTTTATGAGGTCGACTACTCGCTACATAACATATTTTTACAGTGTCTCAAATTTAGAATACACAGAATAAAATCACTTTTGATAGTTACTATAACTTTCAACAGGCTTTCCTTTAATTTTAAGGGAGGTTGTTTTCACTTCACTGTATTCTGAAGTTGTCCTTCCTATGGCCATTTCGTTTTCGAATAGGAAACTGCAGTGCCTGTTTCCGAAGAAGTGCGATGCAATGTTCCTTCGACACGCCCTGATGTACTAAGGAACAAGCACTGTGGCGACTATAACTGCTATGAAAGGCGTGAAATGTATTCCCAGTTGCGAATATAAACCACCTCCAGCTGTATAATGTAATGATGACAGTAAAAATTTATGGCGAACTGGGGCTCGAAACCGGATTTCCCACTTTAATTTTGTTTTGTTCCTTTTTTTAATTTTTTCATAAAATGACAAACTATGTTTTTCGCACCAAATGAAAAATATGCCTCCTCTTCTGCAATTAAGTCTTTTTTTGTTTGATCAGAAAAGACTGAAACTGAGTAGTGCAGTTGTTGCATCAAATTGGGAGCTAAATGCATGGAGGGGACTGACAGAACTTAGTACATAACTGATGACGCAGCAAAATAATGAATAAAGTATGTTGGTAAGAAAGCCATGAAATAAAATCGAATGATAGAATCCGTACCACCAGTAACGTGTGCATTGTGCCCTGGACTGGAAATAAAAACAGCCAAGTATCGTTCCTCAGTTAACATGAAAAATTAAAAAGGAGCAAATACCGCAGGACAGTGCAAATGGTCATGGAGAAACTCTCCCATAACTTTATCAAATGGTTCAAATGGCTCTAACCACTATGGGACTTAACATCTGAGGTCATCAGTCCCTAGACTTAAAACTACTTAAACCAAACTAACCTAAGTACAGTACACACATCCATGCCCGAGACAGGATTCGAACATGCGACCGTAGCAGCAACGCGGTCTGAAGCACCTAGAACAGCTCGGCCACAGCGGCCGGCTAACTTTATCATCCAGATATGACTTCTCATTCTGTCTAAGGAATATCCTACAGTGAATTGTGCACTGTTCTATCATCATCTTTTAATTCTACACTACTGGCCATTAAAACTGCTACACCAAGAAGAAGTGCAGATGATAAACGATTATTCATTGGACAAATATATTATACTAGAACTGACATGTGATTACACTTTCACTCAATCTGGGTGCATGGATCCTGAGAAATCACTACCCAGAACAACCACCTCTGGCCGTAATGTCGGCCTTGATACACCTGGGAATTGAGACAAACAGAGCTTGGATGGCATGGCACAGGTATACTTGCCCATGCGTGCAGCTTCAACACGATACCACAGTTCATCAGGAGCAGTGACTAGCGTATTGTGACGATCCAGTTGCTCGGCCACCATTGACCAGACGTTTTCAATTGGTGAGAGATCTGAAGAAGGTGCTGGCCAGGGCAGCAATCGAACATTCTCTGTATCCAGAAAGGCCCGTACAGGACCTGCAAAAAGCGGTCGTGCATTATCCTGCTGAAATGTAGGGTTTCGCAGGGATCGAATGAAGGGTAGAGCCACGGCTCATAACACATCTGAAATGTAACGTCCACTGTTCAAAGTGCCGTCAATGCGAACAGGAGGTGACCGAGACGTGTAACCAATGGCATCCCATACCATCACGCCGGGTGATACGCCATTATGTTGATGACGAATACACGCTTCCAATGTGCGTTCACCGCGATGTCGCCAAACACGGATGCGACCATCATAATGCTGTAAACAAAACCTGGATTCATCCGGAAAAATGACGTTTTGCCATTCGTGCACCCAGGTTCGTCGTTGAGTACACCATCGCAGGCGCTCCTGTCTGTGATGCAGCGTCAATGGTAACCGCAACCATGGTCTCCGAGCTGATAGTCCATGCTGCTGCAAACGTCGTCGAACTGTTCGTGCAGATGTTTTTTGTCTTGCAAACGTCTCCATCTGTTGACTCATGGATCGAAACGTGGCTGCACGATCCGTTACAGCCACGCGGATAAGATGCCTGTCATCTCGACTGCTAGTTATACGAGGGCGTTGGTATCCAGCACGGCGTTCCGTATTACCCTCCTGAACCCACCGATTCCATATTCTGCAAACAGTCATTGGATCTCGACCAACGCGAGCAAAAATGTCGCGATACGATAAACCGCAATCGCGATAGACTACAATCCGACCTTTCTCAAAGTCGAAAACGTGATGGTACGCATTTCTCCTCCTTACACGAGGCATCACAACAACGTTTCACCAGGCAACGCCGGTCAGCTGCTGTTTGTGTGTGAGAAATCGGTTGGAAACTTTCCTCATGTCAGCACGTTGTAGGTGTCGCCACCGGAGCCAGCCTCGTGTGAATGCTCTGAAGAGCTAATCATTTGCGTATCACAGCATCTTCATCCTGTCGGTTAAATTTCACGTCTGTAGCACGTCATCTTCTTGGTGTAGCAATTTTAATGGCCAGTACTGTAGCTTCTCCTGCCAGTGATGATCCAACTGCACAGAGGGTCCTGAAGTGCATTGCATGAATAACTGGAGACGTATTTTCTGGTAATAAATAATTCAAGAACACTCTTAATCGCAGGAGTGACACAAGCAGCAGCCGACCAATGGTGTAAACACCCAGAAGATGACCCCTACGTCGGGATGAAACCGGTTGGCGGTATTATAACAATAATAAATGCGATTAAGACTGTTCTTGAATTATTTATTAATCATACTAATCGCTGCTTCTCTCCACAACCATGTTGTCCAAAAAGTATTGTCTGTTCTTGAGTTACGTATGATTTTATACTGTCGGTCATGCACATATTTCTAGACGTCCAATGTGTTCTTAGGGCCGTCGTGAAAAAGAAAAAAAAAATACTCCGCGTGTCTGCAAAACCAGGATCAAAAATGGTTCAAATGGCTATGAGCACCATGGGACTTAACTTCTGAGGTCATCAGTCCCCTAGAACGTAGAACTACTTAACCTAACTAACCTGAGGACATCACACACATCCATGCCCGAGGCAGGATTCCAACCTGCAACCGTAGCGGTCACGCGGTGCCAGACTGTAGCGCCTAGAACCGCTCGGCCACTCCGGCCGGCGCAAAACCAGGTCACAACATTAGTGTGGGTAGGCTGGTAATGTGTCTCGTTCGGGAAGAATAGAGTTTTAGGTGCAACATGATTTAGTGTCACTCGAAGAAAGTACACGAACATTATTTTGCTTCACCAAACGTCACACTGCCACCTACGCGACTCAGCTAAGACGGTGTTCATCATTGTCTTGTAGTGAACAGCCGGTGCAAAGTGGTGAACCCGCCATGTGGATCGCGTGTAGCCTCGATCTGTTCATCTGCTTGCCGTTAACCGTAATAAACCACATCGCATTGACGGTGATGGCCAGTGTAACATGATGGATCGTCCACCTCACCACGTTCGAACACAAGTTCGGGTCAGAATGAGACTTTCACACTGCAGCGGGGCGTGCGCTGATATGAAACTTCGTGGCAGAGCACTTGCCCGCAAAAGGCAAAGGTCCCGAGTTCGAGTCTCGGTCCGGTACACAGTTTTAATCTGCCAGGAAGTTTCATATCAGCGCACACTCCACTGCAGAGTGAAAATATCATTCTGGAAACATCCCCCAGGCTGCGGCTAAGCCATGTCTCCGCAATATCCTTTCTTCCAGGAGTGCTAGTTCTGCAAGGTTCGCAGGAGAGCTTCTGTAAAGTTTGAGAGGTAGGAAGCGAGGTACTGGCAGAAGTGAGGACGGGGCGTGAGTCGTGCTTGGGTAGCTCAGATGGTAGAGCACTTGCCCGCGAAAGGCAAAGGTCCCGAGTTCGAGTCTCGGTCCGGCAAACAGTTTTAATCTCTCAGGACGTTTCACAAATTCGGGTGCTTTCTGTCAACCACGTTATTTGGCCACTCGCACTGCATAATACTATAGTCTGCCGGTGCCGTCGCTATTCGTGTCGCTGACAGCGCGAGTCGGACAAAACGAAGGTCTAAATAAAGGACACCGATGTTTGTACAGCGGTGCCGTTGTTTGACGAACGTGCTTACAAATAGAGCGGCCGCCCTCTCTCGGACATGGACAGGCTCAAGTCCTGCCCTATTCAGACATAGTGTAAGCAGGCTGCTTAGGTTTTTATGTTGGTAACGCCATGTAGCGCTCTATATGAAAATCACCGACTGTGCTGTGTGCATCTGTGGCTGGTTTGCATTGTTGGAATATTCGCCATTGCAGCGTTGGGCAGTTGGCTGTTAACAGCGCGTAGCGTTGCGCAGTTGGAGGTGAGCCGCCAGCAGTGGTGGATGTGGGAAGAGAGATGGCGGAGTTGCGCACGCTGTATTGCAGTAGTTCGAGTAACGAAGATTTTTGTGAGGTAAGTGATTTGTGAAAGGTATAGGTTATTGTTAGTCAGGGACATTCTTATGTAGGGATTTTTGAAAGTCAGATTGCGTTGCGCTAAAAATATTGTGTGTCAGTTTAGTGTTGATCAGAATAAGTAAAGAGCGAGAGGTCTGAGTACGTTCAGTTCTGCTCAGCTGTTTGAAAATCAAATAACGTAAGGGGTTTACCAGCACAGTCATTCAATAATTTTGCTAAGGGGTCGTTCAGTAGGATGAGAGCTCGTATGTTATCCTGAAAAGAATACCGGAACTCACAGAGGACCAAAAAGCGAGCTAACTTCATAGGCAGCCCTTAGTAGAATGTCCAGTGCCCGTACTTGATTTGCAGGCAATCCCTGTCCGAACATTTTGTAAAAGTCGTCTGTAGTTTTGAGCAGCGGGTGCGTCGTATATTGTCAGTAAAATCAACGCTGAGGCATTTCTTGGTCACTGAGCAGTAGGGGTGACACTGCCAATAGGCAGCATGACCACGATATTCACAGCCATTGCTTTGGAGATGTTTATACGACTACCCCAGACGATGCCATATGTAGCGACCCATTCCAGTGAGTTACCCGTATCGTCGCCGTTGCGGATCACAATCACCATGTTGTCCGCGCACGCTTTACATCGGGATGTGTGACATCGTAACATCGTACCCGTTAGTAGTTGCCGCAAGCCGCATAATAGTGGTTCGAGGGCCACAACGTAGAACACTGTAGAAAGAAAGCAGCCTTGCCGTACAGATCGACAAATCGTGAGGGTTGGCGAAGGCGTCCGTTGGCGATTACCTTAGAGTTCGTGCCACGGACGAGTCGCATCACCACGGTGATAAAAGGCTATGGATATCGCATATGTAGCTTTCAAATAAGACCCACGTGATAAAGGCTTAACTGAAGTCAACTGTCGCCAACGCACCCTTCAGACATGCCCTCTCTCCGCGATCAAGTCACGCTATTCATTGAGTGCAGTTTGAATGTTATTCTCATCTCCAACCGACGTTCGGTCGGTTGAAAATGTGTAAAATTTGGCGTATACGGGCTTCCAGCAGTCTAAGAAAGATCTTGAGGTCACAAGTCAGGAGCGTCAGCGGGCGGTAATCTTGTATCCGTGACCCACCGGACGGATTGTTGAATAGGTGTAATCATCCACTCCACAAAGGTCGCAGGGAGAGGCACGTCTGCAGATTTTAGTTCGCGAAGTTCGCGACAGATGTCCGTTCATCGGGTGGCCAATAAACGTTTAAATTTCAGGTGAAATTCTAAGGGAAGGCTGTCATTCCCCGTACACTTATTTGCAGCTCATTTACCAAAGGAATCTCTTGCAAAATTTCTTGCAGCAAATACACCTCCATTGCCGGGGTAACAGCGTAGAAGAATCAACTACTAATCCCAATGGATGAGGAGTCTGAGCTGAATAAAGCTATGAATAACAGTCGTGGAACGCATTGCCTACGTATTGTTGTGAGGACAGATGACGATAGTCCTACAGTCAGTTGACTGTATCAACGCTCGTCAGCGGCGTTTAGTTCACGGTCGTTCACTTTCTATTCTGAGTCCTAGATCAGGCTACCGCCACCGCTATGTGTCTTCGCGTACGGGCGATGGCTGAGCCTTAGCGCCGTAAGCTGCCGGAGATGGCGTCATGTGACCACAGTCCCGCCGTACCTTACAACAGAAGTGAACCGTACGTCAGCGCCAAGCTGCGTAATTTCGACCATACCTTATTAACGTTCGTCGCAAGGCCGGTTTAGGGTAGTCTAGCCACCAGCGCATCTTCGTAGGATGTGCACGGAGACGGATTACACACAAATGTCAAATATCCTCAATGGCTTGGCGGAAATCTGGATAAGCCAGGCGAGCGGCGTTTAACTTCTACTAATTCTGGCCAGTCCACACCTGTTGTCGACAAAGGGTGGTGGCCCGTATTTAGGCCGATTGGTTCAGACAGCCAATATTTTCCCAAGTGTCCACCATCTGCAGGTCCCGGATTAGGGTCCGAGTTCCAGGCACGGATTATGTCGAGGCATGTGGTCTCTAGACGCTAGGACGCAATCCAAGTCATCCCCGAACGTTTCATGGTCGTAGCGGCTATGGTAGAGCGGCACGACCTCTTCCGTAAAGAAACATAATCATTCTCGACGTCTGCCCGTTCCATTAGCTATGTATTTATTATTAAGCCTCATACTCAGAACTGTGAGTGCCATTCTTCGGGCCCTGTGGTACAGCGAATGTCGTCCGCCGCTGTACCTTCCTGTAGAAGTATAGCAACGCAGTAACCTTTGAGAGAGGCATGGGACACGCATGCGCTCTAGCCGTACATGCCTGGGAAGTCGTCGACGTATACTTCCTGGAGAAAGACTATACGATGCCAGCAGCGATCAATATGTCCTGAAGCAAGGATAACTTAGTGCGTGTCCGTATAGTGCTGACGTTAATAGTCGCCACACGATACGTTTGTAGTCTGTTCATAACACACGTGTTGGCCATCAGCACAACCGAAAGCAGTGTGGGCTCGTTACGTCAGGGTGTCTCACTGCGATCATAGACAGTAACAAGGGATCAACACTGATGGGATGAAATCACTCGCTTGGTGTCGACGCGACGTGTTATGAATCTTCTTCACAATTGTCCGCCCAATCGCCTTGGCGGTGGATGGGATATCTCAGCTGTGGCTCTTGGCACAACTCCGCCTGACTGGGGGGGTGGTAATTTGTGGGGGATATCTCCAAGCGATCCTGCCTTACAGAGCGGTTGTAAGGACTGAAGACGTCGATAATGCGATCTACAAGGTGTGGCGCGATAGCGACCTCTGTATCCCCGTCACCGCCGTCGAACTGTCCACACTCTTTTTCAGACGTTCGCAGCAGACAGTCGTCTGACGGAGCTCGCTGCCGTTTCTTGTGTCTCCACGGAGAACGCTGTTCGTAGACGTTTGTTCCAGTATCGAATGTGGGTAGATCTCTGCAACTGTTCTGTTCTCGGGAAGAGAGGATGTATCGGCACCACCTACGTGTCAGTGTACATCTTCTCATCTGCACCCCCCTGCAAAGTCAGCCGTTGAGTGTCTTCTGAATGGGGCGCCGTCATAGTGGATGAGTCCAGTACTTCTGACTCCACCATGTTCGTCCTGTCGGGAGCGTCTGCCTGATGAGTACGGTCGTCTTCGGATGGGGCGGCGTGCGTGTAACAGCCGCGTGGTTGAGGGGGAGGGTCGTGACCGTAGGAGAAGTCACAGTTTCACCAGTCGGGATATGAGTGGTCCGCTATTGTAGGCATGCCGACCCGTTATGATCTTCTTGGCCACAACCGGAGTAATTGGATGGTAAGTACACGGCTGTCCTTCGAACATAGTAATCGCCCTACTGCAGCCGATGACAAAGAAGAACGGCATGTATTTTGAAAGCTAAATTTTAATCTGTCGTACTCCGTTGACGATTGGGTATGTTGAAAAATTGGTCTACTTTTCGGCCATGTGGTTAACTACTTTGCCATAACGTTGGAAATCCGAGGTGATGCTGTCCGCTGGTACTTCGATCGGGAGTTCGTAATCTCGTAGCGTACAGAAGACGAGTTCCACGTGGTCGATAGGGCATGCCCCAGTACAGCTATCGGATTGTTTGAATTTGCGATTGTTCGTATTTGCACACACGATTCTGTTTCACAGATCTTCACTGACTAACTTGACGTAAACGACACTGCTCGCAATAGAGAGGTGGACACCGATTATGTCCTGCGAATCAGTGTTAACGTCAAACTTCCTGATAGATTAAAACTGTGTGGCGCACCGAGATTGGAACTCGGGACCTTTGCCTTTCACGGGCAAATGCTCTACCA
This sequence comes from Schistocerca piceifrons, assembly GCF_021461385.2. NCBI lineage: Eukaryota > Metazoa > Arthropoda > Insecta > Orthoptera > Acrididae > Schistocerca > Schistocerca piceifrons. The sequence continues at coordinate 250,443,468 of NC_060144.1, forward strand.
ACTGAGCTACCCAAGCACGACGCACGGCCCGTCCTCACAGCTTTAATTCCGCCAGTACCTCGTCACCTACCTTCCAAACTTCACAGAAGCTCTCCTGCGAAACTTGCAGAACTAGCACTCCTGGAAGAAAGGATGTTGCGGAGACATGGCTTAGCCACAGCCAAGGAATGTTTCTGGGATGAAATTTTCACTCTACAGCGGAGTGTGCGCTGATATGAAACTTCCTGGCAGATTAAAACTGTGTGCCGGACCGAGACTCGAACTCGGAACCTTGAAATTTCATTCGTACTTGTAAAGGCACATGTTCTAGCAGCACAGGTAGAGTATCCCGTATGAAATCATGATAACGTGCTCCATTGAGCGTAGGTGGAAGAACATGGAGCCCAATCAAGACAACACCAACAATGCCCCCAAACGTTCACAGAAAATCTGTATTGATGACGTGATTGCACAACTGGGTGCGGATTCTAGTCAGCCCACACATGTTGATTGTGAAAATTTACAATTTGATCACGTTGGAATGAAACCTCATCCGTAAAGAGAACATTTGCACTGAATTGAGGATTGACACATTGTTGGATGAACCATTCGCAGAAGTGTACCCTTGGAGGCCAATCAGCTGCTGACAGTGCCTGCACACGCTGTACATGGTACGGAAACAACTGGTTTTCCCGTAGCACTCTCCATACAGTGACGTGGTCAACGTTACCTTGTACAGCAGCAACTTCTCTGACGCTGACATCAGGGTTATCGTCAACTGCATGAAGAATTGCCTCGTCCACCTGCCACAGACTGCACACAGCACAGTCAGTGATTTTCATACAGAGCGCTACGTGGCGTTACCAACATAAAAACCTGAACAGACTGCTTACAAAACTACAGTCTTGGATGATGTTAGACTCTTTATTGTGTGACCACTATGTTCTTACCAGACTTATCTGATGTCAAATACAGTATTTCATGATAAATTAATTTTTATAACTTATTTATGATTACTGCCACCAACATGTTTATACGTCTTCCCAGACAATGTGTCGCCTTACATCGCCCTCAATGGCGGGAGAGATGAGCCCTAGGGCCACCCTTTATACATATACAGGCGTCATCATTGACCATTAATATCATTACTTTAGTACATTGTTTGTTTGTCTTTCATTCAATTTGTGCATATATGTTACACTATGCCCCTTTCGTAGGCAACAGTCTTGTCGCAGTGGATACACCGCTTCAGGTCAGATCACCGAAGTTGAGCGCTGTTGGGCTGGTTCAAATGGCTCTGAGCACTATGGGACTTAACTTCTGCGGTCATCAGTCCCCTAGAACTTAGAACTACTTAAAACTAACTAACCTAAGGACATCACGCGCTGCCACGCGCTGTTGCCATTTATCGGGGTGCACTCAGCGTCGTGATGCCAACTGAGGAGCTACTCGACCGAATAGTAGCTGTTCCGGTCAAAGGAAACCATCATAACGACCGGGAGTGCGTTGTGCTGACCATACGCCCCTCCTATCCGCATCTTCGTATGAGGATGACACGGCGGTCGGATGGTCCCTATGGGCCACTTATGGAGTGCATGCTGGTTGATACTCACTCTTTTTTCTTTGATTTATGATTGCATTTGTACCAATTATGACGTATGTAGTCTACTCATGCAGAAATTTATTGGGCCTGTACCACACCTATCTTACCCTAATCTGTGTACAGACCGACGCTAAATTCTAGAGGTAAGGAGGGATCAATGAAAGGTGGCAAACTTTATGGGCTATGCACTGGGGGTGTAACGCCCACATCAATCGCCACTTTGCATTTTTGAGTATTAATTAGGGCAGTAAAGGCGAATAGCTCGGAGATGACTAAGGGATCAACAATGAGAATGTACTGCACTGCTTTAAGTGCTAATAATTTTTGTGGATAGAGTTTCGTGCGGGATTGTACTCAGGGTGCTAGTGGCGGGAAGCCAGCAGGGTGAATTTTGCAACCTCCAGCACCCCAGGAGGTGGTTGTTGGCACTGCCAGTTCAATCTCCGGCGGCAGGGCTTTTATGCCATCCGACAGGCAGGCGTCACTTCCGGCAAAACACTGCAAGGCAAGTGGAATGTCTGTTCAAAGTGAATAACGAATGGAGACGCTGTTTCCCCCCCTCGGCGTGTCGCCCTGGGCTCACGAAATCGTCGCAGGCGACAATACCAGCAAAGAAAGTACCTCCACGAATCCCCCATTCCATATTTTTTTAAAGTGATACAGAGGAGGTGAATGTGTCCGGTTACACACTGGCGCCAAGATAGGGTCTGGAAATTTTTTCAACGGGCGGCGACTCCCACAGCTGACCGCGATTGGTCAGATCGACGTGACGTAAGCGATGTTTCCCGCGCACTCATTGGTGAAAAACAGTTGCGTTTGGACAGCCACAGCAGTGGAGCGGCACGCCGTACTAGACTTTTGGTAGAAATAGGTGACTTGCGTTTCAGGTCTGTTGGATATGGACACAGTACTCTGTACCGGACGATAATTGTGGAGTAGGTGTGTACCTTATCCGGAACTACGGATAATTTCGCGGAATTGTGTCGTATGTGTGCGCCGCTGTAGTTGCAGAGGCATCACACCTGGTTGGTATCACAAAACGATGAGAACAGCCGGCTGGGGAAGCTGTCGTGAAGCAGATTAGCAGAATAGGTAATTTACGCAGCTCCAGCAGTAACACGATCAGACTCATAGAAGTTAAACTGGTGGCCATTGAACGACTGAGCATCGCAGCACATTCTAACATTATTTCTATGATTTGATACTGATGGAAAGAACGTGGCCTAGAATCTTGTGCCCTCGTTCAGTTAGAGGAAAGTGCCAATCCACATTGATAGGTTTTATAGTTGTAGATTAGTGTTATATTCCTTCCTCTTTATTAAGATATTAATTAGTACACTCTCAAGAGGCATCACCTCATTAATTCAATTTGATAGTATATGTATTCGTTAAATGGAATTAATCTGATTATCTTTCCTGATATTTCAGACTACCTACATTGTCACACCAACCCTATCCTACAACCTAGTCAAAAATTTTGGTGGGGTTAACTTGATGTTAATAATTTACATCCATCACTACTTCCTATGAGACAAGCGACCTAACTCAATCTGATTCTTTAACAGTGGCCTGTACTGCATAGTCAAATGTTACTACGCGCACAAGAATAGGAATGGGGGGGTATTTCTAATTGAATTGCGAGTTCAGTAAATAGGTCATTTGCATATCGCCCCATGACAGCAAAGGAAACTCGGAGGTTGCTTCCCAAGGTACCCAAATCACAAATAAAAAATAATAAATTCTTTGTTCCTATGCAACAATATAAATAAAACCACCGAAGGGAGCGAAGCAATGTTAAGTTTTTAAAACCAAAATGAAATCATTATATCTGTATACCTTAGGCCGGTGTTATACTATCATATTTCTTTGTCAAAGCTGATGTGTCTAATATTTATGTCAAAAAAATCTGATGGTGTAATTGGGAACTTTGTCAGATCTCGCCTGTAGTCAAATAAATATGACCAAATCTAGGGCCTCACAGTAGATTTTGTTGTGTTGGCAGAAGAGCCAACACCGTGTTACTCGTGGAGGCCGAAAAGCACGCGATTTAGCTCACGCAGGTTGGCGTGAGGAGGGAAGGACTATACTTACGTGAGGTCTGGAACATGACAAGAAGTTAGAATTCAGAAAGCGGAATTAATTAGTTTGATACTTAACTTTAATCCATTAATGATGAACGTCGCTCTTGAAGGTACATGATTCACAATATCAATATCAATAGTAACTGAATATGGCGCCTTGCTAGATCGTAGCAAATGACGTAGCTGAAGGCTATGCTAAACTGTCGTCTCTGCAAATGAGAGCGTATGTAGGCAGTGAACCATCGCTAGCAAAGTCGGCTGTACAACTGGGGCAAGAGCTAGGGAGTCTCTCTAGACCTGCCGTGTGGCGGTGCTCGGTCTGCAATCACTGATAGTGGCGATACGCGGGTCCGACGTATACTAACGGACCGCGGCCGATTTAAAGGCTACCACCTAGCAAGTGTGGTGTCTGGCGGTGACACCACAGATTTCATCATAAAAGTCGTTCGTCTTCTGTTCAGTGCAATGTGAAATGTAATCGCTTGGATCGCTAGCGTCGCTACAGCTATTTTTCGTCTATGTAGTGTGTTTGCAAACAAGTCTTTAAAGTTGGTTTGTTCCTTCGACTCTTTTTTATTTTTTTTAATAAACTCGCTTCGACTGTGGTGGGGGTTAGCAAGGGGCACGGTGCGTGCTATTAATTATGTGTTCATGGGCAGGTGAAATATGTAGCAGGTGACTTCATGTCCACAATCGCAGCTACAGCTAACCATTTCTACATCAGGAAACATCCAAGCAGCTTTTTAACGAGGCGGAATAGAGGATGTGGTCACACTCTGAAACAAAAAATTCTTTCTTAGCTTTCCATCCTAGTTTGTCTATTTTTGAACTCTGTTTCCCACAAGTTAAAACGCGTTCATCTATTTCGTACCATGTATTAATTTTATATTTGCTGAAACACTAATTCCATTAATTAAATTTAAAATTTACAAATAGTTCTTCCTGCCCATGTAGTGTACAAAACTTTTATTTACCTTCACATATACCCCCTTCAGTACTTTATAAATCACTTCACATGTGTCTGGAATCATTTTGATAAACGTGCAATGTGATATTTGAGTGCTGTGTTGTAAACTAAAGCAGCTCTCTCATGTATTAAGAAACCGCGTGTTGCAAATACACACACAGTGCAATTTTGGTGCTAGAAACTGCAGCGCGTAATAACAAGATGTCGTCCCCATCTTGAAAACTGACGGAAAATATGACGGCAGTGTAATACCCCCTTATAGCGCCATGTCGAAGATTTTTGTCAAAGAAATTTGACGAATGTTTGATCTTATTTCTTTGTCAAAGAAATATGATATTGTAATTACGGCTATAGACAATTCACTATTAGTTTGTGTTCGTAAAGATAAGATTTTGGCGCTTAATTCTGCCTCTGGTGTAAATTTCTGAAAATATATTTGTCACTAAGCTAAAAAAACTAAAAGTGCCATCTGTTGGTTTTCTGGTTTACTGCGCTGTGATGATTAAATCCTGAACTTGTAAGCTAAACAGACGATTTTAGATACCTTTTCCTTCCGTGATCTGGTTTGGATGATTACTCTTAGTTACGCTCGAGACACCTGTGTAAACTCTATGAAAATTTGTCATGCAATTTTGGAGATCAGTGTATCCAGAGAAACAGACAAATACGACAGTTTTAGATAAAATTTTAAACCACTATATCTTTTTATTTCATCATTCAGTTTTGATTAAGTAAAGCCTGCATTTGGCCGAAGCTACACTCAATTTCCAGAATGAGATTTTCACTCTGCAGCGGAGTGTGCGCTGATATGAAACTTCCTGGCAGATTGAAACTGTGTGCCCGACCGAGACTCGAACTCGGGACCTTTGCCTTTCGCGGGCAAGTGCTCTACCAAGTTTGGAAGGTAGGAGACGAGATACTGGCAGAAGTAAAGCTGTGAGTACCGGACGTGAGTCGTGCATCGGTGGCTCAGATGGTAGAGCACTTACACTCAATTTACCTGCAAAAATCCCATAAAAATTTGTTTCGAATTTTTTGCAGATTAGTTAGTTCAAACAGACAAACAGACATACGTAACAGTTTTACATTTTATTACAGGCATAGAATAACACATGCAATACAACAACAAAGAAAAGCAAACATTCCTTTTGTGTGAAGTTATTAGTTATCAGTGTAGTGGCAGTTAATTCCATTTTTATTTTTGGAGCATTATTACATACAATAAACTTAACAGCTTAAAGACATCGTTACGAATTAGTTAAAATATTCCATTGGTAGCTCATTGCTAGAGTATATTTGAGCTAGGGTCTGAACCGAGTCTTTAGCTGTCCTCGGTCGCGCATCATCATTGAAGTCCACGTAGTAGAGTCCAAATTTGGCCCTGAAACAAAATAAGAGACAAATAACTCTCAAAGATAATCAAATCTCGCCGTTACCACGAAAGTAGACAAGAATCAAGTCAGTGAAGAAGTCTCAGAAACTGAGAGAAGGTCAATTTCTTCGCTAAGGTCGCCAAGATTCCCGATTACTGGTTTTGGTAAGCATCATTGCTGTCTTAAGACCTCGATGAGAGGTTATTACGTGTCTCCTGTACCAGCTGTACAAACACTCTTTCTAAAACATTGCCAGGTATGTGAGGGACGAGATGAACGACGCATCGACAAGTCAGGATTAAAACAACAGTATACAGAATAGTTTTAAACCTGACTTGCCAGCGCACCCCTCCTCTCATCCCTCACATACCTGGCAAGATTTTAGAAATAGTATTTGTACATCTGGTATAGGAGACATGTAATAAACTTTTATCGGCGTCTGAAGTTGGTAATCATGCTTACCGAACCCGGTAATAGAGGATTATTTACAAGTGATCTTGGCTATGAAGTTCTCCTTCTTTCAGGTAATTAATACAGATTGCTCCTTACCACTCAAGATGAGTAAATTAAAGACTCAAAAAGTTTTGTCCTGTGTATTAAGAAGAAAGAGGAAGGAAAGCGTGTTGCATAACCACGTCATAAAACTGCGGTTTAACAGAATATCGATGGAAATGTCGGTGTAAGTATCGAAGCAGACAGACAGAACTTACGTGTATCCCCATGACCACTCGAAATTGTCCATGAGGGTCCAGGCTGTGTAACCGAAGATATCGATGCCATCTTCGTTAATTGCCTTCAACATCTCCGCCATATAGCTCTGAAAGCAGTAGTGAGAAAATTCAACATATTTTCGTCGTTTTAAATGACATTTTTCCTTCTTAATGTAATACGACGTACTTTAAATTAATGAATATGAAGTTGAAAAGGAAAAAATAGTTGCGAAGAACTAAGAAAAGATTGTCATAAAGTTTTACGATCATAATTATACAGACAGTGGAGGAGTTCCTAGATAGTAGCGCACAGTATGTCATTCATAACAGAGAGTTATCTTCAAACACAAACAGGTGTACCCAAAGGGAGTATTGTAGGACCACTACTATTCACGATATATAGTGTATAGGTACAGATACTTCAGATATTTCTATTTGTACAGTCGTATTGCACCACTAGGTGGACTACACCTTTTAGCGTCCATGCATCCACCCTTCAACACCCGACCTGTTACCCATGAGAAAATAAACGTTAATGACTTGCACTTGCCAGATGTACTTGGAGGTACTAAACAACCGAAAAACATATAACCTGTAATTAGTAATATGCAAATGACGTAAGTGCTGATGTAATATTATTCGGTACACTATCCTCAGTCACAAATACAAAAATGTGCACTGATACCTTGTACATAAATGACCTAGAGGATAACATCAGTACTCCCGCGAGGTATTTTGCAGATGAATACAGCCAAGACGAAAAGCTATAAAACTGTAGCGAAATGCAGTCAGACCTGAGCAGGATCGACGCTTGATGCAGGGATTGGCAATTGACCCTCAATAATAACAATAATTAGACAGAAATACTCATTATTGTACAAAATACTTTATTCCGAGATTATATACGACCGGTTCCGCAATATTACAATCGCATATTGAGGGAAAGATTACAATAGCGCGAAACCGCTAACTTGTTATCTTCGAATAGAGTTTTTTCAGTCATCCGTCTTGTGACAGGTTTAATTTGACTTCCTCTGCGGTTTTTACCCACTTCTGCTCCAATTTTAACCACAGAAGTTATTCCGTGATGTCTTAACACGTGAACTACCATCTTGTCACCTCTTCTTGAAAGTGTTTTCCATATATTTCTTTCCTGCCAAATCTGCCAAACTCCTCATTGCATACGTTATCAGTCCACCTAATTTTAAACATTCTTCCTTAGCACCACATCTTAAATGCTTCGATTTTCTTCTCTTCCGGTTTACCGACAGTCCATGTTTCACTACCATACAACGTTGCGCTCCAGACGCACATTCTGGTTTCAAACCAACAGATTGCTGTTGACAATGAATAATCCATCTACTTCGTGACCACCAATCCTGATATTAGGTTCTTCGGTCCTCTCATTTCTGCTGCTTCTCATTACTTTCCTCTTCTTTCGACTTAGTTTCAGTCCATATTTTGTACTCATTAGACCGTTCATTCCATTCAACAGAGCCTGTATTTCTTCTTCAATTTCAATGAGCACTACAATGTTATTAGCGAATATTATCATTGACATCTTTTCACCTTGGATTTAAAATCCACTGTTGAGTTTTTCCATTATTTCCTCATTGCTTCTTCGATGGATAGATTGAACAGAATGGGTGAATAACTACATACCTGTCTTCAGCCCTTTTTAATTCAAGCACTTCGTTCTTGGTCTTCCACTCTTATTGCTCTCTTTTGGTTCCTGTACATATACTATATTACTCACATTTTCCTATAACTTAACCCCATTTTTCTCATAATTTCGAATATCTTGCACCATTTGACTTTGTCGAACGCTTTTTGCAGCTCGACAAACCCCTTGAAAGTGTCTTCATTGTTCTTTAGTCTTGCTTCCATCATCATCATCTGTAACGTCAGAACTGCCCTTTGGTGCCCATACCTTTCCTGAAGCCAATCTAATAGCCCGCTGACACATCCGCTATATTCTTTCCAATTCTTCTGTACATCATCCTAGTCTGCAACTGGGTGTATAACTGTTGAGCTACCGAGCGAGGTGGCGCAGTGGTTAGACACTGGACTCGCATTCGGGAGGACGACGGTTCAATCCCGCGTCCGGCCATCCTGATTTAGGTTTTCCGTGATTTCCCTAAATCATTCCAGGCAAATGCCGGGACGGTTCCTCTGAAAGGGCAAGGCCGACTTCCTTCCCTAATCCGATGAGACCGATGACCACGCTGTCTGGTCTCCTTCCCCAAACAACCAACCAACCAACTGTTGAGCTGATTGTACAATGGCTCAAAGCCAATCTAATAGCCCTCTAACACATCCGCTATATTCTTTCCAATTCTTCTGTACATCATCCTAGTCAGCAACTGGGTGTATAACTGTTGAGCTGATTGTACAACAGCTCTGGCACTTGTTAGCTCTTGTAATCTTCGGAATTGTGTGGATTATATTTTTCTGAAAATCAAATGATGTATCGCCAGACTAATGGATTGAACACACCAACGTGAATACTCATTTTATGTCCACTTCTCCCAGCGATTTTAGAAATTCTGATGAATGCTATACATCCCTTCTGCCTTATTTGATCTTAAGTCTTCCAGAGCTGTTCGAAATTCTGATTATTATACTGGATCCCCTACCTCTTCTATATCGACTCCTGTTTCTTCTTCTATCGTGTCCCCTTATAGACACCTTCAATGCACTCTTTCCACCTATCTGCTCTCTCCTCTGCTTTTAGAAGTGGAAATTCATTGCGCTCTTTAAGCTATCAGCCTTGCTTTTAATATGATCGAATGCCGTTTTGACTTTTCTGCATGTCGGATCAAACCTTCTGGCAATCATTTCTTTTTCGGCTTATTCACATTTTGCATGCACGCATTCTGCCTTAGTTTCTCTGCGCTTTCAATTTCTTTTATTCTTAAGTGGCTTGTATCACTGCATTCCTGAATTTCCCTGAGCGTATTAGTACTTCCTTCTTTCACTGATCAACTAAGTATTTCTCCTGTTATTCATTTTCCTTCTTTGTGCCTACGATTTTTTCCCAACTTCTGTGATTGCCATTTTTAGAGATGTCCATTTCTCTTCAAAGGATCTGCGCGCTGAGCTTTCCTTTGTGGAGTAGCCATAGCCATAAAGAAATTCAAGCGTACTTCTTCATTCCTTAGCTCTCCCGTATTCGACTTCTTTGCGCATTGATTCTTTCTGCCTAGTCTCTTGAACTTCAGTCTACGCTTCATCAATACTAAATTGTGATAAGAGTCTACATCCGCGCCTGGGTACTACTCACAAGCCAGTATCTGATTTCGGAATTTCTGCTTGACCATGATGTAATGTAATGAAATCTTCGAGTACCTTCTATACTTTTCCGAGTATACATCATCCTCTTGTGATTACTGAACATAGTATTTGTTGTTAGCAGCTGAAATTTATTGCAGAACTGAATTAGTCTTTCTCCTCTATCATTCCTAGTAGCAAACTCATATTCTCCTCTAACCCTTTCATATACTTCTTCCCCTAAAACTACATTACGACCCCCATGACTGTTACGTTTTCATCTTCCTTTACGTACTGAATTAAACGTTCAATAACCTCATATATTTTATCTGTTTATCTTTAGCCTGCGACGTCGGCTTATATACCTCAACTATCATTGTCGGTGTTTCTTTGTTGTCGATTCTGATGAGAACAACTCTAGCACTTAACTCGTCACAGGAAATCTTTCTCTGCCCTGCCTTTCTATTCATAACGCTTCCTGCTCCGTTATACCATCTGTTGACATTATGCTATACTAGAAGTCCCTGTCTTCTTTAAATTTGACTTCAGTGAACCCCCACTATATCTAGACTGGGCGTTAGTATTTTCAGTTTTATAACTCCCCTACCGCGTTCAAACTTCTGACATTTCACCCGCAGACTCGTAGAACGTTATCCTTTCGTTGTTTGTCCAGTGTCTTCCTGATGGTCGCCTCCCCCTCGGCAGTCCCCTCCCGGATACCCGAAGGGGAGCTCGTCCGGAATTTTTTGCCAATAGATAGATCATCTCAAAAGTTTTTCACTTACAGGCCACATGTCCTGTGGATACACGTTATAGGCCTTTAACGCAGTGGTTTCCATTCCCTTCTGCATGTCGTTGATCATTACTGATTCTTCCGCCTTTAGGGGCAGTTTCCCACCCATAGGGCAAGAGAGTCGCCTGAACCTCTATTCGCTCGTCCACCCTCCTTGACAACACCGTTAGATGAATCAGGATGACTTCCAATGCCGGAAGTCTTCGGCCGCCACTGCAGAAGATTTTTATTCAAACTTTAAGCTGTGGTCGGTAGCGAACCGGGGACCGAGACCATTTTGTTTACTAATGAAAGACGCTTCCCCTAGCCCAGTGGTTCCCAATAGGTGGTCCGCGGACACAGAGGGATCCGCAAGATGCTTTAAGAATAAAAATATATATTAAATATATTTCGTATGATAACAGATTTTTCGTTTTGGCCGCTTCCTGCATGAGCACAGCTTTAGCGAACGCCAACTTCTGCGTCTAGCTTCTTCCTAGAGTGTAAAGAGACCGGCAGTGAGCATGAGCAACTTCTTATTCATACGGAAGTAAGATGGCTTTCTCGAGGTAGGGTCTTGTCAAGATTTTTTGAACTTAGAGACGAGGTTTGTGTCTTCCTTCTTGACCCAAAGTACGCGGATTTTCTGATGAACTTCTCTTGGCTTTGCTCAGTTGCGTTCTTAGCTGATGTGTTTGAACACTTGAATATGTTATACTTGAGTTTGCAAGGAAAAAGTGTAGACATGTTCAAAGTTGAGGATAAGATTAGTGCTATGGTCAAAAAGTGTCAGATCTGGGCGTCAAGGATAGAAAATCACTAACTAACTTTTCTACTTTAAAACAATCCTTGGCGTCATCAGAGGAGAATTTGCCAGACCAGTCAAGATCATTTTAGCCGAGCATCTACGCAGCCTAGCCACCAATTTTAGATAGTATTTCCCTGAACCTGACCCTGACGACAGATGGATTCGGAATCCCTTCAGCTGTGAAGAAATAGACAAAATCCAACGCCTCACTGAATATGAGCAAGATCAACCTGTGGATCTGTCCAGATGTGGTACGATGATAAACATTTTCATCGGTGATAAAATTACAGACTTCTGGGCATCGGCACGGAAGGACTACAAGAAACTTGGAGATAAGGCGATGAAAAATATCCTTCCATTTGCTACCACATATCGGTGTCAGCAAGTAGTTTCTTCCACGTGTTTCATGAAAAACAAACACAGGAATCGGCTCGACATGCGGTCAGATTTCAGAGTGAAAGTTTCAAGTTTGGAACCTATTATTTCAGAAATAATGAACTCAAAGGTCAGATTGAACTCATCTCATTAAGAATTGAAAATAAATACTAACTGTATAATGATGGAGTACTCTGTTGTAACTGTATTTTTTCAAATAAATAATACCTTGTATGAAATTAGTGTTTTCTTATATTTCACACATGTCTACTCAATGCAATCTCAAGTGTAGAACACTTGAAAGACCAATACCCTCAGTTTAAATTTTTGCCTGTCATTTTCAGTTCATACTCAATTTTTATTTTTTAAGGAGTTTGTTATACTAAATACCCAGATTTGAAGAGAAAGATTTTGAGCAATGATCAGAAATTTAACAAAAACAATGATGGCTAAATGGTTCAAATGGCTCTGAGCTCTATGGGACTTAACTTCTGAGGTCATCAGTCCCCTAGAACTTACAACTACTTAAACCTAACTAACCTAAGGACATCACACACATCCTTGCCCGAGGCAGGATTCGAACCTGCGGCCGTAGCGGTCGAATGATGGCTAAATTGGAAATGTTTTAAACTCAATACTTTTTCTATAATGAATATGTCAATGTTTTTTCTAAGTACCAAATATAGAAAACGTAAAAAAAGAATCTTAATTTGGCTTTTTAGGTACTTGATACTGTGATATGACAAGGTACCAATCATGCTCGATGAGGGGGCCCTAGCCCATGGTTGCAAACTCATAAACAGCTAATATGGTTTCGAGAAGTTTTTTAGAAGATTTTAACAAAATGTTTAAAAGAACTTTTTAATAATATCATGTAGTTACAGCATGGTATAATAATCACTGGAAATGCATAAGGAGCGAGTTCTAGTGGAACGATAACATAAAATTAATAGCAGGTTATGTACATGGTTGACTGAGTTTCATTGGAAGAATCCGCAGGGAGTGTTGTCCACTCAGAAACAAAGTAGATTTTTTTTTATCTCAGACTAGCTTATTAAACACTGTTGTAATTTCAGACCTGCTTGCCGTCGTTTTCTGAACACATTAACTCGTGACTGCCTATGTGAGTGCCATCATACATCAATCATACCTAATTATAGAAGACTTAAGCTGTATTTGCTGTGGATAGGGAATTGTGTGGACTACCATTTTGCACTGAAATAAAATGTTGTTTGAGAGATAGCCCTTATATCGTATATGTAAGGTCTACAAGGTGATGGTGTAGAGAACGGCAGTTGACCTTTAACATAAAGAAATGTAATATTTTCCACATACGTATTTGAATATTAACAGTCACATCAATCTAAATGTATAAGATGCGTATTACAAACTGTAAGTCATTCACAGTATCCAACGGAAGTATGATTAAAGTTCTCCACCTGTCGGCAGGTCCCTTAGCCCATAGGACGGATGCGGATTATCCAAAGCTGAGCAGCGCGATTTGTCACTGGTTCGTGTAGGAGGGATGCGAGAGAGATACAAAGAGACGGACAGAGGGAGTGAGAGAGTTATCTATTTGCTCATCTGATTCCAGTGGCGGGCGCTACGAGATATGCTGTACAGGATGTGCTCAAAGTTTTTCCAAAATCAAAAAAAATTTTCCTGAGGAAGTATGTTAGATGCAGGTATGCTGTTTGTTGAAACAGCTAGCTTAAAGCATACAGTTTCTTTTTGTCTTTTTGGACACACTTTCACGTGTGATCCAACGATTGGCCGTAGAACGTATAGGGTGCTCAGTTTCTCTACATGTCTCTGCTTACACCTCTTCCGACACCGCCGTTAGAACATCGCTTATTCGTACCCTAAGAGTTTATGCAACAAAAACTGGTGAATCGAACGCCTTATGTTTAAGAAAAAATACAAAAGAAGTCAAGATGAGTTATGTCTGCTGAAACTGGTGGCCATGATGTTCGACCGTCTCCAGTGATCCTTCTGTTTGGAAAGGTTTCATCCAAGAAATGGCGAAAAATTTACATCCGGTGTGCACGGTCGTGTTGAAATACTACCCATTTTTGGAAGAGACAGTCCGCAGCTCGTGGTCGTGCGGTAGCGTTCTCGCTTCCCACGCCCGGGTTCCTGGGTTCGATTCCCGGCGGGGTCAGGAATTTTCTCTGCCTCGTGATGACTGGGTGATGTGTGATGTCCTTAGTTTAGTTAGGTTTAAGTAGTTCTAAATTCTAGGGGACTGATGACCATAGATGTTAAGTCCCATAGTGCTCAGAGCCATTTGCAAGAGATAAAGAAATTAGATGCTTTCAGAATACATGCAGAGGTAAATCCACAAAAAATTGGTGAGTTAGGTAACCAACAAACCGTGCCGCTGTATCTAGCATAGTTACATAAATATAAATTTCTGTAATCCTTCCGGTGCACCACAATGAGGTTTACTCTTGAAATTGCGAAAGTGTGCATGCTAGCTGTACATCTCAAACTATTTGACTATCTTTGTTCCCGTAGTGCATGATGGACTTCCATACAGTAGAAATTTTATTCATGGCTGTCAGTCAGCAGCCGGAAACCACGTTTTAAGAACAGAAATATTCTGTTGTCAGATGCGCAAATTTTTTATTAAATTAACTTCTTGACCAATTTCGGCACATTAATTTGCCATCCTCAGAAGATATTACAATTAAGCTTACATCGGAAAGAAATCGTCAAGCAAATTCTGGAAGATGGAGTCCTTCGTTAAAATAATATGTGATATCTTAGTGTCGGTTGCGCGTGTTCTCACATTTTCAACAGGACTCATACTTTCTTTAAGCACGGAACAAAGCGAAAAATTAAATATATTGGGAAAGCAGTTCAAAGAAAAGAGCATCATACGTTATCTATAGCCTCAGCGAATTTCGAGTACATCATTACTGTTACTCCCAGCTTCAGTTTGCAACATTCTTGGTGGGTGATTCTTCCTAAAGATCCTCCTATGCTTCCTCCGAGTTTATGTGTCGTCGTGGTTACGCCTTTCAGCCAGTATATTATTCTGCTGTAATGTGCAGATATCTCGTCATATCTCCAGCATTTTTACAAGTATCCCCCCTCCCCCAGCGATTCTGAGAAATGTGTTAACTACTACTAGCAGAAATTTACACCGAACCTCACTGAGTATTTCTTATTTCCCACAGTTGTTGCCGACACCGTATTATCCCACAGCGCTGTTATCTGCTACTTCACCTATTACAGTGTTCAAGCCTCCGATTATTAGATTTTCGTATCCATGTAAGTGATGAGATACGGTATCAGTTCCTTCATACACACTTTGTATGTAGCAGTCTTCTGTTTGTGACTACGCATGTATATCTGTACTACTGTTGTTGGTTTTGGTGTGGATTCGACACTGATCAGGAAAATCCTCGATGAAATTTGTGGCCGGCCGTGGCGTCCGAGCTACGCGCTACAGTCTGGAACCGCGCGACCGCTACGGTCGCAGGTTCGAATCCTGCCTCGGGCATGGATGTGTGTGATGTCCTTAGGTTAGTTAGGTTTAATTAGTTCTAAGTTCTACGGAACTGATGGCCTCAGAAGTTAAGTCCCATAGTGCTCAGAGCCATTTGAACCATTTGATGAAATTTGTACACTCCTCGTTCAACTTGTTATTTACTGTATACCGAATCCTCCTCCCATAGTAAAATTTTTGAACTGGTTTATTAACCTGTGATGGTATGTCTTTCCATTCTTACCATTTCACTTTACTGTCTGCAAATAGATATGAAATCTACGTTAGTATATCCTTACTACATTCAGACTTTGTAAATTTCACTACCACTCTCGTTGAACCACACCCTATTTTGATTTTTATTCTTTTAGTAGGCACTTCTTCCTTTGAAATTCCCTGTGGGAGATAAGAATAGTGAATGGGGCTTTACAATGGAATCGATTGCCACTGGAGAGGCCACCGCGTTACTTTTTAAATTATAGACATGATTTCCTGTGGTTACAACATGTATCCTTAACTGAGTGCCTCCTCATGAAATTGATTCTGATTATTTCGTTTTTGTAGGCAGTTTTATAATCCACGACCGCCAGAATCGCCTTCTGATCCTCCGCCCTCTTTGACAATGCCGTTCACAGAACGACGATGGCTCCTTTTACTCTACCATGGTTGAAGATTTTTATTTATATTGTAAGCAGTAGCTGTGTTCGAACCCGACACGCAGGACCTGTGGATTAGTAATCGAAGATACCATCCCTATATGACGATGAAAGTATTATAATAAAAACGGTCTGTAAGGATAAGTTACAGAACAGAAGAAAATATTTTGAATCGAGCAATTACTTACGGTAATATAGTTGGTACGGTTCACATCGTTCCACTCGCCATTGTCTGAATATCCATTCTCCGTAACAAATATGGGATATCCTGGGTATTCATTAGCAATCCAGTTGAGAAGCTTACGGAATCCCCAGGGAGCCACCTGTTCAAGGAAAAACAGGAGAAATTTTTGCTAAAGTAAATTTATTACATTACTTAAGATACAGAAAATCAATAATCTTACAATGAAACCCAAAAGACATCTAAGTAGGCTCTCATATATTGTTCACCAAGTGAAACACAAACAGATGGAGGTAACTAGAACCAAATTTTACTGGCGTCTCAGGAAAAACAAAAAGTAAGTTCTCTTTTACTTGCATTAGTTCACAACTAAATAAGTATCAAGGAACGTACTGTAAATAGCTAAAACTGTTCAATACTCACCCCGTGACAATAACTCCGCGTAGTCTATGGAGCGTCTAGATTTTAATGTCATTTACATTCTTTATATGGCATTTGAACAGGGCGTAAGGGATTGTAGTGAAGGATAGGCGATTGCAAACTGAAACGAGCGGCATTATCCTATTAATCTAAGCAGTCCAATTTAGCGTTCCATTAACATGCAATCATCGCAGAGTGTGTCTGTTAACTTCCTCTAAAGCTTGGTAATATATAACCCGTTGGTGGCACATATTTCGGTTACGAACTTTTCCTTATTATGTCGTCTGCTGAAGGGAATTGTACCACTGGTGCAGTTGACCTTCTGTACACTATCCTAGGTTTAATACATATTAATTTTCATCAGAAGGAATTACCGCCAGTTCACGGCTTTGAACATTTCGTGAGAATAAGGAAAACTTTGTAACGTACTCACTTCACTTACGTGTAGAACTGTTTTCCTTAAGCCAATAATTTTAATAATGGAAGCCCTGATAGATTTTATTTCAGTCCATTACAACGACGTAAATTAATGTACCTAATTTCTTTACAAATTGCAACAATGCTCTAAAGGAGGAATTATCCCTCATGCTATAAATAATGTATGCTGGAGAGAATGCCTGCCACAAATACCACTCTGGTCTGTAAATGAGTAAACATTTGGAGTGTAAAATGTTATGATCTGATGACTACGGCCTCGTGTCTGAACTTCGTTGTATCACGCACCATAAATTTCTATTTCTGCAATATTTTTGTAATGAACGCTGAAGAAAGCACCTCAGCAGGCATCTAAAACGCATATTTCTGGATGAACGCTGTAATGTTTATTGAGGAGTCATCTTGGTTACACGACTAACAGAAATAGCCATTTTCGAGTATTTAAGCAGAGAAGTGCCATAGTCATAAAATGGTACCTAAATTACAATGCATACTACCATTAGCGATGGTTATAGCACAAGTGCTGTTCCTCGTTATAGGTCACAAACGATGCATTTTAGACTAACTCTCGCACCCAAATATACGCTGGAACTGAATAACAGACTGTTGCTGATTCTTGACGAATCATCTAACAAATACATACACTTACACTGTCTCAGAACTTAATGAAAATATTTCTAATCTCCCATTTCGACTACGATTTTCGGGATGTTTCCTTTGATCATGAAGTAAATGCTGGAACAGAACTTTAGCTTCCAAACATTCTTATTTGGGATTCCTTCTGCCCCCCAGTTACAGCCCGTTGAGATATATGGTTGAAAAGATGAAGTCCTACAACACCCCAGCTTGCGGTTATGAGTTGAGAATAAGAGATGTAAACAAAATAAATACATATATACTAAGATGGTATCTGTTCTTTCGGACATGTCCGAAAGAACAGATAATTATAATGAAATTGCAATGAAATTACAATGTCCGAAAGAACAGCTACCATGTTAGTATATATATAGTTAAGGCTCACCGGCCACTTGACCATCTTCTTCCTCTGTGCTAATGCACAAACAGTGCCCGAACACTTACGGGAATCGGCAACGCGCTGCGAGTAATGAGTATAATAGGCGGGGGCACTACGAATGTAGTGCGGGACAATACGTTGAGAATGTGGGTTTCGCAGGAGGCGTGCCAGAGATAAATCCCTGCAGTGGCGCTATCCTCTGTGTCCTCGGTGGCTCAGATGGATAGAGCGTCTGCCATGTAAGCAGGAGATCCCGGGTTCGAGTCCCGGTCGGGGCACACATTTTCGTCTGTCCCCGTCGACGTATGTCAATGCCTGTAAGCACATGAGGGTGTTCATTTCATTGTAATTTCAAAAGAAATACGTTGATGACATCAGACTGTTTGATTCAAGTACAGAACAAATTTCAACAGCGAGTGTAACAACTTAATTAGGCAAATTTAAAGAAAGTCCTAAAAATCAGTTATATTAAGAGTACAATAACTTATAGCGACCATATAGGAAGGGAAATTGCATAAATTAATAATGAATTCAAGGAACAAAGTTGAGTTCCATCTCACTCCCCCTCTCTGTCACGCGGCGGCCCGCCATCGGGTGCAAGTTTCTTCAGGTGCAGCCACTGAGGCGACTTGTGTGTCGCCGATGATGAGCACAATACAACACCCGGTCGCTGATTGGAGAATATCCCCAATCCTGCTAGGAATCGAACCCAGGCCGCTTCGGTTGGCATTAAACCTGGATTTTCCCGCATATAACGAGGAAAACGAAACGTTCCATAGTTCTCCGCGATGCCGTGGTGTCGCGCGAAGTCTCAAGCTCATCTGCAATTCCATGCAATACATACGCTCCTAGCGATTTGCTGAGAGAGATATTCACCATGTGACGTTTTTCACCGTTTGTTACGAAGGAAATTTTTATGAATGAGCCCGAGTCAGTGTTGAGTACTGCTACACTCACAAAACGGTCATCATAATACTCGTTAGCCACGATGCGTGTGATTGTCACTACTCCAGCTCCAATGATACAGGGTGACAATCATTGAACTACATGAAATAAAATTGTCGTAACATCTGAACGGTTTATATTAGGGCGTACAAACTGCATGGTTGGCCGCGGGGCATGATGGCAATTAGTTTTCGCTGTATGGTTTGGGTTAGGGACGAATCCCACCTTCATTTGGTTTTGTTCGTCAAGAATCAAAACTGGGGTATTTGGAGGACTGAGAATCCGCATTTCGCGATAGAGACGTCTCACGGTGACTTCCGAACGGTACGTGAAGGTTGTGGAAGATGATTTAATCCCCATTGTCCAAAGTGACCCATATTTCGACAAGATGTGGTTCATGCAAGACGGATCTCGACCCGTTCGAAGTAGGATTGTGTTTTGATGTCCTGGAGGAGCACTTTGGGGACCGCATACTGGCTCTGGGGGACCCAGAGGCCAATGGCGTGGGCCTCGATTGGCCGTTATACTCTCCGGATCTGAACACATGCGACTCCTTTTTGCGGGGCTATATTAAAGACAAGGTGTACAGCAATAACGGTTTGTATTATGGTGTTCCAACTGCATGGTTGGCCGCGGGGCATGATGGCAATTGGTAAGCGCTGTATGGTTTGGTTCATTTCTGAGGTGAAAACAGCCATTCAGGAAGTGATCGACAGCACACCTGTTCCGACACTCCAGCGGGCCATGCAGAACTTCGCTATTCGTCTGCGCCACATCATCGCCAATCATGACAGGCATGTCGAACATGTCATAACCTAAATCCGAAAATCTGTAGTGACGTTTACATGTTGAATAAAGTGTATGCATGCCTTAGCTTGTAAATAATTTACGTTTTTTTCACATAGTCAATAATTGTCACCCTGTAAGTGCCCTGTACCAATACAACCGTATTCGGAAATATTCCGAGGGAATATCAATGGACTGGTAAAGGTAAACAGCTAACAGTTAATACATCACTTCCCTGCTATTCCCCTGGGATTCTACGCAAAGCAAATCAGTGTAACAGTTGATTGAAATGTAGGTTTACAGCAATTCCAGAATCAGTTTTCCACCCATAAGGACGCAGTTTATTAATTTTATTCAGCCCACTTCAGATTCGTCTCTTCCCAATCAATACCTACAGCGATCTACTATCTCTGCGACTTAATACGTGGTCACAATACTGACATAAAAAAGAGTAAACCTGATCAGAATTACACGCTTCTGCACCATAATGCACATAAGATCTTTTCAGTGTGGAAGTATCGACCAAAGTGAATCATCAACTTTTGACTTCAGAAGGCTACACGAAAATATATACTCTATAAGCTACTCTACAGTAAGTAGCAGAATGCTCTTCGCAACACTATGAACTAAACAGACGAGTCGCGAGTTCGCACGTTTGGAAATGACGCAATATTTTGAGGGTACCGACGCTCCGATGCATTTGCAGACTATGGAAGGTGTAGTTCAGTGAAGTTTTGGGGTTTTTTGCGTACGATGACTTGTGTTCACTCATTTAGGTTATAGTGCCACGAACCAGGATGTTTGTTTCAACGTCCCCCGTGGCAAAGTATTTTTCTTGCTTTTGCTATTGATGATGAATGGTCTTCGAAGATGACAACAGCCGAAATCAAATGCCTGCATGCAGAAATTCCTGGTTTGAGGAACTCCCAAGCACGCTATGGCACTGCGACTGTCCCACTAAACCATTCGATCATAATATGTTCGAGAATGTATGGAAATATATGTAACAGGGGATAGCAAGTAACAGTCAACATATCACAGTCTGGTACCTAATGATCAATGAGTTTTGCGTACAAGGTGGGCAGCAATCTGCGGCTATTTGCTGATGACGTTGTGTTGTACGGTAAGGTGTCTACGTTGAATGACTGTAGGAAGATGTGCAAGACGTCGTAGACAAAATTTATAGGTGGTGTGATGATTGGCAGCTAGCTCTAATATGGAAAAATTTAAGTTATGCAGATGAGAAGGAAGAACAAACCTATAGTATTCGGATACAGCATCATTAGTGCCTTGCTTGACCCAGTGGAGTCCTCTAAGTATCTGAGAGTAACGTTGCAGAGCCATATGAAATGTAACGAGCATGTGAGAACTTTGAATGAGAGAAATTTAGGAAAGTGAGGTTCACCGGTAAGGGCCGGCTGGGGTGGCCGAGCGGTTCTAGGCGCTACAGTCTGGAACCGCGCGAGAGCTACGGTCGCAGGTTCGAATCCTACCTCGGGCATGGATGTGTGTGATGTCCTTAGGTCAGTTAGGTTTAAGTAGTTCTAAGTTCTAGGGAACTGATGACCTTAGAAGTTAAGTCCCATAGTGCTCAGAGCCATTTGAACCATTTCACCAGTAAGGGAAACCACATATAGGACAGTGGTGTGGCCCATTCTCGAGTATTGCTCGAGTAGTTGGGATCCGTACTAGGTCGAACTGAAGATAGACATCGAAGCAATTCAGAGGCGGGCTGCTACGATTGATGTCGGTTGTTTCGAACAACACGTAAATATTACGGAAATGCTTCAGGAACTCAAATGGAGGGGAGAAGCCATTCTTTTCAAGAAACTCTACTGAAAACATTTAGAGAACCCGCATTTAAAGTTGACTGCCGAACGATTGTACTGCCTCCAACATACATTGCGGGTAAGCACCACCAAGATGAGATACGAGAAGTTACGGCTCTTGTGGAGGCATATAGACAATCACTTTTCCCTGGCTTTATTTAAGAGTGGAACAGGAAAGGAAATGACTTGTAGTGTACCAGGTACCCTTCGCTACGCAATGTACGGTGGCTTGCGGAGTATCCATGTAGATGCAGAGTGGCTTCAACTAGATGCAGCATGCTTCAAGGAACTTGTCGACTCTCTTGATATCCCAGCTTAGGACTCTATAAAGGCTAGGATGTTACATCGTCTTAGTGTGGTGCTCCTGGAAATTAATTTCTCTCCAGTGTTCTTAGATTCTCTTTCTTACAAACTTATTTCTCCTTGACAGTTTAGGTCTTGTAATACAGCTACCCCACAAGTGCTTGAAAGTAGCTCGATATTCTAGTAACTGACATGTCACTGTCATCAAAATTAGCCACCCTTGGAACTGTTCACTGCAGTCTACTGGTGATTCGTAGTTAACCACCAAATCTCCATTTGCAACTGTTGAACATCTTTTACATCGTTTCCACAGCTATTAGTCTTGTATGTTACCATCGTTGGTGGTTTATAGGCAACACAGGTACTCAAAGTAAGTGTAAGGTACGAATTATTTTATAGGCTGACATTACAAGGACTTGAATATTTCGGAGATAATTATTTTAAGCAAACAAGTTCCTAATGAAGCACGAGGAAGAGCACTAGAACAGTTGTTATGATGAGCTATCAAGCTAATGCAGTAATGAGAGCACGAGGTCACTTCACTCCTTAAATATTCCGAAAATAAATGGCAATGACCTGAAACACAATATCTTAATCTGCTCTGTAATAAATTTTTTGTGTCATCAGTTTTCTAGCTGGTTCGATGGGGCCCGCCACGATTTCCACTCCTGCGCCACGTCTTCATCTGAGAGTGGCAGTTGTACTCAGCATCACTATATATTTGTTGGGGATATAACAAATATATGTCTTCCTTTACTGTTTTGTTTTTTATGGCTTCCTCTTGTTCCGTGACTGCTGTTCTATCATTCTTTCCTTTCTCTTTGTTATAGTTTTCCACATATTCCTCCCACTGATGATTCTGCGTAGAGCCATTTGAGTTCTTATCCTCTCAGTCCAGTTCACTTTCAGCACCCTTCGTAACATCACTTCACTAACACTTTAATTCTCTTTTTTTTCGTTTTTCCCTCAGTGCAAGATTGACTTTCATGCAATGTTGTGCAATAGACATAGATCCTCAGAAATGTCTTCCTCAGATGAAACACTGCTCGATGCTAGTCTTCTTTCAACGAAGAATGTTTTGTTTGCCTTGCCAATCTGCTTCTTAATTCATCCGTGCAGAATTTTTTAACATCAGTTACATTCTTCCCAGGTTTGATGTTAGGTTTACACATAATTGGTTTTCCTACCCACCATTACTTTTTTCTTTCTTTCGTTTACTCTCAATTTACTTTCTGGACTCATGTGCCCGTTCATACTGTTCAACAAGTCTTTTAACTACCACTCACTTTCACTAAGGATAATGTCGTTATGCATCTTATGATTGCTATCGTGTCACATTGAACTTTAATCCCACTCCTTAACCTTCCTTTTATTTCCATCATTGCTTCCCCGATGTACAGGTTGTAGGGAAGAATGCATGCATGCATTACCAATTTTTAATCTGGATACTTGCCTTTGGTCGTCCATTTTGATTGTTCCCTACTCCTGCATGTATTATCCGCTTTCACCTATAGCTTATACCCATTTTTCTGAAAATCGTTATACTTTCTCAAACTGTTTTTATTTTGCAGACAAATCCCATCAGAGTCTCTGGACTCTTCTTGAGCCTTACTCCCATTGTCAAGCATGTCAGAACTGCTTCATCCGTGCCTTTAAATCACCAAAGAAAGGATAACGTTCTACGAGTCGGGGCGTGGAATGTCAGAAGCTTGAATGCGGTAGGGTAGCTAGAAAATAGGAAAAGTGAAATGCAGAGACTCGATTTAGGTATAGCAGGGATCAGTGAAGTGAAATGCAAGAATTTTTGGTCAGATGAGTATAGGATAATATCAACAACAGAAGAAAACATGGTTCAAATGGCTCTGAGCACTATGGGCCTCAACTTCTCAGGTCATCAGTCCCCTTGAACTTAGAACTACTTAAACCTAACTGACCTAAGGACATCACACACATCCATCCCCGAGGCAGGATTCGGACCTGCGACCGTAGCGGTCGCGCGGTTCCAGTCTGTAGCGCCTAGAACCGCTCGGCCACCCCAGCCGGCAACAGCAGAAGAAATTGGTATAATGTGAGTAGGATTCATTATGAATAGGAAGGTCGGGCAGAGACTGTTTTAGTGTGAACAGTTCATTGATAGGGTTGTTCTTATCACAATCGACATACTGGCAACAATAGTTCAGACACACATGCTAACGTCGCAAACTGAAGATGAAGAGACTGAGAGAGTATATATATTGCAATGGCAATATGAGGATATTGAAAGGGTAATACCATACCTAAAGGGAGATGAAAATCTAACAGTCATGGGGGAGTGGAATGCAGTTGTAGGGGAAGGAGTAGAAGAAAAGGTTACAAGATAATGAGAGAGGAGAAAGACGAATTGAGTTCTGTAATAAGTTGCAGCTTGTAATAGCGAATATTCTGTTCAAGAATCACAAGAAGAAGAGGTATACATGGAAAAGGCCATGTGATACGGGAAGATTTTAGTTACATTACATCATGATCAGACAGAGAGTCCGAAATCAGATTCTGGATTTTGGATTTTAAGGAGTATCCAGGAATGGATCACAATGTAGTAGTGATGAAGAGTAACCCGAAGATTAAGAGATTAGTCAGGAAGAATCAATACTCAAAGAAGTGGGATACGAAAGTATTAAGAAATAACGCGATACGCTTGAAGTTCTCTAAAGCTGTAGGCAAGCAATAAAAAGTACTCCAGTAGGCAAAACATCTGAAGAGGAATGGACATCTCTAAAAATGGCAATCAGAAGCTGTGCCGCGCGGGGTAGCCGTGCGGTCAAAGGCGTCTTGCACGGTTCGCGCGGCTCCCCCCGTCCGAGATTCGAGTCCTCCCTCGGGCATGGACGTGTGTGTTCTCCTTAGTGTAAGCTAGTTTAAGTTAGATTAAGTAGTGTGTAAGCCTAGGGACCGATGACCTCAGCAGTTTGCTCCCATAGTCCTTACCACAAATTTCCAATTTACAGAAGCTGGAAAGAAAAACATATATACAAAGAAGGTAACTGCAAGGAAACCAATGGTAACAGAAGAAATACTTCAGGTGATCGATAAACGTTGGAAGTACAAAAACGTTCAGGGAAATTTAGGAAACTGAAATAGAAGTTGCTCAGGAATGAAATAAACAGGAAGTGCAGGAAAGCTAAGACAAAATGGCTGCAAGAAAACTGTGAAGAAATCGAAAAAGAAATGATAGTCTTAAGGACTGACTCAGCTTGTAGGAAAGTGAAAACAACGTTCGGTGAAATTAAAATCAAAGGTGGAAAGATTAACAGTGCAATGGGAATTCCTCTGCTAAATGCAAAGGACAGAGCGGATAGGTGGAAAGAGTTTATTGAAGGCCTCTATGAGGGTGGAGATTTGGATGATGTGATAGAACAAGAAACAGAAGTCGATTCAAAAGAGATGGGGGATCCGGTATTAGAATCAGAATTTAAGAGAGCTTTGCAGAATTTAAGATCAAATAAGGAAGAAGGGATCGACAACATTCCATTAGAATTTCTAAAATCATTAGGGAAAGTGACTACAAAAGGACTATTCACGTTGGTGTGTAGAATGTATAGGTGTGGCAATATAACGTCTGACTTTCGGAAAAATATCATCCACAGAATTCCGAAGACTGCAAGAGCAGACAAGTGCGACAATTAACGCACAGTCAGATTAACAACTCATGCATCCAAGCTGCTGACAAGAATAATACACAGAAGAATGGAAAAGAAAATTAAGGATGTGTTAGATGATCCGTTTGGCTTAGGAAAGGTAAAGGCACCAGAGAGGCAATTCTGACGTTGCGGCTGATAATAGAAGAAAGACTAAAAAAAAATCAAGACACGTTCATAGGATTTGTCGAGCTGGAAAAAGCGTTTGACAATGTAAAATGGTGCAAGATATTCGAATTTCTGAGAAAAGTGGTGCTAAGCTATTGGGAGAGTCGGGTAATATACGATATGCACAAGAACCAAGAGGGAATAATGAGAGTGGACGACCAAGAACGAAATGCTCGGATTAAGAAGGGTGTAAGACAGGGATGTAGTCTTACGACCCTACTGTTCAATCTGTACATCGAAGAATCAGTGATGGAAATAAGGGAAAGGCTCAGGAGTGGAATTAAAATCCAAGAAGAAAGCATGTCGATGATACGATTCGCTGATGACATTGCTATCCTGAGTGGAAGTGAAGAACAGTTATATGACTTGCTGAATGGAATGAACAGTCTAATGAGTACAGAATATGGACTGAAAGTAAATCGAAGAAAGACGAAAGTAATGAGAAGTAGTAGAAATGAGAACAGCGAGAAGACATCAGGATTGATGGTCACGAATTAGATGAAATTAAGGAATTCTACTACCTTGGCAGCAAAATAAGGAATGACGGACGGAGGAAGAAGGACATCAAAAACAGACCAGTACTGGGAAACAGGGCTTTCCTGGCCAAGAGAAGTGTAATAGTATCAAACATTTGCCTTAATTTGAGGAAGAAATTTCTGAGAATATACGCACAGCATTGTGTTCTAGTGAAAGGTGGACCGTGGAAAAATCGGAACAGAAGAGAACCGAAGGATTTGAGATGTGATGCTACAAACGAAAGTTGAAAATTAGGCAGATTGATAAGGTAAGGAACTAGGAGGTTCTGCGCAGGATCGGAGAGGAAAGGAGTATGTGGAAAACACTGACAAGGAGAAGGAACAGGATGATAGGACATCTGTTAAGACATCATGGACTGACTTCCATGGTATTTGATGGAGCTGTAGAAGGCAAAAACTGTAGAGGAAGATAGAGACTGGAATACATCCAGCAGATAATCGAGGACGTAGGTTGCTAGTCTGATATGAAGTGGTTGGCACAGGAGAGAAGTTCGTGGCGGGCCGCATCAAAACAGTCAGAAGACTGATGACTCAAGAAATAAGTAAATAAAACAAAGAGCCGGAGCAGCTATTAAATGGTCCTGTATTGACGACCTGTTTTCCAACTTATAGCTGCATCCTCAGGTATATGTAACCAATGCATATAAAATCAAGATCAATGTAAGATGGACGACCCAACATTCCCTCGATTTGTCTCAGAGCGTTCAGTTGTCCATTTAACCCTGATCTGGATTTTATATTAATTGATGATGTATACCCGAGAATGCAGCTACAAGCTGCGAAGACGTTTGTTACAATAAGTAATTGTTTAACAGCTATTGCTGATCTTCATTTGTCAAGATGTAAATAAGTAATAGCTGCATGTTCAGCTGACTTTTACAGATAACTTGTTTTGTATGTCCGTTGTTCTTATTAGTGGTTTGTGCAAGTTCGGCCGTTCACTTACATAATAAAATGGAACACTTACAGTCGTTCTCACGATGTTATTTAGTATATTGCCACCAGTTTCGGTGCTTCAGTACACCATCTCCAGGCCTTAACTGATGCTGAGGGGGTTAACTCCAATCGTATACATCATTCATCTATGGGCAACATCTATGAACTGGTTTTACATACTACCTGTAAGAAATACCAAGTTGTATACGACTGGAGATAAGAAGATGGTGTATTGAAGCACCGAAACTGGTAGCCATGCAAGAAATAAGATCGTGAGGTGTTCCATTTTATTATATTTACTGACATAGGTCCACATTGTAGTATTCTCGAGAGACAATCCACTGCATTCCGCGAATATTTGTTACTGTTACGAAGAAGACATTTTTATAAAGTATGAAGTATTGCTACTGTTGGATATTAAACGTAGTCGTGTACACACGTGAATCAACTGTCCCTACATCTTCCTCCAATGACATAATAACTGTCTGCTTGAATGTAAAACGGCAAAGTAGGCAGTTGTACGCTAAGTGATAAATATATGACCGATCTAGTGTTTCTATAACATCAAATAACCTGCTTTGTCCTCTAGACTGCGGCATGGAGATGCCACTATCTGTGTCTTTGAGACTACAACAGCCATATAAAGAGAAGAAGAGAGGAATATTGAACATCCCGTCAATGATAGCGTCGTTAGACAAGGAGCACATTCACGGGGAGGATGGGAAAAAGAGTGAGCAGCGTCAAGGCCTTTCTTGCATTTGCCTTAAGAGGTGTAGGGAAATCACGGAACATACAGAACTGGATGGGCAGGCGGATATTTGATGGGTCCTACTCTCGAATACGAGTCCCTTTTCTGGCTGGGCCGTACTGCTAGGTTATTTAACGGTAAGTTCGATCAACATACGGGTATTACGGAAATATTGGGTGATCTCAAATGAGAATCTCAGCAAGGTTGAAGACGTTCTCCTCGCAAAAGACTTTTCAGGATATTTAGACAACTGGCATTTGTTACATATTGTAAAACTGTTCTACTATCACCAAAATACACTCGCGCGAGGACCGCGAAGGCAAAATAAAAGATATCATGTTCGTACTAAAGTTCCGTTTTCCAGTGGGAAACAAAAGGAAATGACGTGGTACAAGACACCCCCGTCTTGCATCATATAGTGGCTTGTGGAGTTGTATGTAGACGCACGAGCGGGGTTAAATATGTAATGCTGCACAGTTTTTTCCTTGGTCAGTTTCGATTGAAAAGCTGCGCAATTTGCTGTGGGACATTGTGGAATATCCCGCTTTACCATCTATAGTTTCATAAATTCCCGATAGGATGATGCACTACGCGTAGATTTCGAAATGTCGTCTGTAACGGAGATGCTTTCCATGTCGCTGAATTTCTTTTGGTGGAAAACCAGAGCATCGCAGATATTCATAGGCGCTTCAGAGACCTGGCCGTGAAAGAAAGCACGGTGAGTCGTTGGGCGAAGTGTCTGTTACTATCGCAACAATGTCGCACAAGCCTACTCGATCTCCCACGTGCCGACAGGCCGCACACAGGTGTGACTCCTGCTTTGTTGGAACGTGTGGACATTCTCATTCTAGGTGATCAACGAATCACAGTAAAATACCTCATTGCATAGCTTAATGCCTCTATTGGTAGAACTGACACACACGTCCACCAGCTGAGGTAACCATAGTTGTGTGCCCTCTGAGTTCCTCACCGCGTAACAGAAGACCGTAAACAGTAACGAAGCACCGTCTGTTTAGCGCAGTGTAGGCTGCACTCGTCGGCTGATGTGGCCGAGCGGTTCTATGCGCTTCATTCTGGAAACGTGCGACCGCTGCGGTCGCAGGTTGGAATCCTGCCTCGGGCATGGATGTGTATGATGTCCTTAGGTTAGTTAGGTTTAAGTAGTTCTAAGTTCTAGGGGACTGATGACCTCAGATGTAAAGTGCTCAGAGCCATTTTTAGGCTAGCCTCTGCGGGAAGAAGTGCGTGGATAATGGGGAGCCTATTCTTGCGGCAAGATGTTGGCTCCGACGTCGACCAGTAGAGTGGAACCATGCAGTCGTGTATGTCCTCCCAATAAGGTAGCAAAGGCGGCGTAATGCCATCGGACTGAAGGAATGGTTTTTTGGCCGAAAGCGTGGGGAATAATATGGTGAGTTGGAATTTTGAATAAAACAAACCTACTTTCAGAAACAAATGTCATGCACTGCTTATTGGATCCCGCTCGTAGATGTACTGCGCCATCTGGTTCAGTGCTTGTAGGTAACATTTTACTAAAGTATTTAGTTCTGTTACCGTTGGATTTTAAAACCTGGTCTCTAGGTAGTTTAGTTTGCAAAACACGCTTCATTCGAGACGATATTACAAACATCCACAACACATGTTTGGGCTGATGAAAACCACATGCTTCCTTTGATATGGCAGAGACATACTATTTCAGTTTTAGCTTCCATGTGTCCTATTTCACCTGAAGAGTGACAAAATATCTATCTGCTTGTTGCACGACGCAAACTATTTTACCCATCGTTCACATGACACTCATAAACGTGGTTGAAGAATTTACAGACAACCGTGCGACAACATTAATTACCTATAGAGTAATGTCAGTTTAATAGATTTAAAATAAAAAAGTAAGAAAACAGCATACCACTAGCCACTCAGTGGCGGCGTGAGGGAGAGACTGGTTGAGGTACAGCTCAACGCCAGTGTCATACTCCTTGGACGGAACGGCACCAACCACTTTATTCCTGGCGTGCGATGTGGCGTAGTGGTTGAGACCGAAGAAGTCGGACGTTCCTGTAGATCACAATGAGGTTGTTGCATCACACTAGAGGTCACACGCGTACATCAGTAACTGTGTAGTAATTTTATACACTTGTATGGAAACCGGATACACTACACGAATACATAATCTGTACAGTGTGTCTTTCCTAAAGTCGTCAAGCTTGTTTTTTTCTGGTTTTTCGCCAGATATTTGCAATTTAGTTTTTGCGATGTTTAGCTGTAGTCAGCTGCCTATCAAGTCTTTCGTACGATGCACAGCGCTGACAGAAAGTCTGGGTTTGTTTACAGTTACGAGCAAAATGAATTTTAAAGTGGGATTTTAGTGTCGATTCGAATGAGCGGTTTCACATTACGATAGTACAACACTCATTTTAGCAATACGTTTTAAACACGAAAACACGAAAAATAAACAGCAATTCAGCAGCGACTCAGTTGCGGTTGCAGTCAGCGCGGACCAGGGTGGCGTTCTCACTGCTGGAGTACTGATTATTCTTCGTGTTTTACTACTTCTATTAACACATGTTGATAAAACGAATATCGCACTGGACTAATTTGGACCAATGAATAGAATGGACACGTGAAATTCCGCTTTAAGAAAACACTTCGCTCCTAACGGGAAACAGACAAACAGTTTCTGTGGACACTGATCGTTGCATGAAAGACGTGATCGGCAGTATTTAATATATATAGCCCGTTTTTCATTTTAAAATGTATATGGGACCACGAAAACCACTGCAAATGCTACAAGTGGACAGGGCGCTTGCTGTTCTCTCGATAATAGTGTCGTGACATTAACAGTGGTTAATAATGGCACACCTGCACTTGCGCGTACGTCATATCGGGGAAACAGTTGACTTTGGGATCTGTGTTTATTAGGATTATTTGCTTGCTTTATTATTGTCCACCCGCCCCTTTCGTTTACTCCTATAATATTTTGCGGCTGATTTCTGAAAAATTACCGTAAGTACAAGTCAGCCTATTCCTAACGAACTGTTTTACGATCTAAAAAGTAAGTCAAAACGTAAATAACTTAATTACAGACCACTGATGATGCTTTAACTTAATAAAGCGAAACTCGCCTGGTGAAAAAATCACATATTTTTGCAGTTGCAACGACAGAACAAAAATGCCCTCAAGAATTATAAAGCAACTATGTACACAGTGACCACACAAACGAAGAATTTACGAGACGATTAGGCACGCTGTCAGAAAGTGCATCTGTAAGACAATGGATTGTGGACAATAACACATCTGGAATGGGTTGGCCTGCGCATAGTCCCAACATGAACCCCCTGTGACACCTTTGAGATGAGTTAGCACGTCGACTTTTCTCCAGACCCCAAAGTGCAGCAAGACTGCCTTCTACAATTTCGTCTCATGATGAAGGACGAGCTGCCATTCCTCCAGGTCATTGAAAGTTTTATCAACTGAATTCAAGTGTGCATAGAGGCGAAGGGTAGATACATCTCACATTAGACTGACGTGACGAAAGTTGTGAAACACTTCCTAATATCGTGTCGGACCTCCTATTGCTCGGCGTAGTGCAACGATTCGACGTGGGCTGGACCCCTCTGTAGCCTTTCATAATTGAGTAAGTATCCCTGCTACAGGATGTTGTGCACGAACTGACTTCTCGATTATGTCCCATAAATATTGGATGTGATTCACGTCGGGTGATCTGGATGGTCAAAATATTCTCTCGAATTGTCCGGAATGCTCATCAAACAAACGTGAAAAATTCTGACACATTGTCATCCACAAAAATTCCATCCTTCAACGGCTGCAATTGGTCTCCAAGTAGCCGAACATAACCATTTGCCGCCGGTGATCGGTTCAGTTGGACCCAGTCCATTCCAAGTAAATACGGCCATACCATTATGGAGCCACCACCAGCTTGCACAGTATCTTGTTGACAACTGGGGTCCATGGCTTCGTGGGGTCTGCGCCACACTCGAATCCCACCATCAACTGAAATCAGGACTCACATGACCGGGCCACGATTTTCCATTCGCCTAGGGTCCAACAGATATGATCACAATCCCAGGAGAGGCGCTGCAGGCCATGTGGAGGTGTTACTAACGGCACTGCTGCCAAAGTCCATTATCGCCAGATCCCGCCGTACTGTCCTAACAGATCCGTTTGTCGTACGTCCAACATTGATTTCACTCAGTGTTGCTTGTCTGTTAGCACTGGCAACTGTAAGCAAACGCCGCTACTCTCGATCGTTAACTGAAGGCCGTCGGCCTCTGCGTTTACCGTCGTGACGGGTACTGCCTGAAATTCGGTATTCTCGGCACAGCCGTGGCTCTGTGGATCTCGGAATGCTGAATTTCCTAACGATTTCCGAAAAGGAATGTTCCACGCGTCTAGCTCCAACTACCATTCAAAGTCTCATAATTCCCGTCGTGTGGCCACAATCACGTCGAAAAGCTTTTCACATGGACCACCAGAGTACAACTTGAATGCCTTGGGAACGCGACATTATCGCCATCTGTATATGTGCATATCACTATCCTATGACTTCCATCACCTCAGTATATTGTCCAGTAATAGGTATCCGGATAGTTTTGATCAGATAGGGTATATCAATATCAGCACTGATACACAGTTCTAGCTGTAAACGCACGCACCGCGTAATTACGAAGCAGCAAGCTCACCTTTGATGTAGGCGACCTCATCGGCGGTGAAAGAGGGCAGCCTGGAACGTGGTCTTCCCTCTGCAGCGCTGTTGGCGTCTATCCGCTGCCGCATCACCGGAGGGTAGTCGCCGTCCGAGCTGAAGATGGGGTGCGCGAACTCTCCCAGCTGCGTCAGGAGGAGACACCATTATGAATATCAGAAGCTAATCGATACTTGCTCTCAGCTTTATTGTAAATACAACGCCAATGAGACGACAACGTTCAGCTTGTCATTAAAAACTCGTTGTTAAAACATTTTTTTTTTGTTACCTCTGAAACTGCGTGAAATCATGTCGTCCAATCAGAAACTGAAGAGATGATACCAGAGATAACACCAGTTAATAACTATATAATCCTGTTGTACGTAATAACAAATCAAGCGCTGAACAAAAAGGAATAAAATGCGCATTAAAAATTAAGCGTCACATGAGGTTGAACGCTCTAATGATGCCTTTCCCTGGTTTTCCATAAGATGAGATCACATGGTGGAGAAGCACTAGAAACTTTTAATGTACGAGTATATACGAAGACTGAAGCAGAAGCAAAACAATCTATACCGAGGTCAGGATTCGAAACTGCGTCTCCTGCTCCCTTGGCAGATGAGCTAAACACTGCGCCACCCTGGCATAGTGGCTTTGCACATCTACGCAGTTTACAATGGCATGACTCCCTCCTCAATTCAAATTTCCATTCAGGCTTCAGCCAACTCCGTATTTCCCCTAAACTCAAACAGCATTGGTGAGACTCTGCAACTATACTGGAACAGCACCTCAGCATGGAATGAAATGGGGGATCTTTCTTGATGCCCAAGTCTAGATGGTTTTATCATATGAGACAATACAGAAAAGGAAGCAATAAGATAACTGAAATACACTCACAAATTCAAGCACTCTTACTGGTATATATCCGTGATGTAACACCGCGAATCCAATTAAATTCGTTGTTCCGTCAGTCTTTGTACTGTAAGTGAAGGGTAAGGGATTCCCAGACCATTCTTCTGAGGTCACAGCATAACTGGCATCTCCTCGTCTGGCTATATGAAGAGACTATAAACATCAAGGTGAGTTGTGTGAACCTTATGTTTTCCCCAGCATATACGCAGTTCCAGTTGTTTAACAGAATGAATCAAACGGTTTTACAATGGGCTACACATTGTGAAACGATGAAAAATGTATAATCCATAGATACTGGGATTAGATGTACTTTGGTTCCACAGATCTACAGTGAAGGGACCCTCAAAGGTGAAGAGTATGTCATGAAACTCGAAACGCACAATGTATTTTACAAAAAAAAAAGTAAGTATACAATAACTGAGGTGCATGTAACTATTCATAGGGTTTCATTAAATGAACAACGTTTATATGAAGTTCCGGTCTGGTTCGACATAACAGTGCAACTAAATACATTGTGTGTGTCAGTGTATGTGTGTGTGTGCGCGCACTCGCCCGAGTGTGTGTGTGTGTTTGTGTGTGTGTAAGATGGCTAAAACGTACATTATCGGAACGTATTTATCATGGATACCACGAGGCAGCGCAATCACCGCGATGAAAGGGCCTTGCTCCAAATCGTCCAGAAAATAATGTTCCTGCAAAATCTCCATCTGAAGGTGAGTCTGCAGTGGCTCTAAAACTAGTTACTGTTGCAATAAATTTCATTAAATTCAACAAGCTAGTGGTGGCATATTACACCCACATAAATTGTCAATTTAAATCACAGTTACAGTTCACCATTCACAATGGACATAATGAATGTCTCCTTTTGCTCTCATGGTCATTTCATAGTCTTTATACGCAAAAAATTAATATGTAGCGCAATTATTCTTGGCGTGTACTCTTTCAGATTTTAATCGTAAGCCTCTCGGTATCGCACAGCGCCTCTCTTGTAGCTTTGTTGCTGGAGTTTGATCTGACGCACTCAGGCTTGTTATGGGAATTCGTGACTCGACCACCTGCTCCCCTTTAGATATTTCCAGTTTTCCTCTTTGATTCTTTCCAGTGGCTACGGTGCTTCCATTTTACTGGTATGCTCCTCTCAAAGATGTTCTTAAAATGTCTTCGCAGCTTGGAGAGATACTTCATGGACCTACGTTTATAGAGATGAGGCTCACGAATGAGACTACTACAAGTCTGGGTTGACATTAGTCTCAGTATGTAGCTGTTCATGGGAGCATTGCTCTCGATCTTCCAGTGTCCACCCCTCTCTGAAAGGATACGCACAGTCGTCATATTTCACTTTGAGACAGTAATAAGGAATTAAACTCTAACACGGATACTTTCGTGTTTGGCTTCCATCCTGTTTTGAGGCAGTGTCAAGTGATTGCAAATATTCATGATTTTCACTGAAATCATCTTCAGGAATTAAAACTAGTGACAAAAAGACAGGGGCAGCAGAGTTAAGAAGTTTCTAGACGACACACTATCTTTTGGTGGGCGTGACAGGCTATCACGGCTGAGAAATTTGCATTTTTACAGCGCTGCGGCAACATAGTTTTAATTTCGCGCTTTTCTGTACATATTTGGATTGTTTCACTGGACAGATTGTTAAGCAAGTCATACAGTGACGTAACTCGTTAGTCACATGTCGCTAAGCGACGGAAAATATAGGTATTGCTGTTTTACTTCTGAAATTTTCTGAACGGAGGAACTGGGTGATTGAAGTCTGGAGTACTGAGCTCGTTAAATTTCCCGTTACTGGAACATGGTGAGAAACGCCTATTGCAAGCTTAGGACGTTGGTTGGCCGAGGAGTGGGTTTTAGAGGGCGGGGTAACGTAAGTCACCTTTCCAGAGCGGTGTGGAATTGAAGTGGTCGGTGGTGGTAGTCACAAACGCCGTTGGCGTTTCCTAGAAATACACGCAGAGAAACAGCCACCGCCAAACTATTGTATGCAGTGTAAGAACAAGCTGCATTTTACTCCCAGACGAATTTACAGTCAATTGGTGTGAAAGCCCGTCCAGTACCAAAACCTACAGGGCTTTTGGAGGAAATTCTGTGGCCTTCCCTTGTGATTTTAAATGTGAAGAGAAATTCTCGAAGGTCACGATGTCAAAACTCGGGATTCCTCCCCTCCACCTGCAGTGGGTAGGAGTAGAGAAGAACATAGGAGAGGTCAATCAGAGTGGCGTTCAGTGACGTAGCGTTCGCCGTTCTGGTGACGTCTCGTCGCGGAGATACCACGAGGTGTCCCTCCTAACAAGGCGCTTCTTTCGCTATTATTTTTTATTGACTATGGGGGGGTCAGCATTTGCACTGATTTTGCTCTGGGTAACTCACGATTTTCGTATTTATTTTACGACGCGTATCTCCTTTTTGTAGTGGACTTCTTGTATTGGGGTTGCCAGTGTATCTTCTCCAGTATAATTGCATTTGTGTACTGCTCAGATTTTGAAAGATTATTGGCTTGTTGAGTATCAGTCTTCCATATAGCATTCAGATGTCTTCAGAATTTGTTCATTCAGTATAGGCAGGAATTTAGTCTCATGACTAGATATTTATTTCTATTTGCAAATCCATGCACAGTGATTTCATTATCGATGACAAAGTGAATTGTTAGTATAATTTCCCTTGATCTGTGAATCGCATTATTTTTTAATCAATAAGTGAAGGACTAAATTTAACGAATATAAGCGTATTTCTGTTCTACAACAATTTGATGAGGCGCTAAATAGATATCATACGGCTCTATGCGCTTGAACTGTGCAGTTGCTGCGTCGGCGTTGCGGTGTAAAACAAGTATCATTATCCGTAACATTTTTTGATTAACCAGGAAAGATAAGTGTTTCATTCCTTTCGTTTATGAATTTTGGGGGTTTATTTGTTGGTAATTAAACATCACCTGCATCTGCAATAAGCATCGTGAGTAGTTATCATTGATAGTCTCGTTCTGTGGTGTTGTACATCTACAAGGTGTCGAACAGCTCGTAGAATTAATCTTGTGCAGATGCCGCATCTCTGACAAGCAGCTTGTGCTCACAACTGCCGAACACCAGACCGCTCACAGGAACCACTTAAATACCATAATAATACAATACTATTGCAAGACAGACTTTGCGGCATATCAGGTACACACTGATGTTAATACTAAGAACATACCAGATGGGGTTTAGTATTTGGTATTGGTATTTAACTGTAGATAGGTAGGCCAATGACAGTCATAAATGCTGAGAGAACGCGCAAGAAAATTCCGTCAGTCACTAGCTAATTGCAGAAGCCCAGACAGGCGAAGGATAGGGGAGTAAATCGGCATGTTATCCTACCTATTTACAAGTATGGTGAATCACATCCCTTCAGATCCACTGTCTTCTAAATCACCTGACAGGTTTGCTACGAAAATCCCTCGCTGCACGGATAAAGTAAAGCAGATAATTGTACGCCACGAACATCCTAGGCTTCTGCTAAGCATCGGAATGTACCGATGAAAATTCGCGTTCCTAGGGAGTGTGTCCGATTCTTTTTTGGTTCTCAAGAAATTTCTCGATCACATGTCATTATCGATACATCCCATCACTAATTAGTAGCAAAAGGGGATTTTTATTAAAGTACTGAACTGCGTGTTTCCTTAAATGGTACGCCACAGTGCGGCTTCAGAATCCATCATATGAATGTGTGGGTCTGTAATAGCGCGGGACTTGAGAATTGGTGTCTGAACGGTGCTGCGTGTAGTTTCATATCTCACATGGCAGCTCTCTGTGTGCGTCAGTCTGCAAATATAAATGACAATATCCTTGCATCCTGTAGCTAAAACGAGGAAATTGTAACTATACCTGGAACTGCAGAGAGCGTTCGGAGGCCTCTTGGTCTTCTGCGGAGTCGGTTGACGGCTCAAACCAGTTGCTGTCCAGTGTGATGCCAACATAACCTGTAACATTTGACTCGTTTGTAGAATGTTTGGCAGAGAGAGAATGGATTAATCAGGTTTGATGATGAACGAAACGACCTGAGAAATCGGTTCTATACTCTGTGTACAAATCACTGTTCCCATCACTACAGAGCTTGACGAAACACAGCAATATATAGTCAACCGCACAAACAAAAACGAAGTGTACCTGTGTGCAAAGATCGCAAAGGAGACATAAATATTTAGTCACACATCACACGAGGTATCAAGGGTTAAGGATTGAAGTTTTAGAACTACTGAAATACGACTGGTTCTCATGCAGTGGGTGCTGGGATATGTTAGATAAACCTATATATTGTCCTCGTCATCTTCAGGGAAGTCGCGGTTTGGATGGTGGTCCGTAGCACACGTCACGGACTGACGTTAGTCTTCTTCGTCGCGCTGTGCGCCGCGGAGGCGTGACGACACGTGGGTTTTCAATGCGGGCGCGGTTCGCAAATTCCGGTTGTTGATGTCAGCGGTCCTGTAGTCGCGTTGCAGACGAGTTATTGAATCTCTGCTGAACCGAAAACAGCACTTTGTTGTACGTATCTACTGAACAAAAGTAGCAATTTATTGTTCACTACTGGGGTAACGAAGGGTACAAAGCGATGGAGGCGCACCATTCCAAGAATGGTAAACGATTATATTTACAAGTCACTATCACTTACATCAGTGTCCTGTAATAAGTATGGAAACAACTTCAGATTCAATGCTTTATAGCGCTTACGAATCATCACGTCAATCTTGAGGCAACCATAGCGACTGATACAAAGGATTCCAGAATGAAATTTTCAGTCTGGAGCGAAGATTGCGCTGCTATGAAACTTCCTGGCAGACTAAATTTACGTGCTGGACTGAGACTCGAACTCGGGACCATTGTCTTTCGCGGGAAAGTGGTCTACTATCTGAGCTACCCAAGCACGACTCACGACCTGTGTTCGCAGCTATAATTCCGTCAGTACCTCGTCTCCTACCTTCCAAACTCCACAGAAGCTCTCCTGCAGACCTTGAGAACTAGTACTCCTGGAAGAAAGGATGTTGCGGAGACATGGCTTAGCCACAGCCTGGGGAATTTTTCCAGAATGGAATTTTCACTATGCAATGGAATGTGCGCTGGTGTGAAACTGCCTGGCAGATTAAAACTGTGTGCCGGACCGAGAATGGAACTCGGGACCTTTGCCTTTCGCGGGCAAGTGTTCTGCCATGTTAGAGATCGTTGCATTCTCAGCTCTCACTCTGGCCAAAATCCCGTGCAGAAGAGCCAGTGAGACCCTTCCTTTAACCTGACCCGTGTCAGGTAGAAACTGACCTCCCAAGAAAGAAATTTAGTCTACATGTGAAATCGGATAGTGAAGGCTGTGCTTAATTTATACGCGTGCGAGACTTATACTCACCTTGCTGCGTCGCCTTATACTGGTCCTGGTACAGATGGTAGACCCGTGCGTGCGACTTGAGGACGGTGTGTGCCGTGAGGTAGTCACCGATTCCTGGGTTCGGCATACTGGGAGCGTGCGAATACATGTTGGCGTAGCCGTAGCAAAACGCAGCCGGCTCATTGAACGTGATCCACCACTTTACCTGTGCACAAAAGAGCAGCCCCACTGAGCGTTACGAGTTTCGTATCAGGAAGCGACTGAACTACACAAGCAGATGTTTAGTGAATTACCTGAATGCTAAAAATGCAGCAGCGAAAGCAACAGAATTAATGATTTGGAACAACGCAGTAGAAGAAGTGGTATGACCTTTACAAACATAAGATCCATAATGCTAATCAATCGCCTTCCCTAGTACCGCACGAACAGAGAGGCCCAAATACAAAGACTAATGAAAGTATCCATGCATTTTTTGGAAATATTGGAGAATAGCCACCAAATGCACGTTATGTGAAATATGTGTAAGAAGGACTATAAGACCAACAACGAAGGGCTTCAATTAAAAGAGGTGCAAGGCAGAGAAGCAATGTTCAGTCTGTACAAAAAACAAGAAAGTAAGGAAATAAAAGAAAATTTTTCGAGTGGGATTAAAATGCAGAGTGAAATGAACTCAATGCAACATTTGTTGATGTTACTTCTAACTTAAATGAAAGTGAGGAAGAATTATAGGAAGCCTGGAATGAACAGACATCTGAGCACAAAATATGAATTAAGGGTAAACCGAAGAAAGACGAAAGTAATGAGGAGTAACGTAGATGACAGTGGCGCTGAACGTAGTATTAGTATTGGTGGCCTTGAAGTACACGTAGTGAAGGAATTCTGCTACTTTAGAGGCAAAATAATTCTTGTTGGACAGGGCAAGGAGGTGATTAAAAGAAAAACAGCACAGGAAAAGAAGGCATTTCTTGGATAAAAGATGTCTACTAGTTTATGAAACACAGGCATTATTCTAAGAAAGAGAATTCTGAATATGTGTGTTTGCTACACAGCATTCCATGGAAATTAAATTCAGCCTGAGAATAACGCAAATGAGGAGAATGGAACCGTTTGTAGATTTGATGCTATAGAAAGATGTTGAAACTTAAGAGGACTGATACGAAATGAGGATGTTCCCCGTGGAATCGGTGAGGTAGCTTCATTGAAAAAATTCATTTCATTAGATAATTAACAATAAATTACATTAGACTATCTGCACTCTATATAATGAAGACTTAATATTGTTGACGTATTTTTTAATTTATGAAATATCCGTGTCATGTTATCTTGTCCCTAAGCTTATTTGTTTAACCCTGTGGTGCCGTTGTCCACAGCACTGGAAAGCTGTTAATGTCGCTTCTTTGGTGTTTTTAATCAGTTTTGAACACGGCTGCTTGGTTTAGTGACCGTTTATAAATTAAAATTCAAACAAATGAGCCCTCGGCCACAATGTTTTAGTCTTATTTACCAGGTTTGACCACTTCTAAGAGGGCTTTCATCAGAATTTAGACATTTAAAGGGATCTATAACATAATTACAAATTTATGGGAAGAAAAAAAAATTTTATATAAAAAAATTTAAGTACTGACTAACAATACAAGACAGAGACGGTACTTACATGTCACGTATAAAATAAATAACATACCAGAAGGGCTTTAGTCACAAAAATTTGGAAAGGAATACCTAAATTCTGATGAAGGCACTCTTGGAAGTGTTGAAACCTGGTAAATAAGACAAAAAATTGTGACCGAGGGCTCATTTATTTCAATTTAAATTTTTAATCGTCCTGAGGGCTGCAAATATTGGCAGAGCACAGCACACAGTAGAGAATATTCACTGGAGTGAACTGCGTGCATTTTCAGCGTCAGGAATGATTAATAACGCCAAGGAAGCGACATTAACGTCTACTGCAGTGGACAAGTGCACCATCGGTTTAGTAGTCTGGAGGATGGCTGTCTGTAACGTGACTCTAGTGTCGCCAGGGTGCTGTCTGATTTTGCCTCAGTTATTTGCCACTATATTCAATTTGTGCAGTTGTCTGATTTGTATGTTTTGACAAGATACGTTGTGTCTACGTCTTTCATATACCATGTTGATAAGCAAGCCAACTGCTTTTCTTGCTATACTAATGTGTTTATTTGGAACCGTGTTTCGGCTTACTGGGAATAACTGAATAGCGTCCACGAGAGAGACTTGTGCTCAGTAAACCAAACATTAGTTACAGAAAGACTTTGAACAGACGTCCGCCCCCGCTAGCTGAATGGTTAGAGTGACAGATTGTCAATCCTCTGGGCCCGGGTTCGATTCCCGGCTGGGTCGGGGAATATTCTCCGCCCAGGGACTGGGTGTTGTGCTGTCCTCATCATCATCCTCATCGACTGCAGGTCGCCGAAGTGGCGTCACATTGAAAGAACGGTCTGCCCGACGGGGGGCCCTAGCCATACGATTAAATAGATGAATTTGAACAGATGTAAATCTTTGGCCATAATATTAAGTACGAAATATCGAATCGACCTCTCATCACTCTTGTTATGAGCCAAGCGCGTTCAGTTAGCGCTGTTTGGTCGGAAACTGACATTTTGGGGCCGTGGCTGCTTACGAAATACATACCCATTCTTGCAGAAAATAAAACAGCGACCATCAAATCAACCCCTTTTAACCAAACAACAATTTCATTACGTAACGAAAACACTTGTGTGAATATACAAAATGTATGAACGTTGCACTGAAAATTGTAAGGAACAACCACTGTAATGTATAATGGCAGTTCAACTGCGGTACCAGGTTATGGAAAAGAATATGATCACTGAAACTGACTTCTTCACGTGATATCATGGCCAATAGATTCTGTTTGTGTTGACAGAATCATTGTTTTTAACGTTTGGATTTCCACACAGTATAGTCTCTTGTGGATGCTATTCAGTTGTTTCCTTATGATGAACCAATAAGACGGAAACCGTTTCAAAATGAACAAAGTAGTAGTAGAAAGCCACAGTTCGTTTGTTTTAAATATGGAATTGCTTCACCAAGAAGTGGCCGAAAAACCCATTAATATTTTTCATATTTCTTCGCTGATATTAACGATGCATAATGCTGTTTCCTATCCAGTTGTTAATATCGTATTAAACTGACGGAACAAATCGCAACCCCAAAA
The DNA here is from genome assembly GCF_021461385.2 of Schistocerca piceifrons. Classification (NCBI taxonomy): domain Eukaryota; kingdom Metazoa; phylum Arthropoda; class Insecta; order Orthoptera; family Acrididae; genus Schistocerca; species Schistocerca piceifrons. Next base: position 250,485,693 of record NC_060144.1, read on the forward strand.
AGTGATTAATGTAGATCAATTATATTTCGACAATTAATCTGTCTAGGTCACATATTTCAGGGATTAACATTACAAAATCACAGGTTAACGTAAGCGCGAGATAACCCATTGCAAATGTGTAAAGCTGTTACGTTAATAACCGTTGTAGTCGCCAGAATGCTGAATGCAACCATGCAAGCGTGCATGCATTGTGTTCTACAGGTGCTGAATGTAAATTTGCGGGATGGAGTTCCATGTCTGTTGGAGTTGGTCTGTCAATACAGGGACATTTAATGCTGTTTTTAAATGACGCTGGAATGTCGTTCGATTATGCCCCGTATGTGCTCGATTGAAGACAGAACTGGTGATCGTGCTGACCAGTTTAATACGTAGACACTCCTTACAGCTTTTTGGATTACAACAGCCATATGTGGACGTAAATTCCCGTTGGGAATCCCTGCTGGAATGCTGTTCATGGATGGCACAACCGGTGCAATCGCCATATTAACGTACAAATGTGCAGTCAGGGCGCTCGGGAGAAGCACGTAAGAGCGGGGTGGCGCAGTGGTTAGCACGCTGGACTCGCATTCGGGAGGACGACGGTTCAATCCCGCGTCCGGCCATCCTGATTTAGGTTTCCCGTGATTTCCCTAAATCGCTCCAGGCAAATGCCGGGATGGTTCCTTTGAAAGGGCACGGCCGACTTCCTTACCCGTCCTTCCATGATCCGACGAGACCGATGACCTCGCTGTTTGGTCTCTTCCTCCAAACAACCCAACCTAACCCAAGCATCCCAAATTGTCCTCGCGAATTGACACTGGCAGACAGAAGCACGTGAGTGCTCCTACTACCATACGAAATGGCAACCCTGACTGTAACTGCCGTTGTAGGTCCAGTCTGTCTAGCACACGAACAGTTTGCTTGCGGGCCTTCAAGTGGCGTCCTTCTAACCAACACTCGGCCATAACTGGTACAAAAATCAGCAAAAAACGCAAAAGACCTCCACCCTGTAGTGCAATGAGCTCTCACTTGACCCCACTGAAGTCCACATTGCGGTGGTTTGGGGACAGCGCCATCCACGCTTCAGGCTGTCTAGCTCGCAGCTGCCCTTGAAGTAACGTATTTTTAACAGTGTCACTGCTGTGGCAATTACTGCTAAAGTTACTGCTAAAATTTGTGCTGCAGATTCATTACGATGCGCCAGAGCCCTACGCCGAAGACGATTGGCCGGCCGGAGTGGCCGAGCGGTTCTAGGCGCTGGAGTCTCGAACCGCTGGACCGCTACGGTCACAGGTTCGACTCCTGCCTCGGGCATGGATGTGTGTGATGTCCTTAGGTTGGTTAGGTTTAAGTAGTTCTAAGTTCTAGGGGACTGATGACCTCAGAAGTTAAGTCCCATAGTGCTCAGAGCCCTTTTTTTTTTTTTTTTTTTTTTTTTTTTTAAGACTGTTGTCTTCCCTCTCGGTAGCGGTAGTTCCAGGTTGGCCGTCCGGAACCCGGTGCTCTTGCGACCGTACATTCGCGTGAGCACCGCTGCCAGCTATCATGTACAGTGGCTACTATCCTGCCAAGTCGTTCTGGAATATAGCAGAAAGAAAACTCCGTTTCTAGTAACCATGTTACATGACCTCGTTCAAACTCAGTGAGGTAACGATAATGGCGTTTCTGTCGCCTTGAAGGCATTCTTCGGTAACATCAATTCACTTTGTCCAGTATGAAAAGCAACTAACGCTCACGACCGTTACAGCGTTTCTTTAAAGCAAACCTAATTTGCATTCTCACAGCGACGCTGGGAGCACCATTCTTATGCGACTGACGCCAAATGTGAACATATCATTTTTAAGATGTAAAAACACGCCTACCAAATTTCGTTTAGGTCGCTCAACTCCTCCTTGATGTTGCGACTTTTTTCCGTTACTATACTTCCTTCTCTCATGTTTTACCTTTTTGACATGACGTCATGATAGCGAGTCATCAGGGAAAACTGTAAAATGATGTAACTGTTATCTTGACAAAAATTCTGTGTGTAAATGCTAAAACTGGTCGTTCACCTCTATATGGACTTTACGTCCTATATTGTATGAAAATGTTACCCTGTCTCCAAAGTTATCGAACAGCACTCTTGCGTACTCGACGAAGTAGTCAGCCACAACGGGGTTTGGCCATCCCCCGATGTACTGCAACATCTGGGGGAGGTCCCAATGGTACATCGTCACCTGAAAAAACGTGCCAAATGGAAATATGTTTGCTTTCTCTAAGTTCCATAGCTTACGAATGTAATATAAAAGGTACTTACTGGAACTAAAATTCTAAGAACGGTCTCAACTTAGCTGTATACCTGTGTTACTGAGACGATTCTGTATTTTATTATTTATCGTACGATTTTACAAGTACTCAAAAGTATCTACAATCAAATGGAAATGTCCAAATGTGACAACCCGTCCAGAGCACTCTGAGTCACTCAGTGTAGAGTCCTCATATCAGCGTCAATGCTCACAGTGGGCATTCCTTATGAATATGTTCTATTATGTAATTCTACAGGCTTTCGTGGCCGTTGTCACTGAAGTTAAAATCTTCTGGGTTATTAGGCCGCGTCATATTTCTACTAACGCGATCGACGTTTCGATCCCTCTGATGCGATCTTCCTCAGGATCCTATGGTGTCCACTTCTGCTAGAACACTGTTGAGATCGACGTTCTAGCAGTAGTGGACGCCATAGAATCCTGAGGAAGATCCCAGCAGAGGGGTCGAAACGTCCAGCATTTTAGTAGAAATACGATGCGGTCTAACAACGCAGAAGATTTTAACTTCAATGTTCTATTGTTTGCTACTCCAAGCCGCCGTCGCAGTCAACAGATCAACGGAAACCCGACTTCTTCTGGCCTTCATTCTGTGTACCTTGTATATCCATGAAATGCCAGACAAGGACTTCATGAAAATCTCGCATGCAGAAGACTTACTCCCAGAGTAAAGACCTTATGCAGTGTGAGAATGTGCTGATAAGCAATCTGACGAAACTGAGTGATTACTTCAATAAATGATGACATATTTGAAACCGAAATATAACTGTTACTGCGTTTCACCTAAGTAATATGGAAGCTTAAAGGAAGCAACAAATGACTTCGACGTAATCGAAGTAGCGCAAAACTACACAGCCCTTTGTACCTAGGAGTCACTCTAGGTCGGTTCGTGACATTGAAGCAGCATAAGTAAGAAACTTGGCTCACTAGTGAATCTACTTCACGAGATTGCCGGAAGCAGTTGGGGTGCGTACGCCCGTATTTACGCTCTTCTACTGCTGGATATTTCGCTCCTCTGTAGGGAAACAGCAATAGGGGTAAGAACGCCCATATTCTACGGGATTCGCGTAGAATATTAGTGCACAGTGTATATCAGAAAACGTTTGGTGTTGTTGAAAAACGCTGCAGGTGTAAGGAACAATAACACACGTGCTGTACGATAATCATCAAATGCATTCGCAACTGCGAATAAGGACAACCATCAGCTATAGAATGGAATGGCGACAATGAAAATCTGTGCCGGGCTGGGACTCGAATACGGATATCCCGCTTATAGCGAACGGTCGCCTGAGCATTTGGGTATCCATCCATGACGTCGTCAACCATGCGTGTACGACCTGTACTCGAACATCAGTTATGTGTATTCCCGAACGGGTCAGACGTTGTTCTTGAAAGTCGCTTGGCCGGAATAGGCAGAGATATACTATATTGCAGTGCCTGTGTTATTCTGACTCCGATGCAAAGTTCCTTTGGATATGCATTAATGTCCAAAGGGACAGGAAGCTGACTATAGAATTACCGAGTGTAATGCGGCCCTTTCGTGCAGCTGACTCTATTTAGCACTAATGAAAGACATCCCCGACGAGAAAGATTATTCTAGCAACATACACAATGGCTTTCTTTTCAGTTCTGTAACATATTTCAGCATTTTAGTACAAAGTAAGAGGCTTTCTTTTCAGTTCTGTAACATATTTCTGCATTTTAGTACAAAGTAAGAGAATGATCGTTTCTTGACAGTTATGTGTTACTGAAAAATTATGTGTTGTGAGGACTCCCAGATCAATTTGTCTTCCCCTAATGCCCAGAGAGCATCAGACTAGTTGAGTCATTCCTGTCCTTGTCAGATACGGACGACGAGATCAATATTTTCTTAATAAGTATTTAGACCGTAACTAGTACTAGAAGTGATCGACACATTTTCGCTGAGGTTGGTGGTGGAGATCATGTGAAGGACATTGGTTTTGAGTATACACTTTTGGATATCATACGTTTGAGCTGCTCGAAGAGGCCTAATTATACACTCCTGGAAATGGAAAAAAGAACACATTGACACTGGTGTGTCAGACCCACCATACTTGCTCCGGACACTGCGAGAGGGCTGTACAAGCAATGATCACACGCACGGCACAGCGGACACACCAGGAACAGCGGTGTTGGCCGTCGAATGGCGCTAGCTGCGCAGCATTTGTGCACCGCCGCCGTCAGTGTCAGCCAGTTTGCCGTGGCATACGGAGCTCCATCGCAGTCTTTAACACTGGTAGCATGCCGCGACAGCGTGGACGTGACCCGTATGTGCAGTTGACGGACTTTGAGCGAGGGCGTATAGTGGGCATGCGGGAGGCCGGGTGGACGCACCGCCGAATTGCTCAACACGTGGGGCGTGAGGTCTCCACAGTACATCGATGTTGTCGCCAGTGGTCGGCGGAAGGTGCACGTGCCCGTCGACCTGGGACCGGACCGCAGCGACACACGGATGCACACCAAGACCGTAGGATCCTACGCAGTGCCGTAGGGGACCGCACCGCCACTTCCCAGCAAATTAGGGACACTGTTGCTCCTGGGGTATCGGCGAGGACCATTCGCAACCGTCTCCATGAAGCTGGGCTACGGTCCCGCACACCGTTAGGCCGTCTTCCGCTCACGCCCCAACATCGTGCAGCCCGCCTCCAGTGGTGTCGCGACAGGCGTGAATGGAGGGACGAATGGATACGTGTCGTCTTCAGCGATGAGAGTCGCTTCTGCCTTGGTGCCAATGATGGTCGTATGCGTGTTTGGCGCCGTGCAGGTGAGCGCCACAATCAGGACTGCATACGACCGAGGCACACAGGGCCAACACCCGGCATCATGGTGTGGGGAGCGATCTCCTACACTGGCCGTACACCACTGGTGATCGTCGAGGGGACACTGAATAGTGCACGGTACATCCAAACCGTCATCGAACCCATCGTTCTACCATTTCTAGACCGGCAAGGGAACTTGCTGTTCCAACAGGACAATGCACGTCCGCATGTATCCCGCGCCACCCAACGTGCTCTAGAAGGTGTAAGTCAACTACCCTGGCCACCAAGATCTCCGGATCTGTCCCCCATTGAGCATGTTTGGGACTGGATGAAGCGTCGTCTCACGCGGTCTGCACGTCCAGCACGAACGCTGGTCCAACTGAGGCGCCAGGTGGAAATGGCATGACAAGCCGTTCCACAGGACTACATCCAGCATCTATACGATCGTCTCCATGGGAGAATAGCAGCCTGCATTGCTGCGAAAGGTGGATATACACTGTACTAGTGCCGACATTGTGCATGCTCTGTTGCCTGTGTCTATGTGCCTGTGGTTCTGTCAGTGTGATCATGTGATGTATCTGACCCCAGGAATGTGTCAATAAAGTTTCCCCTTCCTGGGACAATGAATTCACGGTGTTCTTATTTCAATTTCCAGGAGTGTAACTTCCTTTCACTGAGTAATATAACAAGAAGATCTGTAAACACGGTGTCACAAATAAAAATATTTGTACAAATTTCTCTGTTAAAAATTCGGGCTTTGAGTTTGATCACCCACTCTGTAAGAGTAATGCCAGCGTCACAAATGAAAAACTGTATGATGAGCTAAGGTGTTAGTTTTCCTCGTTGTTACTGCACCACCTACGGATTTTATTCATGTATCTGACAATATATGTTTTTCCCAATGCCATAATTCACATGCGTGCGATATCTCATACCTTCACTATTTCTCATATCTTTTTATTTCATTAGTTTATCTGTTTAAAGAGATGAGATGATGATATTCAGGCCCACTAATCGATCTGACCAGATTTCTATTCATATAATACTTTTTACGTCACAGTTACTTAAATAATTATAAATAGTAACAGATGTGTCAGTAATATACTTGAAAAGCTGATTCAAAACAATTTCCCATGTATCTAAGACATTTGTATTTCGGATAGATCGAAGTCATTTGTAGAATAACATTGTTAAGAAATAATAACAATAACAACATGTACAGCTGATAATAATAATACTAATAATAATTGAAACAATAATGACAACATGGCATCGTGAGTGCTAAAACAGAAGACTTCACCCAGACAGCAGCAGATAGTGATTCTCTGAAATGTGAAAGATCAGGTGGAAAAAGAGTACTATGCAGTAAGGTGTGCATTCAGACCTCACTGGTGATTTAATGGGGCACAAGTTGTCTTTGGAGACAGAGATATCATTCTCTACTACGAGTGAGAATCTATTCCGGTTCTTGCTACTTTTTACAGAAAACATCGAAAGTTAATGTATCTCCTGAACTGGACTTCGATTCAGAACCTTCTTGTAGACAACCTTGCAGGTAGGGTAACCACAGACACGGGTAGTCTTCTTGGGGATTAATAAACCGCTTCAGCTGTATGTAGTTCTTTATAATTGAATCACTACCTGTTTCGTGGCACTAAAGCCCCATGTTCAGGTGACCATACGACTAAAACATTAGAGCGGAAAAGCTCGGAACCTTTTTACACAACATTCGTTGTCAGTCAGAACAAAACATCGCTAACGGTCGGTATGAGTATGACAGAGCACGCGGCCGCGTCCCCTGTTTGTGATTCGGTAGACATCGGGAAGCGGACCCGTCTACTATATTGGAATCCGACTGTTTTATTCAATGACATAACGGCTTTCAGCGGTGTTTTGTTCTGACAACGAATGTTGGGTAAAAAGATTTCGAGATTTTCCACTCTAATATTTTAGTTTATGTTCACCTGAAGGAGTGGCTTTTAGTGTCACGAAACCGTTAGTGATCCAATAAGAAAGGAATAAATACAGCGGAAGCCAAGACGCATTCTAGCAGAGGTAAGATAAATTATTTACATTCCAGAGATACTGTATGCAAACATAAGAGTGAGTTTCCACAGTTTCATTCCGTCATTCAGAGATGATGAGATGGATAATTTATAATTAAAACACAACGGGAACATAATGTGTAACGGATTTCATTTGGTATGTTTCAAGTGGCTTAAGACTGAATATTACATAGATGCTTCTCAAGAAACACATAAAATTAAGGACGTCATTAAAAGAATTCGAAACAAAGAATGGAACTACTGGTAGCAGCGAGGGACAAGGCTCCCATCTGCCAGTAGCTCTAGTGAATTCTGCGTAGACCTGTAGCACCATGTACTTATATTTCTGTAAATTGCCCTATTTCAAGTATGATGTAGCTGCGAACTCAATATGATTTCTATTGATCTGATGGAATTACATTTTTGTGGAAACATATGAGCTTCAACTTTATCTTCAATAAAGATAGAATCTGAACCGATGAATTATAACTGTTACTAGTGCAAGAACTTTAACGCAGCTCCCCAGCTTACTGGACAGACGTGCTAACCACTACATCACCATAGCAATGTGGCTATCACAGCTGCTCTGACTCACCTACTCCACTTCCCTCCATAATACGAACTTCAGTTCACATCTTCAGCCCATTTCCCCCATTCTTAATCGTCAGTATTGTCGAGGCTCTCATACCCTGGAATAGCACCCCAGCTTTTGTATGTAGTAAACAGCAGAGCTGAGGTCACGTCCCGCCTATGGTACAAATTTTATTTCACTGCTTTAGCTTCTGTCCTTATCGGAGATAACGTTGAGACTCACTTGTCTCCAGGAAAATGTAATTCAATCAGATCAACAGATCACCTATGCTTGAGTTACAGGTAAGATTCCCTATTAGGTACAAAGGCGGAATGCTATTCCAATGTCTGAAAGTCTCGGCAATATTGACTGTTTAAGAAGGTGAAATGGGCTGAAAGTGTGGAGTGAAATATGTATTAGGGCGGGCACTGGAGGAGGATAGCCCATACATCAGTGGCAGCCACGGTGCTACGGTAGTTTAGTGAACATCTGCCTAGTGAGCAGGAGATCCCGGTTCATGTCCTGGTCGTCGCAATAACTTTAATTCATTCTTCAGCTTCTGTCCTTGTCGAAAATAATACAATTTTTGCCCTTGGATTAAAAAGGAAATATGCCTTATTGTTAGTTCTTCGAACACTTACCAGAGGTGTGATCCCGTTCTGCAGCAACAAGTTGATGAGGTTGTTGTAGTAGTTGATACCTGCTTGGTTGATGTTGTCAACGTCTCCACTCGGTAAGATCCTCGACCACGAGATGGAAAAGCGGTACGTGTTTGCCTGTGCAGATTGTAATGAGTCACGTATGAGAAGCATTTATAATTTTTTCCTTATTTTATTTTTAAGGTATCTAATCATTAGAATCACTCTAGTTTCGCCATTACAGATGTATATCTAAATAATAGTTTAATGTGTAAATAAGCCTTTTTGTAACAAGGGGAAGGGGTTGTGAAGTCGAGATGGCTTTATTTCGTGAACACTTCAGTGTGAACCTTAACAACACGTACAGCCGATGGACAAAAATAGCATCACTTCAATAACTTTGACGGTCAAGGCAATCCTTAATGATGTTTTCGTAAGTGTTACAGACACAAAGCACTAATTTGCATCTAAAATAATGAGTGTGCGATACGAATATGAACTGCACACACACACACACACACACACACACACACACACACACACACACAAGCACACACAAACGCCGAACTCAAGTACGCGTACGCAATTACATATGACGTTACCGCCAGGCGAATGCCGAAATCGGTAACCCTCTGCCCGCTTCCACCTCTCCTGATAAATAGCTGAAAAGAGTAGGAGTCTAGAAGACGTCGTTTCTAAAATAGTCAACTCTATTTCTTGGAGTATGAAAAAAGAGCTGCGAATAAATTGTGTGTGTGTGGGGGGGGGGGGGGGGAGGGGGGGGGAGTTTGTGAACTAATAGCAGTATCAACACTCTACCATGATAGGCACAAGGTGTGGAGAAGGACCACGATTTATCCTGAGTTATGATTATGTGGTACCTGTTGCAGTCACATACAGCCATATGCTCGAATGCTACATCAAGATTTCCACAGTATCTTATAGAAGACAACACCACCTAAAATTGATGAACAATTCAACTGGAATTACAAACTTCAATTCAAAATCGTCGTATACCAGCTCCATCAGCCATTGTGGATGCAATACCTCAGATTACAGCCACGAAGTAAAAACCCGACAGTAAGCGGAGGCTTACACCTATGTGGCGAACTGAGGCGAAAAGCTATTAGGTTAAAAGTATGTATTGATCTTCTCTATTTGAAACTAAAGGCTAACTTGTTACTTAATAAATCCGAAGTTATTATTATTGTTATTTCTGCCGTTAACACCAAACGCATCGCTCGATTAACATTCTTCCTCTATTAGTCATTTCATCCTTGACGTTAATTGTGTAGCAAATTCCACAAATATTCAAAATCATTTATAACAATTTCAATAATTATCAACCTATAATTTTAGGCACACTGATTACTTCCAAATTTTATGGCACCTGATGTCCATTATAATTCGGCGTACGCGTGAACCTACTATGATCTCTACCTTATTTATTACTGGCCAAGAGCTGCTTCCATCGCATTGATTTCAAAACTTGTGAACACCATATGTTACTGCATATACTTATGGACTGCCACTTATCCATATTTACTTGGAGCCTTGTGAGGTCATATGCTATTAAACGTTTGGATATTTAAAAACCATTTTGTCGCACAGTAAGCGTAGTAGCATTAGTGGGTGACCCCATATAATGTCCCTGAAGTGTAACTATGTGAAATCTGTTTTCTCAATTTTCACATTCAGCGAACTGTTTTCAACCTCCGGAAACAATAAGGTATCAGTACAAGAGTCGTTCTTTGCAATAACTTAATTGGTTATGTTAAGTTATGTATACTTAACGGATTTAAATACGAAAATTACTTGCAAAACGAGTTTAGATGAATACACAGTCTACTTTTAAAAAATCCAATCCGCTTTTATACAAGATCACAGTATGCTATTGAGCGCAGTAGGTCATGGAATTTGTAATATTAGCACTGTCACTATCACGATCCTATAGTGTGGTTGATATGTGATAATTTATTGCTGAATGAATTTCTTTCAACGGCAATCATTTTTATTCCATGAAGTGACCAGCTTGGCCCCCTACTCGAAACCCCGAGAGAGAATACCTGTCGATAATGAGACTACGTTTGAAGCCCATTTCGGGACTTTTAAGTTGATGGAACAGCCGAAGTAACGAGTGGCACAAAGCTTTTGACAACCCACTGCCTACCTCGTAGAATCACTGGATCGCTGTGTTGGCAACACTTTCGCGCAGTATTTTAGTAACAAAAACCAAGTATATCGGGGTGCATAACAGCTACGAAACTGGCCAAGTCTCTTGTTGCAGAGATAGCAGCACGGCAGTGGGATTTACCTCCTATGGTGCCTATAGAAACAGTGGCGTGATGGACCGTGTTAATGCGTAGTCTTACCCAGACGCACGGGTAAAATGACCGCCCAGCATCCTGTGATCCACTTACTAGATAACTAACATGATGACGGAGGTGACAGTAGAACTTTTGGTTTGGTCACCACGTTGGTGCGGGCGTGGAGAGGCCCCATCTCAAAATATAGCACCAGTATTAACACCCTACGGCCAGATGTTACTTTCACAATACTTAACTGTAATATAATTTGCTGCTTTTAGAATTCTTATCAGTTCGAACATAAGGTGTCCATCTGGAATAGTGTTTCATCCTTTATTGATTACGAGGCATGTGATAAACAACTTTTTCTTATTTTCAACAGGATTTCTCAATCCGTTAGCATAGCTACTTTCCTGTTTTTTTCCCTAATCCGAAGTAAGCAGATTACGCAACATCCCACAGATACTTGCGAAGAAATCCTCACTGGCTATTCTGAGCCACAGACGTAGCTTGTTTCAGTAGAGCACTTTATAAATGATTAACAGTATGATTCTATTTTCAACGCTATCGCGAATGATTTTCATTTAATTTGATAACACTATCCATTTAACTATTTGAACATCGCTTCGATTACTTCACGTACAAATCAATTGTTATGACAGTAACCTATGTGAACAACATTGGCAAGTGATATAACCATCTCGCTTTAATCGTTTCAAATAATATTGTCTTATACTATATTTCTTTACGGGAAAAGAACAGATAAATTTTTTGTGGCCTTCAGTTCAAAGGATAGTTTGTTGAAACTCATCCTGCCTAAGCCTCTTCATCTCTTCATAAGTACGGCAACGTAGATCCTCTGGAGCCTTGTTACTGTAGTCAGACCTCCGTCTCACCCTACATATTTTACCCCGACACTTCTCTCCATTAACGTACTTGATGAAATATTAGTTCGGCCGAAGCACAAAATCAGTAGTGCACCGCCTAAATCGGTTGCCTGTAAGTGCTGAACGTCTATGTAGAACAGTGAACTGTCCAATACATGAATAACATTGAACACCAGATGATCAAATCCAAGCATGTGGGTGGTAGCCGAACATTTTCCTCGCAGTCGCGAGAAGGGACCTTTTAATTTATGTTTTGCTCGGAGTATTCCAGATGACGCGCAATGTGACCTGCAATGTAGTCAATATGCGTAAACGACGCATCATATTGGGTCAGCAACAGTTTCAAATTACTCACTGACGACTCCATTGCCTATCTATTTCAGGCTTATCCCGAACGTCTGCCTTACTGTAGCTATGTTGTAGTATATTAAGCGAGATGTGAATGACAAAAAGGAACTGACGCCCAGGGAAACGGTGCGAATCGATTAATTGCTTTTGCGAAAAGTTTTAATTGGGCTGAAATTAATGCTCATCTAATGGCACCATTTCTATATGCTCCATTTGGATATATGCGTGCAAAAATATGCACAAAAACACGTTCTTCTGGGACACTTATGATGCGCGCCACTTCTCTACTTTAAACTCGTACGAATCGATTCAGGCTCTTCACGAAAGTAGATAAATATATAGCGTCCAATTCCTTGTCGAAATACGGTGATTTAAAGTTGAGCTACAAGTACCACGTAAAATTCATTCTTCAGTGAACTGAATGTGCTGAAAAGGTTTAAAGTAAATCAAATTAATACAAATGCTTTCTACGATAAAATAGAAAACTCACTATCAAAAACCTAGCTTCATTAGGATTTTACGTGCAAAAAACGCTTTTTGTGTAAGTTTTTTTATGCTCGCCGATTCTATGTTTCAAACTTGTGCGAATCAGTTCAAGTTTTTTAAGAAGGTAGGCAAATTGACGTTATTACTGCTCGTCCTGTTGTTTTGTGAAAGCTTTATCCGATGCACGATACAGGCAACACAGTTCGAAAGACGATAAAAGATCCTACACCAGACCAGTCGTAGATTCTCTTGTTTTCAAATTTGCCACAGTTTTCCAGTTTTCCCACAGTCCGTGTTTCACCACCATACAATACTGTTCGACAAACGTACTGAAATTTCTTCCTCAAATTAAGGCCTCTGTTTGATGCTAGGAGACTTCACTTGGCTAGGAATGTCCTTTTTGTCAGTGCTAGTCTGCTTCTTACGTCTTTTTTGCTCCGTCCGTCATGTCTTATTGTGCTGCCTAGGTAGCAGAATTCCTTAACTTCTTCTACACCTTGATCAGCAATCCATATATTAAGTTTCTGGCTATTCTCATTTCTGTTACTTCTCAATACTTTCGTTTTTCTTCGATTTATTTTAAATTCATATTCTGTTCTCATTAGACTGTTCGTTCTATTCAGCCTACCCTGTTATTGACACAGAGGTTAGCAACGTTATTGCGAATCGTATTGATGATATCCTTTCACATGACATTTAATTTCACTCTTGAAATAGTCTTTTATTTCCGTCATCGCTTCTTCGACGTATAGTTTGAACAGTAGAAATGAAAGACTACATCCCAGTCTTACACCATTTTTAATCTGAGCACTTTGTTCTTGGTCATCCACTCTTATTGTTCCTGTACATGTTGGATATCACCCTTCTTTCCCTATACCATATCCCTGTTTTTCTCATAATTTCGAATATCTTGCACCATTTGACATTATCGGACACTTTTTTCAGGTCAAGAAATCTTATGAATGTGTCTTGATTTTTCCTTAGTCTTTGTTCCACTATTAACCACAACGTCAGAATAGGCTGTCTGGCATCATTACCTTTCCTAAAGCCAGACTGATTATCATCTTGTCATTCTCCTATATGTGATTGTTGTCAGTAGCTTAGGTGCATGGGCAGTTAAGCTGATTATGCGGTAATTTTCTGGTCTCTCCTCTGCATTTCACATTGAGAATTCCAGTTCCACTCTTATTGTTACCGATCTTGCTTTTAATTTCACAGATGTATGTCTTGATTTTTCTATATGCTGGCTCAATCTTTCCGACAACAATTTTTTTTCGATTTCGTCACATTTTTCGTGCAGTCATTTAGCCTGAGCTTCCCTACACTTCCTATTTATTTCATTCTCAAGTGACTTATATTTCTGTTGCCTGCTTCTCTCTGAAAATTATTGTACTTCCTTCTTTCATCGGTTAAATGAAAAATTTCTTCTGTTACTCACGGTTTCCTCGCAGTTATCTTCTTTGTACCCCTGTTTTTCTTTCTATCTTCTGTGATTGCCCTGTTTAGAGATGTCCATTCCTCTTCAACTGAACTGGCCACTGAACAAGTCATTATTAAAGTATGTACAGCCTCAGACAACTTCCAGCGTTTATTACTTAGTATTTCCGTACCCCACGTCTTTGTCCATCTATTCTTCCTTACTATTCTCTTAAACTTCAACCTTCTCGTCATAAGAAGTAAGTTGTGATCTCAATGTGTACTCGATACTGGGTACGCCTTACAGTGCAGTATCTGATTTCGGAATCTCTGCCTGACGAAGATGTGATCTGACTGAGATCTTCCCGTATCTCACGGCCTTTTCAACTACATCACATTCTCTTGTGATTCTTGAACTGAATATTTGTTCGAACTAGTTGAAAATTTTGCAGAACTCAGTTAGACCCTCTCCTCTCCCATTGCTTGTAGCATGTCCATACTCTTCTGTAACCATTTCTTCCACTTCTTCCCGTACAACCACTTTCTCTCTTTTAAGTATTTCAGAGTCTCCATGCTAGGATCTCAGTAGATCGGTGTACCCCTTACGACAGCGTGGCAGGGCTGCCCAGATAATTTCATTGATAATCTTTGGAATAAAAGTTTCCTTGTTACCACGAATGTCTACTGGGTAAGTTCAGAAAATAGAGATAAGAGGAAGACTGCTACAGTTATTGTGACTCTATAGCATATATCACGTAGATAAGAGTAAGTTACTGATGTTTAAGATACATACCGTGCCTCATAATATTTATCTTATTCAATACGCGCATGGGAAAAGGTACAATATGGTTAACTGTGTGTGTTGACTCTTCAGAAGGGCATGTAATACGCCATCGAGAGGTAAAACAGGGGTTTTAGACAGATATCTTCTACATTGGTATCGAAGTCGATGAAACAAGTATTAAGAAAAGTGTGATAATGGATGACAAAAAAAAAAGAAACAATGTGCGTCTAGTTCGGCCGGCCTGAAATATGGCATATGCCTCACACCTGTCACAACATAACCTCATGGCGAGTTCTCGTGGTGCTGCAAGAAATCGCCAGTACTCGTACCTTACGAAACTTTTCTGAGTTATGCCTACAACGTAAGGGTAATGTTTTAACCATCGAGACTCTTAGTGGTTGAAACAAAATTCTCATGAGTGAAGTCAAATTCCATTTTCTTCTTCAGAGTAACAGTCACAGTCCAATACGAGGTATTTGTTGATATCGATAATTGTAGTACTGCTCAGCGACCGTTTATCAATTTATACTTACTTTCAAGTTCTTGAGGGCCTCAACGTCCTCTGCATACTTGTGGTATGAATCACACGCCACGTCTCCGTTATCCCAATTTGCGGCATAGTCCGGGTGCTCGTGCAACATATGGTCCCATATGTTCTCACCTTTGCCTGTAAGCAAACACATGGAACGTCCGAATAAAGGCAAACAAAACAACTCTACCAGTGCAGGAAGATGGAGGTGTTACAACACAAGACAAATGCAACGAAAGGTGAAGAGTAAAATATGCAAGACTGACATGATATACAGTTACAGGAGCACATAAAGAGCAGAGTAACACAGGCAAATAATAGCGGGAATTCGTGGACACTTCGTGTTAGCCTTAATGAGGAATAAATTGTGTGAATGTACGTTTGGAGCGTATACATCTATGGATGTGAATCATGGACTGCGAGAATCGAAGGATTTGATATGGGATGCTATTAAAGCCTGTTGAAATTTGAATGTGCTGATGAGATACGAAATGAGGAGGTTCTCCACAGAATCAGTGGGAAACTCTGACAGGGAGAAGGAACAGGACGACATTATATGAGTTAAGACATAAGGAAATGACTTCTACGGAATAAGAGTGAGCTGTCATGTAAAAATAATTTCATTCCATCTTGGTGTTGTGGTACAGAAATCTTCTCTTTCTCCAATTTAAAAAAGCAGTCGCTGGTTGCACAGTGATCTTTATTAGCTTAAGAGTTAATAAAGAACATTGTGCAACTTACGATTGTTTTTAAATAGTAAACTGTGGGGTATAAAACTGTAGAAGGTGAACTATATTGGAATATATCAAACAAACAATTGAAATCGCTTTGTGTACTGCTGAGGAGGCTGCCACAGGAAGACACGTCATTGAGGCCAGCATAAAACTGATCTTAAGACTGATGACTCTTCCGCCACTTCTCACCAAATAAGACAAACTGAATTCGTGAAGCCTGAAATTGTCAGGGGGAGACGGCGATCTCACTGTGGTTTATCAAATACAAGAATTTTAAAGTAATAAACTTTTAATGCCTACACCGCAAAATTTCCTATTATAATTAAAGTACGATAACTAGTAATGAACAACCATCTCCAGATCGTTCAAATTGCAAAAATCAGTGAAATACACTGGGGAACACCATTATCCGTTACCATGCAAAGACATGCATTCGTAAATACGAATGGAATGACAGAACGTATTTAAAAAACATCACCGTGAGCAAGCCACATTGCAGACCGTAATCGCGCAGTATGACGACAGTAAAAGAAAACGGGCAGTTGCATGAGTAAAAATTGTATCGAAAGCTCATTATGCAAAGGAACCTTTGCATATACTGTTCTCAGTCTAACACCTGCTGCACTATTGCAAATTATGAGTGAAAACTGGAGACGTAACGGTTCCAAAACCGGAACCGTTGCCTATATTGCTCTCATACTAATAATTGCTAAACTGTTGTAAATAACAAGTTTTGAAATTATTTTTCCTCGTGCAACTAGTCATTTTCCTTTATCGTCGCCATCCTGCAAGATTATGGACTAGATAGTGGCTTGTTTCCTGTGATATCTTTACACTACGTACTGTCATTGTCTTCGTATTTATGAATGTTTTCCAATGTGATTTATCGCTTTTTTACATTTTCCGAAGATGATTTTACATGAGAACCGAAACTAATTATCTTACTTCAGCTCTAATTTGAAAATTACGGTCTAAGCATTAAAAGTTTTCTACTGCGAACAAATTTTTTATTTGTGAAACTA
Source organism: Schistocerca piceifrons (assembly GCF_021461385.2). Classification (NCBI taxonomy): domain Eukaryota; kingdom Metazoa; phylum Arthropoda; class Insecta; order Orthoptera; family Acrididae; genus Schistocerca; species Schistocerca piceifrons. Next base: position 250,502,518 of record NC_060144.1, read on the forward strand.
AATTCTTTGAAATGAGGTTTCTCCGTTATTTAGAAGGATTGCAAGATGAACATTGATATTAGCAATTAAAGGTCGAGTCAGTTACAGGAGATATATAAGCTGAAGTGATTACGTCCACACTGTGGAAGGTAATAGAATCACTGAGTTGCGCTGCAGTATGATCCCAGAGTGAAACGAGTTGCTGGTGTTAACAGTTCTGAAGCGCAACAGGTCGATAGGTAATGTCATTCCATGATGTCAAACCATGATATCGATGACGATGACGATGATAATGATGATAATGATGATGATGCATATCGTTCGTATTTGCAGTGTGCCAGAACACAGTGATGTCGATAAAATTATACCCAGGGTGATCGAGGTTACAGAATCACTTCAGGAGTATTTGGAGAACATAGACAGGGCCTCATGTTGAGAAGCGGTTCTCATTTTATCATGAAAAAGACCTTTTTTTCTTTCCGTAGATGATTTCCGTGAGATACTGGCCGTCTTCACAATTTGTGAGAATTGATAAGGTACATTCAAAATTAAACGAATAGGAGGTTGTAAAATGAAACAACACTGTTGCTTACGAAAGAGGGTGTGGTCCGTATAAAAATATTTAGGCCCCAAACTTGCCGCTAGAGAGACATGGATACACTCCCACGTGACGACAGAACGAGCACGTACACGCATCAACCTTCACTGCGGTCAGTCGTGCTGGAAACAATGGAGGCCTGAGAAGGAAAGCAAAGGGGAGTAGTGCGTTTCCTAACAGCGCAAGCAGTGCGGCGAACGGAAATTCAACAATCAAGGGCAGAAGTGTACGAAGAGCACTCCACATCTGTTGCACGGGTGAAGACATGGCACACGTGATACGTGGAAGGACGGACGTCGTTGGCGAATGAAGCACAATCTGGAAGACCACGCCCCATTACCAATACCACTGTCCAGCGCGTGGAAGCCCCGATTGTCGGTGAGTTAAACGTGGGAGCCACGGCCCCAGAGATGGGATGGAGTGTCGGAAATGCAATTAACACACAGTTCTCTGCCTACGCTTGTGTAACCCAGGAATTTCCGTTCCCCGCAATCCTCTCGCTGTAAGGAAACGCACTAAACCCCTTTGCTCTTCTTTTGAAGCCTCAATTTCGCTGTTTATAGAACTACTGATCCAGCAGACGGTCGACATGTGCACGAGCTCCCTCTGTCGTCGCGTAGGTCTGCGCCCATGTCCGTCTAGCGGCGAGTTTGGAGCTTCATCGCTCTTATAGGGACCACATAATCCCCCGTAGATAATAGCATTATGAGCCATTCAGTGGTTTTAATTTTACAGCTTCTAGCTCGTCTATTTTTCAATGCATCTTATACAATATTACGTAAGTATAAACGAGTGTCCTAACAGTGCAAGTAGGAGCTACTACACTGTAGGTATAATAGATACGAGATTTGTGTTTCGGTCAGGTTGGTTTCACCCTTTACTGATGTGCCATAAAATATGAGCGAGCTACTTTCGTCTCTTGGACAGTGCAGACGTGTCATTAAGTATTCCTTGATTTTCTTCCTGAAACTGATGGTCGGTACGCGGTTCTGATTAAGCATAACAGCGCAATCAGGTTAGTGCACTGCATAAAGCCGAAAAGTAGCATTCCAGCTACAACACCTGAATGGTCACCAGGAATGGACGGTGGCCATTATAGCGTTGGAGGCGGCCTGCCGCAACAGAAAGATGTTTGTAATGGATGATTGTTTTCACAGTGCCTGCACGGTTATCTACTTCCCGCTGTGATTTTTCAGTATTGTCGAAGACTTCATTCGCTTCACAACTGGAATTCAGTTCCGTGTGGAGATTCTTTGTTGAGAGTAGTTCATTGCTAATAGTACTGCTACAAATTTGGTACAAGGGCGTGAGTAGTCTGCCGTTTCATTTTCAGCAGTTGAATACGAGTGTCTGTATTCAGCCAGGACCACTTGCATTGGAAATGAAATGAACGTTTGGCGTCATTGGCCGGGAGGCCCCTTACGGGGCAGGTCCGGCCGCCTTGGTGCAGGTCTTATTACATTCGACGCCACATTGGGCGACCTGCGCGCCGGATGATGAAGACAAAACAAAATCCAGTCCCTGAGCGGAGAAAATCCCCAACCCAGCCGGGAATCGAACCCGGGCCCATTATGACGGCAGTCCGTCACGCTGACCACTCAGCTCTCGGGGCGGACACCACTTGCATTGAAGGATATCAAGATGTCCAAAACACATGTTGAAATGTAGTAGAAGATAGTCTGCAGTTAGAGTCTCAAAAAAGAGCTGATATTTATTCTAACAGGAATTAGAATATTTGTGGAAGATGGACCCGCATTTGTGAATTTTGACCAAAATGCGGTTATTTAAATCCGGCAGTGCTTAGACCATTTTTTTAAAAATGTAGCTTATTCCGGGCGGGGTGCACTCAGCCTCGTGATGCCAATTGAGGAGCTACTCCACCGAATAGTAGCGGTTCCGGTCAAAGAAAACCATCGTAACGACTGGGAGAGCGCTGTGCTGACCACACGCCCCTCCTATCCGCATTCTCAACTGAGGTTGACACGGCGGTCGGATGGTCCCGATAGCCCACTTGTGGCCTGAAGACGGAGTGCATTTATTCGGGGCGGCGACTTGTTGAAGTATGTAACCAGTGAGTCCACCACTTCACATCAGAAAGGAAACAAAATCTCGAAGCTGTAGCTGGAAGCCATGGCCTTGCATCAAAAAATGCGAAGTCGATTTCATCTGCCGTAAAACATACAACCAGAATTTCTGCCATACAGAAAGGATTCTTCACATCAGTTACCTCGAAGAGGATGAAACTGTCCAAGGTTTGATGATAAGATAAATGAAAAAAATAAATGGTGAGACTGAACTGAAAAATAAAATGAGAACATCTTTCTTCAGAAAGCTGAGCCTGTCCTGGCAGGATCATTAGCGATAGTATCTATCGGATTATCCAGCTAATAGTGAAATTTGACACCCGCCACCAAGTAAAGTAGTTCATGGTTTGAAAAGATTTCGAGTTCGATGAAGTTTACTTGTACACGTATATATAACAGAGCGTCCAAAAACGAAATTCGTGTATGACAGCTTCTCGCTGCAAAAGTCTTGGAGTTGGCTGACCTCAAACCTGATTTTATGTTTTTAACTTATGAAAAACAGGTATTCCCTGTAAGGTGGAGAGCTTGTCCCCTTGGTTTCGAATGTTTCGAAAGTTGCAGGCCTTGTTATTGAATCATAAAAATCCGTTTCTAACATTTCTGATATCGCAGACTACTGACAGAAAACATTAGGAACAGCTTTGAGAAACTACGAAAATGATGGTTTTGTCAGTAAAGGCTGCAAGAGTCTCGAGCTATGTACCCCTCCAGCCATATTCGCACACTGTATTTCTGTTCCACTTTATTCAGTTCTCGATATTTTAGTCCCTCTACTGGGATTACCTTCAGGGTTCCACTGGCGTTCCTGGGTGCCTAAAATATGACGCGGCTTAACGACTCGGAAGAATTTACCATCAATGACAACACGCACGAAAGCTGACAGATTTATGAAAAGAAATAAAAAAAATGGCATCTCCTTGGTTCATCACGCTTACACCGTGCGCAAGTTTCTCTAGACTTGGTAATAGCCTCAGTTCTTCAGGTATGTCATACGAGGCTGAAGCTACTCATTGATGATTAGATTCCTTGAAGATACCAGATAATCCCAGACATATTTGTGAGATTCAGACCAGCAGCTTTACATGCAAATGATGCAACACTTCTCGTAAACTTTGGACAGTCTGCATTCAAACATGAAAAAATCGGGCAACTTTAGTCATGGATTCACTGACGCATCCTTTCTCTGAAACTCTCACGCTCAGTCGAGGTCAAACATGGAACTTATGAGTGCATGGATGATGTCACCTTGGAAGACGGGAGTATCCCAGAGTACAGCTCATTATGGATATGTATAGGAAAGGTTACGGCACCGAGATTGTTAAAGAGTACATGCTGGTTAATTTTTCGGCAACCTGAGTGAGTGACTCAAGTCATGGTAGGAATACCCTTCGAAGTACCACGTTCACTCTGAACCACACCCTCCACACATTTCGGATTAAACGCATCTTTCGGTCGTCTGAGCACTTGGCGCCTTCCATCATGTGAAAAAATGAAAAATCGAGACTCGTTCGACGACACTGCACGTTTTCATTCAGCTACTATTTTGTCTCTTTGTTGACTGTCCCATTGTACACATGCAGCTTTATGTGATGCGGTGAACAATGGCATTTTGCGACGTAGCAGGCTCCAACTTTCCATTAAACGCATTTCCGTTCACAATGTTCGCTCAGAAACCGGTTGATATGCACTTGGATTGGCTGAGAGCAGCATTTCCTGGCACAGGACTATGTTTCCTGTCGGTATTTTTACAGTTACCGTTCTTAAGTAGCATTACATGCAAACGGTTCACCACTTGTCGTAGACACGTGTGACAGTCTGCATTCAAACACAAAGAAGTCGAGGATCTTCAGTCACGCGTTCACAGGCCCATTTTTTTCTTCAAAACTGTTACTCTCGATCTGGGTATGCACTTGGCACATGTAGAGCACGAGCAGGCTGGATCATAACCTACCCCTATCGCGGGCAAGTGCTCTAAGGAGTCGATTATTCCAGCACGACTCATGAGCCGCCCAGTACCTCTCTCTTACTTTGCAATCTTTTTTTAAGGTTTTCTCCTACACGGCTTGCAGTGCTAGCGCTACCAGAAGATACTGAGGAAATGACTTTCAGATATTTTAGGGGATTGTTTTCAGACTGACTTTTGACTTAGCACCAGAGTGTGTTGAGTATGGCTGGATACGGCAGCACGTCGAGCAGTTTCCCGCCAGTCCCATCCGCCACGCAGTTTTAATGTGCTTGGTACCTTAAGATTCATGCATATCCCATCGTACAATGGAAAAGCAGTCTGGGTATTTGGACACCCGTATGTAATGCGAAACATAATAGGATATGTCACGAGAGGTAGACCTGCCAGCATGTAAAGAAGCGTTAACAGCAGACTAGTTCTGTCAGGAGAACTCAGTGATTGTGAACGAGGATTGAATAACAAATCCATCACAGACATTTCAACCCACAGCGGAACTCATTCACTGACAGTCGAGCATTGCGGAGCGTGGTTGTAAAAATCGCATGAAATCAGTGAAAGTAATCATTCGTGAGCTCTAATGTACCATCCGCAGTCCAAATTGCACAACGACCGTGGATATGGTTTAAAGGGATACAATAGCGCCTCTCAAAAGCCCCACATTTCTGCACTCAGTAGTGCGTGATGCTTAGGTGGTGTAAACATCGACTCCACTAAACTGTGGATGACTGGATACGACTGACCTGGAGTGTTGAATAGCCGCTATACCCTGTGGAGGTCCGGTGGAAGAGTTTGGACATGACGATTGCCTGGAGAACTTAGCCTACCGTCATCTGCACTGGCAGCAGTGAAATACGGAGAAGGTGGTGTTGCGGTATGGGAGTGTTTTCGTGGGTAGAGAGCGGTCCGCTTCTGGTGCTTAAGAAAACGCCAAATGCAGAATAATACGAATACTTTTCACAGCATTGTATACTGCTCACGGTAGAGGAACAGTTACGAGACGATGTTTACGTAACATGACAATGTATCGTCATAGAGGAGCATCTGTGAGGCATTGAATTGTAGGTAATGACGTTCATGAAATTTAGTGGCCCCGACCCAACGGAATAGCTTTGGAATGAATTGTAACGTCGACTTCACTCTAGACGCTAGCGTCCAAAGTCAGTATCCTCCCTGGTTTCGGCTCTTGCGGAAGAATTGTTTGCCTTTACTCCGAAGTTATTCAGACATCTCATTGAAAGTCTCCCCAGTATTGTTGCCTGGATACCTTTTATTTACATATTTAACCTGATGCGGTGAAAGTCATCAGGCCTTCTCCTGCATCGGACTGTGGTTTCTCACATACAACATCTTTTCTACATCATATTTCCCTAAGAATTACAATTGTAATACAACAAATAATATTGAAATGTCTGAAGTGATAATGTGAGTAAACAGTATTACGAACTAATAAAGTTAGTTCTGGCAGTACTTGTAGTACTGAAGCTAGTACCACTAATTGTGATAACAGTATAATAATAATAATGTCAATAATGACAGTGGCAAAAAAAATGAATCTATAGATGTACAAGATAGATGTTTCGTGTTGTAGCGAGTACTGCGGAAAGGAAATTTAAGGAGACTTAGCCACTTAAGATTACTAGGGAAAGAGGAAGATCTGGTTGGAGAAAACGATGTACAAGGGTTATGAGCGCGTAAGGGAGAATGGTAATCCATATTGTTACTTTAGTAGATGTATCACTAATTGTCTTTTGAAGGTGGAGATATTATTCAGTCCACTAATAAGATGCGAGGGGACATTCCAGAGTCAAGTTCCTGGCAATGACAAGAACTTCGAGAAAGTGACTGAACGATGGAGCGGGACAGAGTGGATAGTGCTGTGATGGGACGGGTATTTCTGCCTTGTCGTTAAGGCCGAAGAGAGATATGAGGAACAGTGTACGTTCCGAAGACGGTGGAGAAGACAGCGGTCGTGGATAGCTCTGATCTTGTCTGCACACAGACTAGCTGTGCATATGATGGTGAAATAAAATCAAAGAGTCGAACCTTAAAGATATAGCGAACACAGCCCTTTATAAACAGTTCCAGGCGCAGCGAACTTCCCTGACAAAGGAATTGCAGGGTAACATCGCTGAGATCAATAATTGGAAGTATAATTATATGTAGAAATTTCTTTTACAGTTCAACAAGGATTAGCTTTTTATATTTCTGTAACGTTTGGAGAGATGGTGATGCCTTTTGCACATTGTAGTTGCGTGCTTAGTCCAATTCAATGGTCCACTCGCATTACTGCTGCTAGATTCTTTGCTGAAGGAGAGGAGTTGGTATTTGTCCCATTTACGATTAAAGATGGTAGGAATTACTGATAAGTGTGGCTAATGAGACTAGAATGTTAAAATTCATGGTGAAACCTTCAGCTGTCATTTATTTTGCACAATTAGCTACCAGTTTCGGTCAATGGCCGTTATCAAGCTCTGGAGGTAGGAGAGAGCCTGATGACTTTCACAGCATCAGGTTAAATATTTAAATAAAAGCTATCCAGGCACCGGTAGGAAAGTTACACCATGATTTGAAGTAATTTGCTCTTTTAAGGCCAGCTTAGCAAGTAAACACTTTCTCACAATAATAACTCTGTACGATGGTTTTCTTTAAGAAGCATGTCCTCATCGACAGCTAATAACACACTCAATGACCAATGAGTGTGTCTAGGTATAGTTTGAGCTGTGCCCTGTGCCCATTGTGATTCTGCGCACAGGTCGGTATTGAGATTCTCAATATCTGTCTCCAGATTTACTGGTTTTGCTAGAAGATTCAATTGGGTGCCATCAACGAACATTGCAGTACGACAAAATTGAAGACTCATCATTTACATACAACGAAAAGAGCAGAGGACCTAACAGCGAACCCTGGGGGACGCCTGATACCTTTGATCATGTAGTGTACATACCACCGATAACTGTGACGTCAGCGGTGGAAAGTCGCGTGACCTCTCAGCACAAGGTCTCTCCAAGGAGCTCACTGTTCTCTTATATGGGGATAACTTATTCATACAGTGGTGTAAGTTGCAACACCACTGAGAATCATTATTGGTGTGAAATGCCGCGTGAAGCCGTGGGCTAACTAGTGGCCACTCACCGTCCTCGTTCCAGGCACCCTCGATCTGGTAAGCTGCCGTAGCTGCGCCGAACATGAAGCCGTCGGGGAACGTGTTGACCGCGTCTGCCCGCTTGATGCGGATGGCCGACCGGTTGCCCACGGCGGCCGCTTGGGCCACCACGAGCCCGGCGGCGAGCAGCAGCAGAGTCCTCGTCGGCACCATCGCTCTCTTTGCCCGGAAGCCCCAGTGCGCTTATTCCTGCATCGGCTACCGTTTATAGCTTGTGGCAACCACAGCTTTCCCGATAACCCTGGCAGCGGCGATTGGTCCAGCGCTATCTAATTATAGGTTGTAGCGTCCGCATGCTCACTCTGACAACCGTATCTCTAGCTATTCATCTTTTGACTAAATCCCATTAATCCTATTTGTGTGTACGTGGTGGTTAGGGACGGAGAAAAGGCGGCTTTGTAAGTAATTTCTTTTTACTTAGTGCGTGCGTTTTCCAGTTGTATCCCTATGTACAAAAAATACATGGAAGATCTTCGTCCCCGCCCTGGTGTATAACACATATACACACCAATTTACGAAACTAGCTACAGTTAACGTGTTCTCACAACAAATAGGTGGGAAAATTTGCGAGACATATTACAAGAACGTAGCTAACAAAAGTTAGCGAACCAGTGTTGACAGCAGAAATAACAGAGGAATAAATAGTTGCGGTAAGAATTGTGGTGGGCAATATGTTAGTAGGTTGATTTGGGTGCAGGGACGAAACAATGGGGTCATCCGTTCCACTGGATTAGGGAAGGAAATCACCGTGCCGTTTCAAGGGAACCATCATGGCATTTTCCTGAAGCGATTTAGGGAAATCTTGGAAAATCTAAATCCGGATGGCCGGAGGCGGGTTTGAACCGTCGTCATCTCCAATGCGAGTCCTAACATGTATGAACAGGTGAAATACCCTCACATTTCAAGAACGTAATAATTCAAATTCCTAAACAATCAGGTGGTGACAGATGAGAACATTACCTAGCTATCACTTTGATAAATCATGGTTGCAAAATACTGGCACGAATTCCTTGCATAAGAATGGGAAAACTGGTAGAAGCCGACCTCTGGAAAGATCAGTTTGGTTTCTGGACAAAAGGGAGGAAAACATGACACAACACTGTCTCTGAGACTTAAATAAAGGTTAAGGAAAGGAAAACCTACATTTATACCATTTGTAGACTTAGAGAAAGTTTTTAACAATGTTGACTGGAGTACTCCCTTCGAAATCCTGGAAGTATCAGGCTTAAATACAGGAAGCGAAAGGCTGTTTACAACTTTCACAGAAACCAGACGACAGCTATGTGAGTCAAGGGGCATGAAAGGGAAGCAGTGGTTGAAAAAGGAGTGAGGCAGCAGTAAAGCCGTAAAGGGAAACAATGGAAAATTTGAAGAACGAATTAACGTTCATAGAGAAGAAATATAAACTCTGAGTTTAGCCGATGGCATTTTAATTCTGCCAGAGACAGAAAAGGACCTGAAAGGGCAGTTGAACAGATTGTCTTGAAAGGAGTATATGAGAGCAAATCGAAAATACTGAAATGTGATCGAATATTTCAGGTGATGTTGAGGGAGTTAGATTAAGAAAAAGTTGTAAATGAGTTTTATTATTTCGACAGCAAAGCCACTGACGAAGTACAGAGGATATAAAACGTAGACTGGCAATCACAAGAAAAGCATTTCTGAAGAAAAGAAGTTTATTAACTTCGAATATAGATATTGTAGGAAGTCTTTTCTAAAGGCATTTGTATGGCGTGTAACCATCAAACTGAAACATGATAAACAGATTAAAAAAGAAGAGAACAGAGACCTTTGGAACGTTGGGGTACAGAAGAATGCTGAATTTTAGATAGTAGATCGCTTTACTAATGAGAAGGCACTGAAAAGAAATTTGTGGTTAAACTTGACTAATAGAATGAATCGGTTGATAGGACACTTTCTGAGACATCAAGGGGTCACGAAGTGAAGTGAATCTCAGAGGGCCAGGGGTGAAAACAGTAGAGGGAGGCCAAGACATGAGAGGTCAATAGATGAATACATTTAGCAGATTCAGAAGGATGTAGGGTGCAGTAGTTCTTCGGAGATGAAGGGGCTTGCATAGGACGTAGTAGCATGGAGAGTTGCATCAAACCAGCCTTAAGACTGAAGACCAAGACAACAACAACGAAGATAGTCTGACATTAACATACTACAGAAATATCCAAACACCAATAGTTTCATTTTAGGCTCAACAATTCATTTAATATACTATACAGGGTTATCCCGTTACGATGCTCCAAACTTTCAGGTACTGGATGGTTGTAATTTAAGTGCAGCTACTCACAGAGGTCCAGTGTGGACTGTTATTATCACATGGCAACGAAACTTGTTTAAATTCTAATGCTTTAATGCCGAATTGGTTTACACTGGGGAAAACTAATACCAATTTTGGCCACCAGGTGCAAATCGTTAGGAGCTTTATAGCCAGGGTCCTCCAAACAGTTTGGGATTTTGACGGTATAACGAGCCAATTGGATATACTCGTAATTTGGCGTAATATCTCTCAAGGAGGAACAAGACTTCTGGTCAGGTGACTACAGGGTTATAAACACAAAGTCAAATAGGGGTAATGCAGGAGTAGGTTTAATAATGAATAGGAAAATAGGAATTCGGGTAAGCTACTACAAACAGCATAGTGAACGCATTATTGTGGCCAAGATAGATACGAAGCCCACACCTACTACAGTAGTACACGTTTATATGCCAAATAGCTCTGCAGATGACGAAGAAATTGAAGAAATGTATGATGAAATAAAAGAAATTATTCAGATAGTGAAGGGAGACGAAAATTTAATAGTCATGGGTGGCTGGAATTCGAGTGTAGGAAAAGGGAGAGAAGGAAACGTAGTAGGTGAATATGGATTGGGGCTAAGAAATGAAAGAGGAAGCCGCCTGAAAGAGTTTTGCACAGAGCACAACTTAATCATAGCTAACACTTGGTTTAAGAATCATGATAGAAGGTTGTATACATGGAAGAACCCTGGAGATACTAAAAGGTATCAGATAGATTATATAATGGTAAGACAGAGATTTAGGAACCAGGTTTTAAATTGTAAGACATTTCCAGGGGCAGATGTGGACTCTGACCACAATCTATTGGTTATGACCTGTAGATTAAAACTGAAGAGACTCCAAAAAGGTGGGAATTTAAGGAGATGGGACCTGGATAAACTGAAAGAACCAGAGGTTGTACAGTGTTTCAGGGAGAGCATAAGGGAACAATTGAAAGGAATGGGGGAAAGAAATACAGTAGAAGAAAAATGGGTAGCTCTGAGGGATGAAGTAGTGAAGGCAGCAGACGATCAAGTAGGTAAAAAGAAGAGGGTTAGTAGAAATCCTTGGGTAACAGAAGAAATATTGAATTTAATTGATGAAAGGAGAAAATATAAAAATGCGGTAAATGAAGCAGGCAAAAAGGAATACAAACGTCTCAAAAATGAGATCGTCAGGAAGTGCAAAATGGCTAAGCAGGGATGGCTAGAGGACAAATGTAAGGATGTAGAGGCTTATCTCACTAGGGGTAAGATAGATACTGCCTACAGGAAAATTAAAGAGACCTTTGGAGATAAGAAAACCACATGTATGAACATCAAGAGCTCAGATGGAAACCCAGTTCTAAGCAAAGAAGGGAAAGCAGAAAGGTGGAAGGAGTATATAGAGGGTCTATACAAGGGCGATGCACTTGAGGACAATTTTATGGAAATGGAAGAGGATGTAGATGAAGATGAAATGGGAGATACGATACTGCGTGAAGAGTTTGACAGAGCACTGAAGGACCTGAGTCGAAACAAGGCCCCCGGAGTAGACAACATTCCATTGGAACTACTGACGGCCTTGCGAGAGCCAGTCCTGACAAAACTCTACCATCTGGTGAGCAAGATGTATGAAACAGGCGAAATACCCTCAGACTTCAAGAAGAATATAATAATTCCAATCCCAAAGAAAGCAGGTGTTGACAGATGTGAAAATTACCGAACGATCAGTTTAATAAGCCACAGCTGCAAAGTACTAACACGAATTCTTTACAGAAGAATGGAAAAACTAGTAGAAGCTGACCTAGGGGAAGATCAGATTGGATTCCGTAGAAATACTGGAACACGTGAGGCAATACTGACCTTACGACTTATCTTAGAAGAAAGATTAAGGAAAGGCAAACCTACGTTTCTAGCATTTGTAGACTTAGAGAAAGCTTTTGACAATGTTGACTGGAATACTCTCTTTCAATTTCTAAAGGTGGCAGGGGTAAAATACAGGGAGCGAAAGGCTATTTACAACTTGTACAGAAACCAGATGTCAGTTATAAGAGTTGAGGGACATGAAAGGGAAGCAGTGGTTGGGAAGGGAGTAAGACAGGGTTGTAGCCTCTCCCCGATGTTATTCAGTCTGTATATTGAGCAAGCAGTAAAGGAAACAAAAGAAAAATTTGGAGTAGGTATTAAAATCCATGGAGAAAAAATAAAAACTTTGAGGTTCGCCCATGACATTGTAATTCTGTCAGAGACAGCAAAGGACTTGGAAGAGCAGTTGAACGGAATGGATGGTGTCTTGAAAGGAGGATATAAGATGAACATCAACAAAAGCAAAACGAGGATAATGGAATGTAGTCGAGTTAAGTCGGGTGATGCTGAGGGTATTAGATTAGGAAATGAGACACTTAAAGTAGTAAAGGAGTTTTGCTACTTGGGGAGCAAAATAACTGATGATGGACGAAGTAGAGAGGATATAAAATGTAGACTGGCAATGGCAAGGAAAGCGTCTCTGAAGAAGAGAAATTTGTTAACATCGAGTATAGATTTAAGTGTCAGGAAGTTATTTCTGAAAGTATTTGTATGGAGTGTAGCCATGTATGGAAGTGAAACATGGACGGTAAATAGTTTGGACAAGAAGAGAATAGAAGCTTTTGAAATGTGGTGCTACAGAAGAATGCTGAAGATTAGATGGGTAGATCACATAACTAATGAGGAAGTATTGAATAGGATTGGGGAGAAGAGAAGTTTGTGGCACAACTTGACCAGAAGAAGGGATCGGTTGGTAGGACATGTTCTGAGGCATCAAGGGATCACCAATTTAGTATTTGAGGGCAGCGTGGAGGGTAAAAATCATAGGGGGAGACCAAGAGATGAATACACTAAGCAGATTCAGAAGGATGTAGGTTGCAGTAGGTACTGGGAGATGAAGAAGCTTGCACAGGAGAGAGTAGCATGGAGAGCTGCATCAAACCAGTCTCAGGTCTGAAGACCACAACAACATCTCTCAAGAGGGTAACCAACAGCTTTATCAATCAATGCCAAGCCGATTAACTGCTTGCGTAAGGGCCAGAGACGGATCATCGCGTTATTGACTTTCTCAGTTTGTGGAGCTCTTTCTCTTGAATAAATCATCCAATTTTTCTGAAACTGTTATCATTTGTTTGTCTGTACATGTACATCACATCTGCCGAGTTCCGTCCCATTCGGTTAATTCCTTCGTGCTGCTACTTTCGTTTTGTCTCTGTGCGTGTTTGCTCAATGAAATTCGACATAGTTAACCTGGAGCACTCGATCTTTTTGAAACACACTACATATGTTCACAAGTGTATAGATTGCGTTTGGCAGATAAATTACACATAAGAGATTTTATTTCGAGATATTATTTCTAAGGATTCATCTTAAGAACTAAAGACTAATTTTCTTGTTAGAGAAAGTAAAAGTCAAGTCATCATAAAGAGTTCATTGTGGTCTTTGATTGACTGTTGTCATTTTAAGTGACTTAAGGATCATTAATTACCTTTTTGCGAAACTAACAAGTCTTTATCAAGCATTTGTTTTGGTCGATGTAAGTGACTACTTGTTTTCCTTTCGCAACAAGAAAAATTCTGTGCTGGATCATTAGAGACAAAGCTGTTAGCTGTAATATTTCAACCAAATAAGATTAATATGTTTGTTAATAAAAGAGATTCTTACATTCGGTCTTATTTCTGTGAGGCCACCATAACGAACAAAGGACTTCCCAAAAAAATAACAATAGCAAGATTTACACAAGCTAATATACGTCCTAATACCTAATACCTTTTGAGAAACAGCTTGAATGTACCTAAACGTCCACAAATATTTTCTTTGGACTTAAATGAGTCCGCAGTCGAAGATCAAATAACGTCCCATTCATGAGATGCAGCCTCCCCTTCAATAATTCCTTGATTTGCAAGATGACACAAGGGCAGTATTACTTTGTATAGGTGACTTGCTACAGCTGTACACACCTGATGGTTATAAAAATACTTTTATTCAGGCACAAGGGAATTTTATTAATCTGATCAGGGATACGGAATATCCTCAAAATAAGACAGAACTTATGACGTCAAAACAGTGGAAGTGTCTGTGATACTATCCGTATGTCTCAATAGAAGTAAGGGACTCGACAAATTCTTGTACATTAAAGGTATCCTCGCGTACTACATGGGCACAGATGATCTGGAGGTTGCGCTGAATATGATGCACAGTCTTGCCAGTGGTGACTGTTCATCGACACTACGTCTCGGAGTAGAAACTTTATGCACCATGGTAACAAGTTTCCTTTCATTCCTATTACGTATGTTAACGACAAAAAAAGGGACATTTACAGTTATAAAAAACATTCTGATACAAGTACGTTGCTTCAGTTCAAATGATAGAGCACAGCAATCAGTCATCTTTCCCTTACAGGTTTTATTTGGCAAATCAAGATTTTTGGTAGTCCCTATCCATTATCAAGGCATTTCGTAGTGTCAATGCATGTTGCAGTACGTTAGTCCTCTGCTGTTCGTGCTTCTGACAGAAGCCTGAAGCCCGAAGAACAGGTGACTGACGTAGTAAAACATGATACTATGAAATACATTGATAATAGCTAGGCACTACCAGAAATCTAGATTTGCCGAATAAAACCTGCAAGGAAAAGATGACTGATTGCTGTGCTCTATCATTTGAAAGTCATAAAACAGTCGTTGAGTGCACCCACGTTCCTAATGGAAGGTAACCTGATATGCTGTTTCAAATAGCAAGGGACAATTGTGAGGATTTTTCAAGTTACAGTAATATTACGGCTACAGCTGGGCTGTTGTTCCCTATGTGGTAAATGACAAGGTGAAAACTTCGCTAGTTACAAACACTATTCGCAGAAAAGATGGTCTAAGATGCAGTCGTTTACTCTAGAAATGAAATGTTGTGCATGAGTACATGTTGTGCATAAGTCACTGATAGAGCTAAGTAAAGTTTTCCCTCGACACAGTATATAAGAACGGGGCTTACGAAGACTATTATAAAAGTTTTATATCTAAATTCACATCCGTCAGAAGTACCGCGGCTCAGCGTCGATGAAGCATGTGTATTTATCAGTTCACAGATCAGATAACTTTCTAAAGACGTTCAGTTGGAATTAGTGTTAAATGGAAAGGTGAAAATAACGTGTAAATCCTTTAAGAATGTTTTCTGAGAAACTCCGATAGAGAAAATTTCAAGCAACTTGTAGATGATTTGATGCACCTGTATCAACAGCTGCAATGTAATACTTGCAGATTTCCTAACAATAAACAAGTCTGCAGGCTTTCGTGATCTTTGTCCATTGCTGTAGGACCTTGTACAGTACTAGACATCTGTCAGTATCTTCCACAGAATTGTTCTAGTCTCCCCAGACGGCTCAGTGTACAGCCGTGCTCAAAAGTATCCGAACGACCTGAATTGCATTTTGCCTGATTCGCATGCAACCCACATAAAGCAGCTGTCTAGCAGGTCCTCTAATCGCTCTTTGGTACAGTCGTTTGACTATTGAAAATTGCTCCAACAAGTCACCACTGGAAAACTCGGATCTGTAACGCAATAATTCAAGATGTAATACCACGATACTACAAATATCAGGGAACACCTTATCACAGATAACACTGTCCTTAAGGCTTGTAAGCTCACATTCATTGCAATAAATGACATGCCTGAAATGTTACCAACCTCATTATTACGTCAGATAGGTAATGCACGTAGTAAGTTCGTCGTGTTCATGATTTCCTCCTCAAAGTAACATACCGTACTTGTTATTTAACACAAAATGACATTAAAAATTCAAGTTATTCACGAGCCGCTAGTAGAGAATGTGTGCGAACATCAAATGACACGACGAACCGTCTCGTTCTGCATTTGGATTCAAACCCAAGTCATGCAGACTAAGGTTTCGTGACTGAGGGAAACTAACAGTCATTCCTGACTAGGCATACAGAGAGTGACATACCTGACAGTATCAGTTAGCAAATATCAACTTTAAATTACAAAATGTAATCATTTTTAACGGACGCGAATTCCTACCCAGCATCTATTGTCCCTGTTTACGAACTACGAGAGATGTTAAATATTGCTTCTTCACAAGTAACTTACTTGAAATGCCGTGATTTAAAGCTTTGTGTTGGACAGGGATTCGAACCCAGAACCTAATTGGATTGTTATCGAAGCACAATCAACTGTGACATCTCGGATTTTCTCGGCAGTAGCTACATGTTTTAACTGAAATGACGAGACGAAACATTAATTTTTACCTTCTCAGGACTCCAACCCGGATCCTATCGCTGTTATATTCTCCAGAATACGAACGTTAAATATGGGTTTGTTACATCAGCAGCGGCATGTGACCATGTTTGAACTAGAAATAATGTGACGTAGTGTTCAGTGCTGACTGCGAACCGAACCCCACACATACCGTTGTTGACTACACACAAAGAGACATCAGCTACAGAATTTTTCTCCACTAACACCTCGAGATGACATCCTTGAACTTACAGTGATCTCTCAAATGGTTCTGTGTCTCACCGGGGGTAAAAAATGTCAGAGATCGTTAGTGTTGACAACAAATGAAAATGCATTAAACATTGAAATTATTATCCACAAGCAGATAGTTGTTCTCATGCTAGAGCTCGATAATACATAATGAAAACTTTAGTGCCGGGCCAGCATTCCAACCCATTCACGCGCAATATGTGGAGATGTTGAGGAATCTGCAGTTTTGAACAAACAACAAATTGTAGTCCAGCTGTATTGTCACGAAGGGATCAAATTCCGCGTTAAGGGCGGTCTGAGTAGCATTCCAAGTTCAGAACCAATTTTATCGACATACAGAAGCTCAAATAAAAGATGGAATAGGGGTCCTGTGACCCGACATAGCGTTTGTTTCGTCACTAGATTTAAATAACTAGTATAAGAAAGGTTGCTGGTGATAGAATTCCCACATTTCGCCACTCCGGACTTTATTGTGGTTCAACCTAACGTCTACTTGGTAGAGAAGGAATATCATGTTTAATGTGAATAACAGACCACAATGCCATTGTACCATCTTCACTTGGCGTAGCCAGAAGGGAATAGAATCTGTCTCTCCCCATTAAAAATTATGGGCAGAAATTGGAATCGAACGCGGACCCTCATCTTAGGATCGTATGATCAATCCAGCAGACCACGAAATCATCTCCTGTATGACTCATTTTTCTATCATAACACTGTTGCGGCACACTCGATGAGAATTCTGACACACAGGCCCCCTGTAGTGGTTTGCAGCATGTTCAGTACATTCATTTACTTAACTGACCGAATCGCCACGAACTAGCTGCCTCGGCTACCCAGTCCATACATTCGACTCTATTTTGTCATCACCGAAATAAAATCATGTAACTGCCACCTACACAGAACTGCCAACAGTGTAGGATGCAGGAATATAAATAGGATGTGTCCCTTTCCATTTGAGCTACTCTATTGAGCAATCTGCTTTTTCAAAATGTCCTGCAGTGCACAAGAAAAGCTGTAACTGTCTGCCTCTGAGAAGTCTAGATCCGGCCATGTGCATTATCTCACAGCACTGTGGAATGCGGGAATTCTGGAGGAACTGTTGTTGACTTCTGGAAGAGCTGTAGCTAGATGACAGCTAGTAGCGTCACGGTGAGTATCACGTACCGTAGTTAAGACGTCGCGAGTTCTACTACATTCGCTGCTACATTTTTTACAATGCAGTTCTGCTGTCTGCTGAAGTTACCAATTTAATAGAAATTTGAACATAATTCCCTTCAATTCTCAACCCAAAATAACAGCTTGTGGAAAAAAGGCTAACGTCTGCGACATTTTGTTCTTTTCAGGTTTAATAGATGGCCAAGCAGCAGATGCATCTCGGAACTTTTGTATTATGTATGGGGAGAGCGCATCATGCCAAAATAGTCAGAAAAGTACTTTCTACATTAGCTGTCGTCTCGTAGTGGCCTTTTATTCTTCTTCAAACCTTGTTTGACAGTTTTAACTCAGGACAAATTTTCTATATGCATGTAATCAATAAACTGCATGTGCAATGTCAGACTGTTATAGATAACTTCAGAGAATTACCATATACCGTTGATGATTATTTCCTCTCTCATGTTTAGTATTTTTTTAACAACACTAAAAGAAACCTTACGAAAATTGTGAACTGTATTATAAGAAATGAAATAAAACTACCCACAATAACCTTATGCCAAAAGTCTGTTTTGATAAAACTGAGTATCTGTACACAAGCGTGTAAATTACTACTCACTTATATTTCGATTTTTTTTCTTTCTTTCTTTTTGGTTTGCAAATGTAGCAATTCATAAATAAAGTTATGTATTCCTAGAGACCCTAAATTTGCTTGTCAGCAGCGGAAAGAGGCGTTACCTGTTGTGCAGCATTGTAAGTTTTCATCATTGCACTATGAGCTGAAAGTATTTTCTTGCGATTTCCTTATCGATGTTTGATATGACTGCTTGTAGCTCTTTCACAGAACGGGTAAAAAAGTTGCATTCAGCGAACATTCAGCGAACCATAACAGACGCTTTTCCAGAGGTCAGCGCGTCACCACACAGATAGCGAAGAGGTATGTGGTGTGCATTCCTCTTACGAGGCCGATAGTGGCTAGAACTCGTAAACCGCTATTCAAAGGACAAGTTCAGTTCCGATTTACAAATGCAACGACTTTTCTGGGCTGAAAACCGTAAATTTACAACCTTTTGTTACACCTCAAGCGATAATAACTTAGATTATTCAATGGAAATGACAGAAAAATCAAGTGAACTTTGAGGCTTTTTTCCGTGCACACCAGGAAGTAATTCGTCGATCACAGAGTTGCCAAATATACCTTGCCTTGTTGCCAAATCTCAGTTACAGTACTAGCAGGAAGAAGATGAACCAATGTGATCCTACAGCGGGCTGGGAAGTGACCATAATCGGCCTCTCAAAGACGCGGCTGCTACGGCCTGGAAAACGTAATGCGTCTGATTCGCATTTCTGTAACCAGGTTTAGGGACTGGAGCGTAGTTACTAATAATACTCAGAACTGAATGAATACTAAGCATCGTAAATCAGTAACTGTCTTAGGTGTTTTTATATTTCTTTCGTAACTGTACTCAAAACTAAGAAACCCATTCACGGACGTTTTCGTGCCTTACCGATAGTCGAGCACACCAAACAAATAAAAGAAAAAAAGGATGTGTGTGTGTGTATCTGTGTGTTTGTGTGTGTGTGTGTGTGTGTGTGTGTGTGTGTGTGTGTGAGAGAGAGAGAGAGAGAGAGAGAGAGAGAGAGAGAGAAATAAAGATAAGAAAGAATGAGAGAGAGGGTAAAAAATTGTTGTAAAGAAATTGAATATCGGTATGTAAAGAAATCTTTGATTAAAGTAACACATACCACGAATTGTCTTATTCATGATCTATGTAACAAGTATTAATCCAATCTAATCTAATCATATCATATAGATGTCTAGGCATGAAGAGTCATGAATTACCGAAATTTTCACCAATATCAGTAACCAAATCTAAACTTGAAAGTAAAAGACAGGAGTTTTTGTAATAAACCGGGACACCTATCAAGACCATTTCATCCCTGTTAACTAACCACGAAAGATGTCTGATATACTTCCACTCAGAAGCAACAAAGTGTGTATGCTTTTAAAGATGAAGTGCATGGTATGAAGTTCTGTGACGGAGGTATGAACCCAACACGTAATCGGATTGTTAACTAAGTAAAATCAAATGTTACGTATCGTTTTTTCTTACCAGCTGCTAGGTGTTTGAATCTAAAATAAGGATACAAATTTTTGTGCCTGAGCCACAATCGAACAGTACTCCTATCGTTCTTCTTTATCGTCCACGAATATAGCTAAAGTATCAACTACTTACTCACCAACAGTAAGATGTGTGCGTGTAGGACCAGAAATTGTTGGCAACACATGAACAGACATTAAAAATACACGTTAATTTTCACTAGCAGGCTGGTGTGCACGTGATAGGGCTTGAAATGAAATTATGAATATTTTTGTACAGGATCAGGAATCGGACTTACATACTTACCTATGGAGGAGACCAAGAGAGGACTGCAATCTTGGAAAAAGGAACGCAATGATTGAACTATATTGTTCCGAGAGATTCAGGTCCTCGAATGAGGAGATACGAATACGAATCATAGTCCAGCACCAAATTTTTCTACGTCTCTAGTTCAATCAAATACAAGTAAAATAAGAGCCCTGTTCCTTTGAATGGCTATCTGTTCATCAAATAAAATAAAATTTTGTAATGTAAGTAAGTTTACTGGCGACAGTATTTATATTTACAATGACCTCCGCCTACGTCATTTCCCAGAGCAAACCGGCTCTGTCCACTTGGAAATGGAGGAACGTGATGTTTAATGCGGATTCTGGATTATTACGTCTCTCTCTTGAGGTTACCAGAGGTACAGTAAATCTGTTTGTGCCTCTTAAAAGTAAATGCCTGAACCCACGCATTTCACTTGTGATAGTTCGTTCCACCAGACCATCGTGGCCACATTTCCCAGCCCCAGGAGTGTGCTGCAACGGATGATGTGCTTAGCTTACAAAATTAGTCACGGTGGAAAAATGCGAGTCTAATAAATGATTAAGTAGAAGCAAGCCACTAACGCGGAGATTATGCTATTCTCACGTCAGCAGGATGCAAAGACTCTTCTAGGCATCATAGCCTCGATGTGAAGCCATTTTGAAATTTTCACTAATTCAGGAAATTTCTTAGTTCGAGAAAATCAACAGTGAAGTGTGAAGTTACCCGATAATTCAATTATTACCGTCATTATTACTATCATTTTCTTCATACTGCTGCTGGAACACATGTGCTTGAAGACCATTTAATGCCTTTTGGTCATTATGGAAGAAGTTTCCCAAGAACAGGTTCTTTCCCTGTCTACGGAATCCTTTTCATGTTAATATCAAACATCAGCAATTACTCGTAGATTGCATTAAAACTAAAGTAATTGATGAAGACGTTACTTGATAACAAAAACGCGCTGCTTTTCTTCATTTACTTGCGCCTAGAAATGGCTGTCGAATACTGTCAAACCAGAAGCCAAGGGATCTTACCGCCTTCCGAAATACGTCGCTGTCAGTTCTTCCATATGATTTGGTCGACGTGACCTGTTTCAAGTTGTGTATGACAGAGAATGATTTAGAAAATCAATTGTTTTCCTTTGCAATAAACAGAGAGATTTTCATTCTACGCTATCCAATTTCAAAATTTCTGAATGTTAGCTCAAATTTAATTTTTCGCTTCTATAATGTAGGAAAGTATTTCACAGTTGCAAAACCCGCATCCGACTCATTGTCCTTACACTTAGTCGCTGACCATAAATTCTTGCTCAGAGTGACGCCAGTTTAAGTAACCCAATGTAGCGAAGACTGTTTCCCAGTGCTCTTTCTCATCGGAAAATATGCAATTCACTCATTGGGCTCCATGAGTACACTGTAACAGTAATTTCCGTGTGTATGCAATGCATACGGATTGTAGAATTCAGTGGTGCTCTCTCCTCCACTTCTGTATACAATATGCCTGACCTAAACGGGCCCTTTATCATTACAGGCCCTGGGCGGTGCAACATCATACTGACAACAGTAATGTGCTTATACTGACCACCTCGCTGTTCGTCTTACCTGATTTTGTAATCATTTAAGTAAAACAACATGACCTTCTTTTGGGAGACATTTCGTCCCCCTTTTCCTCGTGTGAAATTTGTCAGTAAGCTTTTTGCCTTCCAACCAGCGAAATGCGGCAGAGTACTGCCGGTAAAAGATTCACAAACCACGAGTTAGTGCCGTTAAGACGATTTCTTTAAACATTGGCGTAGCTGAAGGAATTTAGTTTCTTCTTAAATCGTCTTATGCAGCAACGTTCACAGATATCTCAAATAGGAAAAGCTCTTTATCCAGGTACGAAGAATGTAAAACAAACTTCCCACAGTTCGTGTCAGGTTGATCTTTTCGTCTAATAGCACTGCGTAAGTATTTTGTCTAAGAGGTATCACAAGTAGTGTTCCTGTAGCTGTGGCAATCATTGGTTGAAAAAGAGTTTAACACCAGGGGGTACAGTACTGCTAAATATTCAAAATGATTTTCAACCTAAGTCTGAGTTCATCCACAAACTGAGGCGTATTTATAATATTGAAGCTAGACTGTGAATCCTTGTCTTCCTTCAGTGGGCATCGGAAGGCCTTTACACACACGTATACAATAAAATGATGCCTTGCAGAAAATAAAGGCGATACGCGTATGACACTAAATTTGTGTTTTATTCAGTTGCTGTCAGACGGTCCATAAGTAAAAATTATCAATATACCGTAATACAACTTACTTGTGTCGAGCTACCAAGAGATTTTGATGTGTAAAGGTTTTCTCTTGATTTAGTTACACAATTTTTCTGGAAATTCGCAGCCTCATAAAATAAATCAGAAAAAATCTCGCACCCGCTGTCCCGTACCACTGTTTGGACTGACGACTCATTGAGCCGTTGCGACACGAGATATGGGCGGTACCAAGGGACTACGGACACACTGCTAACAGCACGCCACTCTAATCATGGTGTTTGTCGCTCTGCCTCATATTGCATCGTGAAAGGTAATAAAAGTTCTCACTTATGTGAAGAATAGCATTTCTTTAGCCATGAAATTGAATTTTCTGTCTCAGTGTCTTAGATTATATGAGGATTATATAGCACGAGTCATTCAAATGGAAAGGGAATATCAAGTACATTTAGCGAGTCAATTCAGTACCACTCGCGGAAGTGATTGCACTGTCGCAGTGTTACCAAACGTTTGTGACGATGTTGCCAGTTCTCAGCTGTGCTGGAAACAGCTCTGTATCGTTGTAGAAGGAGAATCCCGTGCTCGTTTCATAGGAAGATACAGAGAGGAGGCGCGGAGTTTGGTTAATATGCAGCGTTTTCTCCTACCCGTTGTGTCAAACATTCAGGTGTGCAATCTTCCATCACGATTACAGTTTCCCACAAAATATATACGATTAAAACACTTACCTTGTTACTTTGTGGCAAAAGATTATTTCAGTACAATAAAAAGTCTTTGGAAATCAACTACAAACACTTTGCACCTCGAAATCGATTGCATGTATGTGCAGTCTTGTGATTATAGAAGCAGAATTTAATGAATTGCACGAGAATGTAGAAAAATGTTGGTGCGAATGTAAGCTGTAAGAAACATAGTTAACTAATTATTCTGTACCACGTAATAATCAATTCATTTGAAAATCCAGAAGAGAATAAACTAAAAATTATGCCCATTAAGACAGAAACTAAAGTGCAGATGCGGGCACTGTGCACATCTGCGCTTTTTCATCTTCAGATCTATACATATAATGTATACTAACCAGGGTATTCATTACTTTCGTAATGTTTCCCCCTTGTTTAGTCTTCTAGTGATGAATTGCATCCACACCCATGAGTCTGATTGTTTCGTTGTATCCTTCCATCTACTATCTTTGTGTGTTATTGTTCGGTGTTCAAAAAGCAAAATATTATGCTTGCTCCCACGAGGTATTAAAACGAGGTCCCAAAAAGGCTAACTAATTATAATCAAAACACAGTGTGACGCCAATTTATCTGTCGTCATGGTGTTAAGTCGAGAGAAATAGTTTCGTGTTATTGCCTGCATCACCGGCATCCCGTTGTCGTCTTCTCTTACTGAGATTTTCATATTACCCTGAACACAAGATGCCGAGATAAATGTGTATATTCTCTGTGACGAAACATCCCATATTCCATTTATCCTGATCCATTCGCTACATGCATCGGCAGCAACGAGTGATAGGGAAGCTGTTGTGAGGTGACGAATAACAATAAAAATGATAGTAATAACTCATCAGTAATCAAGGGTGTTACTGCATTACAGACGATTAACAAAATAACCATGAAAAGCTGAGTGTTTAATTGGCCCACTGCATAGGTGTTCTTACCACTTTGTTACTGAATTCTGTTCTGGTTGTTTGCAGAGAGAAAAGAAAGAACCCTGTAGCCACACATATCGCTGGTACAACGAGATATTACCTATCAACTATCCTTGCTTTACATCACGAGACGAACATGGCGTCACCGAGCTGATATTTGAAATACATTACTGTTTTCTCTCTCTGTCTCTCTTTTTTATTTTTGTTTTTATTTTCTGAGGAAAGCATCAAGAAGCGCGAATAATAAGCAAGTAGGCATATAACCTGTTAACTGTTATTTTCACTGGGATACATAATGTAAAAACACAATTTTTAAGTGTATTATTGCGTAATTGCAGTTATAGACAGTCTATTCGTGAGCTTGCTCGCATTCAGTGGGGTGAAACCTATCACAGAAGCAAGCAAAACACAAATATTTCTTACACCACGCACATCACACAAACGAAATCTCGCTGCACTGACGTATTGTCCGATATATTGCAGGGGAAAAGAACTCTGATTCATGTTGATAAATACAGCGCTATCAGATATCAATTTGGATGCGTACCAAGTGTATAAAAGTATATCTTGAAATACGCAGAAAGTCGCATGGAGGTATTCGATTGAAACATAGCCATGACCAAGAATGTAACTGGGGTCGACAGCATCGTCATCTGCCACCTTGACAACTCGAACGGTGACAGTGCTCGGCCGGTTACTTACTTTTACTGGTATCAAAGCTACAGCATGAAAGCACAAAAATGTTAATAACCCGAAGATCATTAACTTTAGTACCCATAGAAAGTAAAGTAGTCATCAGTTGGAAGAGTAGTTTGAACACCACAGTGCTTTAATAGGCACGGTCTTGTTGGAGGTGGTATGCCGTTGCTTCCCCCCGACCTTTGAGTTGACTTACCTAGCCAGTTAATAAGGGAACCAACAGTTAAACGTGGCTTTCGGACCACAGTGCAACTCGGCATTTTTCACATCAACAAAAGCTGCCTGACGGGAAATAAGTGTAAAATGGCCCATAAAAATCGTGGACTTAACGAGGAATTGAACCTGAGACCTTCGCATCCGTTCTGTAGCTCTTTATCACTTTGCCGCTATGCAGCTACTACTGTGGTTTCTTATTAGCATTAAAATTAAGAATCTCTCTTTTGTGCCTTGCGTTGGCACCTGCGCGTTCCTTAGGAGACATTACTTTTGGGATTACCCTCCTTCCGATGCCCACTCAAGGAAGACAAGGATTCACAGTCTAGCTTCAATATTATAAATACGCCTCAGTTTGTGGATGAACTCAGACTTAGGTTGAAAATCATTTTGAATATTTAGCAGTACTGTACCCCCTGGTGTTAAACTCTTTTCAACCAATGATTGCCACAGCTACAGGAACACTACTTGTGATACCTCTTAGACAAAATACTTACACAGTGCTATTAGACGAAAAGATCAACCTGACACGAACTGTGGGAAGTTTGTTTTAC
This sequence comes from Schistocerca piceifrons, assembly GCF_021461385.2. Taxonomy (NCBI): domain Eukaryota; kingdom Metazoa; phylum Arthropoda; class Insecta; order Orthoptera; family Acrididae; genus Schistocerca; species Schistocerca piceifrons. Next base: position 250,528,028 of record NC_060144.1, read on the forward strand.
ATTCTTCGTACCTGGATAAAGAGCTTTTCCTATTTGAGATATCTGTGAACGTTGCTGCATAAGACGATTTAAGAAGAAACTAAATTCCTTCAGCTACGCCAATGTTTAAAGAAATCGTCTTAACGGCACTAACTCGTGGTTTGTGAATCGTTTACCGGCAGTACTCTGCCGCATTTCGCTGGTTGGAAGGCAAAAAGCTTACTGACAAATTTCACACGAGGAAAAGGGGGACGAAATGTCTCCCAATGGAAGGTCATGTTGTTTTACTTAAATGATTACAAAATCAGGTAAGACGAACAGTGAGGTGGTCAGTATAAGCACATTACTGTTGTCAGTATGATGTTGCACCGCCCAGGGCCTGTAATGATAAAGGGCCCGTTTAGGTCAGGCATATTGTATACAGAAGTGGAGGAGAGAGCACCACTGAATTCTACAATCCGTATGCATTGCATACACACGGAAATTACTGTTACAGTGTACTCATGGAGCCCAATAAGTGAATTGCATATTTTCCGATGAGAAAGAGCACTGGGAAACAGTCTTCGCTACATTGGGTTACTTAAACTGGCGTCACTCTGAGCAAGAATTTATGGTCAGCGACTAAGTGTAAGGACAATGAGTCGGATGCGGGTTTTGCAACTGTGAAATACTTTCCTACATTATAGAAGCGAAAAATTAAATTTGAGCTAACATTCAGAAATTTTGAAATTGGATAGCGTAGAATGAAAATCTCTCTGTTTATTGCAAAGGAAAACAATTGATTTTCTAAATCATTCTCTGTCATACACAACTTGAAACAGGTCACGTCGACCAAATCATATGGAAGAACTGACAGCGACGTATTTCGGAAGGCGGTAAGATCCCTTGGCTTCTGGTTTGACAGTATTCGACAGCCATTTCTAGGCGCAAGTAAATGAAGAAAAGCAGCGCGTTTTTGTTATCAAGTAACGTCTTCATCAATTACTTTAGTTTTAATGCAATCTACGAGTAATTGCTGATGTTTGATATTAACATGAAAAGGATTCCGTAGACAGGGAAAGAACCTGTTCTTGGGAAACTTCTTCCATAATGACCAAAAGGCATTAAATGGTCTTCAAGCACATGTGTTCCAGCAGCAGTATGAAGAAAATGATAGTAATAATGACGGTAATAATTGAATTATCGGGTAACTTCACACTTCACTGTTGATTTTCTCGAACTAAGAAATTTCCTGAATTAGTGAAAATTTCAAAATGGCTTCACATCGAGGCTATGATGCCTAGAAGAGTCTTTGCATCCTGCTGACGTGAGAATAGCATAATCTCCGCGTTAGTGGCTTGCTTCTACTTAATCATTTATTAGACTCGCATTTTTCCACCGTGACTAATTTTGTAAGCTAAGCACATCATCCGTTGCAGCACACTCCTGGGGCTGGGAAATGTGGCCACGATGGTCTGGTGGAACGAACTATCACAAGTGAAATGCGTGGGTTCAGGCATTTACTTTTAAGAGGCACAAACAGATTTACTGTACCTCTGGTAACCTCAAGAGAGAGACGTAATAATCCAGAATCCGCATTAAACATCACGTTCCTCCATTTCCAAGTGGACAGAGCCGGTTTGCTCTGGGAAATGACGTAGGCGGAGGTCATTGTAAATATAAATACTGTCGCCAGTAAACTTACTTACATTACAAAATTTTATTTTATTTGATGAACAGATAGCCATTCAAAGGAACAGGGCTCTTATTTTACTTGTATTTGATTGAACTAGAGACGTAGAAAAATTTGGTGCTGGACTATGATTCGTATTCGTATCTCCTCATTCGAGGACCTGAATCTCTCGGAACAATATAGTTCAATCATTGCGTTCCTTTTTCCAAGATTGCAGTCCTCTCTTGGTCTCCTCCATAGGTAAGTATGTAAGTCCGATTCCTGATCCTGTACAAAAATATTCATAATTTCATTTCAAGCCCTATCACGTGCACACCAGCCTGCTAGTGAAAATTAACGTGTATTTTTAATGTCTGTTCATGTGTTGCCAACAATTTCTGGTCCTACACGCACACATCTTACTGTTGGTGAGTAAGTAGTTGATACTTTAGCTATATTCGTGGACGATAAAGAAGAAAGATAGGAGTACTGTTCGATTGTGGCTCAGGCACAAAAATTTGTATCCTTATTTTAGATTCAAACACCTAGCAGCTGGTAAGAAAAAACGATACGTAACATTTGATTTTACTTAGTTAACAATCCGATTACGTGTTGGGTTCATACCTCCGTCACAGAACTTCATACCATGCACTTCATCTTTAAAAGCATACACACTTTGTTGCTTCTGAGTGGAAGTATATCAGACATCTTTCGTGGTTAGTTAACAGGGATGAAATGGTCTTGATAGGTGTCCCGGTTTATTACAAAAACTCCTGTCTTTTACTTTCAAGTTTAGATTTGGTTACTGATATTGGTGAAAATTTCGGTAATTCATGACTCTTCATGCCTAGACATCTATATGATATGATTAGATTAGATTGGATTAATACTTGTTACATAGATCATGAATAAGACAATTCGTGGTATGTGTTACTTTAATCAAAGATTTCTTTACATACCGATATTCAATTTCTTTACAACAATTTTTTACCCTCTCTCTCATTCTTTCTTATCTTTATTTCTCTCTCTCTCTCTCTCTCTCTCTCTCTCTCTCTCTCTCTCTCTCACACACACACACACACACACACACACACACACAAACACACAGATACACACACACACATCCTTTTTTTCTTTTATTTGTTTGGTGTGCTCGACTATCGGTAAGGCACGAAAACGTCCGTGAATGGGTTTCTTAGTTTTGAGTACAGTTACGAAAGAAATATAAAAACACCTAAGACAGTTACTGATTTACGATGCTTAGTATTCATTCAGTTCTGAGTATTATTAGTAACTACGCTCCAGTCCCTAAACCTGGTTACAGAAATGCGAATCAGACGCATTACGTTTTCCAGGCCGTAGCAGCCGCGTCTTTGAGAGGCCGATTATGGTCACTTCCCAGCCCGCTGTAGGATCACATTGGTTCATCTTCTTCCTGCTAGTACTGTAACTGAGATTTGGCAACAAGGCAAGGTATATTTGGCAACTCTGTGATCGACGAATTACTTCCTGGTGTGCACGGAAAAAAGCCTCAAAGTTCACTTGATTTTTCTGTCATTTCCATTGAATAATCTAAGTTATTATCGCTTGAGGTGTAACAAAAGGTTGTAAATTTACGGTTTTCAGCCCAGAAAAGTCGTTGCATTTGTAAATCGGAACTGAACTTGTCCTTTGAATAGCGGTTTACGAGTTCTAGCCACTATCGGCCTCGTAAGAGGAATGCACACCACATACCTCTTCGCTATCTGTGTGGTGACGCGCTGACCTCTGGAAAAGCGTCTGTTATGGTTCGCTGAATGTTCGCTGAATGCAACTTTTTTACCCGTTCTGTGAAAGAGCTACAAGCAGTCATATCAAACATCGATAAGGAAATCGCAAGAAAATACTTTCAGCTCATAGTGCAATGATGAAAACTTACAATGCTGCACAACAGGTAACGCCTCTTTCCGCTGCTGACAAGCAAATTTAGGGTCTCTAGGAATACATAACTTTATTTATGAATTGCTACATTTGCAAACCAAAAAGAAAGAAAGAAAAAAAATCGAAATATAAGTGAGTAGTAATTTACACGCTTGTGTACAGATACTCAGTTTTATCAAAACAGACTTTCGGCATAAGGTTATTGTGGGTAGTTTTATTTCATTTCTTATAATACAGTTCACAATTTTCGTAAGGTTTCTTTTAGTGTTGTTAAAAAAATACTAAACATGAGAGAGGAAATAATCATCAACGGTATATGGTAATTCTCTGAAGTTATCTATAACAGTCTGACATTGCACATGCAGTTTATTGATTACATGCATATAGAAAATTTGTCCTGAGTTAAAACTGTCAAACAAGGTTTGAAGAAGAATAAAAGGCCACTACGAGACGACAGCTAATGTAGAAAGTACTTTTCTGACTATTTTGGCATGATGCGCTCTCCCCATACATAATACAAAAGTTCCGAGATGCATCTGCTGCTTGGCCATCTATTAAACCTGAAAAGAACAAAATGTCGCAGACGTTAGCCTTTTTTCCACAAGCTGTTATTTTGGGTTGAGAATTGAAGGGAATTATGTTCAAATTTCTATTAAATTGGTAACTTCAGCAGACAGCAGAACTGCATTGTAAAAAATGTAGCAGCGAATGTAGTAGAACTCGCGACGTCTTAACTACGGTACGTGATACTCACCGTGACGCTACTAGCTGTCATCTAGCTACAGCTCTTCCAGAAGTCAACAACAGTTCCTCCAGAATTCCCGCATTCCACAGTGTTGTGAGATAATGCACATGGCCGGATCTAGACTTCTCAGAGGCAGACAGTTACAGCTTTTCTTGTGCACTGCAGGACATTTTGAAAAAGCAGATTGCTCAATAGAGTAGCTCAAATGGAAAGGGACACATCCTATTTATATTCCTGCATCCTACACTGTTGGCAGTTCTGTGTAGGTGGCAGTTACATGATTTTATTTCGGTGATGACAAAATAGAGTCGAATGTATGGACTGGGTAGCCGAGGCAGCTAGTTCGTGGCGATTCGGTCAATTAAGTAAATGAATGTACTGAACATGCTGCAAACCACTACAGGGGGCCTGTGTGTCAGAATTCTCATCGAGTGTGCCGCAACAGTGTTATGATAGAAAAATGAGTCATACAGGAGATGATTTCGTGGTCTGCTGGATTGATCATACGATCCTAAGATGAGGGTCCGGGTTCGATTCCAATTGCTGCCCATAATTTTTAATGGGGAGAGACAGATTCTATTCCCTTCTGGCTACGCCAAGTGAAGATGGTACAATGGCATTGTGGTCTGAAATTCACTTTAAACATGATATTCCTTCTCTACCAAGTAGACGTTAGGTTGAACCACAATAAAGTCCGGAGTGGCGAAATGTGGGAATTCTATCACCAGCAACCTTTCTTATACTAGTTATTTATATCTAGTGACGAAACAAACGCTATGTCGGGTCACAGGACCCCTATTCCATCTTTTATTTGAGCTTCTGTATGTCGATAAAATTGGTTCTGAACTTTGAATGCTACTCAGACCGCCCTTAACGCGGAATTTGATCCCTTCGTGACAATACAGCTGGACTACAATTTGTTGTTTGTTCAAAACTGCAGATTCCTCAACATCTCCACATATTGCGCGTGAATGGGTTGGAATGCTGGCCCGGCACTAAAGTTTTCATTATGCATTATCAAGCTCTAGCATGAGAATAACTATCTGCTTGTGGATAATAATTTCAATGTTTAATGCATTTTCATTTGTTGTCAACACTAACGATATCTGACATTTTTGACTCCCAGTGAGACACAGAAACATCTGAGAGATCACTGTAAGTTCAAGGATGTTATTCCGAGCTGCTGGTGTAGAAAAATTCTGTATCTGATGTCTCTTTGTGTGTAGTCAACAACGGTATGTGTGGGGTTCGGTTCCCAGTCAGCACTGAACACTTCGCCATATTATTTCTAGTTCAAACATGGTCACATGCCGCTGCTGATGTAACAATCCCATATTTAACGTTCGTTTTCTGGAGAATATAACAGCGATAGGTTCCGGGTTGGAGTCTTGGGAAGGAAAAAGTTAGTGTTTCGTCTCGTCACTTCAGTTAAAACATGTAGCTACTGCCGAGAAAATCCGAGATGTCACAGTTGATTGTGCTTCGATAACAATCCAATTAGGTTCTGGGTTCGAATCCCTGTCCAACACAAAGCTTTAAATCACGGCATTTCAAGTAAGTTACTTGTGAAGAAGCAATATTTAACATCTCTCGTAGTTCGTAAACAGGGACAATAGATGCTGGGTAGGAATTCGCGTCCGTTAAAAATGATTACATTATGTAATTTAAAGTTGATATTTGCTAACTGATACTGTCAGGTATGTCACTCGCTGTATGCCTAATCAGGAATGACTGTTAGTTTCCCTCAGTCACGAAACCTTAGTTTGCATGACCTGGGTTTGAATCCAAATGCAGAACGAGACGGTTCGTCGTGTCATATTCTCAACTAGCTGCTCGCGAATAAAATTTTTAATGTCATTTTGTGTTAAATAACAAGTACGGTATGCTACTCTGAAGAGGAAATAATGAACACGACGAACTTACTACGTGCATTACCTATCTGACGTAATAATGAGAGTGGTAAATAAATGTGAGCTTACAAGCCTTAAGGACAGTGTTATCTGTGATAAGGTTTTCCCTGATATTTGTAGTATCGTGGTATTACTTTTCATTTTGAGTTATTGCGATACAGAGCCGAGTTTTCCAGTGGTGGCTTGTTGGAGCCATTTTGAATATTCAAACGACTGTTCCAAGGAGCGATTAGAGGACCTGCTAGACAGCTGCGTTATGTGGGTTGCGTGTGAATCAGACGAAATGCAATTCAGGTCGTTCGGATACTTTTGAGCATGACTACACATCCACAATTTTGAAACGGATATGGTGCGACGTAACAGTTCCGATCTTACCATTACTATAACGTACAATCTGCGACGAACATGATTAGCGCTTACATTATGATATTTCACTGATGGATCAAAGATATAAAAGAGAACGGAGTGCTACAGTGTTCGTGATTTTTGCTTACTTGTTAAGAGCGGCGCTACTGCAACATATTAAAAGATGCAGGCCAAAAATAGCCACTCTTACCTCATTTTTTTTCATCTTTCCTAGTAGCATATGTTAAAATATCATTACTTAAATTGGTACCCTATCAATAAATTTAAGCTTTATTTTCGGATATTGTGGACCATAAACACGAAGATATTTTAATATACCTTTCTCTTTTTCTTCTTCTTTTTCTTTTTCCCCTCTTTGGACTACGTTAAGTCAGTTATTTCGTGTTGTTCTTTCCTCTGTGCCTGCTATTTCTCCATTCCATTTTACCTTTTTCTTTCCTCCTCTTTAGAGCTAATGGGTTTCGACATAATTTTAATTCTGTCATGAAACTTTATTTTCTCGTCTTTAGTACTTAACTGAGCTGTTCTCTCGAGCAATGACATTCCTGCAAATTTTAATTCTTCTAGGTCTTTTTCATTTTCCGTAAACCGACTAAATTTAGTTATGTGGATGTAGAAGAAACCAAAACTTCGTTTCACCGTCTATAGTTTATTGTCAGACGATGCCCGTAAGAATTTAGTCTCTTTTTCACATGGTATCTGAGAGTGTTTAAATTTGTTTGAAGAGAATCATTTTTGGTGTACACTATTTATTAGCCTGAAATTTGCTATGATTTTTGTTAAATTTTTCTTTCTTGCAATTGTAATTGTTCTCTCTGGCCTTCGTGATTCATGATGAGAGTTTCTGCTGTTTACAGTACTTCTGGCTTGATCACTGTTTTATAATGGTTGATTTTGGACCCCCACGAGAAGGCTTTCTTGTTGATTGTCTCTTTTGTCAGTTGGAAGGTCATTTCAAGTTTGGTTTTCCTGGATTCTATAGTCTTGTGTTCTGTTGCATTCGAATTATTCTAGTCCCACTTTACTATTTCTGTTTTATGTTCTTAGATATTTAGGTCTTTAATTAGGTGTTTGTCATGATTTTAGTTTCTGCCAAGAAAATCTTAGGACCTCTTTTAGCTGCTTGTTTCTCTAGTTCAAGGATTTGTTTCTTTGCTTTCTGCGTTAATTCAATAAACAAGGCCACATAATCTGCAAAGGCAATACAGTTGATTTTGAGGTTCTTCTTTATTCAACCGAGTCTTATTCCGCTCCTTCTACTTTTGTTCTATTCTCTGATTACTTTCTCAAGAGAGAAATACTATCCCTATGTGTTACTCCGTTTTGTATTTCGGGCGGGTCTTGTACTTCGTCTCTGAATTTAGCTTTTGAAATGTGTTTGTAATAGTGGCTATTATTATGTTACTTGCTTTCTAATTGAAAACGAGTTCTTCTATTACTGATGTTAGGGATTCTCTATCAACCAAATTACATATCTTATTGATATCAATGAAGTAAATTACGTATGTCTTTGTGCTTGATTTGTGGTATTCCAAATGTTTTGGGGTTTAGTATTTGTTCAGAGCGTATCTACTGTTTCTGAATCCTCACTGTACTCTCCCTGTTGCAGATGATCTGGCACTGTTTGCTCAAACAATGGAGGAACCAGAGGAGCAAATCCTTGATCTAGAGAAACAAGTACCTAAAATAGGTCTTAACATTTCGTTTGGAAAACCTAAAATCTTCTCTTCTGTATAACAACTAACTTTATAAAATTTGTAGTGGAATATAATTTGTTATGTTTCTTCAGGTTCTGCGACGCAATTAACGATCCATTGGATTTCGGGCGTACAAGTGTAGAGAAACCATTTCTTGGTCTGATATAAGGACGAAATACAACATAGTTCCTATGGTCACACACTCGAAGTCTAGTGGATCAATATAATGAGACTTTTACTATGCAAAGGTTCTTTCCGGTGCAGATAGTTAACGGTGTTGTATTACATATGAACTGCATTGCGATATGTGTTAAACCTCAGCTCCAACGCACAGCCTCCACTTAGTTTGAATTCGTTTGTCGTATAATCTAGAAATGAAAGAGTGCTGTTTATTTATCATAGGGTAATGCATGTTTTAAAGAGCCTTTTTTGTATGCTCTACAGGAAAAGTTGATTTTTTTCAATATCGAGATTTTACCTTTCTTCGTCATTTTTTACAATGTTTTCTTTAAACATACAAGGTGTTTCGTGAGACACTGCTGCTGAAGAGTGTTTACTCGTGCTTTCACTAAACTGTGTGATGCAAGTACAATGCCCAGCAGTCTCACTTCATCTAAACATCAAAATGAACAGTGTAAGGATAAAGTGGAAGACATTACTTAGTTGCAGAAAGCAGTCCCTCAACAAGCACCTGCAGAATTTCTACATGTATCGGTGTGTCATATACAAAAATATAGCAAATACTATTTAAGCATGATCTCTGTCCTCATCATGTACAGAGGATTCAACGCCTTTGAAAATGAGATGAAGGTAAACGATTGGCTTGTCGTTGGTTAACTGAAAAGTGACGAGTAATCCTTTTAATACCGTATACTGATGAAGCCAATTCCTCTACTAAAGGTATGAATAAACCTCGTAACTATCACCGGTGGTCCGATAAAAACGTATGGATCAGTGGAGACACATTTTTCCAGAACGCTGTCTGTAAATTTGTGGTATGGTGGGATAAACAGTTGATTGGATCTGTTCTCTTACTGCATCGTCTTAAAGGTCTTCGTAATCTTGTAGTCTTTTTCTGAAACGAGCTTCCATGATTGTTGGAAGAGATTTATTTGGCTACAAGGATGGGTGACGAGACTCCGACACATTCTAGTCAGAACATATCGTGCGATGATAACATTCTCCGGAAGGTAAGAGAAATTGCTATGCTCCTGGTCTATGAAAATAACTGTATCAGACTCATTTATACTTTTGTCTGTGGGAGTGGTTGAAAGGCGGAGTGTAAAAATGAAAAGTAAACATCAGCGGAGAGTTTTGGTGGCTGGGATTATGAATAGTGATGAACCTATAAGAGAATGCTAAGACGAAATCAGAGGGCCTACACGCGGTGTTGTCTAGAGAATACGAAAATGCATTGAAGTAGAAGGTGCAACTGATTGGAAAATCTACTTTGAACTTAATCATTTGCCTTTACTCCACACTTTTTGTATCAGTTGGGCTTACATTCTAACAGTTGTATCTCTGTAATCAATAAAAATTAAGCACATTTTATATGGAATGTTTCAATCTAATTATTCTGAAGATATTCCTGTGAGAGATTTCTATATTACTAATCGACTATACCGCTGCACGGAGCACGGTGCTCGTTCGTCGTTGTAAGTTGCCTATTTAATTGCTTCCACGTCGACAGATACTTGTTTTTCAATATGCGTACAATTTCTGACCGAATTTAAAAATTTTAAATGCTTTCACATTCTACTCATTAAGAAGTATAATCCTATGTTACAGATTTAGAATCGTAAGACAAGCATTATGTGTATATGTCTTTGAGGCAGCATAGCTAAGGGCACACAGATTACGCAGACTATGTTCATTCAGTGTTAGAGAATGAGAGTACTTAGCAACTTAGTCCGAAGGAACTTGTAATTCGCAATTAACAGGCACCGAAATATCGTTTTTGTCTGCCGAGAACGGGAAAGCGACTTTCAGGTTAAATGTCTCTCCATTGCGAGAATAAATATAATGGGTGTACGAGTACAAGTTTGTAGACACATCGTTGACGGCACACGGATGTTTGGGTCTGTCCATGAATCGTTCTCGCATATCCAAACGGTATGGCGACTGCTCGCGGTAAGCGGTGAATTCGGGTTCGAGTCCCGATTTGGTACAAATTTTCATTGTCGCCATTCCATTATACAGCTGATTGTAGTCCATATTCGTAGTCACATTTCATGAATTTCATGAAGACTGTGATCACCACAGTGCCTGTTTCTTGCATCCTAATTCGGAATGACATAGGCCCTGCAACGTCGTAACATAATTCTCACAGTTGTCGGCTCTTTTAGTCTTGGTAACTATGTGGATTCTGTTTTTCCAGAAGTGTGATTGAATATCACCAGTCTCATACAATCGTACAATCTACGAGCCAATGTGAGTAATAGTTTTGTTGTCACGTCACCCAGTGATCGTAGAAATTCTGATGGAATGTTATCTATTACTTCTGCTTTATTTGATTTTAAGTCTTCCAAAGCTCGTTTAAATTCCAGTTCTAATGCTGGATCACTTATCTCTTCCTTATCGACTCCAGTTTCTTCTACCACAACACCAGATAAGTCCTCCCCTCACTGAGACCTTCAATGTAATCTTTTCATCTATCTGCTCTCTCCTCTGCAGTCAACAGTGGAAATCTCATTGCACTCTTATTAAAGTTACCGCCCTGTCTTTTAATTCACCAAAGGTTGTTTCGATTTGTCTACATGCTGAGTCAATCATTCCGACAATCAATACTTTTTCGAATTCTTCACAATTTTCACGTAGTCAATTCACCTTATCTTCACTGCGCTTCCTATTTATTTCGTTCCTAAGTGACTTGTGTTTCTGTATTTTGAAATTCTGTGAACATTTTTGTACTTCCTTCTGTCATCGAACAACTAACGTATTTCTTCTGAAACCCATGATTTCTTCGTATTTACCTTCCTTGTACCTAAGTGTTTCTTTCTTCTTATATGTTTCTCTCCAACTTCTGCGTTTGTCCTTTCTAGAGGGGTCTACTCGGTTTCAACTGAAGTGCCAGATAAAGTATTCATTTCTGCACTATGTACAGCCTCAGAGAAATCCCGGAGAATCTCTTCATTCCTTAGTACTTCCGTATCCCACTTCTTTGGTCATTGATTCCTCCTGACTAGTCTCTTAAACTTCAGTCTACTCTTCATCATTACCAAATTGTGATCTGTGTTGACATCTGCTCATGGTTACGCCTCACAATCCAATATCTGATTTCAGACTGCCTGCTTGACAATGATGCAATCTAGCTAAAATCTGCGTGTATTTCCCAGCCTTTTCCAAGTATACGTGCTCCTCTTGTTGTTCTAGAACAGAGTACTTGCTATTACCACCTAAAATGTATTGCACAACCCTAATTAGTATTTTTCTTCCTTCATTCGTACCAAAGACTGTGTTTTATCGGCAGATAGAAAATGCAACACATCTCCTAAAGAGACTTCCAAAACCATGACTGTCCATCATCGCGTTATGGGGCTCATGGAGGACAACGAAGAAGTTCAAAGAGGGGAAGGTCGTTACGTGTTATCGTGTTTAGGAGACAGAGTGTCATAGATATGATAAGCGATTTGGCGTTTCTCGCTGGGGTGACAATATTTCGAGAAATTTCAATTTGCAATTGCTTCCTTCAAACGAGAAAACATTTCGTTGACTCTCACCTACGTAGATAGAAATGAGCATAATAATGAAACAGGTGATATCAGACTTTGCACGATGGTCCTCAGGTGTTTGTTTTCTCCACGTGTTACTCGAGAGTGGAAAGATGGAAAAATATTCTCAGAGCATCTCGTGAACCTTCTGCTAAGCAACTATGTGTGAAGTGCATACTAGTTTATACGTATAGATGTAGATGCCAGAAAAGAAGAAAGCTAAAGCAAGTTAGCGATTTCATAAAGTTTCAGAGCTATTTTAATAAAATGAATATATTGATTACTGTGCGACTTATCAGTTCGGCAGAAACTCTTGCAACATAGGCGAGCATAAATAAAATAATCTTCAATTGTAGAAATTTGATCAATAGGTGTCTAATATAAAGTGTAAAAACTAAAATAATGTACGTTTCGTAAGATGCATTTAAATACAGTGAAGAAACTGAAGAAAACCGTCAAATTCAGAGTCAGTTTACGCCCTTTCCTTTTCCTGGGTCGACTGCCTACAAGCGAAACAGTGAAGAACACATAGAAAGTGCCAAATAAACACTAAAAGGGGAAGAAAATCCTACGCATCACAAAGGAATTATTAAAAAAGTCGGTAGATGTGATTTAGATGTGTAGACAAACGATTACAATTTCAGAAAAATTGGATAATTTGTTCATGAGAAAAAGCTTCACAAATTTAGAAAGTCTATAACACATTGGTCCTCCTCTGGCCTTACGCAATCAGTTATTCGGCTTCGCATTGACTGATAGAGTTAATGGATGTTGTGCTGAGAGGTACCGTGGCAAGTTGTCAATTACAGCGCTAGATCGTTAAAATTCCAAGCTAGTTGGAGGATCCTCCCTATAATGCTGCAAACGTTCCCAGTTGTGGAGAAATCTGGGGATCTTGGCGGCCAACGTAGGATTTGCGAGGCACCAAGACAAGCAGTAAAAACATTTCTTATCTTCTGGTAAAAACATTCCCTGTGAGTGGGCGGCAGGCCTTATCTTGCTGAACAGCATCCCAGTATGGCTTGTCTATATGGGCAACAAAACGGGGCGAAGAATATCGTTGACGCAACGATGTGCTATAAGGGTGCACGGATGACAACCATAAGTGTCCTGCTATGAAATGAAATGGCATCCAAGACAATCACTCCTAGTTGTCGGGCTATATAGCGGATAACAGTCAATTTGGTACCCCTCCACTGTCTGAGGCATCTCCAGAGACATTTTCGGTCTGTAATATCATTGGCTTCAGTCTTGAGTCCCGCGTGAACTGTTTCCCAATGATCACCGAAAGGCCGAGCGGTTTTAGGCGCTCAGTCCGGAACCGCGCGACTGCTACGGTCGGAGGTTCGAATTCTGCCTCTGGCATGGATGTGCGTGATGTCTTTATGTTAGTTAGGTTTAAGTAGTTCTAAGTTCTAGGGCACTGATGACCACAGCTGTTAAGTGCCATAGTGCTCAGAGCCATTTGAACCATTTTATTGAACCACCGAAGGCGTGTCTGGAGACGTCCCAGATGGTGGTTGGGTAACAACCTGTCACCCGCCATACGGTCCGACAGCCAAGAGTGATGGTTCGGCGTGCCATTTCTTTGGTACTCATCCGCGGTACCCTTACAGCACACCGATAGGCTGACGATGTTGTATGACCCGTTTTGTTACCCTCAATGACAAGCCACATTTTAGAAAGATAATGCCTACCCGTGCACGGTGAGAGTTTTCACTGCTTGTTTTAGCGCATGCAAAACCATACCTTGGCCATTAAGGTCTCCGGATCCCTCCACAATTACGAAACTTCGAGGCATTATCGGCAGAGCCCTCCAACCAGCTCGTGATTTTGACGATTTAACGCGTCAGTTGGACAGGATATGGCATGATATCTCTCAGAAGGACGTCCAACAACACTATGCCAAGCCGAATAAATGGTTACACAAGGAGCAGAGGTAAAGAAACCTGTTACTAACTTGCTCAATTCGTGAAGCTCTTTGTCTTGACTAACTCATCCAATTTATCTAAAAATATAACTATCTGTTTATTTGCACATGTACGTCGCTTCTACCGATTTTCTTCCGATTAGGAATAGTTCCTTCATTCTACGAAGCTTTCTATTTTTTATTTTTATTTATCTGTTTATTTTTGGTTTTGGAGTGTATGCTGATACAAAACTGACGATTGTCTGACACGTATTAGACTTATCATTCCCAAAGTTTTCAGTCAGCAGAGCATTATTTCTGAATGTATGCCACATAAGTTTGAAACGTCCCGCTAGAAAAATTAATGAGTTACTGTGCTGATAAACCTCTTACATTATTCGATTTTCAAACAGCTGAGCAGAACTGTACGTACTCAGACATTTCGCTCTTTACCAATTCTGATCAACACTAAACTGACACACAATATTTTTAGCGCAACGCAATCTAACTTTGAAAATCCCTACAAAGGAATGGCCCTGACTAACATTAACCTATACCTTTCACAAATCACCTACCTCACAAAAATCTTCGTTACTCGAACTACTGCAATACAGCGAGCGCCAATACTGACAGCTAAATAAAAGATTCTGACTACTGAAGGCACTGATAGGCATAGTTAGCAAATGAAAGATTTTGATAGAGAACAAACAATGCATTTACCTTAATAGTGTTCAAAAGGCATAATACAGGGTTATTACAAATGATTGAAGCGACTTCACAGCTCTACAATAACTTTATTATTTGAGATATTTTCACAATGCTTTGCACACACATACAAAAACTCAGAAAGTTTTTTTAGGCATTCACAAATGTTCGATATGTGCCCCTTTAGTGATTCGGCAGACATCAGGCCGATAATCAAGTTCCTCCCACACTCGGCGCAGCGTGTCCCCATCAATGAGTTCGAAAGCATCGCTGATGCGAGCTCGCAGTTCTGGCACGTTTCTTGGTAGAGGAGGTTTAAACACTGAATCTTTCACATAACCCCACAGAAAGAAATCGCATGGGGTTAAATCGGGAGAGCGTGGAGGCCATGACATGAATTGCTGATCATGATCTCCACCACGACCGATCCATCGGTTTTCCAATCTCTTGTTTAAGCAATGCCGAACATCATGATGGAAGTGCGGTGGAGCACCATCCTGTTGAAAGATGAAGTCGGCGCTGTCGGTCTCCAGTTGTGGCATGAGCCAATTTTCCAGCATGTCCAGATACACGTGTCATGTAACGTTTTTTTCGCAGAAGAAAAAGGGGCCGTAAACCTTAAAACGTGAGATTGAACAAAACACGTTAACTTTTGGTGAATTGCGAATTTGCTGCACGAATGCGTGAGGATTCTCTACCGCCCAGATTCGCACATTGTGTCTGTTCACTTCACCATTAAGAAAAAATGTTGCTTCATCACTGAAAACAAGTTTCGCACTGAACGCATCCTCTTCCATGAGCTGTTGCAGTCGCGCCGAAAATTCAAAGCGTTTGACTTTGTCATCGGGTGTCAGGGCTTGTAGCAATTGTAAACGGTAAGGCTTCTGCTTTAGCCTTTTCCGTAAGATTTTACAAACCGTCGGCTGTGGTACGTTTAGCTCCCTGCTTGCTTTATTCGTCGACTTCCGCGGGCTACAAGTGAAACTTGCCCGCAAGCGTTCAACCGTTTCTTCGCTCACTGCAGGCCGACCCGTTGATTTCCCCTTACAGAGGCATCCAGAAGCTTTAAACTGCGCATACCATCGCCGAATGGAGTTAGCAGTTGGTGGATCTTTGTTGAACTTCGTCCTGAAGTGTCGTTGCACTGTTATGACTGACTGATGTGAGTGCATTTCAAGCATGACATACGCTTTCTCGGCTCCTGTCGCCATGTTGTCTCACTGCGCTCTCGAGCGCTCTAGCGGCAGAAACCTGAAGTGTGGCTTCAGCTGAACAAAACTTTATGAGTTTTTCTACGTATCTGTAGTGTGTCGTGACCATATGTTAGTGAATGGAGCTACAATGAATCAATGAATGGAGCTACAGTGAATTTATGAAATCGCTTCAATCATTTGCAATAGCCCTGTATATATATCAGTTCATGACATCCAGTCTTACAAATTGACTGTCTCTGATGGACACACGTCCAGATCATCTGCTCTCAAAACTCTGCCATCTCTCTCCCCACATCCACCACTGCTGGCGGCTCACCTCCAACTGCGCAATGCTACGTGCTGTTAACAGCCAACTGCCCAACGCTACAATGGCGAGTATTACAAGAATGCCACTTGCCACAGACTGCACACAGCACAGCCAGTGATTTTCATTCAGAGCGCTACGTGGCGTTACCAATATAAAAACCTAAACAGCTACTCACATAGCCCCCATGATCCCCACAAAAAAATTTTACAAATTTTTTTGGGCAGTGGCCAATACAGATTTGAAAAAATTTTTCATAATTACAATAACAAAGAAATCAAATGAACACACTTATTGATACAATGTTGGTCAAACGTAAAATTTTCTCACAGTCCATGAAGACAGTCCTGATCATTCATCACAGTAAAATTCCAGTGTTTTCTTTTTCTTAAAGTCTGAGCAGTAAAACAGAATGCACACAGAAGTAGTGGATTTCCATGCAGTCTTGAAGAAGCAGTGTTGCCCTTCCAACGGAAAGACAATGCTGACTCTTAACATGCAGACAGGTAATGGGCCACAACAGAGCAAACCCACAGCAGAGTCAGTCGAAGTTGAAGAATATTGGTAGGTAGGTCATCTCAGAGCAGACCACTGTAGTCCTGTTAGAGATTACTGTATTGCTGAGTCACCAGAGGTGCAGACCCACTGCAGTCTTTGTAGAAATAATGGTATTCGTGGGCCATCAAAGATGCAGACATACTGTAGTCCTTGTAGAGATGGCCAGTAGCCATCTGTTGCGACTGTGCAGGTGCACAATCGCCATTGAAGAGTCTTGCGGACAATATAGCAAGTCCATAAACCACCACTTCAGCACTCACAAAGTTTTTGGAATCGTCCTTAGAACCACCAATGCTGTTAACCAGTCCCTTGCTGAATTATCAACACACTTGCAAAGACTAACAGTCCCAACTTCTCATCTGTTGTGCATATACTATGACCAACAGAAATGTGTGCAGTGAAATGAATGCTTACAAGTTACTTAATTTCAAGAACTGGTGTCTATACAACTATAAATTTACAGCATAAGAATACAATTACAAAGGTACAAAATACATCATTAAAGAACATAATAGTACAGATAACATTTGTACTAATACGGGCTTTGCAAAAGAATAGAAATAGGCATATACATCAGTGTTACAGGAATTATGACATAAGTAAACATATAAAATAATGAGAATAGTTTTCGAAACATTAATTTCACACATGAGAATTAAAACAGAACAGAATAAATAATGTCTAAACATCTTTACAAAGTAAATAACATAGTATTAATGCAAATTATATTTGAGGATAACAGTATTCCTCATCATAGTGAATGTAGCTTAGTACTGGAAAAGAAAAAAATTCTATGAAACAGTACACAGAGACAGGAAGAACACAAATACACAAGGGTACACAAACACATAGCAGGATAACACGAAAGGAATGGACAGGGTTTGCTTTACTGCGGTAGTTGTAATATTTGATTTGCAAACAAAATTTTCTTGGGGATCTCCCTTAGTTCTTCATTATTCCCAAAAGATCCTATCTATACCTGTTGTCCCTAAACCCTACTGTTGTATTCTCTTTCTAAATAAATTTTTCTCGTTGTACAAATACTCATTTTTGCCCAAATATTTTTCATATAATTTCACAATGCATTCTTTCTCTATTCTTCATAGTTAGTTTCTTATATAGTCTACCCCCTCTTAAGCTAACTTAAATCTACTGAGCTCAGATGCATAAACTAAGGGACGAGGCAATGCAGCAGTACAAAACAATTAACACAAACAGCAATGAAAAAATGCAGATTGGCAAAGTTAGCAGCAATAAATATAAATTAGCAAAGCAAATGGAACATTATAACTAATATGAGCCAATGTGCAGCAACAAGAAAAATAAGTCAGTAGTAAAACTGGCTTAACAGAGTAATACTAAGTGAAATTCAGTAGCACTATGCCTGGCAAACAGCAGCAGCAAATGCAATAACTTATACCTAAATATGACAAAGCACAAGCAGAAAAAATATTACAGTAAAGATGGCTGTGTCTAATACCTATGTCACATCTTAACACTAGAGTGATGCATCACCTTGATTTATCTACGAAACAAGTTACCCAGTGATTGACAAAATTTATGTATGCAATTCCTGTGAAGACAAATGTCTTTTTGTGCTCCCTCGTTTTTTGGAAGTAGATTATAAAATTATTGTTTACTGGATCTGTAGGCATAAAATATCTATATTAGTACATCTATTAAATTTTACTTTAACCAATGCTGCAGTGCAACTAGAAACTAATTATTAAAGAAAATGAGCAATCTCTCAACTAGAAACACAATAGATGTAAAATGTTTCTCATCATTTCATTAGGCATTTTAGTAAATATCATAAATTAAGAGCTCCACAGTGTAATCATATATTTTCAAGTTTGAGCGAGTCGTATTTGCGATGCTTTCTACAAAGAAATGTCAATAGCGAGGATAATGTCCGCTTTCTTTCTCCACCTAATGGCTTTCTTTTTTCAGACGACTATCTCTCAGCTGGGCGCCCAAAACGCATTACGTCAAAGTCACTTACCATTCTTACCGAAATATTTATGACAGCAGTTTCCACTACAGTGACAGTCTCATATAAAAATTTCACAGGTCGAGAAATTGCGTTACAAATGTGTAGAAACAAAATCCCATAAATATAATAGTGTCCAAAAAATTTTCAGTGGCATTGTGATACATTTATGCATGTACACACATTTCATAACTTATAAGTACGATTCTTGGTTTCCAACATCCTTTTTCACATATTATAGCCCCTAACCACTATTCATTGCTCCTTACCTTATTACACATATACATATTCGTCGACACTTCTTCAATATTTCATCATAATAAATACATAGCATAATCAAATTCCTCATCAGCTTATTGATCATAAACATACCTCAACAGCATAATACACATTGTCAAAAACGTCGTAGCTTTCTGATATAATTTCAAAACCTAAAGAAAATTCTCTGCTCATTTCAATAGTGCCATCTACCTCAAACGTACTTTAAAAATCACGATTCCATACCAAATACATCATTCAAAGCTCTCATAGTATCACAATGGTTCCGAAAAATATGAAGGGTTCACACAGAACAGACAAAATACAATTTCATAAGTGTGAAGTTATCCAGCTGTGTAATTGCATAAACATCTGCCACTGACACAGTAAAAAAAAAAGTTTGTCTCTCTCAGTTAAATGATCAGATATCTGTGTATTTTATGTTTTACAGAAATATGGTACCGATGTGTAAAGTTGTATAAGCAAATTCCATATTAGCTAGGGCTCCTTGTTCTTGCCAAACACATGGTGCACAAAGTAAGCGTGTACCCCCCTGAGGATTAATGTAATTATACCCTCAGGTGTTACAGATTACAGCAATGGAATGAAATGTATCATGGAAAACTTTCTTTGTAATTCAAAAGTCTTTAAAAATAAACGTTTTAAGTACAAAAGTAATCACTCAAATGCGTGTCCTGTAGCGCTAAACTGTGCGTCTTGTTGTAAGATAATCTCTGTCACCACTTAACGGTAAAAATGTGCTAAGTGTAGTAATTATCTTCGTCTGTAAGCAAAGTTCTGTAGAAGTCAATGTACTTACCTCGTAATAAACAAAAGTAAAATGCTATGCATATAGATATCGTAGTTATTATGTACAGTACTGTGATCAAGAAAGTACTGTAATGTAAAGTATTGTTGTGCTACTGAAAAGGCTGTCTCATTGTAGCTATACCACAAAGTTACTACTAAAACATATTTTACTTTCCAGAATAATACAGAAAAACTGTGCAGATATAAAGCAGATACAGCACAAAAGCAACAATGTAAATTGTGTCACATATTAGTAGCGTCGTGATACAATCGTGTAGCTGTCAAAGAAACCAAATACTAAGTCATCTTTAATCTCACAGAAAGTACTTCAAATGAAGAATGTCTTTTCAAGTAAACCAAAATGTTGCATTAAAATCTCATTAGCAGTATATGTTCTAAGTATGTAAGCCATATATTCGTTATGTAATCGTGCAACTAACAAACAAGAATGTACACACACAATAACACTGTGTCCTCTGTTCACTATAACAATGAATTTGTAATTACTTGTCTAAATAAGTTCCATAGGTTCTTGACTGGATAGTTAACTTTAAAACATAGTTGCATGTTAACAGTTTCTAAGTGTGACAAAGCATACTAGTAATGCAAAGTGAAAAATTTTATAGCAAAGTTAAAAAGCAGATTATCTCTCAATAAACGGTTTTACATGTAAAATGTGGTGCAATCATTTACCCTTTCTAGTGCGCAGAGTTTCAGCTTTCAAGCAACTATCATGTTGTATACGTCGGTAACGAATGCTAAAATTTTTCTCAAGATTAGCATCTATGTTATTTTTCGCTGAGCCAGCCGGCGCAGGTGGCTGCCTGCGGTGCGAGTGATTGTCTGTCTCTATGTTGGCGCGCGTCGTTATTGGCATTAGGAGGCCTAACTTTTACAAATGCACCTTGTCGAGAGGGCCCTGCCCTGTTTGAATCCCCCAGTTCTGATGCAATTCAGGTCTGTCGTTTTGTCAGTAGTTTACATAGTTTCTTTTTTGTCGATTAAGTGGTGGAGAATTTCTCCCTGAATTGTAACTGCGCGGTGGACCATTGTGTCTGATGTTATTTTGTCTCCCTTGATAATAATTATTTTGATTTCCATATTGTCTGTTTCTATGGTTATCTCCGTCATTTTCATTACTACGGAAATGCGATCTTTCTCTGTGATTATTATTACTCACCCAGTGGTTGTCGTATGGCGGGTGTCTGTTTTGGTCACAGTTTACGTTGGAAGAATAGACTTGTCATGTCCAGTTATTATTTCTTTCATTGCGGAATTGTGATGGATATGACCTGTAATTGTTGTGTTCCTGTTTTTGCGTCAATTTCCAATTCTTGTAAGAGTCCCTGAAAAGCTTCCAAGTCGTCTTTGCAATGTCCTGCCAAAATAATATGTCGTAAATGTTCAGGCAATTTGATTAAGCAAATGCGAATGAGTTCTGTAAGGGTTTGAAAGATACTGATTCTTATGTAACATGTCTTCGAAAGATTTGACAAGACTGGAAAATTCAGATTGTTCGAAATGTTTCATCATTTTGATGCTATGTTTTACTCGGTCTTGTGTAGCTTGAGACCAATATGCTGAGAGGAAGGGATGATAAAATTCTCCTTCACTGTGACAATCGTGAATGACCGATCGCATTCTTACAGCTGGTTCATTCTCTAAGTAGCCACGCATAAATTCTAACCTGTGCTCTAATGACCAGTTGGGAGGAAAGCAATGAGAGAATTGATGAAACCACGCTTGTGGATGAATGTCGTTGCCAGAATTCTTAAATGTTTTGAATTTACTTGTAGTAATGAACAGCTTATAGTCAAAATCATCGTGTCGGCGAGTCGCATATCGGTCATTGTTACGTCGTGTCGGCGGTTCCATCTCAAAATTCGGGGCACCTTGCCAATTTCTTTCATAATTTCCGAAATGCCCTGTGTTATTATTTTGCGGCTTTTCCGTATTTCTAAGTCCCTCATCTCGTATTGGAGCGCGAGTGTCCTCTGAAATACGCAATTTTTGTATTACTTGTGCCAACTGATCTTGAACTTCCTGGATTTCTCTTTTGCGTTGCGTATTAATTTGATTCTGATTTTGTTTGAATTTCTTAATTTGTTCATACTCTTCTGTGTCAGTGATGGCTACAGGTCTTGTATCATTCAGATCATCATCTACCTTTGTAGATAAGTTAGTGAACTGATCCGAAAGTTCGGCTATTTTCTCCGATAGTGAACTTATTTCCTCAGTGTGTTTTTCTGAAGCAAGTTTCAGAGTGTCCATTTGTGTTGCAATCGTATCTACTGTGTCCTTTAAGTTTTCCTGAGTTTTTGCAAGTTGCGTAAACGAATCGGTAGATGCAACTGAGTCAATTTTAGCTTGCAAGGTCTCATGATTTTCATGAACAACAGAATGCAGTTCTTTTATGGCTGCTTCGTGATTCTGTAATGTATTGCCGCGAAAAAAAAGGTTGGAAATGCTCACAAATTTGTGTTTTTACGTCATTACAGACATTTTGACATTTCGATTCGATTTTATGTAACTCAGTAGTTAAATCTTCACGTGTTTGTTCAAGCGTGGTGTCTAACTTTTGAAGATTTTGTTCCATTGCGTGTAACGTTTGAAGATTTTGTTCCATTGTGTCTAACTTTTGAAGATTTTATCCCATTTGTTTCTGATTTTGTTCATGCGTTGTGTCTAACTTTTGTAGCCTTTGTCCCATTTGTTGCATTAACTGTAATAACAATGCAATGGTGTCTGAAACACGTTCCTCAGTGCTATTCGGCAGTGCATTTGAACCAACAACATTCACGTTTTGAAAAGCAGAAAATGTGTCTTGACTTATTTGAGAAAACGATGAGGACGCAAAACCTGAATCTACAGTATTTGCAAGATTGTGTCCAGTCATTTCGGATTCCTGAGGCGAGCTGTTGCTGACCGATCGATCGATAATGCTTCCCTGTTCACTAATTGTTTCACAGTCTACACCATTATTTGCAGCCGCTCTCCATTTCCCTATGCACAATTACCAAATTACTATTTTTAACATTAGCTAATTCATTACACAGTGGCGCTAACACACAGCTTTCGTCTTCACTGTCATTTCTCAGTTTACTTTGCAGCCTAGTGTTACGTTTTTCACACGCCATTATTGTCGCAATATTTCATACGATAACACAGAAAAGCACAATTTTAAGAGCAAAATAAGAAAACACATTAACATAGCACTGAAAGTAATATCTAGTTAGTTGCAAGCGCAGCTGCGCAATACTTGGTGCAAATCTACATGCATGCCACAACTGTTTTACTGTACAACAATGAAAAACTGCAACTACAAAGGAAATTCTCTCTGTAATTACGCGCTAGCAATAAACAATAGCTACACTAATTACACAAACTACAAGAAAAAATCAGAAGATTCCAGTGAGGTATCCTCGGCTAAGGGTCGACATATGAAACGTCCCGTTAGAAAAATTAATGAGTTACTGTGCTGATAAACCTCTTACATTATTTGATTTTCAAACAGCTGAGCAGAACTGTACGTACTCAGACATTTCGCTCTTTACCTATTCTGATCAACACTAAACTGACACACAATATTTTTAGCGCAACGCAATCTGACTTTGAAAAATCCCTGCAAAAGAATGGCCCTGACTAACATTAACCTATACCTTTTACAAATCACTTACCTCACAAAAATCTTCGTTACTCGAACCACTGCAATACAGCGAGCGCCAATACTGACAGCTAAATAAAAGATTCTGACTACTGAAGGCACTAACTAATGATAGGCATAGTTAGCAAATGAAAGATTTTGATAGAGAACAAACCATGTATTTACCTTAATAGTGTTCAAAAGTCATTTTATATATATATATATATATATATATATATATATATATATATATATATATATATATATATATATATATATATGCCATCTCTCTCCCCACATCCACCACTGCTGGCGGCTCACCTTCAACTGCACAACGCTATGCGCTGTTAACAGCCAACTGCCCAACTGCCCAACGCTACAATGGCGAGTATTACAAGAATGACAACCAGCCACAGACTGCACACAGCATAGCCAGTGATTTTCATTCAGAGCGCTACGTGGCGTTACCAATATAAAAACCTAAACAGTCTACTTACAAATTGACTGACGAAAGGAAGATGATATCGATGGAAACTCTGTAGGAGCGGTAGAGATTCATCGTCTAATCGACAGCTAGGTCTTTAGGTACAGAGTGCAATCTCTGGTTGGACAAAGATGGGGAAGGAAATCATTCTAGTCTTTTTAAAAACATAAGTTGCCGTCATTCACCTTTGTTGAAACTATGGGAAACCTTAATCAGGACGCTAATAATTTTTGACGTCACTATGGAGCACAGCGACGGTACTTGATATTCTAATAAAAGAACTGTCCAGATTTCAAAATGGAAAAAGTAAGTAATTTTAATTCTGGTTACCAGCATAGGTCTATACGACCATCCTCAAGCCAAGGCTCCAAATGGCGAGGAGCCACTCAAGAAGCCGTTGTGTAGTAACGACTGGTACCAATGACATGCGGTGACTAGAAAAATAATTACGATCTGCACCAGTATTTTAATCCTGATATTCCCGAATTGTAGTCGAGAGCCACACATTGTGTCACCCTCAGTCGGTAACTGCTGGAGAAATTACTGACGCCTGTGGTACAGTTTCTTTCCCGTGAAATTACACACCTTCTATGGAGCACGCGATATAATATTCACAAATGTTTATCTTGAAATTATCTTGATCACATTCCGTGACCATAACTATGATACTTTAATAAGGTGAATGGCTCTGTCGCTGACTGTTCAGTAATGAAACTGGCTGTTACTAACTTTTGTGATCAAGACACTTTCAACAAAAACATCTGAAATGTTTTATGTTATCGATTAGGACAAAGCATGAGATCCGATGTTCCCAGTTTGAACTAATTTAGCATGGGCAACCAATATGATCACTTTGCACGTACAGGACGGTTGTAATTTAACTCTCACTGCTTGACAAATCGTGAATGGAAAACTATTCACCGCATGGGCATCCAATTTCATAGGAATGATGTTCAGACTCTGTGATGCAGGATTGCGATATTAATAGTGTTAATGTCATGACTTGCCGTTTTGCGTTGGTACTGGACAACTACTTTGGCGAAACTCGGATTACAAGAAACAACTACATGCAGCTAGAACAGCAAACGTTACTGCGATCTGATTCGCCCTACTCTATGGGAGAGAATTGCTTTGGACTCACATGTTTTCATCCATGACTGGGCTCCACTAACATTGGTCGTGAGGTGACTCAGCTACTCCGTAACACATCCGTAGAAAAGTGTATCTGGCCGATCGTGCCAACTGTGTTGCTACTAAGATTACCACATGTTAGTCCCTGTGATCTCTGTGTGTGGCGGTACTTGTAGGCACACGTTGCAGGTTGAAGATGAGCGTAGGAAGGGGTTTGCCCACCTTTCACCTGATGTATTTCTGGCAATACTAGAGCAACCCATCGTGGCTGCAGATGGTCGTCATATTGAGCAACGTTTGCAAGCAGGAGCGTAAGTTTGGTACGCAGTTAACAAAAGTTACTCTCTCGTGTGGTAATTGAAATGTATTTCTTTCTATGGTTTGTTCACTATTTCTATTCCACATGTTCTTACAATGTTTCATTGTCCTACAATCACTCGTTCTTCATAATGGCTCTACCAAGTAGCGGAAGTTCAATTATAGGTACTCTGCATGCCTCGTTTACCCAACGAACTGTGACTGTCATTGATTGTAATGGAAGATATCTATGACAGTTACCGAAATATATTTGCGGCCGATGGAGACTAGACTGAAGGCAGATGAAGTTCTTTGATTTATACTTCTATTTGCTAAAATTTTGCAGCCGCACTGAATATGACTAAAAACTGCAGTATTGAGAACGTGAGCATAAAACATAAACGGCATTTCATGTCACTAAATAGAAATTTGACGTAATGTGCAAAAAGAGTGAAATGGATCCAAGAGAGGTGAGCGAGTGAGCCTACTTTAAGTAGAAAAATTTCACGAATAAATTTGGCACAAACAGTTAACGTGAAGCACACAATGGTAACCTGCGTAGATTTATTTATTCAATTAATCATTTACAAATGATTAATCATATACGGTTGATGTTCCTCAGACTTATTGAGTCTCACCATAATCTACAATAATCATGTAGGTTGAAATAATGACTCAAAATTTTTTAAATGCCATGATTCATGCTCAGATCTCCTGATTACTGAGCAGATGCGCTAATTTTTGCGTCACACTGCTACTACGGCTACCAGAGCTACGCGGATTACCCAAGTACGTCTCCCTCCATGATAGGTTATGCTGACGTTCTTCTCTGACCAACATGACCCCATCACCATTCAATTCACTTCCTGCATAACGGACAACAGTGAATGCCCAGCGTTACCCACAAACCTTGACCACTCTTCGCCAAGCGATCAAATCAAAACGACCAGACAATCTCAACCGTGGGGTCATTCTGCTCCATACGGCCAACACAGTCGCGGCACTCCTGCGGAAATTCAAGTGGGAGGTTATCGGCCACTCTCCATACGGCCCGGACCGCTCTCCCTGTGATTACGCTATTATTGGTCCTCTTAAAAAGGCTCTGCGGGGCAAACGATCCACCTCGGACGACGACGTCCACCTGTACGTGCCGAACTGGGCAACATCGCAGCACCGGGAATTTTATGAGACAGCCATTCACCGCCTTATGTCATAGTGGGACATGTGTCTCAATAGCAATGGTCAATACTTCTATCATTCAGTTTCTGGTTTCTCTAATTATGCCTTCGGCTCGTTTATTTTTGAACACCCCTTATATTAACGATGTTTATGAGACATGGTGAGTCTCACCGTTATGTAGAATAACAACGTAGGCTAAAGCAATTAATCGAAACTTCTACCACTGCATGGATTTGAAGCCAGGTTTTATGCTCACTAGGCAGAGGTGCTTACTGTGGCGCTACATTGGCACCACAGGGGGATGTATTACTCTAGTATGTCTCCCTCCCCATTCCAGTTCACGCCTTAGCCGATTGCTATTCCCTTTCTAATTTTGAATTTGGACTGCAGAGACTCTCCAATATCGAAATAACACCTTCGCAACGAGTGAAATGAGATTAATCCTGTCTCGTATGCACTTGTCATTCCTGAGATATACTGAGTCTCACCTTTGTCTAGAATAATGATCTAGGCTAAGCAACGAATTAAATTTTGTACCAGCACCATGATTCGAACCCAGGTTTCCGGCTTACTAGGCAGACGCATTAACCATGCACCACAGTGGCACTACCATTCCCACAGCTACACTGATTACCACCCTATTATGTCTCCCTCCCTAATACAAATTCCAGTTCAGCCCTCCTCCCGTTGTTATTCACCTTGTAAACGCACATCTGTACTGCAGAGGCTCTCCTGTATTGGAATAGGGCGATATACTAGGCTATTCTGGGCAGCTGTAATACCTCAAATGCCAGCCTGTTGCTACAGTTAGTGTACCTGCCTAACAAACAGGACAACCCAGTTTCGAAACCTAGTGTTCAAAAAAATTTTAACTTATTGCTTCAGCCTGCACCAATGTAAACATCTGATGGTGCAACAGTCAGAAAAATATTTAAATACAGAAATAATTAAAGCTTCAACATACCAACATTTTTTAAGCCTCCTTGATTAAAGCACACAATTTAACATGAAAGTCTGTCACTCAATGCGGGGACGAAAAGCTGGTTGTGTAGGGGCCAGAGGTGGATCAATGTGTTAATGACTTTTTCAATTTGTGAAGCTCTCTGTCTTGAATACATCATTAAATTTTTCTGAAATTGTAATCGTTTGTCTACTCATCTTAATCACATCTAACAACTTGTTTAATAGTTCCGTCGTGGCTTGTCCTATTTTCTTTCCCTTTTAGAGTGTATTTCACACTTGCTACATGTTCTCCACTGCTGCTCTTGCACGCAGTCGATACAGCAAAAGGAAAGGGCATCAACTGACTCTGAATTTGATGGTTCTCTGCAATTTTTTACTGAGTTTAAATGTCTTCTACGAACATTATTTTACTTTTTACATTTTACATGAGGCACCTATTGATCAATTTTCTAAAATTGAAGATCATTTTATTTATCTTCGTCTTTGTCGCAAAACTATGGAGAGGCCTTAGGTGCTGGACTTATTACACACTATTTTGCCGACCCGATGTGTTGCACAATAATCAGTATATTAATTTTATTAAAATGAAGCAGAAACTTTATAAAATCGCCAACTTCTTTTCTGGCATCTGCGTCTGTCGGTACACACTAGTACGCAGTTCACACATAGGTGCTTAGCAGTAGTTTCCCAGAAGTACTCTGAGACTATTTCACCATCGTTCCACTCTCGAATAACACGTGGTGAAAAAGAACACCTAAAGACCATCGTACGTGCTCTGACTTCCCTTGTTTTATTACTTGGTCGTTTCTCTCTACGTACGTGAGAGTCAACGAAAAGGTTTCTCATTTGAAGCAAGAAATTGAAAATTTTAATATCTTGAAATTATGTCTCCGCAACGAGAAACGCCAAATCGCTTATCATATCCTTGACGCTCTCTCTCCTAAACACGATAATTCAAAACGACCTGCCCGTCTTTGAACTTCTTCGTTGTCCTCGATGAACCACACATCGCGATGCAGTACTCCGATAGATGACGGACAGCCATGGTGTAGGAAGTCTCTTTAGGAGATCTGTTGCTTCTTCTAAGTGTTCTGCCGATAAAACGCAATATTTGGTTTGCCTCCCATACAATATTAGCTTTGAGTTGGTGTCAGTATAAGATTTTCGTAGCTATAATGCCTAGGTTTATGGTTGGTTCGACAGCCTTTAAATTTGTGTGATTTATGGTGTAGCCGTAATACAGCTAATTTTTTTAAATACTTCTGTGAATTTCTTACCTTTTATTGTTTGAGTTCACGTGTCACTTTCAGTTCCATACACCTCGTCTAAATAATTTTAGAATTGGTTTTGATAAGCTGGTGATTTTGCTAGATTGTTATTCGCAGCTTCCTCTGCAAACTATCTAAGAGGGCGCTGAAACTGTCTCCTAAATCGTTAATAAAGATTAGAAGCGGCAGAGGCGCTGTAATACCTCCTTGTGGAAAGCCACATATCACTTCTGTTTTGCCGTTCTGTTTCCATTCTTGTGTGTTGCTGTGACCTGTGCAACTCTCAGTTCCTCAGTTACGAACCATTCTTCGAGCGAGCGCTTGTATATGATTGCTAAATATGGTTCTATTACATCTGCATATTCCAAAAGGAAACTAATTGGCTTACAACCTGGAGCAGAAGATTTATCTTTATTAAGTGACTTAAGGTGCTTCGCACACTGAGGCGATCGTCTAAGTTACTCATGCCGGCAGTTGTTGACCGCAATTCTAAAATATTTGCTGCTACTCTGGTGTAAGAATTTCGAAAGACGGTGTTCAGTAATTCCACTTTAGTGCGCTGTCGTCGCTAACATTACCATTGCTCTGCTGCAGTGGAACTATTTGTCATGTTTTGCCACCGGTGTACTTTGAATATCGACGAGAGTCTCTTTGGATTTTCTGTCAGATTTCGAGACAGAGTTTCGCAGTGGAAACTATTAAAAGCTGTAAAAGATCGCCAGCCTCGAGGATTTTGTGTTCTTTTAAATCTGACATCCTTTTTTAATTGCTTCTGTAACACTACCCTGGCGTATTTTCTGTACTACGGAATATTGCCGCCCCAGAAACATTTAGCTGATCGAAAAGAAGCGGGCGTGACGAAAGCTAATGATCACTCAGCATATCTTGGACCTTGTGGTCTTGCAGATGCTGAGGATATTTTGGTGCTACATAGTTCTTTAATTGCAGTAAAAGTGCCACCATTTCATCTATTGCTACATTTTTTTCTGTACAGAAATTATATTACGGACCAACACAGTGGCATCTCTTCATATTTTTTGATAATACGTTGAGTTTCGTCACCATACCAGTTTGATAAACTTTTCTCAGTTTTTTTTTTGTATATCTTAATGTTGTTATGTGACTACTTTTGTGCATATAAATTGTCCTCTCACTAGTCAAGACAAACACACTGGACAGTATACTGCTTACCACTAAGAAACATCACTAATCACGTGCACGCCGCCTCTAAAGTTGATAATGGACTCACTTCGACAAGGGAGAGGGTTTGCATGTTTCTTCATTTATACCGTATCAAGATTTCTTGTAAACAAACCACGTAGAATTACCAAATTGTGTGTATGCTGATACTACATATAGCACTGAGAGTGTGTGAATTAGATTTTTAGTCTAGGTGTGACGGGGTACCGGAGTGTTCGTCAGGTCAGGAATGTGCGCGTGTAGCACTGTACACGCAGCTGTTGTCACCTTGGCCATGTGGAGTGTCCACGACGTGCTCACCATGAAGCTACAGGAGAAAGGGAAACCCGTGATCACAGAGAATGTTGAAATAAACATATTGATTCACCTTCACGTTAAAGTGAATGAGTGGACGTACATCATGGAGCAAAATACTCTCCCAAAACATGCGAGAGCCACCTCCACCCTGAACTCCAGTTGGATTCTGTGCTCTATCCCACAATGCATGTTGTTTGGCTACTGTGGGAAATTACGTTTTCTGGGATATCCGGCTTCAAATGTCCATTCTTTGCAGTTCCCTTTGTGTCCGCTCGGAAACTGCTTGAGATGGGCCGCATTCACTTACAGCAACAATTACAGTCAGGTGTGAAACAGACTCTCACTGACTAGGCATCTCATTTGTCCCCCGTCCCTGTACGTTAGGAACCTATTACGACTATGGTTCTCATGCTTTGAATAATGACTGAAAGTGGTACACGATTATCTGTATACACGTTGGAAAATCCGCCTTGGATTAGCAACAAATCAGACAACTTCATTCAGAAGCACGTTCAAACACGAGAGCTCAGTTCTGCCATTCTGTCATCTTCATGTCATCCCATCTTACTGTACTGATTCTCTAAGACACACTGACGCGTACACACCAATAGTACCACGACTTCGTCAGTGGTAGTGGGTCACATGACCAGTTCTACGCCATTAAATCCGTCCGATGGTAGGTGGTTTCCAAATATTTATCACATGGTTTACATGACTGGGACGGCAGGAAACGTTCCATTCCGCACTTACCGGAATAATTTACCAAACAACCATTTAACCATCTAATCAGTCCCTCCTATAATCTCCTTCACGAATTTCTCTTTCACTTATTCTATGGGATCTTTCTCATACTACTTCAGATGTCCCAACGGCTCTGGTCCAAAGTCGCCATGGTAGAGTTTACCACGACTTAGCTCTTTGTTGGTGTCATCGGTGGGATTACATTCACCCTGATTGATTGTTCTCTTGCTTGGTTGGTTTCAATTACACTGAGTGTACTTTTGCCAGTATTTAAGTTCTATCAGCATCTGAGTTTGTAACTTAGGTATTTGTCTGTAACTGTCGTGGCACACTCACATGGACGTTGCACGCTAATGTATTTCAACTATTTTTGGTCGTATACGTTCCAGTTACGTCTAAGTATAGCCAAGATGTGTGTGTTGCGTATGTGCCAATAAAAAAAGTAAGCCAGGGCATGAAAAATACTGCTCTTGCATACCACGGGTCATGAAAAGCCAATATCGTCTCGATCAAATCAACAATCTTCTCGTCACTTTGATTAAGATAGTTTGCACGTACCAGGAGAACATTGAGCCAATAACAATGGCTACAGACACGGGACGGATGGGGAAAACGTTGACGAGAAAGACTCACATGAAATAATCAGGCAACCCTTATCTCTACACGATCAACTTTATTTGCGCAATCACTCACGTGAAAGGTTTGTTGTGAGACGTTACCATTACCTCTCCTGTACCATCAGCTTCGCCTGAGAGCAGTACTTACAATCATTGTCCTCAATTATTTGTTAGGTATGTTCCAGCCTCGGCCTTCACAAACAATTTTGTGTCCTCCCGATATCCCTCAAGTGTCATGGAGGGTATCCCCTGTCCTTCTTGTCAATGTCTTCACATATTCCTGTTCTCGTCGATTCTGCGGAAAACGTCCTCTTTCCTCAGCTTATTGGTCCACAAAATTTTTAACGTTGTATAGCACCACACCTCAAACGCATCGACTGTTTTCCTCTCAGGGGCACTGTATGTTCCCTCTATCATGTATATATTTATACACACTGACGAGCCAGAGAAACATACACGTGCCGTATATCGTTTAGGACCTCCGCGAGCACGCAGAAATGCCACTACACAACGAGGCATGGACTCGACTAATGTCTGAAGTAGTGCTGGAGGGAACAGACACCGTGAATTCTGCAGGGCTGTCCATAAATCCTTAAGAGTACGAGGGGGTGGAGATCTCTTCTGAGCAGTACGTTGTTAGGCATCCTCATAATGTTCATGTCCGGCCCGATAGCTGAGTGGGGAGCGTGACGGATTGCCGTCCTACGGGCTCCGGTTCGATTCCCGGCTGGGTCGGGGATTTTCTCCGCTCAGGGATTGGGTGTTGTGCTGCCTTCACCATCATTTCATCCCCATCTGGCGCGCAGGTCGCCCAGTGTTGTGTCGAACGTAATAAGACCTGCACCAAGGCGGCCGGACCTGCCCCGCAAGCGTCCTCCCGGCCACTGGCGCCAAACGCTCATTACCATTTTCATAATGTTCATGCCTATGGAGTCTGGTGGCCGGCGGAAGCATTTAATCTCATGAAAGTGTTTTTGGAGACACTCTGTAGAAATTTTGGACGTGTCGCGTGTCGCCTTGTCCTGCTAGAATTGCCTAAGTCAGTCGGAATCCTCAATGAACATGAATGGATGCAGGCGATCAAATAGGATGCTTATGTACGTATCACCTATCAGAACACGCCCTACGCCATTACAGTGACTCCACCAGTTTCAACAGTCCCCTGCTGACATGCAGGGTCCCTGGATTCATGAGGTTGTCTCCACGCCCGTACACGTCTATCCGCTCGATACAACTGGAAACGATACTCGTCCGACCAAGCAACATGTTTCCTGACAT
Source organism: Schistocerca piceifrons (assembly GCF_021461385.2). NCBI lineage: Eukaryota > Metazoa > Arthropoda > Insecta > Orthoptera > Acrididae > Schistocerca > Schistocerca piceifrons. The sequence continues at coordinate 250,560,852 of NC_060144.1, forward strand.
CAACAGTCCAGTGTCGGACTTGACGGGCCCAGGCGAGGCGTAAAGCTTTGTGTAGTGCAGTCATTAAGGGTACACAAAAGGACCTTCGACTCCGAAAGCCCATATCGATGATGTCCCGTTGAATGGTTCGCACGCTGACACTCGTTGATTGTCCAGCACTAAAATCTGCAGCAATTTGCGGAGGGGCTGCATTTCTGTCACGCTGAACGATTCTCTTCAGTCGTCGTTGGTCTCGTTCTTGTATATCACTTTCCGGCAGCAGCGATGTCGGAGATTTGATGTTTTCCCGGATTCCTAATATTCACAGTATACTTATGAAATGGTCGTACGGAAAATTCCCCAATTCATCGCAACCTCGGAGATTCTGAATCCCATCGCTCGTGCGCAGACTATAATACCTGTTCAGACTCACTTAAATCTTGATAACCTGCCATTGTATCAACAGTAACCGATCTAAGAACTGTGCCAGACTCTTGTTGTCTTATACAGGCATTGCCGACCGCAGCGCCGTATTCTGCGTGTTTACATATCTCTATATTTAAAGACGCATGTCCATACCAGTTTCTTTGACGCTCCAGTGTATTTTGGAATTTATTCGAACAATACAGTCATTTGAGAAAAGTAGGCTCGTATGGCTGACTACAATATGTCAATCACAAGTCCGTAACGCACTAGTTATTTCTCATCACTAGTTCCTCAAGAGTAATTAATGTGTTGCAGGTGATACCAAAAAACTCCGAGTGGATTAAAACTGTGCCGGACCGAGACTCGAACGGACGAAAATAAGCCTCAGAGGACAGGTCCGGGTGTGTTTGGGTAGTTTAGTTGGTAGAGCACTTACCCTTTAACGGCAAATGTCCCGATTTTGAGTCTCGGCCTAGCATACAGTTTTAATCTGCCAGGAAGTTTCATACCAACACACACTCCGCTGCTGAGTGAAAAATTCGTTGTGGAAGGAAATACCATTTACATCATCTTTTAGTAACACTGGTGCTGTGTGGGAGGAATTACAGAGCATTTCACGCCTGAGTCGAATTTGGATTAAGTGGAGGTTAATGCGGTAGTATTATATTTGTGATACCAACGACATTGCCCCAGTGGTAACACCGGACCCCTTCGAATCACCGAAGGTAAGTGGTGTCGGGCTGGATTAGCACTTGGATGGCTGACCATCACGTCTGCTGAGCGCTGTTTGGGTGCACTCAGCCGTTATGAGATGAACTGACGAGGTACTTGATGGAGAAGTAGCGACTGTGGTGTCGTTAACTGACATACGACGGGGAGAGCGGTGCGCTGGCCACATGCCCTGGCATATCCGCATTCAGTGACGCCAGGGGGCTAACGATGACACGGCGGCCGGTCAGTACCATTGGGTCTTCATGGCCTGTTCGGACGGAGTTTAATTTTTATTGTATTTGTGAACAACAGCACCACTTTCAGGTTCAATTTGATTGTAGGTAAGAAATTTCATTAGTGAGTAAAATTATTCAGTTGAACTGTTGTTAATATTCACAATTACTAAGGCAGATGTCTAAAAAAGACTGTTAAGGCCACACAAAATTCTAGTTGATTAGATTAGACTATTGTAAATGTTTTTTCCAATGTGAAAGATAAGCTCAAAACAATACTGTAAGAAATCTATGAATAAACACATGCCAATTTTCTTACATTACCGAATCGTTTGTCCACAAATTTGGCATTTTTTCTGTTTCTAAATCCTAACGGTTTTTATACATCTGCTGTATGATTTTTGTGTTGAATTATAAATTTTCAACAATGCATTAAGTTACGAGTACGACCTTACAAAATTCTAAGCTGTTTGTTTTTTATTGTCGACATACTAAGTAAGTCAATGTTTTTAAATTTTTGTCTGTACGCAAACGGGTGGGTTGTGGTTTTTCAAACATTATCGCACTCTTATTAGTGGAAAGTCTTTAGAATTTTCATTATTTATTTCTTATTGAATACAGTTGTTCAATTTTATTATGCATACGTACATTTCGTCTCAAAAAATTGTGTTTATCTTGTATCAAAGAATCTCACAAACCTATGTACAATGTTGCATATGTTCACTGAAGATACGCTGCAGCTTTGTTGTTTAGTTTCGTGCATAGGGAACTAATAGGTCTACGGTGTCTTTGTGCGCCTTGTTTCGTATGCCGTAATGTATGCATCTTCGTCTTCTTTAATGGAAACGTCCTCTATACTTACAGGGTAAATATTGCTTCTCATATGCATCTGTCCCTCCATGTGTAGTTTATCGATCAGTTTTTTCTTCCTGTTAAAGCCAAATAGGGGAAATAGTCTGCTACTGTCTCCAGATTTAATAACAGATAATTATAATTTATTTCTGTATATTTATCAAATCAGGGAACATTTGAAACAGTAAACATTAAAGACTAGCAAGCGAGCTTTCACACCATCCAGAGCTGCACGTCTTTGTATGATGCATTCCTTGACGATTCAGTAGAAATATGCTATATGCTATGAGAAGGCAGAGGAATTAAGACAAATAAAACATTTAATTGATTTTTTTTATTTAGGATGGACTGCCCACTGTTCTCTCAGGATCAAGGACAACTTTTATACGTTCTTCGTTACTGACGCCTTGCGAAGTCTTTCGAAGGATACAGAACATTTTGTCACTGGAAGTACTCCATGGGTAACTCCTTGTTAGCGTAGATCTGAGCTAAAGTTTGCACTGAATCCTTCGCTGTCCTGGGACGCTCGGTATCATTGAAGTCGACCTGATACAGGCCGAATTTAATGCTGAAAAAGAAAACACGATTTATTTCCACTGGAATTAATTACATGATAGTATATTGTTGCTCCATATTTATTCTGAATGGCAATAAACTTTGGAACAAAGAGTTAATAAGCTACCACTCCTCATATATTCTAAATGTACCTCATAGAAGACGTTAACTTATATTATTTCGAGCAAATGAATATTTGCATTTCACCTCTGAAAACTGGCAGATGAATTTTACAACGAAGAAATTGTCACTAAAAGTTAACGTCACTGTTAAGGAAATGGCAAACTGCATTTTATTCAGGTAATAATAGTTACCACACATTATTCAGGTAAACAGGAAAACGTAGACACAAGAGAAGTCAATAAATACCTCGGAAGTAATAGTTTGACACGAAAATGATGCTAGGATTACTGAATCTATCTTCTGAATCGTCTATAGGACCAGCAAGAGTCCTAGATTAGTAAACAGTTACCCAACAGCTAACATTTACCACTAAACTGATATTTCTTCCTTTTACGTCGTAGGAATTATTTGCCTAATCATACTTCTGTTCAACAGAAATGCAATGCAAATTTTTTTATACTGTGAAAATGTCCAAAATAACCTGTGTACCAAAATTTTTTGATCGCTGGATCGCATTTCAAAGAATCATTCCAGTAGTGGCGTGCTGATTTGAAATAAAGGCGGATATGTATAGTTTAGTACAATGTGTGAGCCTGTAATTTCGTACGAATATGCATGCGTAAATGTTTGGGGTTAATCTTTACGTTTGTAATTATTTGCATGTAAAACTATCCAGTAACTTAAATCAACAGGAATATTGCAAAAAAAAATTTCATCAATATAATTCCGTTGTTCACCTTAGTACGAAAATTACATAACTGTACACTAATCAGTTTTCATACTTTCAACTAGCTACTAATTAGCTGCATTGCACAACTACTGCATGTTGATTTCTCTGAAACTTGACTATTATGAAGTACAGTAACAACTAAACTCATTGTCTAATCGCATTCGAACTACAGTGTGTGTGTGTGTGTGTGTGTGTGTGTGTGTGTGTGTGTGTGTGTGCGCGCTATTTTTCTTCAGTTTGCTCGTCTTGTTACATTATCGTTGTTGTAGCCTCAGTATTCAGATTCTTTTGTTTGTCATTACGTTCTTTTGATTTGTAGCTTCAGCGCCGGAGATTCAGCTTGTGTTTTGTAGTGAATCTGAAGTGATGAGCGGCGTTATTAGCAATTCCACTTGATTTTGTATAACAAGTTCGGCTGTTGCGATTGAATAATTTTGGCTGAATTTTTCTGACGATTAGGTTGGTGACATTCTTGGCCTACTTACAGGTTATGCTGTAGGATGCTTAAGTCTTAAAATATCTGAATAGTGACAGTAAAAGTGGACTTTGGCCCTCCATTGCTTGTACACTGTTTGGGGCGCAGCAATGAAAACTATCACAACGATTTTGCTAATATTTTTATTAAAACACATACACACACACACATACACACACACACACACACACACACACACACACACACACACACACACACAGCGGCGGAGATGAAAGTTGGAAACACACTTGCAAAAACAGAATTATAACTTTCGAGTGAAACGATCTTACACACGAAACTAAACATGTGTGGTGAGTAAAGCCGTTTGACGCTTCTGATATAGGAATGAGTCAGTTGATGATAAACTATCACATTCTCGTTTATAATTTTAGATTTCTTTCTTCTTGTCTTTCCCTCGGGACATGCCTCGTTCAGTTTTGCACATTAATTCCAGTGGAAAATGAAGTAGCTTGTTTGTGGTAAGGAAGATTATTTAATAACAGAATCAAATTTTCAAACACTCGTTGCAATGAGGCATGTTTAGTACAGTACTGAGTAAGTAGATGGCATGTAACTTTATGATTCTGCTTTGGTGCACGTCTATACCTAGGCAATGTTGCCGTATCAGTGCCCAGCTGGACGTGTAGTCCTGAGATACTTTATGTTTTAATAATCTTCATGGTCTACATACAACTGTCTGTTGGATTAATGACCCTTGTAGTGTCAATGACTTTTCAGTGATGTAAGAGGCGAGCTGGCAGTGGGGCAGAGGAATTCTCAATTGGAAAACCTCTCTAAGACCTTGGTCACAATAGGGAGGTGGCATATCTTTTACGTCAGTGTTAGTAAATTATGTTCCAGATAAAACAAAAATGCATGTCTAGTGCTTACGAAGCTGTATTTCCTCACGACTATACGGAGTAAAGTCGGTAACATGTCCTAAGTGTGCAGTGTATCTGACTATAACCAGCCCTGAGAGACAGGATGGCTGTTTTATTCTAACACGTGTCTCGTACATTTACACGAGAGAATGATGTTGGTGCCTTGTACAACCTCACAACATAAATATTAGACGAAACTGGAAGCGTCCCTGCTGCAATCAACTAGTCTTCAATAGCTAGTACATAAGGTGAAAAAGGAAAGCCAGCAGAAATTAACACTGACATTGGTCACAGAGCATTGCTGTTATCTGCTGGCGTAGGGTTTCTGTAGAAGCCAAGTAACTCAGAACCAACCATTATATAAAATTAAGTTAAACAGAGTTACGAAACAATGAGAATGACATGTTGAGGCATCCGCTGAGTGTCGAAATTTATAATGACTTTGTTTTGTGGAGCCGTGTTGCCCTTTCATCATGTGTTAGGTTTTGTAAAGAGTTACGATTTTTACATTTCTCTTGGTCACCCAGTTCTTATCGGCCTCTTGGATAATGTATTCCTGCAGATACGTCTGTGGTACTCTCCCAAAATGATTTACCCACAAGATACTGACTGACAAACTCCGGAGGATAGTATGTTCAACACACAAACTAAAACAAAAGACACTGAAAGGAGTAGGCTAGTGTAGCTTTTTGGGGAGAAAATGAGCGAAGATGGCCAAGATATAGATGATTAAAAATGTAAGCTGCCAATAGCATGAGAAGCATTACTGACAAATATAACGTTTCGACAGCTAATATAAATTTGAATGTTAGGAATTATTTTCTAAGAGTATTTGTGTGGAGTGTAATTTCTGCAGAAGTGAAACATGTGTCATAAACACACTTTTTAGCAATGTGATGCTACAAAATACCGGAGAAGATTTGTTGAATAAATTAGATAGTTAATGACGAGGCAGTAAGAAAAGAAACTTAAGTAAACTAAGAAATCTGTTGATAGGACACATCAAGGAAAATTAAATTTTGTAATATAGCGAAGCATAAGGATTGAAACTTGGGCAACAAGGCTTGACTTAAATAGTCAGGTTCAAGCGGACGATGGTTGCAGTAGTTATATAGAGGTGAAGAGGTTTGCTCAAGATTACGTGGAGAGGTGCATCAAACAAGTCTTCAAATTGAAGACCACAACAATTACAACAAGTATTGTCCGTATTTCTGTATTTTTTTTTCTGGTATCTTCTTTGCATTTATTTCTATTCCTTTGAAGGAACCTATATTAGGCACCATCACGAGACAATGGCTGGCTTCAAACAAAGCACAGTTTGCAGCAACAGGCCGTAGAAATAAAACGTGTAACAATAGAACTATTACTTACGCGTAACCATCGTTCCACTCAAGGTTGTCAAGCAGACTCCAGGCTGTGTAACCAATTACGTTGTTGCCATCAACATTGATCGCTTTCAGCATTTCTGCTAGGTAGCTCTGAAACAACAGGAACAATTATTACTGGAGAGTTTTAAAGTTACTTATATTCAGAACATTATTGTTTCAGCCAGAAAGCTTAATGGTAAAACTGCTACTATTGGATCGTTACACTGATGTCAGTATTTGAAGTAGCTTGTCATACAGTATCCAACAGTGAATTTCTTCCATCACTGAAACTTAGATATTTACGACAGGGTGTAACGCTCTGGACTTTCTAATTTAGTTAGTTTCATGTTACACGGCTAATTTTGCATGATATATCGTAATGGTGTGGGACGAATCATTTCCGTTTACATAGAGATATATAGGTGCGAACTAGTAATTCCTACCCGCCACGTTTTACACTTTCAATAATTCTGCTACGGAACAGAAAGAGCAGAAGGAGTAGCGTAACTGGAGTCACGTTCGTAAGAATTAAGTTTTCAGGTGATTTTCCTTCGTCGATCCATACCCTCTTCATTCTCAGAAGTGGTGATAATCGCTCTCAAAGCACCGAGCTGTTGACAGGACGTTTCAGATAACACGCGCGATCTTCAGTCTACTCTGCACCGATAACACCATCGATACTGCCGTGGGAACAAGACAAACAAACCAGGCGGCATATTGTTCTTAATCCTACATGAAAAGTGAGGTAAGAGAATCTGAATTCTTTTTATTTGTATTTAAGTGAAGATCTTATGATGTAAAAGATATTAAACTTCCTTTCCTTAAGTTTTGTCACTGGTAGAGAAATCTATTTGTAACTTACAAGTAATTATTAGCGGCGGCTAACCTGCTATTGTAAGATGTTTTCTATACTTTTATACGTTGAACAAAAGGCTTACAAATAATTATTGATAATGAAAGTACATGGAGAAACCTAAAATGGGTTGATCAACCAAACAGAAAATATGTGCATGGGCTTCTCGAAACCTGAACGAGACAGAGAGATATACTGCGAAAAAAGATATAACAGAAAATCATGACTGGCTGAAATACTATAAATATCTTGGATGGAGTGGTAATCTGGTGGTAGAAGAAGAGAGATGTTGGAAAAAAAAGGATAGATCCCATCAAGGGTATCAAGAAAGCAAGAAGCCCCCAGGTCAGAAGGAATTTCTATGGAACTACTAAAATATGAGAGAATGCTACTGAAATACCAATATTAGCATTCAATAAAAATGTACTGGCTTGGAAACAGAATTCTGGAATTGTGGAGGCTACCAAATATAGCATCGGTGTTCAAGAAAAGAGGTAGATCCAGCACAAAAATATACAGAGCAATGAGTATCTTGAACACATGATACAAAATATACGGTATGATACTTAACGCTCGTTTGCAAACCACACCAGCCACCAAATTATCTGAAAATCAAAATGGGTTTAAGACAGGAAGATCTTGTTAAGAAATATGGACACAAAAATTAGAATATTGGTGAAGCGGAGAGCATATAACCTTCCGACATCTATCGGATTAGTCGATTTTGAAAAGGCGTTCGACAAGGTAGATAGGAAGATACTATGGGAAATGTTACAAATACATGGATACCCAAAACATATTATATCATCATGAAACAGACCGTAATTGACCACACAGATAGTTTTGCCAAGGTAAAGAACATCAGGTATTAATTATAAGTCAAGCTGTAAGACAAGGATGTAGCCTTTCTTTTCTACTGTTTAATATATATTTAGACGACCCCATTCGTAAGTGACAACAAAGTATATTTGTAGCATATGGTAAAAACCCAAGACGAAGCGATTTTATTAATACGCTGCTGACACCTGACAATCTGTTGCTTATAGATAAAACAGAAGATGGATTGCAAACAGCATTACATAAGTCGTAGCTGTGCGCAACTCATTATATTACGAGTATTTCCTAAGTTCATAGCTTTCAGAGACAGAAACCCACTAAGAGAAAAAATAAAGATAAATATCAAACTAACAAAACAAGTCTCTAACTTTAGGTACTTGGATACAATATATCGTTTGACGACTACAGAGACACTGATATAATATGCGGAACGGTAAAACGAACATTAAAAAACGAAACCCGCAAGGACACCCAGCTCGAATTCTACTATATCCCAGAAAGGTGGCTAAAGCAAGAAATAAGTTCAGCAGAAATTTTCTCTAACGATCTAACACTGTTCAGAAAGGGTAGGTTGAAGGCAATCGGTGGTGGAGTATTTATTGCTGTCAGAAGTAGTTTGCCTTGTTGTGAAATTGGAGTAGATAGTTCTTGCTAAATAGTATGGGTAAAAGTTATACTTGACAATCGAACTAAACTATTAATGGAGTCCTTTTGCCGATCCCCCGACTCAGAAGATATAGTTGCTCAACAGTTGAAAGAAAACTTGTGTCTTATTACAAATAGGTACCCCATTCATACAACTATAGTCGGTGGTGACTATAACCTACACTCGATATGCGGGAAAAATTATACATTTAAAGCCGGCAGTGGGCATAAAACGCAATCCGAAATTGTACTGAATGCTTTCTCAGAGTATTATTTTGATCAATTAGTTCATGGGTCCACTCGAAACGTAAATGGTTGCGAAAGCATACTTGACCTCTTAGCAACAAATAATCCTGGAGAAATAGTGAGTATCGTGACGAATACAGGGATTAACGACCACAAGGCAGAAGTTGTTAGGCTGAATACCGCAAGTACAACAACCATCAAAAAGAAGCGCTAAATATAAATATTTTATAATGCTGATAAAAATGCTCTTAACGCATTTTTAAGATCAGCCAGCATTCCTTCAGATCTCATCATGTAAGCGTAGAAAAGCTGTGGAATGATTTCAAAGAGATATTATGCACAGCAATTGAGAGACACATACCACATGAATTAATAAGTGATGACCTGATCACCCATGGTACACAAAACGAGTCAGATCGCTGTTGCAGAAGCAGAGAGAAAAGCATGCCAAATTTAAAAGAATTCAAAATCCCCAATAGTGGCAAAGTGTGGCAGAAGTTCTAAATATAGTGGGTACTTCAATGCGAGATACTTTCAATAATTTCCACTACGAAACTCTGTCTCGAAATCTGACAGAAAATCCAAAGCGATACTGGTCATACAAAAAGCACACCAATGGCAAGACGCAGTCAATACTATCATTGAGTGATAACAACGGTGAAGTCACTGATGACAGTACCACTACAGCAGAGTTATTAAACACGGTTTTCCGAAATTCCTTCACCAAAGAAAACGAAACAAATATACTTGCATAACAGTCAAGAACAACTGACAAGATGAGAAACACAGAAATAGATATCCTCGCTGTCGCAAAGCAGCTCGAATCACTTAATAAAAGCAAGGCTTCTGGTCCAGATTGTATACCAGTCAGGTTCCTCTCAGAGTATTCTGACACAATAGCTCCATATTTAGCAATTATATACAACCGCTCGCTCATAGAAAGGTCGTACCTAAAGACTGGAAAATTGCTCAAGTCACACCAACATCCAAAAAGGGAAGTAGAAGTAATCCGTTGAATTACAGGCCCATATCACTAACGTCGATTTGCAATAGGGTTTTTGAACTTATACTGTATTCGAACATTATTAAGTGCCTCGAAAAAAACCATTTATTGACATGCAGTCAGCACGGATTCAGAAAATATCGTTCTTGCGAAACACAACTAGCTTTTTATACTCAAGAAGTAATGTGTGTTATCGACAGGGGATGGCAAATTGATTCCATATTTTTAGATTTCCAGAAGGCTTTCGACAGCGTTTCTCCCAAGCGTCTTCTAACCAAAATGCATGCCTATGGAATATCGCCTCAGTTGTGCGACTGGATTCGTGATATCCTATCAGAAAGGTAACAGTTCGTAGTAATAGACGGAAAGTCATCCAGTAAAACAGAAATAATATCCGGCGTTCATCAAGGAAGTGTTATTGGCGCTCTATTGTTCCTGATCTATATTAACGACGTAGGAGACAATCTCAGTAGCCGTCTTGGATTGTTTGCAGATGATGCTATCGTCTACCGTCTTGTAAAATCTTCAGTTGACCCAAACGAATTGCAAAATGATTTAGAGAAGATATCTGTATGGTACGAAAAGTGGCAATTGACACTGAATAAAGAAAAGTGTGTTCACATGAGTACTAAAAGAAATCCGCTAAATTTCTATTGCACGATAAGTCACACAAATCTGAAGGCTGCAAATTCAACTAAATACTTTGGGATTACTTAAATTGCAACGATTACATAGGTAATGTTGTGAGTAGAGCAAAATAAACACTGCGATTCATTGGCAGTACACTTAGAAGGTGCAACTGGTCTACTAAACAGATTGCTTACACCACGCTTCTCCGCCCAGTTCTGGAGTATTGCTGTGAGGTGTGGGATCCGCAACAGGTAGGACTGACGGATGACATCGAAAAAGTACAAAGAAGTGCAGCTCGTTTTGTATTATCACGAAGTAGGTGGGACAATGCCACAGACACGATACGTGGAGTGGCAATCATTAAAACAAAGGCGTTTTTCGTTACGACGGGATCTTCTCATGAAATTTCAATCACCAATTTTCTCCTCCGATTGCGAAAACATTCCGTTGGAACCCACCTACATAGGGAGAAATGACCATCACGATAAAATAAGAGAACTTAGGGCTCACACAGAAAAATGGAAGTGTTCGTTTTATCCCGCGCGCCGTTCGAGAGTGGAACGGTAGAGAGACAGCTTGAAGGTGGTTCATTGAACCCTGTGCCAGGGTTCACTTTATTGTGAATAGCAGAGTAATCACGTAGATGTAGATGCTGCGTTATGAAAGTGAGTCAGGGATAATGAGCGAGGAAGACAGAAGCCACATAAAAACCGCGGAAATAAAATTTCTAAATTCTGTAAAAGACTGTTCCAAACGAGATAGATTTACAAATCGAGAGATTAGAAAAGAGTTGCAAACGCATAAACTAAATGATAAAATATAGCTACAGAAAAAATGAAAAGATTGTTTAGAGCGACTGAGTGAAAGAAGACTACTAAAACAGCAAGTAGATACAACCCAGTCGGAAGTACTGTGGAAAGACCAAAGAAAAGATGGTAATAAATGCTATGAAGAGGGACCATGTCACAAAGGCCTAATCCTTGGGAAAAAGATGAGGAGAAGAAGAAGAAGAAAATTACATGACTTGAAACGGCTTCGCCGTAGTAGAAACTTATCATTAAAGCTTAAGCCGTTTGTGCAGTTGCTAAGTATAATTATTAGCCTAATCAGTCGACATTCTTGACCTGTAAATATATGTGAATAACCGCTGTACGTATTTGTAAATGGGACTTCTTAAGCCTTTTGTACGGATACTAAATAAAGTTACTTGCTTGTTTTATTGATGTTCGTAACCTGTAGCCATCTGTAAACGAGCAACGCCTTATGACAATGAATAATTTAGTAGTAGTTACTACTACGTAGATCTCTGAATTCTTTTGATTTTCTTTTGCCCCGTCAACACAAGGCAATTTAGTTTTTTTTATTATTATTATCTTGCTGCCATGCATTTCACAGTACCACTTCTGCGCTTAACTGCACTCTCCACAGAATGCACGTTAGACGGCCCATTGAGTAGTTGTCCCATTTGGACAGAGCACGAATCGCTACTCCTCGGACGGTAACAGGCGCCTGAGAGCAAGAGCCTATGCCGAGGCACCCTACTGCGACCGTCCGTGTCACTCACTGCCGTTTACAATGTTCGTTCCGAAACTGGTTGAGACCCGAGTTTACTGGCAGCAACCATTCCTGTCGGATTTGAAATTATTTCTTATAGACGAGGCGTGACACTCGTATTCTCTGTTGGTTTATGACCGTTTTTCCCTCCATCCACTGTACATACACTGGACATTGACGTTCGTGCACCAAAAAACAAACTAGAAAGCTTCACTCACGGTGTCGTCTGGGCGTGCCCAAAACATCTGCAGGGTGGTTATAATTAAATTTCCTCTACTTAAGCCAGTGTAGACAGAAAACTGTTTACCGTATCCAACTTCACAGGAATGGTGTTCAGACTGTGCGGTGCAGTATTTGCGTTGTTACCTGTTAGTATCACCCCGCCCCCCATGAATCACGGACCTTGCCGTTGGTGGGGAGACTTACGAGCCTCAGCCATACTGATAGCCGTACCGTAGTTGCAACCACAACGGAGGGGTATCTGTTGAGAGGCCAGACAAACTTGTGGTTCCTGAAGAGGGGCAGCAACCTTTTCAGTAGTTGCAGGGGCAACAGTCTGGATGTCTGACTGATCTGGCCTTGTAACATTAACCAAAACGACCTTGCTGTGCTGGTATTGCGAACGGCTGAAAGCAAGGGGTTAACTACAGACGTAATTTTTCCCGAGGGCATGCAACTTCACTGTATGGTTAAATGATGATGGCCTCCTCTTGGGTAAAATATTCCGGAGGTAAAATAGTCCCCCATTCGGATCTCTGGGCGGGGATTACTCAAGGGGATGTCGTTATCAGGAGAAAGAAAACTGCCATTCTACGAATCGGAGCGTGGAATGTCAGATCACTTAATCGGGCAGGTAGGTTAGAAAATTTAAAAATGGAAATGGATAGGCTAAAGTTAGATATAGTTGGAATTAGTGAAGTTCAGTAGCAGGAGGAACAAGATTTCTGGTTAGGTGAATACAGGGTTATAAATACAAAATCATACAGGGGTAATGCAGGAGTAGGTTTAATAACGAATAAAAAAATAGCAGCGCGGGTAAGCTACAACGAACAGCATAGTGAACGCATTATTGTAGCAAAGATAAACACGAGGCCCACGCCTACCACGGCAGTACAAGTTTCGATAGTAGGAAAAGGAAGAGAAGGGAAAGAAGTGGGTGAACATGGAATTGGTGTAAGGAATGAAAGAGGAAGCCGCCTGATAGAATTATGCACAGAGAATAGCTTAATCATAGCTAACACTTGGTTTAAGATTCATTAAAGGAGGTTGTATACGTGGAGGAGGCCTAGAGTCACTGGAAAGTTTCAGATAGATTACATAACGGTAAGACAAAAATTTAGGAACCAGGCTTTAAACTGTAAGACATTTCCAGCGGCAGATGTGAACTCTGACCACAATCTGTTGGTTGTGAACTGTAGATTAAAACTGAAGAAAGTGCAAAAAGCTGGGAGTCTAAGGACATGGGACCTGGGTAAATTGAAAGAAGCAGAGGTTGTAGAGAGTTTCAGAGGGAGCATTAGGGAACGATTGACAAGAACGGGGGAAAGAAATACAGTAGAAGAAGAATGGGTAACTTCGAAAAATGAAATAGTGAACGCAGCAGAGGACTGAATAGGTAAAAAGACGAGGGCTACTAGCAATCCATTGGTAACAGAAGAGATATTGAAATTAATTGATGAAACGAGAAAATGAGATAGACAGTAAGTGCAAAGTGGATAGCAGGGATAGCTAGAGAACAAATACAAGGATGTAGAAGCATATATCACGAGAGGTAAGATAGGAGGGTAAGTCAATTATTATCCGCAATTTAGTTATATTTTTGTTTATTTTGGTAGTACTGTCGTTTAACGTTGATGACGCATGCTCTGTTTATTTGTTATATCTTTGCAGTTTTCAAGCTGCTAGGTTAATTTCGTTATTACTGCCGTGCAATTAATCATGGCTGCTCCGTAGTCTACTTGTACCAAAGAAGAGCAACGATCAGTGATCCGTTTTTTGTGGTCGGAAGGCGTATCAGGGACCGAAATTCATCGAAGACTTTCGGTACAGTACGGGAACAGTGTTTTACAACCACGTAGTGTCTACGAAAGGATGGAAAAATCCCGAAATGGTCGCACAAGTGTTACGCACGATGAAGGAGCCGGACGTCCGTTTATCGCCACAAATGAAGAAACCATCCAGCGTTCACGTGAAATGATTCTCTTAGACAGACGATTAACTATTGACGAAGCGCCACATCGTCTGCAAATTAGTCACGGTTCTGCCTACGAAATCATCCACAACAGACTTGGGTTTCATAAAGTTTGTGCAAGATGGGTCCCAAAACAACTCATATAGTTGCACAAACCAACGCGTTTGGACATCTGAAAAAAACATTTGGATCACTATGGAAACGAAGGGACAACAGACAGGATCATTCCTGCTGACGAAACATGGACCCATCATAACGAGCCGGAGAGTAAACGGCAGTGTATAGAATAGAAACATCCAAATTTTCCGTGCAAAAAAAAGTTCAAGACCTAACCATCCGCATGAAAACTGATGCTTACAGTGTTCTGGGACGCACAAGGTCCAGTACTGGAACATTACGGGAAAGGAGCACAACAATAAACAGTGCACGTGACAGTGAGATGCTTACTCCCAGGCTAAAGCCTGCAATTCGAAGCAAACCCCGTGGATTGCTGTCAAAATGTGTTGTGTTGTTGCACGACAATGTACGTCCGCATACTGCTGCCCACACTGCTTAAACGCTCCAGAAACAGAAGAACTGGATTATCCTCCCTATAGTCCCGATCTTGCCCCTTCTGACTCTCACTTGTTTTGTCCACTCAAACAGCATTAAGGGGCCGTAGATTTGCCTCGGATGAAGCAGTGGAATAAGCGGTGCATTCCTGGCTCGCAGCTCAACCGAGAACCTTCTTTTATGAGGGCATCAGGAAGCTTGTGCAACGATGGACCAAGTGCTTTGAAACGCAAGGAGACTATGTCGATAAATGATGTTCTTGTGAGATTCCTGTTTGATTACAATAAAATTTTATAACTTCCTTGCGGATAATAATTTACTTAACCCCGTAGATACTGCCTACAAGAAAATTAAAGAGACCTTTGGACGAAAGAGAACCACTTGCATGAACATCAAGATCTCAGATGGAAAACCAGTTCTAAGTAAAAAAGGGGAAAGCAGAAAGTTGGAAGGAGTATATGGAGGGTCTATACAAGGGCGATGTACTAGGCAATATTGTGAAAATGGAAGAGGAGGTAGATGAAGATGAAAAGGGAGGTATGATACTGCGCGAAGAATTTGACAGAGCACTGAAAGACCTAAGTCGAAACAAGGCCCCAGGAGTAGACAATATTCCATTACAACTACTGATAGCCTTGGGAGAGCCAGACCTGACAAAACTCTTCTATCTGGTGAGCAAGATGTGTGAGACAGGCGAAGTACCCTCAGACTTCAAGAAGAATATAATAATTCCAATCTCAAAGGAAGCAGGTGTTGAGAGGAGTGAAAATTATCGATCTATCAGTTTAATAAGTCATGGCTGCAAAATACTAACACGAATTCTTTACAGGCGAATGGACAAACTGGTAGAAGCCGACCTCGGGGAAGATCAGTTTGGATTACATAGAAATGTTGGAGCACTTGAGGCAATAATGACCCTACGAATTATCTTAGAAGATAGATTAAGGAAAGGCAAGCCTACGTTTCTAGCATTTTTAGACTTACAGAAAGCTTTTGACAGTCCAAATTCCGTAGGTGGCAGGGGTGAAATACAGGCAGCAAAAGGCTATTTACAATTTGTACAGAAACCAGATGGCAGCTTTTAAGAGTCGACGTGGCATGAAAAGGAAGCAATGGTTGGGAAGGGAGGGATACAGGGTTGTAGCCTATCCCGATGTTGTTCAATCTGTATATTGAGAAAAGCAGTAAGGGTAACAAAAGACAAATTTGGAATAGGCATTAAAATCCATGGAGAAGAAATAAAAACTGAGGTTTGCCGATGACATTGTAGTTCTGTCAGAGACAGCAAAGGAACTGGAAGAGCAGTTGAATGGAATGGACAGCATGAACATCAACAAAAGCAAACAAGGATAATGGAATGTAGTCCAATTAAATTGCGTGATGCTGAGGGAATTAGATTAGAAAATGAGACGCTTAAAGTAGTAAATGAGTTTCGCTATTTGGGAAGCATAATAACTGACGATGGTCGAAGTAGAGTGGATATAAAATCTACACAGGCACTGGAAAGCGTTTCTGAAGAAGAGAAATTTGTTAACATCGAGTACAGATTTAAGTGTCAGGAAGTCTTTTCTGAAAGTATTTGTATGGAGTGTAGCCATGTATGGATGTGGAACATGGACGATAAAAGTTTAGACAGGCAGAGAATAGAAGTTTTCGGAATGTGGTGCTACAGAAGAATGCTGAAGATTAGAGGGGTAGTTCACATAACTAACGAGGAGGTACTGAACAGAATTGAGGAGAAGAGAAATTTGTGGCACAACTTTACTAGAAGAACGGATCGGTTGGTAGGACACGTTCTGGGGCATCAAGGGATTACCAATGTAGTACTGGAGGGCACCGTGAAGGCAAAAATCGTAGAGGGAGACCAAGAGATGAATTCAGAAGGATGTAGGTTGCATTAGGTACTGGGGGATGAAGAAGCATGCACAGCATAGAGTAGCGTGGAGAGCTGCATCAAACCATAACAACAACAACTTGTTAGTTGTGTTAGTGTCATGACTAGGAGCCGCTACTGGTACGGCGATAGTGGGTTGAAACAGAAGCATCAGACCGCACCGCAGTTGCTGGCAGTCGCAGGTGAGGAGGACTTCATTCGTAAAGCTGTTTTAAGAAACCAACAGCTATTACGCTGTTGATCTTCGTTAGCGTAGGCGCATTAAAGGAGTAAGGAGAGGTCTTCTGTCCGCACCGGCGTTGGAAAACGTGATTCGGAAGCTCGAATTCACTGACGATATGGGAACTACACCAGGGTGAGGCTGACGGCCAACTGCGCCACAGGTTGTTGAAGAAGCTCCTGCTGCTGTGTCTGAGAGTGCTGGAAGCAACGTGCGATCTTCAAACAGTGCACGAGCTGTGTCACGACAGCCGAACATTCCAGGGTCCACCGCCCGAGAAGTGCTGCAACCATTTGTGAAATTGTATACGTACACTCTTCTGGCCTGTCGTGGATGGAGACAGTGATCACAGTGAGCAACGTTTGATACCAGGAACGTAAACATTGTACGCAATTCATAGATGTTACCCTCTGATGTAGAAATTAAAATGTGTTTCTTTGCTTGGTTTATTCGTTACTTCCCTTTCGCAGGTTCTTACAAATGTTTACTGAACGTTTCATTATCGTAAGATCACTTGTTTTTAATGTGGGCCCTCGCGAGTAGGTAACGTTTAATTATAACAACCCTGTATTTTCTGAGATTCTATAATGTCTCTACGTAGATCGATTTTAACGTCCTGTTAGCACACAGTCGAATGACACATACAAACCACGTCATGGTTCTGCTTTACTCAAGCGGTTAAGAGTCAAAATGAGACATGGTACCAGTTATACACTACCTACAGTGCACTGAAAAGACCTGTTCGCTTTTTTAAGGTGATGGCTTATTTTTGTACAGCGATCTTACTAATTTACACTACTACCCATTAAAATTGCTACACCAAGAAGAAATGCAGATGATAAACGGGTATTCATTGGACAAATATATTGTACTATAATTGACATGTGTTACAGTTTCGCGCAATTTGGGTGCATAGATCCTGAGAAATCAGTACCCAGAACAACTACCTCTGCCATAACAACGGCCTCGATACGCCTAGGCATTGACACAAACAGAGCTTGGATGGCGTGTACAGGTACAGCTGCCCATGCAGCTTCAACACGATACCACGGTTCATCAAGAGTAGTGACTGGCGTATTATGACGAGTCAGTTGCTCGGCCACCATTGACCAGACGTTTTCAATTGGTGAGAGATCTGGAGAATGTGCTGGCCAGGGCAGCAGATGAACATTTTCTGTATCCAGGAAGGCCCGTACAGGACTTGCGACATGCGTTCGTGCATTATCCTGCTGAAATTTAGGGTTTCGCAGGAATCGAATGAAGGGTAGAGCCACGCGTCGTAACACGTCTGCGACCATTATGATGCTGTAAACAGAAACTGGATTCATCTGAAAAAATGACGTTTTGCCATTAGTGCACCCAGGTTCGTCGTTGATTACACCATCGCAGGCGCTCCTGTCTGTGATGCAGCGTCAAGGGTAACCGCAGCCATGGTCTCAGAGCTGATAGTCCATGCTACTGCAAACGTCGTCGAACTGTTCGTGCAGATGGTTGTTGTCTTGCAAACGTACCCATCTGTTGACTCTGGGATTGAGACGTGGCTGCGCGATACGTTACAGCCATGATGATAAGATGCCTGTCATATCGACTACTAGTGATACGAAGTCGTTGGGATCCACCACGGCGTTCCGTATTACCCACCTGAACCCACCGATTCCATATTCTGCTAACAGTCACTGTATCTCGACCAACGGGAGCAGCAATGTCGCGATACGTTAATCCGCAATCGCGATAGACTACAATCCGAGCTTTATCAAAGTCGGAAACGTGATGGTATGCATTTCTCCCCCTTACACGAGGCATCACACCAACATTTCACCAGGCTACGCCGGTCAACTGCTGTTTGTGCATGAGAAATCGGTTGGCAAGTTTCCTCATGTCCGCACGTTGTAGGTGTCACCACCGGCGCCAACCTTGTGTGAATGCTCTGAAAAGCTAATCACTTGCATATCACAGCATCTTCTTCCTGTCGGTTAAATTTCGCGTCTGTAGCACGTCATCTTCGTGGTGTAGCTATTTTAAAGGCCAGTAGTGTAGTAGTACTGACAATATTTTTTTACTACAATTAAAATATCTGTGCACCTGCCCGACCTATTTGCCACGTTCACCACTATCAGCTCAGTTGTATATGTGTCAATGAATTAAACACACACACACGTATGTGTGCGCGAATGTACACCACCACACTATTTTTACATATTAGCACAGATATTAGAAGAAATTTGGTTTTAACGATAGAAAAACTGGTACTACAACGCCTCCAAACTTAACGACCGTGCATCAGGAAGGTATTCATCCACGATTGACATAATTCTTCAGCCTTTAAGCAGATCTGGCGACAGAGCAATAGTTCCATACGTCTTATCTTCATGTGAACGCTTGCAGAAATGTCATCTGAGATTACGCAAGCGCAGTAACAGTTACATACTCACCGTGTAATAGTTGGTACGATTTTTGTCATCCAGCTCACCCCAGTCTGAGTAGCCGTTCTCCGTCACAAATATTGGGTATTCTGGGTATGAAACAGCAATCCAGTTCAGAAGTTTACGGAATCCCCAGGGGATTACCTGTTGAAGAAATAAAAGGATTAAAACAGCTTTCGCTCAAAAAATGAAGAAAGTCACTTCTAGTAAGAAGTCAGTCTGGTTCGCTAGTTTCGAGACTATTGTAAGAGGAGTGATATAGAATATGTGTATGTAACCATACGTACAATAATGAGGCATATATAGGAGGAAGAAGTGTAACTCATGTAAACGTGGCATACGTAACTAGGATTGGATGGTGACGATGATGTTTGGTTTGTAGGGCGCTCAAATGGGCTGTCACCAGCGCCCGTACAAAGTCCCAATTTTTACACAGTCCAATTTCTACACTATCCAATACAGCCACTGTCACGAATGATGACGATGACGATGATGAAATGATGAGGACAACAGAAACACCCAGTCCCCGGCCAGATAAAATCCCCAACATGGCTGGGAATCTAACCCGGGCCACGTAATCCAGAGGCAGCAACGCTATCCACTAGACCACCAGCTATGGACACTAGGATTCGAAGTGATTAGTTTTATACTCAAAAGTATGTCTGCCAGTTGGCTGCTATGAAGGCATGACAGAGAACCAGTCACAGTAGGTTGGTCGGTGAAACAATTTCTTCACAAAAGCTGCGTCCACCGCATACGCATACGCCGCGACGTTGAAACCAAGAACATTCATTTTTAAGTACCATATTTCTTGTTCTCACACCTATCGCTACCCAGCCAACAACAGCCTACAGGGACACCAACGTCGCAGTGGTATACAGATAAGTCAAATAACTGGCTAATACGCTAATGGTACACGAGATTCTGTATACACTCTTACCAATACGCAATTACATTAAAGCAACCAACGAAATACACTACGAAGACTTGCTGGAAAATAATGCCTCCCAATCTTTATATGAAAAGATTTTTGCCAAAATCAAAGATTATTAACATTCTACTTTTTTCGTCTTCACGTCTACATATTTCTTTCACAATAAAGTCACCCTGACGACGAACACATTTCTCCTAACGATGGACCAATTTGTTGATGCCTTCACAGTAGAATGTTTGACTTCATTGACGGAGCCACAAACTCATTTTCACTGCGCCACTTCATCGCTGTCAAAGTGATGCCTTCGAAGATGTTAAGTTTCGGAAACAGATGAAAATCTGATGGGCCTAAGTGTAGACTGTATGGAGTACGATCGATGACAGTGAATCGAAGGTGTCGGATTGTGGCAGATGTCGCAGTACTCATGTGTGGTGTGGCACTGTAATGCTGAAACGGAGTGTGCGTCATGTGTGGGTGAAATCTTCGAATTAGATACTCGATTAGAGCCCACATTACGCACATAGTTACGCTACATATACACCCTACAATTTGGAGCTATCTTGCGGCAGAGGGCTACAAACATACATACACGAAGAATAAAGGCGTAGAATGTTAATAACGTTTATTGTACTCAAATAGCTTTAAAACATTACACATAATAAATAGGGAGGTATTACTTTTCATTACCCCTTCGTATATCTTGCGACTATTTCCTGGAACAACTGAATGAAAACGAAACCCTACTGTTTCTTGCGGGGAACGTATATTCACTAAAATTTTGAAGAAACCAGGACCTTCTAAGGGAATGTAAAATACGAGAGACGATTCGTAGCTATGTTCATCAAAGAAACACTTCCCTCTGCGTTCTTGTACGATTTAAGACGTATAGCACCCAACAAAAAAGAAGCCGGGGGAGGAAAATGGTTCAAATGACTCTTAGCACTATGGGACTTAACATCTGAGGTAATCAGTCCACTAGACTTAGAACTATTTAAACCGAACTAACCTAAGGACATCACACACATCCATGCCAGAGGCAGGATTCGAACCTGCGACCGTGGCGGTCGCGCGGTTCCAGACTGTAGCGCCTAGAACCGCTCGGCCACACCGGCCGGCCCGGGGGAGGAGGAAATTAAATTGCATATGTTGTGAGGGTATGTCATGATTTGATTACTATACTCATAAAAATTTAAAAGAAAATTGAACTATGACTCCGCTTGTCGATAAGACGTGGCACCCCGTCTTGGTCCTCATACATGCACTGATTCGGTTGGGAAGAGTGTCACATAGCCGTCGCATCCTCTTCTGCTACAAGTTGGCTGGTGCCACGCGCGTTTTGTGATGGATGGATCTGGAGATCTCGTTAGCCACGGGTTGACCCAGCATTACACACACACATCATAGTGACACATGCCATGTGTGTAAGAGTATTGTCATGCTGAAAAATGGCACCACGGTACTGTCACTTGAGACGTAATGCATGAGGACTCGGGATATCATGACGTACTCCTGTGCCTTCACATTTCCCTCAATCGGTGTCAGTCATGACCTTAAGTCATATCCGATGATGTCCCAAACCATGAGGCCAGGAGTATAACCGCTGTGCTCTTCAAAATATTGGAATAATGGGGCCTATCCCCAGGCCGCCGCCATACTCGTCGACGATGGTCACGTGTGGTGCTGTTGAACCATTATTCATTGCTGACCACTATACATCTACGTCTGCATCTATATATACACTCCGCTAGCCACCAAGCGGTGTGCGGCAGAGGGCACTATTCGCGCCCAAATCATATTTGCACCCCTCTGTTCGACTCGCGGATCGCTCGAGGGAAAAACGACTGTTGAAAGTCTCAGTATGAGCTCTAAGTTCCCTTATCTTTGACTGCTGATCATTGCGCGATTTGAAAGTTGGTGGTAATAATATAAGCTCTACATCCTCGGCGAAGATAGGAATTTGGGATTTAGTGAGCAGCCCCTTCCGATTAGCGCGTCGTCTATCTGCAAGTGTGTTCCACTTCAGACTTTCTATGACATTTTTAACGCTCTCGCGATGGCTAAATGTACCAGTCACGAATCTTGCCGCTCTTCTTTTGACCTTCTCAATCTCTTGTATCAGACCCAACCGGTAAGGGTCCCATACAGAAGAACAATACTCTAAGACTGGACGAACTAAAGTATTTTAAGTAATTTCCTTTGCTGAAGGACTGCATCGCTTCAGGATTCTACCAATAAACCGCAATCTAGAGTTCGCCTTACCCATTACTTACGTAATCTGATCGTTCCATTTGAGATCATTCCGAATAGTCACACCCAGATACTTCTCGGATAGTACTGCTTCCAAAGACGGTGCATCTATTTTGTACTCGTACATTAACGGGGATTTTCGCTTTGTTACACGCAGAAGGTTACACTTACTAATATTGAGAGATAACTGCCAGTCATTACACCAAGCATTTATTTTCTGCAAATCCTCATTGATTTGTTCACAACTTTCGTGTGATGCTACTTTGCTGTATACTACAGCATCATCGGCAAACAGTCCAATGCCGCTGTCAATACAATCAACCAGATCGTTTATGTAAATCGTAAAAAGCAGCGGACCTATTACGCTGCCCTGGGGCACACCTGATGTTAAGCTTCCTTCTGTTGAAGTCTCCCAATTCAAGACGACATACTGCCCTCTGTCTGTTAGAAAACGTTCTATCCAACCGCATATGTCATCGGATAGACCTTAAGGGTGCACTTTTGGAGCAAGCGACAGTGAGGAACTGAGTCCAACGCCTTTCGAAAGTCTCGGAAAATGGCATCAACCCGGGAGTCGGTATCTAGAGCCTGTTGTATATCTTGCACAAAGAAGACCAACTGTGTCTCGCATGGCCGCTGTTTCCTAAAACCGTGCTGGTTTCTGCAGATGAGCTTCTCAGAGTCTAGGAATGTCATTATATCTGAACACAAAAAATGTTCCATGATTCTACAACAAATCGATGTCAGTGAAATTAGTCGGTAATTATGTGCATCCGATTTTCTATCATTTTTATAGATTGCTATGACCTGGGCCTTCATCCAGTCCCGTGGAACTTTCGGCTGTTCCAATGATCTCTGATAGATGATGGGTAAGAATGGTGCTATATTGGTAGCATAGTCAACATATAATCTTACGGGCACACCGTCTGGGCCTTCCTGGAGTCTAAGGATCTTAATTGTTTTACAATCCCACATACACTAAACACTATGTCAGCCATCCTTGCGTTCGTTCGATAATTCAAAGAAGGAATGGTGTTGCTGTCCTCTACCGTAAACGAGTTTTGAAAGCTAGGTTTAGAATTTATTATCATCCGTTACATTACCCGTACTGTCAGGAAGAAAAGGTATTGAATTATTTGTAGCATCCATTGATTTTACGTACGACCAAAAGATTTTGGGGATACTTTCAGAATCTACAGGTAAAATATTGCTTTCAAATCCGTTAAATGAATCTTTCATTGACCTTTTGACAGATGCTTTCATTTCGCGTAACTTCTGATTGTCAGTGGGGCAGTGACTAAATTTAAACCACTATGCAAAATTCTCTGCTTTCTCAGCAACTTCCTACTATGTTTGTTGAACCAAGGTGGATCCTTTCCTTCCCCTATATTTTTGCTAGGCACATATTTCTCTAGTACGTGGTGAATAATACCTTTAAATTCCGACGAAAGAAGCTCAATATCTTTGTATCCGCTTTGAATGCTTGGAGCTGACTATCAAGATATTCATTAATGGCTTTCCCAAACAAGAAAACTCTACGCTATTTCTTTCTTTTTTTTTTTTTTTTTTTTTTTTTTTGCAACTTCCGCTGATGTAGAAGCCACTACGATTTTATGGTCGCTAATACCTTCTTCTAGATTAACTTCCTCAAAAAGATCGGGTCTGTTTGTCGCCAAGATATCTAATATGTTCCCACCTCGAGTTGGTTTTCTAACCAATTGCTCAAGGTTGTATGTTGAGAGCGCTCCAAGAATAACTTCACATGAGTCCTTGCTTCTGTCCCCTGTGACAAACGTGTAATTTTCCCAGTCAATGGGCTCTGATCGTCAGCAGTCCATGCTTCACATTCAGGGGAGCACTCAAAATGCAGTAGTATGTGTTGTGGTGATAAAGCAACGTATTCGTGGGACAATAATTTTTCACTCAGGCTCCTACTGGCCTAGTGGTGCGGGATGACACAGATTGTTGCTGGGTCATTGTTTGTTTTCGACCGGAAGGTCCACATGCGAAGGGGATGCAATATGCTTGGCGCCAATATGGCGATCCTTGTGGTGTTCAGTTATGTTCGCCTGGAACCGTGGCGGCGAGTGTGCCTGCCGTCACATTCCTATGCATTCCTTCGTCGGGTCATTGCCAGATCCAAAAGGCCGACAAATATGGATACTGCACAGTTCGACAAGCCGATGAAATGGAGTTTCATATTGATGACCATTGCAAACTGTCTGCATTTTTGAGGCTCTCTCACAAACGTCTGCATCATCTCCGCCTCCTTCACAGTGTCCATCCGACGTTTCTTGCTGTTCACGCCCTTAACATACCCTGACGGGCATGGTAACAACACTAAACACGAACAACACTTGATGGTCCTTCTAGCTGCCACAGAAAATTGTAAATCTAATCAGTTATATAACCGCCAATGATGTGTAGGAGTACGATGTTACATTGTCATCCGACAATATCTTCCGGGTTTTTCACAGTTTTTCATCAGGCGTACATACGACTGAAATAACTTCAGTCTGTGTAAAGTCGGCAGCATTGTGAATGGTGGAAGCTACGTTCCTGGTACGCTGCTTAAGCTGCGAATTAAAGACATATTTCGGCCGAGATGAGCCACACCATCAGTGAAACCATGCTCCTTGTAAAGGCATATGGATGATGAACATCCCCTCCAAACTGGGCAATAAGATGGAAGTAAAATATTCCGTTCTGGAACGGAGGAAGCACCTCAGTCCCATGTAAAGTTTATTTTTGTTTGACAGTTGTATTTGACGTAAATGGTATTCTAATTGTATAGCTGTTTTACAATGTGCACGGACGGTAGAGATTCGAGCATTAGCCTCTCAGATCGACCAGAGTCTTGTGTCGAATCGTGATCAACAACGAACTTGACGTTCCATTCCACAACGGTGATTCCGACAGACATGCTGCCCCATAGACGTTCTCCATTACCCGGTGCTTGTCTATCAGGGTTTGTTCTTAGGCAGCTAAGAAAAGAAAGCAGCATGTTGCTCCTTGTTCACACTGCCAAGTTGACTGCACACACCTCTGGAAGACTCCAATACCACACTGATCCTTTGGCTATATGTCGATGCTTATTCACCCTCACCGGAGTTGCGATACATTCCATATGCACCTGCATATACCTGTGAAACAGGTGAATACGAGAAAGCGAGTGAAAATCATTTCGCCTATGCGATTGTATCAACTATAAATGGGCATAATAGTGAATGTAGTGACCAAATAACACAACATTGCACAATGAACTCACATTCCGGGAGAGGAGGACTGGTCTCCACGTTCGGTAATCAAGATTTAAAATGAAATTGTGAAGCAGCCACAAAACACACACACCTCATTATTACCTGTTTCGCTCGGCAGATGGGGGCATCTTCACAAATTTAGCAGCCACGGCCACACGTTGTAAGCGTTTGGTTGTGTACAAATATCTGACGCTTCCGCTTTGCATAAACAGGCAAATTTAGCGCGTGGCCGTTGGCTGCTACATTGCTGAAGATATTCACATCTGATGAAACAGCCTGGTAAAAAAAAGAAAACTGTAAGCGGCTTGTAGCTACCCAACAACTGTATTTCTTAAGGTCGCTATTCTACCCGCAGGCGATGCCTGCTACCACTCAATCCAAATATAATTTTTCTATTGTTTTTCCTAAGTCGATTAAGGTGAATGCTGAAATTATATTTTCTGAAAAAACCATGCAAAATTTTCTTCCACATACTAACTCATCTCGGTAAACATTATGCTAGCGCTAACTCAAAATCCTCCTTTTCTCGAAACTAAATAAATACATATATACAATATTAAAAAGAAATAAATAAACTTAATAGTGTTATAAAAGGAAACAACAAGAAAATGTAATATTACTGCAAATCCTTCTTTTTAAGACAACTGCAGTGACATTCGCCACTGACTTTCTTTGCGAATTGAATACTAGGATCACAGTTATTACATGTTTTCCATGACACCAAAGAATCCATCGGTCGAGACATAGAAACATGAAGGGCTCACTTTCCATGTAACGAAGCAAAATGTGCAACAACTCATCGTGGAAGATGTCTTACCCTGAGCCAGCTAGAAGCGCCGTGGGGGTAAGAGTCGTCGCCGTAGTTGATGACGCCAGCATCGTGGTCCTTTGACGGTATGGTTCCAGCGTCACCTGATGCCGTGAGTACCGAAGTGTAATGGTTGATACCGAAGAAATCCGATGTTCCTGGAAAGTGTTACTATTACTGACTCTTCACAATGTGCTCGTTTTCCAAAATACAAGAAGAATTCTGACGCATATGGGAGAGAAATCCGTAATAACAGGCAGCCTACAAAATACTGTGTAAGTTAATTACATCATGCTTTTGTCGTGCCACAGTGACACTAGCTTTTAGTGGTCCTGATAAAGTATCCGAGTATTCAGCCACTTGCGCTCTCAGAACGACATGTAGTATGTTAGTCTCAATTAGCCTGAATAGCTTTTTATGAAGTACTATTTGATATAGTTTAATTTGCTGTAAGTGTAGCATAATTTGTGATAGCTGTGGATTTTGTCGTAGGTTAATTGGTATGTGACAAATGTGTCAGAGTAGTGGGTTAATGTTTGACTGGGGTGAAACCAATGAAGCGTCAGATGAGAATCTTCTACGGATTTGTGAATTATGTAGTAGGCACAAAAAAACTGTGGAAAAGGGAAGAAAGACTAGTGCCCTTCAGGCAGAATTGGTAGGTGAGAAGTAATACGCAAAAGGAGAAAACCTCAAAAATTACATGGAAAATTCGGTTAGCATTCAGTTTGACTTGTCACCTGAAGTAAAAGAAGATTTTTCAGCCAGTTCTTTTTGGCTAACAAGGGAACCTCCCCATCGCACCCCCCTCAGATTTAGTTATAAGTTGGCACAGTGGATAGGCCTTGAAAAACTGAACACACATAAGTCGAGAAAACAGGAAGAGATTGTGTGGAACTACGAAAAAATAAGCAAAAAATACAAACTGAGTATTCCGTGCGGAAGATATGCAATATCAAGGAAAGTTTGGGCTCAGTAGCACCGTGGTTCCGTGGTTAGCGTGAGCAGCTGCGGAACGAGATGTCTGTGGTTCAAGACTACAGTCGGCTGGAGATCTTAATTTTTTATTTTCAGTTTATGTGACAAACTCTTATGTCTTCATCACTTTTTTTGGGAGTGATTATCACATCCACAAGAAAACCTAAATCGGGCAAGGTAGAAGAATCTTTTTACCCATTCGCCACGTGTACAAGTTAGGTGGGTCTACAACATATTCCTATCATGTGACGCACATGCCGTCACCAGTGTCGTATACAATATATGAGATGTGTTTTCCTTTGGAAGAATCGGTTGATCTATGACCTTGCGATCAAATGTTTTCGGTTCCCACTGGAGAGGCACGTCCTTTCGTCTACTAATCGCACGGTTTTGTGGTGCTGTCGCAAAACACAGACACTAAACTTATTACAGTGAACAGAGACGTCAATGAACGAACGGACAGATCATAACTTTGCGAAAATAAATAATGTAAACTTTTCACTCGAGGGAAGACTTGAACCAAGGACTTCATGTTCTGCAGCTGAGCACGCTAACCACGGGACCACGGCGCTCCTGGGCCCATATTGTCCTTGATATTGCCTATCTTGCACATGGACTACTCAGTTTGTATATTTTGCTTTTTTTTCGTAGTTCCACACAACTTCTTCCTGTTTTCTCGATTGATCTGTGTTCAGTTTTTCAAGTTCTATCCACTGTGCCAACTTATAACTAAATCTGATGGGGGTGCGATGGGGCGGTTCCCTTGTAAGTAGCATGTAGTAGACTCTAAGGCTAGGTCGTTAGTAAAGTCAAGTAAAAAGGAAAGAATCTTAATGTTAGGCAGCAATCACGGGAGAGGCGCGGACTAATTGCTTAAGGAAAAGCTAGGTGTAAAATACGGGGTCACAACCATCGGGTCAGAGGTTTTGATGGAGTGGGAGGAGGAGGAAACAGCCTGGCTACCGATTTAGAGTATAGCATCAAAGATGTCTGGAGCATACAGGAGAAGCAATAGCGTACAGTCGTGTGTGATCTGACGAGATTTTACAGCACCATGACAAACTCTGAGTTAACACAGCTGTCAGCCGTTTTAACGAAGAGCTGAGCGCATTGCTTATGACTGAAATAAATGAAGTCTCATATCTGTGCCATGTACGTTGGTGTAATTCGGAAATGTGGATACACAAATCACGGCCTGCGCCTCAATAGGAAGGGGAGGGGGTGGGGAAGGGGAAGAGGAAGGGGAAGGGAAGATTAACCGAGCATCTTGCAGGAAGTGTAAGGGGGGCTACAAGCACACGAGACAAAATCTCTATAGTTCTGGAGTCAAAGGAGCAAATTTCTTTGATTAGCTTCAGGTTAGAGACAGACGTTAGAACAGAACAAGACCATAATATATGTAATAGTTCCTAGAAAATTAAAATTAATTTGTTTCGTCAGAACACTAGAGAGCTGAAAAAAAGATAAATGTTCTGTGCCTGTCTGAACACCATATAACGACAGGGATGGAGAAGTTCAGTATCAGGGATTACACTCTAGCATTGCTTTCGTGTAGAGTTAACGTGAGAAAAGTAGGAGTTGTTTGTCACAGACGTACAAGTCGGACACAAAGTCTGAAATATTGAAATAAATGGTTTTTATTTCGGTCAGAACCTAGAAGCACATGCTCGTGAGTGTTACTGCAACACACTCCTCTGATAATTGTAACAGCCTACAGATACCCTTTAGGAAACTTCCAGCTTTTTCTGAACAATCTAGATGCCTTATTAAGCTACGTATCAGATAAGAAGAAACAAAGGTTTGTGTGGATTTCAGTGTAGATTTATTAAGAGAGACGAGCAGGAAACCTATACTAGATCATCAACTGGGTGTTTTAATCTAGTTTTCCAACTCGTGTGCAACAAAGTAGTAGGACATGGAATGATGACATATTCATACACAATGCTGAGGCTGAAAAAATTATTGTGTACCCAGTTGTTAATGTACTATTTGATCATGGCGGACATTTAATGGAAATATACATTATGACACCTTACAACCTGAGCCAGGTTCATATAAGGCAGTGAGGCTTATTAGTGAGAACAGGATACAATTCTTTAAGAGTGAGATAATAGAGACGGTACTGAGTGAGCTATATATAGGAAGATATGTCAATGTAAAATTAAGTTTGTTCCACAGTAAATTTGTGTCAATATTCGAAAGTTGCTTTCCTAAAACGTTATCCAGAATATCGGTTAAAAAACAAGTAAGCCTAGTGTAAATAAGGGAATTAAAATCTGACGTGAGAGGAATAGGTTCATTTAAGTCAAGGCCTGACGCTACGTCCCTTTCACGATAAAATTCTTTAGCATTCTAAGGAAAGTCATTGAGGTGTATATAAGTATACAAGTCCTGACAGAAATAAATAACGCAGATAATATGATTAATACTATATGGAATATTGTCCCTGTGATTGTCAAGCACTCAGTGTTCAAGATACCAGAATTAAACTAAATGACGAATCTGTGACTGATAATCCACTGGCTTGAGTAGCTTTAACAGTCACTTTCTAAATGTAGCAGCAAAAATATGATTAAATGATTCAGTTGATGCAGCAAGAGAAGATGTACGTATTTAATGCAAGAGAAGATAGACCATAGAGTATACATTTCTTTTTTCATCTGATAACCACAAATTCAGACTTCAAGAAGAATATAATAATTCCAATCTCAAAGAAAGCAGGTGTTGACAGACGTGAAAATTACCGAACTATCAGTTTAATAAGTCACAGCTGCAAAATACTAACGTGAATTCTTTGCAGAAGAATGGAAAAACTAGTAGAAGCCGACCTCGGGGAAGATCAGTTTGGATTCCGTAGAAATGTTGCAACACGTGAGGCAATACTGACCCTACGACTCATCTTAGAAGCTAGATTAAGGAAGGGCAAACCTACGTTTCTAGCATTTGTAGACTTTGAGAAAGCTTTTGACAATGTTGACTGGAATACTCTCTTTCAAATTCTAAAGGTGGCAGGGGTAAAATACAGGGAGCGAAAGGCTATTTACAATTTGTACAGAAACCAGATGTCAGTTATAAGAATCGAGGGGCATGAAAGGGTAGCAGTGGTTGGGAAGGGAGTGAGACAGGGTTGTAGCCTATCCCCGATGTTATTCAATCCGTATATTGAGCAAGCAGTGAAGGAAACAAAAGGAAAATTCGGAGTAGGTATTAAAATCCATGGAGAAGAAAAAAGAACTTTGAGGTTCGTCGACGACATTGTAATTCTGTTAGAGACAGCAAAGGACTTGCAAGAGCAGTTGAACGGAATGGATATTGTTTTGAAAGGAGGATATAAGATGAACATCTACAAAAGCAAACCGAGGATAATGGAATGTAGTCGAATTAAGTCGGGTGATGCTGAGGGAATTACGAGTAGATTAGGAAATGAGACACTTAAAGTAGTAAAGGTGTTCTGCTATTTGGGGAGCAAAATAACTGATGATGGTCGAAGTAGAGAGGATATAAAATGTAGACTGGCAATGGCAAGGAAAGCGTTTCTGAAGAAGAGAAATTTGTTAACATCGAGTATAGATTTAAGTGTCAGGAAGTCATTTCTGAAAGAATTTGTATGGAGTGTAGCCATGTATGGAAGTGAAACATGGACGATAAATAGTATGGACAAGAAGAGAACAGAAGCTTTTGAAATGTGGTGCTACAGAAGCATGCTGAAGATTAGATGGGTAGATCACATAACTAATGAGGAAGTATTGAATAGAATTGTGGAGAAGTTTGTGGCACAATTTGACTAGAAGAAGGGACCGGTTGGTAGGACATGTTCTGAGGCATCAAGGGATCACCAATTTAGTATTTGAGGGCAGCGTAGAGGGTAAAAACCATAGAGGGAGACCAATAGATGAATACATTAAGCAGATTCAGAAGGATGTAGGTTGCGGTAGGTACTGGGAGATGAAGAGGCTTGCACAGGATAGAGTAGCATGGAGAGCTGCATCAAACAAGTCTCAGCACTGAAGACCACAACAACAACAACAACAACCACAAATTAAAAATTTTCCGATTTTTTACTTTACTGAAGCTATTAGCCAAGTGTCACGGCTCTGTGCGAACGGGAAGTAACCCGTAGGTTTTGATGAATGAGTTTGCGAGTGTGAAAACTGTGACATAAATGGCCGTGTCATATGACTGCACTGACTTTCAAGCTTAAGTGTTTTACACTAACACGGTACCGTAGTCCTTAGTATGTGACGTAAATGTCAAATTGATACAACTACCCATTCCATGGAAAACGTGTCGTCAAGTCAGACGGACAGCCTGATAGACAGGCGGACAACAAACTAGTCCTGTAAGTGTTCTGTCTCTACAGACTGGGAACGGAACCCTAAAAATAATACGTATCCGGTAAACTAATTCACGTTTTCTACGAAATGGTTAGATGTATTTCTATAAAAGACTCATTCGAATGATCTATGCAACTTGCAACTAGATAATTAACTGATACCTGTTAGTTAATATTACTAAAGGAGTGTGTACTTTCTCCGCCTTTGTGATGGCTTGAATTCTGCTAGCGACACTTTTAATGAGGTGTATGAACGTCTGTGAGGGAATGTCAACTCATTCTTCCTCAAGAGTGGAAGATACAGAAGGTAATGATGTTGGAGGCTGGTGTCTGGACGGAAGTCGACGTCCCAAGTCATCCCAAAAACGATCCTTGGGGTTCATGTCAGGGCCCCAGGCAGTTCAACCAATTTCAGGGAGGTAATTGTCCAGGAACCATTGACTCACAGATGCTGCTTTATAACAGGCTGCATTAAAAGACATTTATGATACGTCTCGATAGTAAATATTTTTTAAATCCAGTGATTGTAGACTCTATCTCCAAGGAAATTACGTCAATTTTCGCAAAACAGGGAGTCTAGCCATGCCAACATCACATTCTCTGAACTGTTCTTCTGCTGTATGCACTACACAGCTTGGGAAAATTCTTACATATCATTTAGCGCGTAATTAAACTCAATACGGGGACCGCGTGCTAGCCATGAGAAACACCCCTATACCATTACAGAACCTTCTTCGTACTTTAGGTGTTGACACTATGCTTGACGGAAGTTTCATTTGTGCAGGCATTCGCCAAATCCAGACCCTTTCACCGGATTGCTACAGGCTATAGAGTTACTGATCTCTCCAAACCACTCGTCTCCAGTAGTCATTCACTGTCCTGGGGTGCTGCTCCTTACATCAACTGAACTGTCGCTTAACATTGACTACAGAAACATACGTTTCATGAGGAGTTGCTCTACTGTGGGCCCCATTCTTTTTAACTTTCTCTTCGTAGCACTTGTCCTATCTGTACCACTGGTAACACCTTGGCACTCACGAGTGATGCCTTCTTCTGATCACATGTAAGAGGAATAGGTTCATTTAAGTCAATAGGTTCATTGAAGTCAATAGGTTCATTTAAGTCATCCTCTCCAAAGATCGACAGTCTCGGTACGTACAGAGGTCTGTGTGATCTTGGTTTATCTGTGGTTGCTCTTTCGCGTTTCCACTTCAAGATCACATTACTGACAGTCCACCTGGGCAGCTTCCTAAGGCTAGAAATGTTCCTAATGGACTTGCTGCACAGGCGTTATCCAATGATTAGTCAACGTCTGAAATCAATGAGCTCTCCAGACCGATCCGTCTACTGTTACTCTTCCTCTCCTGACATTGCAATCTTCCTCGTCTCCTATAATACAGACCATGCCCGCGGCTCGTGACATCTAGTGCTGAACTCCGTATTACTTAGTTGTGTCCGGATACTTTTGATCAGACAGTGGAAATCACTTAAAAATGGGGGCCCATACAAAGGCTAGAAACTGTGTGCATAATTGCACTGCTGTGTGTGGATCCTTATGGTTGCGATGTAGGACCCACTAACGTTGATCCAATCCCATAATTTCGTAACTAGAAACACGACAAAGTTATGGGACTATGAGAATATGTGATGACACTGGTAGAGCATTCCTGTCTCAAATAGTACGGGAAGAAACGCCAAATATTATAAAAAGTTCTTGACAAGGGCTGGTAACACGAAAAAAAATTTAAAAAAAGCTTATTCGAACTGAAAGTACAAAACTGAAGGTGCAGTGCTACTTTTAGAAACAAGAGGTATATTCATTCTCAGCTACCCAGTGAAAAGCGGTGAAGCGTGAAACAATTTTGAGATGTCATGGAATTAACCTGGGGAGAATGTCGTACTAATCAGTATCCGTAACATACCCTTATTCTCTTCAAATAGATACTTATGTCAGTGTGACAGGACCGCGGTGAGTTCGATTTGAGAATCTGAGATTTTTAAATTTTTTGGGAAGGGGAAGGGAGACATTGTAGTGGGTCCTTCACTGTTTGTACCGAGGTATGCTCTTGTAGCTTATTTTGTTTGAAACCATTGTAAGTTCATCCAGAGAGCATGTGTAGATATGTGGATACGGATTAATGTAGAAGAACGCGTATCGACATGTATTCTTTTTGCACCAATTATAATTCAGCACTACTATAGTTCATAAAATATATTTAATTATGTAATATTAAGAGAATGAGATTTTCAGTCTGCAGCGGAGTGTGCGCTGATATGAAACTTCCTGGCAGATTAAAACTGTGTGCTGGACCGAGACTCGAACTCGGGACCTTTGCCTTTCGCAGGCAAGTGCTCTACCGACTGAGCTACCCAAGCACGAATCACGCCACGTCCTCACAGAGTTTGGACGGCAAGAGACGAGATACT
The DNA here is from genome assembly GCF_021461385.2 of Schistocerca piceifrons. Taxonomy (NCBI): domain Eukaryota; kingdom Metazoa; phylum Arthropoda; class Insecta; order Orthoptera; family Acrididae; genus Schistocerca; species Schistocerca piceifrons. The sequence continues at coordinate 250,595,219 of NC_060144.1, forward strand.
GGCAGAAGTAAATCTGTGTGGACGGGGCGTGAGTCATGCTTGGGTAGCTCAGTTGGTAGAGCACTTGCCCACGAAAGGCAAAGGTCCCGAGTTCGAGTCACGGTCCGGCACACAATTTTAATCTGCCAGGAAGTTTCATGTAATATTAATGTTATAGCTTCTGCTCGGAACAAACGTTAGACCATGGAAACATTGTGATAGATTGGCTTAGAACGTATTTGTTTCTGTTTTACCTTCACTGTGCCTCTTGAAATTTCAAGCCCTAAAATCACATTTGAAAACAACTTAACAAAATTAATTTACTCATTAGTGGATTCACTGCCTCGAAGCAATTTCTGAATAAAAATAGCATTGTTCTCCCTATGGTTTGCTGCTACAAATTTCTATGCTAGGAAACTTCGTGGCATCACGTAGTACGCTACTCACCAGATTCCTCGTGTGACCACTTTCAAATGCAGTAGCGTCGGTGAAATTTCTGTCATTGTAATTTTTTAAATACAACGAGACACGTTTTTCTGATGCAGCTGCATTCTAAAATGGCCACAGGCCGAATCCGGTTAGCAATGTACTACGTGAAGTAATAAAGCTCATCTGCATAACATTTTCTGAGAGCCTATGGTGGACAAAAAATCATTTTAGCATTCTGAAATGAGAAAAGTGTTGCAAATTACGACAATTACAATTGTATTCTATAGCTTCCATTGGGACACACTAGAGTGTAACAATAGCTACATATTTAGAACTGAGCCCCAAGCTGCCACAAGACACCTCTATGTTCGGTGTGTCAATGTGGCCTAAATTACTGCTCTCGGGCTCTATAAGTAATGACCACCCACTCCAGTTTGCCTCCGGTAACTCCGCAGAATAATCTGGCTTCTTTATGTTGTGGAACTAGCATCTCCAGGAGAATGGATATAGAGCTAACGCAGGACTAGAAGTAAATGACGTGTCAAGCACAAACCTGTGAACTGTAAACTGTCATGCAGGACATGCAGTCGATAATAATGTATGTTGGAGACCTGCTAACACTTATTCGCAATGGAAACATTCTCCTTTAAAGATGCCAAAATACGTTCACTAGCATATAGTGAAACTATGTGTGCTGAGAACACGTAGCTTGGTGGGGACTACCAAACTGTGCTGTATAATTGAGTCAATGTTGGAAGACGAAGGAGAAATCGCGAAGAGAGTCCCACAGGTTTTAATTTTTGGTCTTCTCTTTTTCCTTATACATGCAAATGACATTACACTGAAAAGTCATCAGGAAGGATTTGCATTTTCTGCAAACTGTACTGGTATTACAATAAATCCCATTAGAGAGGAAGTAACAGAAGTAATTCTTGAGCACTTTTTCTTCAAATAATTGCAAGAGTTTCTCCTGAAATGAACTCTCCTTAAAATCTGAGAAAAAATATTTTATACAGTTCTACACTATATTTAGAGTCATACAAGCAATCGATGTACCACATGTACAAGAATCAGTAAAAAGTGTAGAATTTTTATAATTTTTGACTTACATACTGATGAAAAGTTGAACTGTAAGATAAAAATTACTGCTACACTCAAACAATTACGTTTACCCACTTTTATTCTTCGTATTGGAAACAATCAGTTCAAGAATCTCACGTATATTGTACATTTCCATTCAGTAACGTCTTATGGAATAATTTCGTGGACAAACTTGTCGCTTAGAAACGAAGTATTGATTGCAAAAGAGCGACCAGTAAAAGTTATATATCTTCTTGACCTGCAGTGAACTTGTAGGTACCTCTGCAAGAAGTGGGTCATTTTAACTGCATCTTCAGAACAAAAATATTCGCTAATAGAAATTCCTCGTAAGTAATCCACCACAATTAGAGCAGATCAGCAATATCCACACATACAGCAGTAGAAGAAAGTAATGACCCTTATTACTCATCCTTTAAACTCTCGGTGGCTCATCAACTAGTTCAATATGCATCAACTAAAATGTATGATCTTTTTCCCAAAAACATGGAATATGTAACAGTTGGCACGGCAAGTATTAAATCTAACCAAGTATCATTTCCTCAGGTGAAGTCCCCCTCTTCCATGATCCAGTTGTTATTTAGGAACTAATATCCTGTAAAAAAAGCTAGTGCTGCGTGTACTTGCACGAGTGTGACTCAAAAACAATCAGTTCACTAGCGCTAAATTTAGGCCAGTATGCCATGGTGGGACACGTAAACGGGCAGCATGTAACCATAAACCGAAACTGATCATCTACGCACATTCTGTGAATCTTCTCATTGCATATTTTTTGGACAAAAAAATTCGTTCTAGTTATCTGTGGAACATGTAACTAGGTAATTAAGTAACTAACCCTTGATGTAGGCGACTTCGTCACTGGTGAAAGAAGGCAGCCTGGAGCGTGGCCTTCCCTCTGCAGCGCTGTTGGCGTCCACACGCTCCCGCATCACTGGAGGGTAGTCGCCCTCCTCGGTGAAGATGGGGTGAGCGTAGAGTCCAACCTGAGGAGCAAGGAGACGCATGCACTATACATTACCACGTGTATTGGTGCCACAGTTTATCTACAGCTGTACTGTGCCTGGCGATCAATTCATTTTCTGGATGTATTCTGTGGGACACAACTGAAGGGTCACTACGTCACAGAGGTTTGAAATTTGGCTCAAAGGCGCCTACTGCCTTCCTCTGTAATACTGCAAAAGCGTGGATCTCTGAAACATCATCCTCGGGCTCGGAGACGCTTCAGATAGCAAGGTGCCGACACGTACTAAGAAAAAAGGCCGGAACTTAGAATTCTATGTGAGCTGTAAGGTGGGTTAACGATGTCACAATTGCACTGAATGCCACTACAATTCTGTCCACCGCCATAGTGTACGATTCACACGCTTGTCTCGCAGTCATTTGTTATTCGACACTTTATTTGAGTGGTCAAGGCTGTACGTCTGGTTGGTTAGGAAGGTGTTAAAGTTTGTGATGTCTTAAGATAGGTGTAATCCCGAAACGCGTAAAGTTGAAGTTTCTGACGTCTGAAGATGGGTGTAATCCCTAAACGCGTAACATGTTCTAATAAAAAAGTGAATTGAACATTTAATGACTTTATTGCGATAGTACACGACAGTACAGCATTGGTTGCTAATTATTAAGAATAGCAAAACTAGCAAACGGAAAACCTACTCCTAGGTTGGGCTGAATTATAGTTTGAGTGATTCACTTGCATAGTCCGCAGATAGGTAAAGAATAATTTGTTTCACAGTACAGAATTGCGTTACTGGTCCTGATACAAAATAGACGCTCAACCTCATATTGAAACTGTGTTGTACATCTGTAACGTCTAATTTTTACTCACATGATATCATAACTAAACGTGAATAGTATTTAAAAACTCGAGTTTAGCCATACATTAACAGTAGCTGCGGGGTTATGATCCAGTATCTTCCTGAAACAAACAAATAAATAAAATATCATCACGTGTTACAGACAGTGGATTATTCAAAAAGTCTCTGTTTCTCTTTAGATACGTAACGTATCAGCATTTATGTGTAATTTGCCTTCTAAATTTGAAAAATGAGGTGGGGAGGTATCACTTGATGTGCCGCTTACGTCACCACCCTCATTAATGACGTGCCTATGGTTTCTAACTCTACGATACACAGGAAATGTAGAGTTACACCAGATTCCAAAGAGCCCAGTTACGTTGGTAATCGTTGTGTTAACAAGTCGTAATGCATTTCTCCTTAATTTTAACGTGATTGGTATTACGGAGACAAATGACAAGCTAAATGATGACTAACTGACAACCTCAGCTGCCGACGGGTGTTGTTGATATACCTCGATGTGGACAGCTGAAAATGTGAGCCCCGACCGGGACTTGAATCCGGGATCTCCTGCTTACATGGCAGACGCTCTATCCATCTGAGCCACCGAGGACACAGATGAATAGTGCGACTGCAGGGACTTATCCCTTGCACGCTTCCCGTGAGACTCACATTCGCAACTGTCCACAATTCTACATAGGTATTGCACATTATAGATATTTGCCCACCCACTGTCTTCGTATATATAGTTAGAAGCTACCCAGCCATTGACCTTCGTCTGTGCGAATGCGCACAGGTTGCCCAAACTCTTATGGGAATCGCCAAAGCGTGCGCGAGTGATGAGTGGGTGGGCAAATGTCTATAAGGTACAATACATATGTAGAATTGTGGACAGTTGGGAATGTGAGTCTCACGGGAAGCGTGCAAGGGATAAGTCCCTGTAGTCGCGCTATTCATCTGTGTCCTCGATGGCTCAGATGGATAGAGCGTCTGCCATGTAAGCAGGAGATCCCGGTTTCGAGTCCCGGTCGGGGCACACATTTTCAGCTGTCCACATCGAGGTCTATCAACAACACCTGTCGGCAGCTGAGGTTGTCAGTTAGTCATCATCTATTCCAGGGAAAAGCTACACGGTCATCAACAGTAACTGTTCTTTCGAGAACAAGCTACTGTCTTCGTATAAATGACAAGCTTTTAAAATTCTTAGGTAGTGATATTGGTTCAAGATGATTAAAACATATTTTCAGAAGCTGGTCGATAGTTACAATGGAAATGGACTTGCGTGGAATAATGGTACGACAATGGAATGGACTTGCCATACACTGAAAGGTGGCTACACTGAGCCACTGCGCCAGAGATTGCACCAAAGAGTACTATTAAGCCGCCTCCACAGTGCTTGGAGAGAGCTCGTAGAAGTCAGTGCGTGGGCAGAGCTCGTAGAAGACAGTTCGTGTTGAGATGTGCTAGTGGGCAAGGCTTGTCGAGATGTTGTAGTAAGGAGTGTTTGTTCCATGTTTTATCCAGTTATTTGATGGGAGAGATAGCAGATGTTATTGTAATGATCAGAGTGCATTTCGTCAATATATATGAAGGTAAAAACCACAATATTCTTTTATTATTTGTGTGTCTGAAATAATGCGTCATTACAGGTTCAGTCATCAAAGCATCTGGCTTGTGTTCTTGTATTAGAGTGTAATTCTGGTTTTCTTGCGTAATTATAGTTTTTCTAATTTTCTTTTATCACGTCAGTATAATTGGTATTTAAAATTCTTGTCTTGTTGAAGAAGAACCGTGCCAGATGTGCGTTGAGTCATACTACCACATACAGAACAGCTACACTTGTGCCTTGGTTTCGTAGGTTTCATAGTTGCTGGGGACTTAATTTATTGTGTTAACGAAAATTTTCATTTCATTCTTTGTTGTTGTTCTTTGCAGTCAGATAGCGTAATAATACTAGTCAGGGCCAACCGATTACGAGACACAGCGTAATCGGACATACAGCTACAAGAAAACTAAAAAATATTTTCAATCATAATTAAATAAAGCCCCCATGCACGTGGATGTATGTCATTCTTAGAGTTGCGGAAGATCTTAAATTTCCGAACAGTCAAAAAGTGTTTATAGTCAAAGTTTTCGCCTCGTGGCGACAAAGACCTACCGTGTCTGTCCCAGTCCGAATGTCGATTATTGTCAAGTTCGCGCGCCTGGCGCTCTCTTGTTGCTTCTCGTAAATGAAATAAATTGCTTTCTTCATACCCCTCTGCTATCTGTGATTCAAAATTTCTTTTGCTGTCTTTTCCTACGATTTCGCCCTCAATCTGTTTGACTTGCTTTTTTAAAGCCTCAAATTCCCTTTTCACGCGTTCATTAAATTTCCCCTGATTTTCAACATGTTTATTTATGTTCTGGTACTCTTGAGTTTCTGCGAATGGTAATGGAGCTGTATCATCCGAATCTCTGTCCCCATGTAAACTAAGACTTGTCAGTTTATTTGAAATCTCCTCAACTCTTTCCGATAAATCACCTATTTGTTCTTTCTGTTTATTTACGTCTTCCGTAAGTGTCGCGACTCGGGTTTCAGTATTAACACATTTGGTAGTTAACTGTTCATATTGTTGTGTTAGGTTATTTAATCTGTCATTTGGCACGGATTCCTCGATTCTCTCAAATATTTCTTTCTTATCGTGTGCACGTTGTAAATTTAACTCTGAAAATTTTTGTACTATCACGCGATCTCTTTCTTCCTGTTCTCTATCCTGTTCCCTTTGTCTAATCTCTACTGCAATTAATCTATTATTGTGAGAAGTCAAAATCGGTTGTACTTCTTCTCTGATTTCTTTCTTTAATTCATCTTTCATATTTTTGAAACCTGTACTTATTCATGAATCTAACCGTGTTTCCAAAGTTCCCATCTCAGTTTTAATTGTCCCTATCTCTGTTTTTAATTCAGATCCTAACTGTGATCCCAATGAGTCTAACCGTGATTCCATTGTTCCCATCCGTGTTTCCATTGTCCCCATCTCAATTTTAAATTCAGATCGAAAATTTAATATTGCACTCATCAACTGCTCCATATTAACTTGTTCGAGATTCCTTTCGCCCCTATCATTTCTCACAAAACCAGCTTCCTTCGTCATGGCTGTAAAGCTATCTGTGTTCGATACTATTCCAGAATCTTCTATCGTTAATCTCGTATTCTGTGAATTTGCTGATTGAGAAAAATCTTGAACTGGTTCCGGACTGGCTTCCCGACTTATTAAATTGTTTTCAACTCCATTATTCATGATACTGTTGTCCTGTGTTGGCGAGTTCGCCATGTCAACAATTTCGTCATTCTCACTATTCATCATTTTTGCCTTTTTCATTGATCGCGTAATCATTTACAAAACATAAAAAAATTCGTCACTGTTCGAAAATCACACACAATGACTCCTTATCTCCAACAATACTATTCACATGAGATGTTTCCCTCAAACACGATTAACGAACAATTGAAATAATTGCACAAAATTGTCGAACGCATATACAAGGCAATAAAAATTAAATTTTGAAAAATACCATTAGAAGAATGCCAATTACCAAATCTACACATGCAAAATAGACTACAATTACTAAACTACAAATTACTACAACAATACTACTGTCTACCATTTTTTACAATCAGCAGAATTTCAAGGGACGATCCGAAGCAGCGGTCTCCACGTGCATGGGGGCTTTATTTAATTATGATTGAAAATATTTTTTAGTTTTCTTGTAGCTGTATGTCCGATTACGCTGTGTCTCGTAATCGGTTGGCCCTGACTAGTATTATTAGCTATCTGACTGCAAAGAACAACAACAAAGAATGAAATGAAAATTTTCGTTAACACAATTAATAAATTAAGTCCCCAGCAACTATGAAACCTACGAAACCAAGGCACAAGTGTAGCTGTTCTGTATGTGGTAGTATGACTCAACGCACATCTGGCACGGTTCTTCTTCAACAAGACAAGAATTTTAAATACCAATTATACTGACGTGATAAAAGAAAATTAGAAAAACTATAATTACGCAAGAAAACCAGAATTACACTCTAATACAAGAACACAAGCCAGATGCTTTGTTGACTGAACCTGTAATGACGCATTATTTCAGACACACAAATAATAAAAGAACATTGTGGTTTTTACCTTCATATATATTGACGAAATGCACTCTGATCATTACAATAACATCTGCTATCTCTCCCATCAAATAACTGGATAAAACATGGAACTAACACTCCTTACTACAACATCTCGACAAGCCTTGCCCACTAGCACATCTCAACACGAACTGTCTTCTACGAGCTCTGCCCACGCACTGACTTCTACGAGCTCTCTCCAAGCACTGTGGAGGCGGCTTAATAGTACTCTTTGGTGCAATCTCTGGCGCAGTGGCTCATTGTAGCCACCTTTCAACACATGACACGTCTGAATGAGAACTTCCTTGTCTGAGGAAGAAAAAAAAAATGGTGGAGTAATAGCAGCGGTTTGCTCGCCACTGACTCCCGTTCGAAAGACCAAGTCTGAAGTAACGCGGCGTCTCTGACAGGTATAGAATTAAGAGACTCTTCTCTGAGAGGACTTTTCGTTGAAAGTGAACGATACCTGGAACTGGCGGGCGCGTTCAGCTGCTTCGATGTCTTCGGTTGAGTTGCTGGCTGGTTCGTTCCAGTCGCTGTTCAGCGTGATGCCCACGTAACCTGAAATAAGAAAAATACGAAGTTTTATCGCTCAGTTCATTAATCTAGCAAATCGAATGCGACTGCCTATCGCTCCACAGCTGCGAATATCATCGTCATTCGTAGCCCGAAATTATGACTCCGATCGAAGTGGGTTACTATGATCAGTGCTTGAAAAAGAGTGCATGGCTAATACGGCTGTAATATAATCAAATACACAGTTTAACTCTGACTTTAGTAAATACTGTTGTTTTCGTAGACGTAATGTTCAGTACTTGAAATAAAAACTTTGAGTCTACGTCGTGGTCACGTAGAAGGAGTACGAGTACCAGCTGTTGAAACAAACCATCTCGGCGTTCGTACACTATTGCCCTTGAAGTGCTAAACTGACTCTGAAAGTTAGGAGAGTCTCCGACAATCAATGACACGACGATGCAGAAGGCAATGGAAACCGTATCATTACAGGCACATAAAATTTGTTCACAATGACATGATATCTATAACTGAATAAGTAACTTGGTGATCTCTCCAACCGCAAAAGATTCAGGATTACTCACTGATTCGGATCTTTTTTTTGGGGGGGGGGGGGGGTGAAGAGGGCGGAGGTGGAGGGAGGGGCAGGGAGGCAACTGGCAAGGGAAGTTAACCATGACCAAAGGATTAAAAGACCAACGAAAGGGTAACACGACATGGCAAGAGGAAAGCAAGAGTCTGAAAAGTGCTAGGATACTTCTCATCACAATCAAAAGCAACCAACGCCAACAAAAATAGTTCAGGTGTATATGCCCATGTCTCAGTCAGAAGATGTAGAGATAAAAAAAGGGTATGAGGTTGTCTGATGTGTAATTCACTATGGAAGGGGAGATGAAAATCAATTACTGTAATAATGGAACGAATAGAAGGAGGAGTCACTGGAGTAAACGGGTTTGATAGTAGTAATGAGAGAAAAGAAAGTCTGCTAGACTTCTACAACTAATTTCAGGCAGTAAAGACGAGTAAACTGTCCCAGAATCAGGGGAGGGAAAGGTATGCCTTGAAAAGGTCTGGAAACAAGGGACAATTTCAGCTGGATTACGTCTCAAAAATGAGATCGACAGGAAGTGCAAAATGGTTAAGCAGGAATGGCTAGAGGACAAATGTAAGGATGCAGAGGCTTATCTCACTAGGCACTAGGGGTAAGATAGATACTGCGTACAGGAAAATTAAAGAGCCCTTTGGAGAAAAGAGAGCCACTTGTATGAATATCAAGAGCTCAGATGGAAACCCAGTTCTATGCAAAGGAGGGAAAGCAGAAAGGTGGAAGGAGTATATAGTGGGTCTATACAAGGGCGATGTTCTTGAGGACAATATTATGGAAATGGAAGACGATGTGGATGAAGATGAAATGGAAGATATGATACTGCGTGAAGAGTTTGACAGAGCACTGAAAGACCTGAGTCGCAACAAAACTCCGGCAGTAGACATCATTCCATTAGAACTACTGGCAGCCTTGGGAGAGCCAGTCCTGACAAAACTCTACCATCTGGTGAGCAAGATGTATGAAACAGGCGAAATACCCTCAGACTTCAAGAAGAATATAATAATACCAATCCCAAAGACAGCAGGTGCGGACAGATGCGAAAACAAACGAACTATCAGTTTAATAAGTCACGGCTGGAAAATACTAACACGAATTCTTTACAGACGAATGGAAAAACTAGTAGAAGCCGACCTCGGGGAAGATCAGTTTGGATTCCGTAGAAATATTGGACCACATGAGGCAATACTGACCCTACGACTCATCTTAGAAGCTAGATTAAGGAAAGGCAAACCTACGTTCCTAGCATTTGTAGACTTAGAGAAAGCATTTGATGTTGACTGGAATACTCTCTTTCAAATTTTGTAGGTGATAGGGGTAAAATACAGGGAGCGAAAAGCTATTTACAATTTGTACAGAAACCAGATGGCAGTTATAAGAGTCGAGGGACACGAAGGGGAAGCAGTGGTTGGGAAGGGAGTGAGACACGGTTGTAGCCTCTCCCCGATGTTATTCAATCTGTATATTGAGCAAGCAGAAAAGGAAACAAAAGAAAAATTCGGAGTAGGTATTTAAATCCATGGAGAAGAAATAAAAACTTTAAGGTTCGCCGATGAAATTGTAATTCTGTCAGAGACAGCAAAGGACTTGGAAGAGCAGTTGAACAGACTGTAAAGCATGTCCGGAGTTATGGTGAGACATTGGCGTCGGATGTTGTCTTTCAACATCCCTAGAGATGTCGGTCGATCACGATACACTTGCGACTTCAGGTAACCCCAAAGCCAATAATCTCACGGACTGAGGTCTGGAGACCTGGGAGGCCAAGCATGACGGAAGTGGCGGCTGAGCACACGATCATCACCAAACGAGGCGCGCAAGAGATCTTTCACGCGTCTAGAAAAACTTTTTTTTTTGTTCTAAGAAAACCGTATGTCGGTCCAAGCACGTGTGTCAATTTTTACTTCTCTATCTACATTATTCCGTGGTTTATTAAGTTTTCAATTTTATACTAACTTTTTGATCACCCGGTAGATACCTGATAATGAATGCCATAACAGGCAATCCAGTGAAAGAGGAATGGACGTCTCTAGACAGGCCACTTACAGAAGTTCGACAGACAAGTATAACTACAAAGAAGGTAACTGCAAAGGAACATACGATAACAGAAGATGTACTTTAAGTGATCGATGGAACAAGGAAGAACAAAATTGTTCGGGAATGGACTGGAATACAGCAATGTAAGTGACTTAAGAATGAAATACCCTGGTCTCAAACAGTTTTTCCATAGGATAACTCTGGTGCTGCTGTTCCTTCCTCTAACTGCAACGGACAGGGAAGAAACAACGGGGCTCTAGAGCTAAGAGCGGGCAGGGGGAGAGAGCAGGAGACTTGGTTCTTATTGGTTCAGTGGAGGGAGAGGAGTTTTCCTCCTCTCATAACACACAAAGGGGGTGATCTCACCACGTGTCATAGACCTGCCGCTTTTTGTCGTGGCCAGAGACTGGTGGGGATCTGTGGCTGTGGAATGTGTATCACAAAATCACGAGTGCCAGCGCTGTACTCTCTTCAGCCTGCTTCCCCGTATGGACACCAGGGACTGCTACACATGTTTTTTGTGTCCTCAGTCTTCGAACTTCTTTGCTGTGGCCCAAATGGAATTCATTTCCTATGGAAAACTTTTCATCTCAGAGTAGCACTTGAAACTTATGTATATAATTATTGGCTGGATGTATTCCAGTATCTGTCTTTCTCTAATGCTTTTATCCCTAAGGCTCCCTCTAGTACTAGGGCATGTATTCCCTTACGTCTTATGTCCTATAATCCAGTCACTTCTTCATGTAAGTGTTTTTCATGTGTTTATTTCCTCGACGGTTCTGCGGAGAACCGCCTCGTTGATTACTTTATCGGTCCACTTAATTTTCAACATTCACCTGTACCACCACGTCTCAAATGCTTAGATTCTCTTCTGTTCTGATTTTACCATACTCCATGTCCAATTATCACCCAGTCCTGTGCTCCAAACGCACAGTCTCAGAAATTTCTTCCTCAATGCCTATGTTTGGTACTAACAGACTTCTCCTGGTCAGAGACGCCCTTTCTGCCAGTGGCAGTCTGCTTTTAATGTCATTCTTCTTTCGTACATCGTGGGCTACTTTGCTACACAGGTAGCAGAATTCCATAATATTGTCTGCTTCGTGATTTCCCATTTTTGTGTTAACATTCTCGCTGTTGTCATTTCCCCTACCTCACCTTGTTCATCGATTTACCCTTAGTCCATAATCTCTAGTTATCAGACCATTCCATACAACATATCCCGTAATTCTCCTACACTTTCGCTTATAGCAATGTCATTAGCGAATCTTATCATTGATGTCCTTTCACCTTGAATTCTAATCCACTCTTTAACCTTTCTTGTACTTGTATCATTGCTTCACATACCTTTTTTTATAAAGTGAATTTCTCTACCATTTCCTATCCTATGCTAAGTGTTGGGCTGGTTATCAACAGCACTCTGACTCAACAGCTACAGCCGAGTGAGATGGCGCAGTGGTTAGCACACTGAACTCTAATTCGGGAGGACGACTGTTCAACCCCCTGTCCGGCCATCCTGATCTAAGTTTTCCGTAATTTCCCTAAATCGCTCCAAATGCCGGGATTGTTCCTTTCACAGGTCACGGCCGACTTCCTTCCCCGTCCTTCCCTAATACGATGTGACCGATGACAACGCTGTTTGGTCTCTTCCCCCAAACAACCCAACTCAAGAGCTTCAATGCAGCTTCGCGCTATCACCTCACCAATAACGTCACCTGATTTTCTAAACGGCTCAATGGGATAGCCTTAGTGTTCTGACAGATCTGTAGTCGGCCACTTTTATTGGCTGCAGCTGTCAGTTCTTCGCACTTGGAAGCTGGTAACAGAGCCAGAACTTGTTGTTGACCTTCTTACGCCCTCTCGAGTATAGGCGGCTGCAATGAAGAGCGGCGTTGTAAAGGCAGCGGCAGAGAGCTGGGACAACAGGATGTGGTCCCCCCTCGCGTTTTTAAACATAAGTGTATTATCTCTCCTGTGGAGGCGGTAATTACTTGTAGCGTACATTTACGATTTGTGAATCTGCTAGGGACAGTCTTATAGTGGTATCACAGATCCATAACACGGGGCACATTTTTTGCTGCATTTCAGAATTGTGTTACTTAATATACGTAGTATTTGTTAAAATATCATAATGTGGTACTTGTTTATCAGTGTATTTTGTTGAAATAGTCTGCTGCAGCAATGGTTCAACATTTAAAATCACACTTTACGTATCTCTTGGAATAGAGGCGTGGTTATTATGGGAAAATCGGAAAACTTATAGCAAATAGCAGTGGAAGGTGGAAGTGCTTACAGTAAAAATCGCATCATTACTTTTAGTACACTGAGGCAACAACAAAAGTCGTGGGATACCTCATGGTTTCGTTATAGTGTTGTACCTCCTTTTTCCCTGTAGAGTGCAGCAACTCCACATGTCTTGGACTCAACAAGACGTTTGAAGTCCCCTGCAGAAATATTTACCCATGCTGCCTCTGCCGTCAACAATTGCGAATGTGTTGCTGGTGCAGGACTTTTGTGTATAAACTGATCTCTCCATTACGTCCCATAAATGTTCGAGGGGATTCATGCCAAGCGACCTGTGTGGCAAAATCATTCTCGTATACTGTACAGAACGTTCTTCAAACCAACCAATAATTGCGGCCTGGTAACATGGTGCGTTGTTATTCATAAATATTCCATCGTTGTTTGGGTATATGAATATCATGGATGGCTGCAAATGTCTCCAAGTAACTGAACATAACCACTTCCTATATACGGAATAAAAACAGCCACTAACTGTGGAAGTTAATAGTCAAAAGCTTTTGACCTACGTTTCAACGTATATAAATGTGTCTTCTTCAGAATTCTTGTTATGTTTTATATGCTGACTATGATGTCCTTTCAATAGGCTTAGTCATAATGGAAACAGACTATCTTAAGAACAACCATGTGGCTTGTGTGACCAGTGACGGATTGCTGGCACATTATGGTCAGCGTGTAAAACGTAATAACACTTCTGAAGAAAGCCCATTTATATGAGTTGAAACCTGGGCGAAGAGCTTTTGACTACTACCTTCCGCAACTGAAAGCTGGTTCTATTCCATTTGCACAGTTTCTGCTGCAGCCATGCTTAAGACTCTACAACCATTTCCAGTGAATGATCGAGTCACTTGGACCAGAGGAACCCGTTCATTTTACCTAAACACAGCCCACACCATTGTGCAATCACCACTATCTCACACAGTGCCTTGATGACCACTTGGGTACATGGTTTCGTGGGGTCTGCATCCCCAGCTGGCCGGGATGGCCGTGCGGTTCCAGGCGCTACAGTCTGGACCCGAGCGACCGCTACGGTCGCAGGTTCGAATCCTGCCTCGGGCATGGATGTGTGTGATGTCCTTAGGTTAGTTAGGTTTAATTAGTTCTAAGTTCTAGGCGACTGATGACCTCAGAAGTTAAGTCGCATAGTGATCAGAGCCATTTTTTGCATCCCCACTCAAACCCTGCCATCAGGTCTTTCCAACTTAAGTCAGGACTCATTTGACCAGACCATGGTTTTCCAATATGGTTATGAGCCCAAGAGAGGCGCTGCACTCAGTATTGTGCTGCTAGCCAAGGCACTCACGTCGGTCACCTGCTGCCCGTGCCCATTAACACCACATTTCGCAGGTCTGTCCCAAGGGATACGTTCGTCGTAAGTCCCACATTGATTTCTGCGGATATTTCAAGTCATGTTGCTTGTGTGTTAGACTGACAACTCCACGCAAACGCCGCTGCTCTTGGTCGTTAAATGAAAGCCGTAGACCACTGAATTGCTCACCACTGAATTGTCCATGGTGAGAGGTAATGTCTGAAATTTGGTATTCTCGGTACACTCTTGACACTATGGAACTTGGAATATTAAATTCCCAACTATTTCCGAAATGGAAGGACCCAAACACCTAGCTCCTCCTACTATTTCGCGCTCAGAGTCTGTTAATTCCTGTGGTGCGGCCATAATCTCGTTGTACACCTTCTCACACTGATAACACAAGTACAAATGACAACTACGCCAATGCACTCTCCGTTTATACCTTGTTTACAAGGTATCTGTAAGTGTACATATTACTGTCCCATAGTGTAGCTCACCGTACCATCAATGTACATACCTTGTATTTTATACGACTGTTTTCTGAGGAGGATAACTCTGCTTCTTCCTTTCACTACAGAGTCTTACAGAAATTACATAAAGTGGTGTGTGATAAGGGAGTAGGATTTCTGTTGGCCGACAAGGGAGCCTTGTCCTAGATTTATCTTGGCTAGGCCTCTCACAGCAGATGATGGACTTTCAGTATTCACAAATGCCCAAGGTATGGAACCCTGCCATGTGCCTGGAGAGTCAGGGCATTCTTGGCATTCTTCTTTTATCTGTTACCTTGAGGATAACATTGATATCTCAGCCAGAACTCACCTTGTTACACTACTGGGATATTGGGATGGGGATGGCGAGGAAGTGGGTTTTAGGTGCATTGTGTAAGTGTGTTTTCAGCTTGTTTTATTTTTTTTTTAGCATAATTTTCCTCAAGCATTAAACAAGTGGTAATATCCAGGTGATCAAACTGCTTTGCAAGATGAATGTAAATTAATAACAGCACGTCACAGAACTGCTAAACATTAAAATTGCAGTACCATAATTACCGATCATAACAAATCTCAAACTGGCACGAAGAGTTGATGTTACTCAAGATTGGCTTTAACCCGACAAAGACGCCATTAGGAACACCTCAAGGAGTTTGAATGAGATCGTGTAGTAGTATACGAGTAGCTCGATATTTCTTCTGCAGTATTGCAGAAAGACTTGGCACAAATGTAGCCAGTGTGCATGATTGCCGGCAGCAGTGGTCAGAAGAATGTACAATCTCAAGAGGATCACATTTGGGACAGTCACAAGGTACTATGTAGTTGGGAACTATGGCGTTCGGCGTGTGGGTTTGGCGCATCGTACTGCATCTGCAGCAGCAATTTGAGCAGCAGTCGGCGCTACAGTAACACATCGAAAGTCAATCTGGTGACTTGATCAGTTGTGGTGTCATTCATGAACAGCATTCCAGGGGGTTCTTTCCGACAGGATAGCGCTCGCCAACAGGCCGTCGATATGCTGCCTTGGCCTGTTCGATTACCAGATCTCTCTCCAGTCGCGCACCTATGGGATATATGTCTTGAAGCGTAACTTCAACATCTCTCTGCCCTCTCCCAATAGTCAAACATCCTTGATGTTTTTCTAGGCATTTTGGATATGTACAAAGTGAACGGCAGAGGGATCGGAACACGTCCTTGCGGTAGCCCATTGCTTTGCTTCTTCTGTAACCTCATCTTTTTGCCCATTAGTACTTCGAAAAATCGGTTACTGACAAGTGTTAGGCTTGGAATGAGTTGCAGAACATTCAGTGTGACACTTTTGTGCTCATGCAGTATCATATGCAGCTTTCAGAGCAATCAGTAGTACTGATGATGTCTCTCGATTCTGTTACTCGACTTCTATGAGGGTTGTTAGGGTGAGGACCTGTGCAGCTGTGGTTAGGTATGAATTCTGCCTGTTCAACAGGCATGTATTCGAACATCTTGTGACAGATTATAGTGCACAAGATTCTTTCCAGTAGCTTATACAACAGATTAAGTAAAGTTATGGGTCGATAACTTTCTGTATTACATTTGCTCTACTTGGTTTCGGTAAGGCTACAGCTTTCGCTCGTTTCATGTCATGCGGTATGTTGCCCATTCGCAGAATGTTTGTGAAGAATTCGGCCAGCCACTTTTTCATATGTTTGCTGCAGTGCAAAAGAAGAATTCTGGGTGAATGACACCGGGATCTGAGGCTTTCCCAAGTTCGGTTGTTGGCCTAACCATCACGTTCTCCAGGGCCATCACTCACTGAAAACAGGTGGTCATGGGTAGTTGAAAGACTGGCACACTGACTGTGGAATAGTATTCAGACAACATGGCATGACCTACCTGCGTATATGTTGTACAAGCTCATTTTGACTCGATGTCCATCCTGGTTAGCACTGTTGTTACTACAGGTGTTAAACGTCGCGTCCTGTGTACTCCCAATTAAATCATGTATACCTATTATGGTATTGGTGCCACGTCAGAACCGGAAACGGCACGTCGATACCACAGACATTAGCGATGCCGCGCTGCAATCCGCAACGAAGAAGACACGCCCTCTTTCTCGGCACAGCACTGCTCTTGCATTTAGGTCAATACAGAGTCAGGCAAGGAAGCTCTGTGCCCCAGTTTGTGACCTCAATTAAAGCTGGCAACATCGTCGGTTAGGATTAAAGTGTTATAGAAGTCTCAGGTGGAAACGTATTTTTGTAATTGTTGAAAATTGTACTTCAAGATTAGTGCATCCAGCAATGCTTCAATTGTCTATGGTACTTGTAAATTATGAGGCACTCCTGTGGCAAAGGATTGTATCAAGTTAAGTGAACCTTTTTATTCATCCATGTAATGAAATGAACTAAAATTTCATACGTTGTACCAGGGTTGTCCAGAAATAAGTTCCGATCGGTCGCGAAGTGGAGACCACAGTGAAAATCCGATGAAGCTTTGCACAGATGTGTTGGTTAGTGTCTCTAGTACGTCTGCCGATCGCATCAAGAGGCTCTTTTCCGTTGTGAGCACACTGTGAGCGAGTAAAGGTGCCTAGAACAACGATGTCTCCTGCCATGTAGGAGGGCCCGCTAAGAAGCTTGGCCTTAATGAATGCAGCCCGCCTAACATAACTGCCACGCACTTCCTTCTTCACAGCAATTCTCATCCGTACTCTGCAGGGGCAGTGAAGACCCTCCTGCAGCCTTTTCGATGGGAAGTGTTCGATCACCCACAATGCAGCCCTAATTGGCTCATCCTGATTATCATCTCTGTTCACATGAAACGCTGGATACGAAGACAATACTTGGGCGCAGGCTACGCGCTATAGACCAGCTAGAGAAGTATCGGAAAGCACAGGAGGCTGCCTTCTATGACGATGGTGTAGGAAATTTGGTAAAACGCTCCGACAGATGTCTAAGTCGTAGCGGCAACTATGTGGAGAAGTAGCTAGAAAGTGTAGCTAACTCTTGCAAATAAAATGTTTCTAATTTCAACTGTGGTTTCCATTTAGCGACCGATTGGAACTTTATTTCTGGACAACCCTCGTAGTTCAGATGATCCATCTCCCAGACCAATCAAAGAACCCATAGTTGTGGTCGTCTGGTGATAATACGTACTCTACTGCCCACCCACAATAAGAAGAAATGCAGTGTTGCAACTTCTATGGCCATCAGTGTAGTCTCTCCTGCAGAACTTACCTTGCTGCGTGGCCTTGTATTGCTCTTGGTACAGGTGGTAGACGCGTGCATGCGCCTTGATGACCGTGTGGGCCGACAGGTAATCGCCGATACCTGGAGCAGGTTGGCTGGGGGCCTGCCCTCCCTGGCTGGCGTAGCCGCTCACGAACACAGCAGGCTCGTTGAAAGTTATCCAGAACTTCACCTGCATGATAAGTCACAGCTTCAGTGGCAGGCGTAAACATGAGGATTATCTCGTGACAATTAGAAATTTATGACACACCCGGCTTTGAGCGCGGATTTCTCGCTTAGCGTCAGTAGTCACCTTAATCTTTACGCTATCTCTGTCAATGTCACTGGTGTTTCCACGTGTGATTTCTGAACACTGCTGTTAGAGATTTTTCCACGTGTATGTAGGAGTAGCATCTTTAGCATCTCTGTGGGGAAGTGGACGGGGGGGGGGGGGGGAGGGAGGAGTCGGCAGCGAACGACAGTGGCTTACCCTAATACAATTGTTCCTGGTCGTACAGCAATAGAGAGCGTGTCAGGAAAGCGAGAGGTCGCGGGTTCGTAGCCTGACCACATAACGGAAATTTTCATTCTGCGTTTAATCTAGCTCTCAGCAATATGAGGAGTCACCAGCTATGGCGTGTGTTTCGGAATCCACTTAAGCTCTAGAGCCCCTCTCCTCCGTTCGATAAATGGCGTAAAAAGTGGTTCAAATGCCTTTGACCATTATGGGACTTAACATCTGATGTCATCAGTCCCCTAGAACTTAGAACTACTTAAACGTAACTAACATAAGGACATCACACACATCCATGCCCGAGGCAGGATTCGAACCTGCGACCGCAGAGGTCACGCGGTTACAGACTGAAGCGCCTAGAACCGCTCGGCCACACCTGGCGGAATGGCGTAGAGACACACAACTCGTTGAAGTGGCGTACAACTGAAAAACGTTACGCCCGACCATTGAACCGCAGATTATTATTACTCTGCGACAGGTGATACTTTTGAAGCACAACTAAATGCACTAAGATGGAACAGACAGCCGGATCATATGACCACTTACCAATGTTATTTAAAATGTGTTGCATATTTTTACCGATATTTTTCAAATACCCATGTTTCCTATTGCTATTTACAATACGTTGCATTTTTTTCAATATTCTCCAAATACCCACATTTCCGTCGAAGTTAAACTGCCAGAAGAAAAGCAATTCGCCTTTTTAGAAGTTTCCAGTTCACTCAAGATTTATTATTGTAACAGTGCATATGGAGTACATGAAATGATTACACACGCAAATCAGTGGCGCGAGAGGCTCTGAGGTACTAGGTATCGACCCTAGTTGAAACACCCGTATTGGTACGTGGTATAGCCTCCATGGGTGGGAATGCACGAGCTGACTCTGGCATCCAGTCGATCGTGCAGGTCGAGATTATTGATACATTATGTCACACCTGATCGACTTGTTATCATAGTTCTGTGAGACGCCCATCGTATCCCACACTTGCTCGATTGGAGACAAGAGCGGGCCCCGTTCAAATGGTTCAAATGGCTCTGAGCACTATGCGACTTAACTTCTGAGGACATCAGTCGCCTAGAACTTAGAACTAATTAAACCTAACTAACCTAAGCATATCACACACATCCATGTCCGAGGCAGGATTAGAACCTGCGACCGTAGAGGTCGCTCGGTTCCAGACTGTAGTGCCTAGAACCGCACGGCTACTCCGGCCTGCCCGGGCCCTGTGCTGGGCAGGGAAGTTTCTGCACGCCCTGCACAATCTCGTCTAGGGGTGTGAAAATTTTGCGCGAACACTGATACCAACATCGTTGTACGTCTGTAGCAGCAAGGCCAGCTTGTACGGCAATACTCAAATTACCATCCCTAAACTCGGAACAGCACAATTTTTACCCTTCCAATTTCGTTCAATTGCCTGTAGGAAGAACGAGTGCGTCTTCGTGGCGTGGTCGCCTGTTTGCTTCACACGTTACAACACTCTGAGCCTTCTGGCCTATTAAAGGGTATACACAGATGGCGTACTGGTTGCTATGCCACTACGGTGTTTGAGGCCAAATGACGATGAAACCATTATCAGTACATCTACTACCCCCCAGGTGGCATACGCTGTCATTGGATCAAAATCGACGTCCTCTTTCCAGCTGTACAATCTTTTCTTTTCGCTGTGTACGTGGAAGTACGTGGTTTTAAATCTTTAAAAAATACTGCAGAACATTATTTTAACATGTGTACGCCTTAGATGACAGTGATGTCTTAAACGAACATTTTGTTCATGTAGACAGCACCAGACAGCATTACTTTACTTAAGAAATGGGTGAGACGGAAGTATATTTTAATCTCTTCACGGAAAAATGTAGTGCGGCCAATTACACTTATATGCTATAGTAAAGTTTATTCTGCGTAAACAAATTTCATTTAAAAAATCAGGATCAAGTGTACGTGCTGTAGTTTTAATGGAACATTAGTTTGGTGAATGCTTGTGATATGAGAGAATCTCGGTTCCTGTTCAGCCTTGGGTTAGCTTCTTTTGTCACTACATGTTTCTTACACTATAGGTTCAGCACATCTGAACGGTTTCGTTTTATGTCTTCTTCACTGATTTCTTGCCAACGACATTGCCGCAGTGATAACACTGGCTCCCGTCAGATGACCAAAGTTAAGCCCTGTCGGGCTGGGCTATCACTTGGATGGGTGACCATCCAGTCTGCCGAGAACTATTGGCAAGTGGGGTGCACTCAGCCCTTATGAGGCAAACTGAGGAGCTGCCTGATTCAGAAGGAACGACTCCGGTCTTGTAAACTGACATACGGCCGGCAGAGCGGTGTGCTGACCACATGCCCCTGCATATCCGCATCCCGTGACGCCTGTGGTCTGAGGATGACACCGTTGGGCCTTCCGGAGTTTTTCACTGATTTCTTCCCCATTGGTCTATTGATTTTATTTCAGTAGATTTAATGCACTTATTAAATCTAAACGTTTACGTGGGAATCTCTTCAGGTCCACCTACAGGTAATTTTGCTTTAGCCGATAACGTCCTGTTAAGAAAGATGTTCTGAGGCCTCCTTCTAGGATGTTATCAAGCCGGTCACAAAGACAGTTCAGTACAACGTAACCTTGTATTTTACACTCTAATAAATATTGCAGAATTTTATCGAACAGCTTTCGGAAATGAAGAAACTTGCTTTCAACCTGGACGCCATTATTCACAACGCCGTAGATTCCATGGATGAAGAGATGGAACTTGGTTTCGTAAGACCTCGGTTTGCTGTATCAACGTTGCTCCTATTGAGGAGATTCTCGTTTTCCAATATGTTCATAATATACTAACATAAAACATGTTCCATTGTTTTACAACAGATTTTGTCGGCTATGTCAGAGGTTCTTCCGAACTATTAACCTTGAAGTAGACGAAAAGTTCTGAACTACAGACGATATGCTACTAACCATAGTAGAATATCATATCTTTCCGTGGCTTACCATAGACTAAACGATCCAATCAGTGCAATGCGCCGGCCATTGTAGAATTTCATCTCGTCGATAAACATGCATTCTATGAGCTTTATCTTCTGTGTACTAACCGGACGTTCTAGGCGCTACCTCTATAACCGTGTGACCGCTACGGTCGCAGGTTCGAATACTGCCTCGGTCATGGATGTGTGTAATTTCCTTGCGTTAGTTAGATTTAAGTAGTTCTAAGTTCTAGGGGACTGATGAACTTAGAAGTTAAGTCCCATAGCGCTCAGAGCCATTTGAACCATTTGGACTAACCGCACCCCTACGTCTCGCTGCTATTATCATTAGGTTATTTGTTCACTTTATTCGCACCTTTAATAACTCCCTTTTCGTGCTTTTTAAAACTATTTATGTGTTTTCGTTTATTTTTTCCTTAATTTTAGATCGAATTGCAAAGTCGAAATCGGAAATCAATTTTAATAAAGAAGCATGTGATCATTAATTGACCTTTGTAATCCATAAAGTTGTTCTGGGTGTGCAGTGAAGGAGTTTCTGACTTTAAAATTAAATATATCAAAAACTCAGATTGATAGACGGGCCCAACAAAAGGTATGTTTACTGTAAATGATAAAACCCTTTTATAAAGAAGCTATGTAGAAGTTTCGGATTATTTCGGAAAGCTACTAATGGAGGACGCTGTACGCTGTGCAGCTCGAACAGTATCAGCGTGCATGATTAAACTCGTCCTCTGCAAGCAATCTTCGCAGTAACATCATAATCCTTGTGAAATGTCCACCAATCGCAACACGGAGGTGGCACAAGAGAATAATGCAATTTGCCATCAAATAGTATAGAGTCTCAACGGAAATAGAATCAAATACCACACGGATTGCCGATTCAAGCTCGTGGTTTCGGTAGACAGTGTCTTTCAATTCGCCCACAAAAAGTACTGATGAGGAGTTAGATTAGGCGAATGTGTAGGTCAGGACATCCCTGTGCAGTAGATTTGCAATGATTCAACGCAATGACTCTATTCCCGATGTATTTATCAAGAAAGCAAGACAGCTGTTCAGGGCGATGTGACCCACCCCAACTTGCATCTTCCTACAACGCTAGATACGTGGTGACAAATTTTTACAAAATTAAAACGTATTGTTCACTAGTGATCGTCTCTCGCATGAAGGAGGAGCCAGTAATACCTCTGCTGCCTACCGCAATGGTACCAGTAACCTTGGGAGAATGCCATGGTTTCGCTTCACACAAATGGAGATTTTGGGAACTCCAAAATCGCCAGGTTTTTTTTTTTTTTTTTTTTTTTTTTTTTTTTTATTCACGACCCCATTCAGGTGGCACTATGATTCATCTGCCAACCAGATGAAACTAAGATCAAATCCTTCATTATAAGTCAATATGAATACCTGGTTCTCAAAGTCAACCCACTGTTGCACGTCTGGTATAGGTATGCACTGGTGGCTTTGAATTTTGATTAGGAATATGTGTACGCCCCTGTCTTAGTATTTTCTGCGTTCTCGAAAGCTTCAACCTAGTCTCTGCTCCTGTTTATTCTTCGGATGGATTGCACTGGAATTTGCTGAATGATTCCAGAAACCGTGGCAACATTTTCAGGCGAGCTACGGTTTGCCCAGAGCCAACATTCCTCGCTAGAAAATCAGCCACGCTGTCTGTCCGTTGGAATTTGGCGAGGAGCTCGTGAATGGTTTCCGCATTGGGCGCTTTTGGAACATTAAAGCATGTTTACAAACTGCGCCTTGTTTCCGCACAGTAAACACATTGTTCAATGGAATACACGAGTTCAACCTCTTGCTTCGGTACACTAAACTGCTTTCATGTTTGAACAGTGGAACTGATCTCTCTTAGCTGCGCGCACTATTTATGGGCACTACGTATTGCGATTACAGCGCCATCTGTTAGTAACTTTTCGAACTATTTCGGAACTTCAGTATAAGTTCTGTATAAAATTCCTGCAGCTTTCACAATAAAGGTATCGTCTGTTACGCTCCTCTATCGATCTTGGTTTTCGAGATATTTAATTTTAGAAATTAGGGACTACTTTGCTGGACACCATGTATGACTTCAGTTATTGTTCCGAAGCCCGTTACTTCATTACAAACTTTATCGTTTGATAGGAAACATTGTCGCCTGATACCGCGCCCCCATCTCGCCCCGGAGTCCTTTTGCACTTCCCTCCTCTGCCTTTTCCCATTCCCTCTCGCGTCTGCCCTGCCCCTGCCCCCCCCCCCCCCTTATGAGTCCCCACCGTCCAGGTCCACCCCCCGCCCCTCTCCCCCATCTGCCCTTGGCTATGGTGTGTCCTCTTTGTGCCGACATTTTGGTGCAGTGTTTACTGTGAGTGCTCAGTGTTGTGTGTCTTTTTCGAAGTGTTGCGAACGGACATCATACTGTCGCTGGGTGTGACTTTTATATCTCTTGCGAACAGAAACCAGACTGTCGCCATTTTTCTTACTTGTCTGTCTATTATGTTACCTGTCTGCTACCTGAGTATTTTATTCGCTTTGCCAACCCTTCCCTTTATGTTTTAACTTTCAACTATTTTCCGCCGTTTTACACCGTTTTATCGCCTGCTTTATTGTTTCTTACCTTCTTCTTACGTTTTAAAAAGTCTGTAGGCTGCAGATCAGCGTAATAAGCTGCTGCCAGCCCGCCCCCTTCGGGGGGAATCGAAATTCAGTAAAGGAAAAAAAAACCTGATTCCTCGCCATCGTGTAAGAACTACTGAACTACGTGGTCCTATCACTTTAACGTGACCACCGCTTTTTCCGACGTCAACGTGCAATAACCGCTCTCAGACAACAGGTGGCAGCGTTAGCTGCGCAGATTATATAAGGCATGTTGGGGGGGGGGGGGGGAGGCAAACAGTACAGTACAGTCGTCGTAATGCGGAAACAGAGCAATTTATGTGACTTTCAAATGTTTGCAATCTGTTCGCATGCAATTTAAAAAGTAGCCTCTCACTGTATTGTGGTCAAAATTGTATACAAGGCATTCGTATCTCCTAGCTCCGATTTCCAGACTTTATGTCCACTGTGTCCTAGGTCGTGTTATGTGTCTGACTGCTTTTGCATTGTAGTTCGTGATTTCTTCTACTACGCCAAAACTTATTTCTTTAATTTTTTTTATTTCTCGTCCATCTCTGTGTTCAGCTATTGTTCCACTGCTTAATAGCATCGTTAATAGCATGTACATTCAACTCATTATGAGCATCTTCACTGCTTTTGTGCAGCCCTCCTGTCCTTCCAAGAGTTTTACCCGTCGATTTAAGTACTTTTGTCACGAATTATGCCATTTTAATCTGTTGGCTTGACAAAATGTACAGCTACAATTCCATTATGCTTGGTCGCGTTAATGAATCGTATACTATAAAACTCGTTACGTATCATTTGTCAACTATTTCGTGCCTAAAAAGATTAAGTTGTGTACTAGAAGAGCCCCTCTGTTTATTTTCCATGCATTACATCAAGCACTCAAGCCCTTTTTCGGACGAACCCGTGCTGTCTGTCTAAACCTAGAGGCCAAATGGACGTTGAACTTACATATTGCTTTTCCTTTATCGAATTGCGCATAAATCCGATGTGTAATACAGTTTTGCTGTCGGTTCGCGTTGTATATAATCAAACGGTAATCTGAATTTTCTGCAAATTATGTTAGCTGTTAAGTACATCACGCCTACTGCTCTTCAGCAGACATAAAAATGCGACTATAATCATTTGGCCCCTCATCTGGAGAGAGACGGAAAGAAGAATTTTGATTTTGGACATTTTTGTAAGAGAATTTACTCTGTTCTGCACCCAGCTTCGTTGTCTTTATTTCGATTTCGCTATGGTACTCCAGAGGCCGTGACAGGTTTCATTTCTGAATTAACTTTGTTCTGTGAAATCGAGTGGCAATGAGCATAGCGTCTGTCCAATTATTCCCAGAACAACTCTAACCAATAGGTCTATGGTACCATCTTAGAACATATTCACACGGAAGGGCTTTTCCTGTAACCTTTCGCAATGCCACTTTTGCCCATTACCGAGTTTTCTCCCATGTTCGCTATATCAAAACAAAGATGTTTACGTGAGAATGCTCTGAAACCACAACACTGAGCGTTTTCAAGAGACTGATTTTCGGTTTTCTGTTTTGAGTGTTACTGATTCTGCATCAGTGGCTCAAATGGCTCTGAGCACTATGGGACTCAATTGCTGAGGTCATTAGTCCCCTAGAACTTAGAACTAGTTAAACCCAACTAACCTAAGGACATGCCCGAGGCAGGATTCGAACCTGCGACCGTAGCGGTCTTGCGGTTCCAGACTGCAGCGCCTTTAACCGCACGGCCACTTCGGCCGACATTCTGCATCAGTCACAAGAGTTCTGTACATGAGAATGCAGACTGCTTCAGTAAATTTCACTATGAAATCTTATATTCACTAGTTAAACCCAACTAACCTAAGGACATGCCCGAGACAGGATTCGAACCTGCGACCGTAGCGGTCTTGCGGTTCCAGACTGCAGCGCCTTTAACCGCACGGCCACTTCGGCCGGCATTCTGCATCAGTCACAAGAGTTCTGTACATGAGAATGCAGACTCCTTCAGTAAATTTCACTATGAAATCTTATATTCACATTATCTGAAAACAAAGTCACCTTGAAGAAACGTTTCAATTAGTTATCTAACTTAAAGTTAGACTGGACTTGACTGGGTGGGTAGTTGTACAGTCTCGGCTGCAAGAATTGGTAAATAATTTCAGGAACGTACCATAAGCACGCTTTGTTTCCACTACTCTTTCAGCGTCAACACCCTCGTCAGGTGCTAGATGGCATTCTGCTATAAAAATTCATCAATGATTTCCATTAAGAGTGATCATACGAAAGATAGACTTCACTTGATAACAATGGTGAAATCACCGAAAAACAAAGTTCTTAATGTAAAATTTTGAAACTGTATATTGTCATTTAGACTAGCAGTCGCTACCCTCAAAAGGGATACCACAATGGATGAAACAGTTATCTGACAGTTTCGTTTTGTAAGACTCACCCTATCGCCAAAGTTCTCGAAGAGAACCCGAGCGTACTCGACGAAATAGTCTGCCAAAATGGGGTTCGGCCAGCCGCCAATGTACTGCAGTGCTTGGGGAAGATCCCAGTGGTACATCGTCACCTGCAAAAGAAACGTACCGGGCACAAATCTTCTCCCTCAGGTAATCGTTCAAGTTGTTAATACGGTGGACCTTCCTATGTGGCCAACGAATGTATCGATATTTTCAGTGCTAGTCAAGCAAAGCTGGACAGTCCCCATGTCAGCTGCTTTTGAAGCCTACAAAAGAAATATTGGTAAAACATATGTTTTTATTACTGTGTGTTGAACTGAAGCTGTGCTTTTATGGCAGTGAAATGCGTGTTATTTAGGTGTATGGTTCAGAAGAAATATCTATCCGAAAATTGTGCTGCAACTTCCAAGAGTAATGTAAATAATTAAAAAGTTGTCAACCATCTTCGTCCAGAACTGTTGGTAAATGGTACGTAAGGCTCCCACTAAGATTGTTTGCTTGCTATAAAAATTCAACGTGACGAAGAAGGGCTTGATTGAAAGTACAACATTCTTAATTTTCTTGAACTCGCGTGAGCGTGAAATAAAGTTCTTAACGTTAATTTCTTGAAACTATTGTCAATGATAGTTTGAGAATACCTCGAACCTCTGGCACAGCAATATTACAAATCAGTTATTTATTACTCAAGAAAAATCTGAAGGAATATTCAGTTGTGTAGCTCATCGCACGGGACTTCGCCAACTTTACAGCTCGATGGTGACACTGGAGTATCACACCCATGGGTATATTTTGTATCAGCATAATAATTACGGCACGCAAATGTTCGTTTCTAACAGCAGAGATGACGGACGTATAGCAAGTACAAAGTGTACATAATATGTATGACAACTAATTACTACGCGGTATTATTGCTGTGTTGAAGCTGGACTACTCACCAGTGGCTGGACCCCATTGTCCAGCAGCAGATTGATGAGATTGTTGTAGTAGTCCAGACCTGCCTGGTTAATTACATCTGTATCACCGTTTGGTAAAATTCGAGCCCAGGAAATAGAGAAACGATACACATTTGCCTGGAACAAAAATTTTGCGAACTGTGGTATTGTGGAAGCTAGCATTAATCTCTTATATTCGTAAATACTGTATAGTACAACTCAAAAATTAAATACAATTATTATTTTTCTGAATATGTTTTATACTTACATAATTTAAAATTCGACTGCTACTTTGATATTTTTACTCATTGACGTATGAATATAGTTTTATATTTTCCTTCAAGATATAGTTCATATGGACATTCTGTATCCCATTCGTGGAGTTTCTACCATGTATGAAAACTGTAGGAAACTGTAATTTAGCTAAACCACGGAAAGCTACATGGTTATCAGGTTATTGGGTCCAAAGAAAATATGCATTGTTCGCGGATATTCTGCAGAGCCACCGCAACTGGTGCTGACGAAGAAAGATCGACTTAGAAAGAAAAGATGTTTGTTTCAGAACGAAATTTTCACTCTGAATCGAAGTGTTCGATGTTATAAAACTTCCTGGAGGATCAAAACTGTGTGCCGGACCGAGATTCGAATTCGGAACCTTCACTTTTCTTTGGCAAGTTCTCTACTGACAGAGCTACCCAAGCATGACTCATTGATCCGTCCTCACTGCTTTACTTCCGCCAGTACCTCATCTCCTACCTTCTAAACTTCACACGCGCTCTCGTGAGAAACTTGCAGTACTAGCACTCCTGAAGGAAAAGTTATTCCAAAGACATACTTACCTACCACCTCGGAGATCTAGAGCATTTTCCCGGAAAAGGCAAAGGTTTTGAGTTCGAAGCTCGGTCCAGTACACAATTTAGATTTGCCGGGGGAAGTAGAGTACTTGCCCGCGAAAGGCAACGGTCCCAGGTTCGATTCTCGGTCCGGCACAGAGTTTCGATCTTCCAGGAAGTTTCAGGAAAATTGTTACTTACTGTACCGCCACCAAAAAGATCTCTAGAGAAGAAGCGCGAATTTGGCTGGGTTGGGAAAGGCAAACGCCAGTGTCCTCTGCAAAGGAACTAACCCAGCATTTTCATTATTCAACTTTGGAAAGCCTATATCTATGTTCCAATAGAGAAAGTAAGTCTCACTCAGTACAAAGACGAAGTGGCTATTGCCGTAGATAAATGAAATGTCCACCCACTCTTTAAAACGAGATACGAAAGGGGTGAAAGCCTCTCTCAAAATGCGTACAACAGTACCAGTATCCTAACAGTTCTAACTACCTGCATCATCTGTGTAACTATAGAACATCGGACATATCTTGGTGGCAGCTTGCCTAGGATTTCTGACACCTCAAGGAAGGGAGCCACGAATTTTTAGTTGTGTTTCTTCCTCACCAATATGCCTGAGGTACCAGGTGTATCGCTACTGCACATAGACTGGTGAAATGTTATGTTTCAAATTGTCTGTGATTCGTGTAACTGAGGTGGGACTTTTTAACAGCCTGGTGCGTGTGGAAAATCGCCTGGCTGGCATATGGACCCTCTCGTTACTCCGACAAGGGATCTATCCTCCCCCTCCCTCAAACCCTGTCCGGCAACCGGGCTGTGTAACGAGCTCAGTTGCTGGGATGGGTGCATGTGAACAACTAAAATAGAAAATATATCATGTATCAAAAAGGAATTTACAGCTTTGAAAATTCGTACAAATTTATTCATAAGACAAGCAGACTTAGTGTCATCTTCTCCATCTTGAAGGAAGGCTGATCAGGGTTTGAGAGTTTGGTAAGGCATCTGCGATATTCTAAACGTCCATTTTCCACGTATGTAGATGGACTGAGGCGTGCCAATTGCATTGTCCCGACATTTACTGGGCCTGACACCTCTTGACGTTTTCGTTTGGGGAATCGTCAGCGTTACATTGTTTGTTCCAACCTTACCAGCTTCTCTATCAGAACTCAGAGTTAGAATCTATTTCACAATTGCATAAGTTATACCCGACACACTGTAGCGAGTTTGGTAAAGAAAATCGATATCAGATGGGATGTGTGTCACATAATCAACAGAAGTCACTTTTAACCTGATTAGGAATATGGTAAAAAAAGTCGATGCATTTTTCTTTAAAATGACCCAAAATCCATGTAGGTTAAATAAATAAAGCAATATGTGTTTCCAACGTTGAAAAGCCCTTTTTGGTACACCCTACACAGGGTGAAAGGGTATGAGTCCAGATATATCTGTTGGTGACTGAGGACGGTGTACTGAACAACATTACATCAGTATTTTTCTTGAAGACTAATAATTACAGTTAATACGATTCGTATGCTTTTAAGTGGGGTAGGACCTCCAAGCACATGTGCCAAGAACATGCCATTGATATTTATTTTCCCCTGGGCAGCAGGTCACGGGCTGAAGTGTGAATGCGTGAGCGCAAAACAATAGTCTATACTGACAGGGATAGTCCTTCAAAATGGTTCAAATGGCTCTAAGCACTATGGGACTCAACTGCTGAGGTCATTAGTCCCCTAGAACTTAGAACTAGTTAAACCTAACTAACCTAAGGACATCACAAACATCCATGCCCAAGGCAGGATTCGAACCTGCGACCGTAGCGGTCTTGCGGTTTCAGACTGCAGCGCCTTTAACCGCACGGCCACTTCGGCCGGTTCGGATAGTCCTTGTAGTGATGCAGTTACATCTGTGGGGAGACAGTTCGAAGCAGAGATAAGACAACCAACGCACTGATGTGTGTACATATTAAGGTACCACATATAAATATATGTGCACTTATACCAGTTACAGCCTGATTGGCAGTGTAACAAGTAGATGAGTTCTTATATCTAAGAAGCTATATTACGTGGCAAACGTAAAGCAAAGAAGATATCAGAAATGTATTGAAACAGGCAAGAGAAATTTTCTTTTTTAAAACATCTCAGCTGGTATTAGACAGCAATATGGAAATGTATGTCTGGAAGCAAGTATTGTATGGAAGTGAAACATGAATAATCGAGAATCCGTAGAAGAAACTTTTGTTGTTACTGAAGGCAATTAACAATGAAGAACAAAAATACGAAAGCAGTTATTCTTTCAAATTCCGATCAGTCGCAAATTCACAAGTGAAAATCCGATGAAGCTTTGTGGACATGTGTTGTTTAATGTCTCTGACATGCCGATCGATCGCATCACGTCGCACATTCCGGTTCCGAGCGCACAGCGAGCCCTTAAAGGCGAGTAGAACAACAGACTCTCCCAGCAAGTACTATCATTCTATTTCTTCATGCCGAACTCTGCCTTTCCCATGCAGTGCACAATACTTAACATGCGTGACTTCCAGAATGGCGAGGTCAACCTGGGAGTCCCACGGAAATGTGTTCCAGACGATAACGCGTTCCTGCTTTCAGACGTTTGCTCTCAGACGTTTCACGTCAACAAAACAACGACAGTCTGCCCGACTGAGCAAGAAACGTGATTCATCTGAAAAGGCCCCCTGTTGCAAATTCCATCCTTCGTTGCCGATATACAACAGTCGGCGAGGGAGCGTGAAGCTGGCACGTACTGCAGTAGCCCATATGCAGCAACGTTTGCTGAACGGTCCTTGAGGAGACACTTTTGGTTCATCTCAGGGGTCAGTTTCCCAACAGTTGCACGTCTAATTGCCGTCTTTCACCCCTACAGCCCGAGGTCCACCGCTGTTGCCTTGGCGCCGGTTTTGGATAGCGCGATTTACCATGCACAGTATACTTTAACCACGGCAGCATGGGAACAGTTTACAGACTTAGTGCTTCCGGAAATGCTTCCAGCCACGGCCCGAAGCCTAATGTTTGTGCCCTTTTGGGTGTCAAGCATGCCTCGCATTGCGACATATATTGCACTGTTTTCCGCAACTGCCTGACATGCTTTATTTACTTCTACTAGTGCTGCCGCCTGACGTCGAACATAGACGGTTGACACATCAATGTGAGTGGCCCCCCAGGTCTACCGCCCCCCCCCCCCCCCCCACCTAAAATTGTCGTATGAGCACCCTTGTTCACGAATACTAACCTCGGTGACGGAATGGGCAGTGGAGGTGGAAAATAGTAGATACAGACAAAGAATGAAACATGAACATGAAGCCGGCCGGTGTGGCCGTGCGGTTCTAGGGGCGTCAGTCTGGAACCAAGTGACCGCTACGGTCGCAGGCTCGAATCCTGCCTCGGGCATGGATGTGTGTGACGTCCTTAGGTTGATTGGTTGGTTTTTTGGGGGAAGAGACCAAACAGCGAGGTCTCGGTCTCATCGGATTAGGGAAGGACAGGGAAGGAAGTCGGCCGCGCCCTTTCAGAGCGATTTAGGGAAATCACGGAAAACCTAAATCAGGATGGTCGGACGCGGGATTGAACCGTCGTCCTCCCGAATGCGAGTCCAGTGTGCTAACCACTGCGCCACCTCGCTCGGTGTGTCCTTGGGTTAGTTAAGTTTAAGTAGTTCTAAGTTCTAGGGGACTGATGACCACAGATGTTAAGTCCCATAGTGCTCAGAGCCACGAACATGAAGTATGTAAATATATATGAAAAGGCCCACCCAAGATTGGAAAAGTAGGACAGCAAAAAATTAAACAGTCTCTAATGATTTTTGTCCTGCCAGTGGTCTCAAAATGGTAAAAATCAAAGCAAGCAGCATTTGTTTACTGAAAGAAGCGAACGTATATTGATATAAAGTTTTCCTACCATCCGTTTTTCTAAATTTATGTATAGCGTTACACAGAGGTTCTGTGACGCCACGTAGGACCAAGTGTCTCCCCCATAGTAAATTTCGTTTCGTGTAGCTGCCATGCATAGCTGTAATAGCACCTAAATTCTAGTTAACAGTGGCAAGATCTCATTCCGAGGGGTCAGTATACACCCCGATTCGGATCTGGCCAAGATCTGAAACTTAGATTAAAACTGTTTCGCAGACGGAGACTCGAAATCGGGGTCTTTGCGATGGCTAAGCCATGTCTCCGCAGTATCCTTTCTTCCAGGAGTGCTAAATCCGCAAGTTTTGCAGGAGAACGTCTGTGAAGTATGGAAGGTAGGAGATGAGGTTCTGCCGGAAGAAAGGCTATGAGGACGGGTCATGAGTCATGCTTGGATATCTCAGCTGGCCGTCCGGTTTAAGCAGCTGTGCAGTGCGGACGTTGTATTGTATCCGCGTGCGGAGCGCGCGCCCTTGCTGATATTTACTTTTAGCGGCCGTCGCTTACGTGTACTACAACCATGACCAACCGTTTCCGAAAACCCACACTACCAGTCACCTTCTGCAACAACTACACCCGACCAAAGGCCTTGAAAGTGGAACGGTTCCTGCGCAACTTAGCTAAGATCTCAGCTTCCGATATTTTGGCCATCCATTCGTCCATCTTAACCAGTACGGTGTACGTCAGATTCGTCAACAACGCGGTGTGTGAAAGAATGATTTGTGCCACCAAACATGGACTACGCTTTTGCCGCGCCGACGGCAACGTCTATGCGGTCACTGTCGACCACGAGAACTTGGGCATGCACACCATATGAGCCTTCGAACTACGTTTCGAGCTACTGGCGGAAGACGTTATCGCGTCCTTCCGCCCCCATGGCACTGTACAAGGCCACACTGCCGAACTATGGGTGCAGTTCCAAATTACACGTTCTTAACGGTGTACGACAGATCACCATCAATCTCCGCTGCCACGTTCTATCTTAACTGCAAATCAGCGGGTGCCGCGAGATCATCGTACACGACGGCCAACCCTATACCTCTTCCGAGTGCTCCAAAGAAAACCACCTCAGAACTGAGTGTCTTTAGCCACGCATCACGCAACTGCCAGCCGCTATTGTCGCACCTCCGACTCTGTTTTACCGACCACTTACGCATCGGCGTCTCTTCTCCTCCCATCGACCGTCGTCCGTCGGATCACGTACTGATGACCTTTCAAGTTGCTACGGATACCGCTGCGGTCGACTCGTCGGCTCGTCAAGCTCACAAATTGACCCTACTCCGGCGCCACTACCAATAGCGACGACTTATGATCTCATCCCGGTCGATGATATGTACGACCTTCACTTATATTCGCTGCGAAGGCCTTCTTCCAAGACCGTCTTCTGGGACGGACATGCAAACAATTTTCACCCAAAAGACGCAAGAAGAGGCGACGTACGGCCTCGGACCGACACAACGCACCTCCCCTGAGGCTCAGAGGCCGTCCGATACATCGAGGCCTCGGAAAACCTGCGCGACGACAAGAACGACGACACCGCAACGTCGGCTCTGGCCGTGCCGGTACCTACTGTGCCGGCTCGCCTAGGTGCCCCTGAACGAACGGACTCCACCATTATGACTGCCACCGAGACGTCCTACTCTCTTACGAACAAGGAGGAACATCAGAACACCGACAAAACCGTTGATGGCGTAAGTGACGATGTCGACGATGGCCCGAACCACACTCTGGGGAGTGAGTTACTGCAGTTATTGATGTTGTGGTCTTCAGTCCTGAGACTGGTTTGGTGCAGCTCTCCATGCTACTCTATCCTGTGCAAGCTTCTTCATCTCCCAGTACTTACTGCAACCTACATCCTTCTCAATCCGCTTAATGTATTCATCTCTTGGTCTCCCTATTCGATTTTTACCCTCCACGCTGCTATCTAATGCTAATTTTGGGATCCGTTTATGCCTCAGAACATGCCCTACCAACCGATCCCTTCTTCTTGTCAAGTTGTGCCACAAACTCCTCTTCTCCCCTATTTCATTCAATACCTCCTCATTAGCTACGTGATCTACCCATCTAATCTCCAGAATTCTTCTGAAGCACCACATTTCGAAAGCTTCTATTGTCTTTCTGTCCGAACTATTTATCGTCCCTGTTTCACTTCCATACATGGTTACACTCCATACAAATACTTTCAGAAGCGACTTCCTGACACTTAAATCAATACTCGATGTTAACAAATTTCTCTTCTTCAGAAACGCTTTCCTTGCCATTGCCAGTCTACATTTTATATCCTCTCTACTTCGGCCATCATCAGTTATTTTGCTCCCCAAATAACAAAACACTTTTACTACTTTAAGTGTCTCATTTCCTAAACTAATTCCCTCAGCATCACCCGACTTAATTCGACTGCATTCCATTATCCTCGTTTTGCTTTTGATGATGTTCATCTTATACCCTCCTTTCAAGACATTGTCCATTCCGTTCAAACTGCTCTTCCAAGTCCTTTGTTGTCTCTGACAGAATTACAATGTCATCGGCGAAGCTCAAAGTTTTTATTTCTTCTCCATGGATTTTAATTCCTACTCCGAATTTTTCTTTTGTTTCCTTTAGTGCTTCATCCATATACAGATTGAATAACATCGGGGAGAGGCTACAACCCTGTCTCCCTCCCTTCCCAACCACTGCTTCCCTTTCGTGTCCCTCGACTCTTATATCTGCCATCTGGTTTATGTGCATATTGTAAATAGCCTTTCGCTCCCTGTATTTTACTCCTGCCACCTTTAGAATTTGAAAGAGATTATTCCAGTCAACACTGTCAAAAGCTCTCTCCAAGTCTACAAATGCTAGAAACGTAGGTTTGCCTTTCCTTAATCTTTCTTCTAAGATAAGGCGTAAGGTCAGTATTGCCTCACATGTTCCAACATTTCTACGGAATCCAAACTGATCATCCCCGAGGTCGACTTCCTCCAGTTTTTCCATTCGCCTATAAAGAATTCGCGTTAGTATTTTGCAATTGTGACTTATTAAACTGATAGGTCGGTAATTTTCACATCTGTCAACACCTGCTTTCTTTGGGATTGGAATTATTTTAGTCTTCTTGAAGTCTAAGGGTATTTCGCCTGTCTCATACATCTTGCTCACCAGATGGTAGAGTTTTGTCATGACTGGCTCTCCCAAGGCCATCAGTAGTTCTAATGGAATGTTGTCTACTCCCGGGGCCTTGTTTCGACTCAGGTCTTTCAGCGCTCTGTCAAACTCTTCACGCAGTATCGTATCTCCCATTTCATCCGCATCTACATCCTCTTCCATTTCCATTAAATTGTCCTCAAGTACATTGCCCTTGTATAGACCCTCTATATACTCCTTCCACCTTTCTGCTTTCCCTTCGTTGCTGAGAACTGGGTTTCCATCTGAGCTCTTGATATTCATACAAGTGGTTCTCTTTTCTCCAAAGGACTCTTTAATTTTCCTGTACGCAGTATTTAACTTACCCCTAGTGAGATAAGCCTCTACATCCTTACATTTGTCCTCTAGCCATCCCTGCTTAGCAGTTTTGCACTTCCTGTCGATCTGATTTTTGAGACGTTGTATTCCTCTTTGCCTGCGTCTTTTACTGCACTTTTATATTTTCTCCTTTCTTCAATTAAATTCAATACTTCTTCTGTTACCCAAGGATTTCTACCAGCCCTCGTTTTTTTACCTACTTGATCGTCTGCTGCCTTGACTACTTCATCCCTCAGAGATATCCATTCTTCTTCTACTGTATTTCTTTCCCCCATTCCTGTCAATTGTTCCCTTATGCTCTCCCTGAATCTCTCTACATCCTCTGGTTTAGTCAGTTTATCAAGGTCCTATCTTCTTAAATTCCCACCTACTTGCAGTTTCTTCAGTTTTAATCTATAGTGCATAACCAATAGATTGTGGTCAGAGTCCACATCTGCCCCTGGAAATGTCTTACTGCAGTTACTGCAGGCGGGGGCCTAATTGCGACGATAATAAAGCCGTCAGGTGGCGTATGGCGAGACTCTACGCTGCTTCGCCCCTCTTCACCCTCCGCTGATGGGAGTTTCCCTCCATGGCGTGGCACGATTCCAAACATACCGAATGGCAACGATCAACTCAAAGAATATTAGCTACCACGTGAAAATTCGTCTACTGCGAGAGATGATATGGGCGTCGTACGTCGATATCGCCCAGCTACAGGAAGTAAACTTGGCCACACTTCCGGTCGTCGCGGGATATAACACTTATCCTTCTCCAGGGACATGGCGTTGCCATCTATGCAAATACAGAGATTATAAGTACAATTTCTATATCTCTTGGATAATAATGTAAATGTAAATGAGCGTTTGGCGTCATTGGCGTCCGGCCGTCTTGGTGCAGGTCTTATTACATTCGACGCCACATTCGGCGACCTGCCCGCCGGATGGGGATGAAATGATGAAGACAGCACAACACCCAGTCCCTGAGCGGGGAAAACCCCGACCCAGCAGGGAATCGAACCCATAGGAGGGCAACCCGTCACGCTTACCACTCAGCTATCGGGTTGGGCAAAATGTAAATAAAAATGGGTCCTTTATGATGTATTACCAATTATATGGAATTATGTGTCAAGGTTTTACGCTAGATGCAACACAAGAATCCAGTCAACCGTACTAGGGCCACCTAGTGTACGTACATGGTTGTCGTTGTGTTTACACCGCTTCTATGTCACTTGCCAGCTGGTGACGATCATGAACACTTGTGATAGGTGCACTATATTTATGCTTATGTTTGTGAGTAATACGTCACTGGCATGCCTACGTGTACTGATCTTTATGATCATGGAAAATGCTTATGCAGTGTGAAGCGACTTGCAGCACTAATGGTCAATCCGTGGTAAAAGTTTTTAGAGTATGAGCTTATGTTAAATTCAATAGGTTACGTAACATGACAATTTATCGGTTTGTAATACACGGTTGTAAACTATTTTACTATCATCCTTTTGTAGATCCGATGACGACAGCATAGCTCTGTCAAAGCCATACATTCAAGAAAATGCCTTTTTAGTTACTTTGCTTGTTAAATTTCCCTCATTTATCATAAAGAACCTTCTGCTTTACAGTAGCTCTGGTCAGACAACCACAAACCGGGAGACACTGACCACAAAAACTGGGCTCGTGCAAGCCTGTCGGACACCTCGCCAGCGGGGCATTCTCACGAATGGTACGAAGCGTGCAACTATCGACCGCTCTCGTAATGCGTCGAAACGTTCAGATAAGCGCGCGTTATTTCCCGGCCTGTTATCGCTTCGACCACACAGCTTTCAATCATCCCGTCTGTTGACGTCTTGCAGTATTATGTACCAATTTACACATTCCCAAGCACTCTTCTAGGTATGAAATAGGTTTTCCCGCTGTTATACTGATTGGTAGTGGTAACGATAATTAAAATGAATGTCGGGATAATTCACTTGAGATGAATACGGCTGGTTTACTTTCCCATCCATCTACCCTTTTGTCAATTCTGGAGGATTTTAACTGAACAGTGTGTGGGACCCGGTATTTTTTTTTAATAGCTTCAGGAAGAAAACATTTTATTAATTTCACACTTTCATTTTAACCTTGCAGACCCGTTTTCCAATAAAGGGCACGTATGCCGAATCATCATCGCGCGTAGGCCTGCGCGCCGTAGATGGAGAAATATTCGAAGAGCACGCATAATTCGGCATAGGGCGCTCATGTAATGGCAACTAATGAGCATGCTTCCCCGCACCAACATTTGGTATAAAGCAATGTACAGTGTAACACATTCTTCTGATGACGGCTGAATATTTGCCAGCCGTAATATCGTAATCAAAAGTCTATGTCACGCGGCTGCAAGCGGTAAACTTCATGTAGTACTCATTACGCCGGGAAAACGCCGAGAATCGCAATTATTGTTTGAATAAATGTAGGTTTTTGAACGAAGGAGACCGCCAGGCAGAGCTTCTAACACAAACTACGGCAGAGGACTACCCTTGCTAATGAGCTACAGATGTTAGTGAAATACATTAGAGATGCGACAGGAGAGGATGTTCATGTTCATACAGTTGCCCGTAATCCATTTTTGAGAAATGCAATTACGTGGTGTCCCTTCGAATAATTCCAACGACTTCATTTATCTGTGGAACAGTGAGATAAGAGTTTATGAAATGATTTGTCACAACGCATGACGTCACACGAATGCCTGTGGATACATGGCGTAGACGGCGTGGACAATATTTTGTTATGACAGCAGTTATTTTTGGAGTACATTATAACTTTCTTTGGGGCTCGTGTTCTTGATTTAGACTAGCGCCATTAACTGTCGTCAATGGCCAAAAATCGAAGAGGCTTGTTAAAACATATTAAGACAACAATTCCTCTTAAAATATTAGAAGAGGCATTTACATGAGCACAATGAAGTACCATTGCTTTACTGATGTTTATACCATTTGACTGAACAAACTTATTTGTTTTACGCTACTGTCATGATTTCGGCGTTACGCAGTTACCTAAGTACAACAAAGTTCGGTATAATCTGACTCTGTTAAGTGAGGTCATTGTTAACATCGACTTAACAGGGTGTCCCAGCGTAATAATACATACTTATCCACACGCTGGGACATCCAGTTTTATAGATCTTGTCGATGACTTCACTTAATGAAGTCTAGTTATACCCGGCATTTTTGTACTTGATAATGGCTTCAGACTTGTTGTTATGGTCTTCAATCTGAAAACTGGCTTCATGCAACTCAACAAGTTAGTCTATCCTGTGTAAGTCTCTTCAGCTCTGCATGACTACTGCAGCTTACATCCTTCTGAATCTGCTTACTGTGTTTATCTATTGGTCTCCCTCTGCCATATTTATCCTCACATTTCCCTCCAAAACTAAATCGGTGATCCCTTAATGTCTCAGAATGTGTTCTATCAACCGATTCCTTCATCTAGTCTGGTTATGCCACAAATTTCTTTTCTCCCCAAAGCTAATAAGTAACAGCTTATTAGGTATATGGTCTATCCTTACCATTCTTCTATAGCTCCACATTTCAGAAACTTCTGTTCTCTTCTAGTCTGAGCTGCTTATCGTCCATGTTTCAATTTCATGCATGGCTACACTCCATACACATACTTTAAGAAAAGACTGCTAGTACATAATCTATATTCAGTGTTAGCAAAATTCTCATGTTCGGAAAAGTTGTCTCGCCA
Organism: Schistocerca piceifrons; assembly: GCF_021461385.2. Classification (NCBI taxonomy): domain Eukaryota; kingdom Metazoa; phylum Arthropoda; class Insecta; order Orthoptera; family Acrididae; genus Schistocerca; species Schistocerca piceifrons. The sequence continues at coordinate 250,634,557 of NC_060144.1, forward strand.
TTACCAGTCTGCATCTTATATCCTCTCCACTTTGACTGTCATCAGATATTTTGCTGCCCAAATAATAAAACTCGTCTTCTACTTTGGTGCCTCGTTTTCTAACCTAGTTCCCTCAGCACCACCTGATTTAGTTCTTCTGCATTCTGTTATCCTTGTTTTGCTATTATTGATGCTAGTCTTATAGTCTCCTTTCACGACACTGTCCATCCCGTTCAACTTTTCCTCCAAGTCCTTTGCTGTCTCTGACAAAATTATAGTGTAACTGGGAGAATGTCAATATTTTTATTTCTTGTCCTTGGACTTCAATTCAAACCCCTAATCTTTTCTTGGTTCCCTTTACTGTATGTTCAGTTAGTAGATTCAATAACATCGGAGGTAGGCTTCGATCTTGTCTCACTCCCTTCTCAACAACTGCTTCCCTTTCATACCCCACGACTCTTTTACTTCCGCCTGATTTCTGCATAAGTTGTAAATAGTCTTTCGGTCTCTGCATTGTACCCCTGATAACTTCAAAATTTCAAAGAGAGTACATCAGTCAACACTGTCAAAAACATTAAACTTACAAATGTGACAGGCACCGGTTATCCTTTCTTTAACTTATCTTCTAAGATAAGTCGTAGTGTCTGTATTTCCTCGTGTGTTTGTAAATTTCCCCATCTTACTATCATATAATCATCTGAAACTTTCCAGTGTCACCAAGTCTCTTCCACATATACAACCTTCTTTCAGATTACATAAGCCAAGTTTTAGGAATGAATAAAATATGCTCCGCTACACTTTTTGCTTCTCTTACTTTTCTTATTATCGATGCCAGTCCTCCATTTCAATTGAATTTTCATCTCTCTTAGCTATCTGAATAATTTCTTTTGTCTCGTCACACATTCCTTCACTGTCTCCATCTGGTATTCAACCTTATACTACTGTGGTCGCTGGGGGTATTGTGTCTATCTTGGCTTCGATAATACATTCGCTATACTGTTCATACTAGTTTACCTGCATTCATTTTTTCTTATTGATTGTTAAACCTACTTCTGCCTCACCCCCATTTTATTTCAGGTAAACAATCCCATATTAGCCTGTACAGATGTCCTGTTTCTCCTGTCACCGAACTTCACTTATTCCCACTATATCTAGCTTCAACACAACCGTTTCCATTTTTACATTTTCGTACCGACCCATAAATAGGGGATCGAACATACCACACTCCGATCCGTAGAAGGCTAGTTTTGTTTCTTCCTATGACGATATCTTCCTGAGTAGCCCCGCCCGGAGATCCAAATGGGGACCGCCTCTCGAAGAATTTACCTAAGAGGGCGCTTCAGCATTTAACCAATCAATAGAGCTGCATGCCCTCGGGAAAAATTACGGCTGTAATTTCCCCTTACTTTCAGCCATTCGCAGTGCTAGCAAGGAGGCCATTGTGGTTGATGTTAAAAGGTAATATCAGCCAGTCATCCAGACTGCAGAACCTGCAACTACTGAACAGGCTTGTGCCTCTCTTCAGGAAACACACGTTTTTCTGGCCTCTCAATAGACACCACGCCGATGTGTCTGTATCACTGAAGCACGCTACCAACCCCACCAACGGCAAAGTCCATGGTTCATTGGGGGGAGGGGATTGAAAACTACTACGGTAATAACAAGAATCTATCTTAATTACATCAACAGTAATCGCTGAAGGTACCTTCGCTAGGTCAAGTTGCTTGTACTGTCTGGTAAGAGCAGAACAAAATTCTTCGTTTTTGTATGAGTGTGGTTCACACCAAGATTTGTGGTCAACCGCGCGGAGCGGCCGCATGGTTTGAGGCGTAATGCCACGGACTGCGCGGCCACTCCCGCCGGAGGTTCGAGTCCTCCCTCGGGCATGGACGTGTGTGTTGTTTTTAGCATAAGTTAGTTTAAGTAGTGTGTAAGTCTAGGGACCGATGACCGAAGCAGTTTGGTCCCTTAGGAATTCACACACATTTGAACATTTGTGGCCAAGAGCAGTATATCTGTGGTTTAAATCGCCAAAAAAATAAAAAAATTGTCTTGAAATCTATTCTGGAGTAATTCTTACATCTGTAGGAACTTAACCAAATTGGAACAGCTGCTTAAGAAAGGTGAAGTAGGAGCTTTGCGCGGCGTGGTGGGCATGAAGAGTAAGTATGAGATTGCCACCAGTACATTCGATCACCTCGAATGAGAGATGCTACATAAATAGTGAGGCAAGATCTGTTCTTACCCGACAGTAATCTTCCTTTCCTTTCCTGCTCTTAGTGTTCCAAAAAGTCATATCCATCACATCACAGCAAAAATCAGAGAAATATGAATGCATGTAAAATAGTTATACACATTATCTTGCATCATCCATTTACTACGTAGAAAGGGTAGGAGGACTCTCCACAAATTCTAAGTGTCAAGTGGACTCTTTTGTCTTTACGCCTTATTTTCGACTCGCTACTCAGACACTTTTTTTCAGCTGATGACATCACTACACTCGGATTGTGACTGAACACCAGCAATTTCTACGTGCCACAAACGATAAACACTGAGGCCATCCTACAAATATTTTTCACATTTGCTCATTAGACTTAAGGTTTCGTCATTCATGCGACACTTACTGTCAATGTACAGTGCTTATTGCAGGGAGTATAAACCAGCTGTAGATGATTTACGTTGCCTACCTGTGAATTACATCGCTTTCTGAACGGGTACAAAGCGTACTGACAGTATACGATGAGTAACAACGGGGAAAAACCCCTACCCATCTTGTACGTCTGCCAAACGTGTACAGAATCGGCCGAAGTTTTACAACGCCTGTCGATGTTCTACAACGCCGGTGTACAGTGCGTAGCTACGGCATACACTGCCTACCTGTATGGCTCAACAGCTACCGATCTCATTCAACACTAACTGAAAATGCTCAACGACTACAGACTGTGTATAGTGCCTACCGTTAGTGTGTAACGCCAACATCGGGTGTAAAATGCATGGCAAAAGTATGCTACGGTTTACAAAACCTATGGACTGTATATATACTTACTGAGAGTATGCGATGCCTACCGAAAAGTTTCACAACATGCCGTCGGCTACAATTCCTGACGATTGTCTACAATGCCTGCCAACAGCGTAGAAGGCATTCTGACGTTATAGAACTCCTCCTCTTGGTGTATAGTGAATCCTGACGATACAGAACGCCTACCGACGATGTACATCACCTACCAAATGTGTAAAACGCTTAGTAATGGAATTTGATGCATGTGAACGGTATGCAATACTGATGACAGTGTAAAATGCGTGACGACTGTATACAACGATATATGCCCACCAATGGTGTACAATGCCTATGGGCGGTGATATTTCGTTAGGGCAATGTTTGTCTCCCGATGTGTGCGTACCGCCTGCCGACGGTATAAAACGCATGCCGACGCTATACAGTGTCTACCGTGTGTGTTAAACGCCTGCCGACGGTGTAAAATGTATTGTGGGAGTATTCAATGCATACCGACGGCATACCTCGCCTATCTACGGTGATAATATGATGCTGGTAATATATGGTACTTGCGACTGTGTACCACGCCTGCCAATAATAAACAATGCTACCCGCTGATATGCGGTACATACCGACTGTCTCTCACTGACGGCCAGAGATATTTAATTGGTATCCTGTACAACGCTTACTGATAGGTGTAGAACACACAGCGAGAGGGTAAGTCACATACAAACGAAGTATGACGTCCGCCCCCGGGTAGCTGAGTGGTTGCCGGCACGGTAGCTCAGCGTGTTCGGTCAGAGGGTTCGTGCCCTCTGTAATAAAAAAACTGAGTTAATCGATCATCAACGAACTTAAACGGATGTCTTACGACATCCGCCCTGAGCAGATGCAACGAGCAAAAGCGAACAAAATGAGATTAAAAAAAAAGTGGTCAGAGCGACAGAATGTCAATCCTAAGTGCACGGGTTCGATTCCCGGCTGGGTCGGAGATTTTCTCCGTTCAGGGACTGGGTGTTGTGTTGTCCTAATCATCATCATTTCATCCCCATCGACGGGCAAGTCACCGATTGCCCACATCTATATAGATAGTAGGCAAACCACCATACGCTGCGTGGAAGAGGGTACCTTGTACCACTACTGGTCATTTCTTTTCATGTTCTACTCGAAAGACGACCGTCTTTATGCCTCCATATGAGCAGTGATTTCTCATATCTTATCTATGTGGTCCTTACACAATGCCTGGCAGTCAGCTTCAAATACCGGTTCTCTAAATTTCCTCAATAGCGTTTGTTGAAGAGAACGTCGCCATCCCTCCAGAGATACCCACTTGAGGTCCCGAAGCATCTCAGTAAGACTTATCTGTTGTTCGAAACTACCGTGAATAAATCTAACAGTCCACTTCTGAATCACTTCATTGTCTTCCTTCAAAGCGATCTGGTACGGATCTAATCATTCGAAAAGTACTCAAAAATAGGTGGCATCGGCGTCCTATATGCGGCCTCTTTTTCCAGGTGAATCACTCTTCCATAAATTCTCCCAATAAACCGAAGTCGACCATTCGCCATCAAAAAATGTTCAAATGTGTGTGAATTCCTAGGGGACCAAACTGCTGAGGTCGTCGGTCCATAGACTTACACACTACTTAACTAACATATGCTAAGACCAACACAGACGCCCATGCCCGACGGAGAACTTGAACCTCCGGCTGGAAGAGTCGCTGCAATTAGTTACATGGCGCCTCTAACCGCGCGGCCAGTACGCGCGGCCATTCGCCATCCCTGCCACAGTTGTCACATGCTCGTTGCATTTCACATCGCTTTGTAACATTATTCTCAGACGTTTAAACGAAATTACTATTTCAATCAGGACACTACTAATACTATATGCGAATGTTACAGGTTTGTTCTTCATATTCATCCGCATTAACTTACATTTGCCGCGCGGGGTAACCGCGTGGTCTTAGGCGCCTTGTACCGGTTCGCAAGGGTCCCCCATCGGTGGTTCGAGTCCTCCCTCGTGCATGTATGTGTGTGTTGCACTTTGCGTAAGTTAGTTTAAGATACATTAAGTAGTATGTTAGCATAAGGCCCGATGACCTTAACACTTTGGTCCCGTAGTAATTCACACACATTTGAACATTTAACTTACATTTTTCGACATTTATAGCTAGGTACATTCATCACACCAATCAGAAATTTTGTCTAAGTCATCTTGCATATTCCTACTGTCACTCAACTTCGACACCTTACCGTAAACCACAGCATCATCAGCAAACAACCGCAGATTGCTGAATACCTTGTCCGCCAAATCATTTGTGTACATAGATAACAACAGCGGCCCTATCACGCTTCCCTGGGCATTCCTGACGACACACTTGTCTCTGATGAACACTCGCCGTCGAAGACAACATACTGTGTTCTGCTACTTAAAAAGTCTTCGAGCCACTCACATATCTGGGAACCATTTACGAATGCTTGTATCTTAGTTAACAGCCTGCAATGAAGCTCCGTGTCAAACACCTTCAGGAAATCTAGAAATATGGTTCAAATGGCTCTGAGCACTATGGGACTCAACTGCTGAGGTCATTAGTCCCCTAGAACTTAGAACTAGTTAAACCTAACTAACCTAAGGACATCACAAACATCCATGCCCGAGGCAGGATTCGAACCTGCGACCGTAGCGGTCTTGCGGTTCCAGACTGCAGCGCCTTTAACCGCACGGCCACTTCGGCCGGCTAGAAATATAGCATTTGCATGTTGCCCTTCATCCGTTGTTCGTAGTATATCATGTGAGAAAAAAGCAAGCTGAGTTTCGCACGAGCGATGCTTTCTAAAACAATGCCGACTCGTGGACATAAGATTCTTAGTCCCAAGAAAGCTTATTATATTCGCACTAAGAAAGGTGTTGTGTACATAGTTCCACGTAGTCAGCGCGTACACAACGTTCCCACTAGAGCTCGCCCCGCTAAGCACAACAGCGCAGGCGCAGCGCTCGTCTGTCTCCGCACTACGAGATGACGCTGTCTTAGAGACGGACCAAATTCTGCTTCCGCCGATCCACGTATTAATATGTAACGCAGACAATGAGATTGCTGCTAACGTAGAACCTTTTATCCTCGCGGATCACACTCGCACAGTGATACCTGAACGCTCGAAGTATTATAACGAGTGTACAGACCTACGATTAGTCAGTCTGCGTTAGTCTGCATCAGTCTGTATCAGTCTGCACCAGTCTGCATTTGTCTGTACCAGTCTATAGTCAAGTTTCAGTCTGCGTCTAATAAGATTATCATATTCCTGTACATAGCCATGAAGATAAATGAATAGACACTTTGTCAAGTATCAGAGATATGTGAGAATAAGATTAACGTACCAAGACCAAAGGAACTTCAGATTGTCAATTGTAAGTAGCATACAGAATCAAGTTAAGTAAGGTCTATGATTTTTATTATTTTAATAAATGTGTGTGGAAATCAATCAAGTTCTGTTTAAAGTTGGTCACTGTCAATCTGCTACTCTAAGCGTGCAAGTGGCATTTCTATCGTCTGACTTGGTGTGTGTACCGAAGGTCTTACAGTACGCACACCACAGTGACATATTCGATTGTTCTGCTGACAGATGCCTTCATGCCGAGGAAAAACAAACCGCAGGTAGGGATGAATATGATCCCCAAGAGTAGATGCATATTATGTTGATCCACTGAGCCAAGAACGACGAGACAACCCAGGGAATTTCACAGTAACGGTTCAAATGGCTCTGAGCACTACGGGACTTAACTGCTGTGGTCATCAGTCCCCTAGAACTTAGAACTACTTAAACCTAGCTAACCTAAGGACATCACACACATCCATGCCAAGGCAGGATTCGAACCTGCGACCGTAGCGGTCACGCGGTTCCAAACTGTAGCGCCTAGAACCGCACGGCCACTCCGGCCGGCCAGACAGTAACATCCAGCCCTCCATCCTGGATGCTTTCGACGACTGCAGCACGGTTTTGCTTTCGGACGTTTCACGCCATACACTCTAACGGCAATATGTCCGATGGCACATAAAACATAATTCATCAGAAAAGGCCACCTATTGCCACTCAATGGACGTCCAGTTGCGTTCGTCGCTGATGAACAGTGATCAGTATGGGTGCAAGAAGCAGGCGCCTGCTGCAAAAGCCTTAAACAACAACGTCCACTGAGTAGTCGTTGAGGAGACGCTGTTGATAGCCCCTTGGTTCATCTAGCCGGTCAGTTGCTCAACAGCTGCACATCCATCAGCCTGTACACATCTTCGCAGACGCCGCTCACCCCAGCGTAGTCCATGGTTCGCTACAGTCGCGTCGGCACAGTTTCCGGGTAGCTCCATTTTCCCATGCACCGTATTCCTTAAGTACGGTGACACGTAAACAGTTTACCAACTTAGCCGTTTCGGAAATGTTTCCATTGCGTATGAAAACCTTCTGGACGTCATATAACTCGCCTCGTTTCCGCAATAGGACAACGAATGTATTGTTTACCACTTCCACCGACATATACCCTTCACAGTTAGCGCTGCCATCTGTCTTCTATCAGTGGTTATTGCACGTTGACGTCGAACAACATAGGATGATGATGATGATGATAATGATGAGATGATGATGATGATGATGTTTGGTTTGTGGGGTGCTCGACTGCGCGGTTACCAGTGCCTGTACAAAGTCCCAATGTTAACAAAGTCCATTTTCTTTTCACAGCCCACTCTAGTCACTCTCACAAATGTTGATGATGATGAAATGATAAGGACAACACAAACACCCATACCCAGGGCAGAGAAAATCCCCAACTCGGCCACGCTTGGAACCCGGGACCCCGTGATCCAGAGGCAGCAACGCTAGCCCGCATACCACGAGTTACGGATACTCGAACATAGGAAGTGGTAACATCAATATGCCTGGTCCATTTATCTGCAAAGGAATACAACGCACGTCTTTCGTTTGTAAGCATCTCGTAAACTGGAGAGACACAGCCGCCTTTTCGTGGAAATAAAAGCTGTCGTTGACCACAGCTGGCAGTTATGTTTGAAAATTTTTGTTATTGTTTGAAGTTTCTATTGCTTTTAATGATCATCAGGTACAAAAAGATTTTCGATTACACTTCTGTGTGGATACGTACACGAGTTCCCTCACAGTAAGAAAGTCAAGACTATGAACTGGACAACAGTGTTCAATACATACGGTTTACGTATTGTTTACAAAATGAAACATATGAATCCTAAATTAGTACACCGTATCTATGTTCTGGAGACATTTTAACCGTTAGAACATTACCGTTAAACGCCTTAATATAAGTGCCCATAGGTTGGGTGCTGTATACTAAAATATTGCTGACATATTGGATTGTCTGTAAAATGTTAAAATTCTGTGTCTTGGATTCTTCACATACTGTAAATAAAAAAATAGTTAATCCATGAATCTAGAATAAATAATCTAAGAACTGTTTTGTGAAATAAGTTATCGAACGTAAGAAAGAAAATAGATAGAGATAAATTTGACTGGCCTTTGAATAATGCTCGAAATCACATGCAGCAATCCGAACATCGAAGCAAAAATGTGACTGGTTTGCAAAATCAAATACTTCAATTTTGAAAATCGTGAACAAAGAACCGTATCAATTGGAACCCTCTTATGTTAGCTGGATAGAAAGAGCACAAAGTAGAATCCGCAGTTCGTCTGGAACTGCTCTGTGATTTACGGTTCCCATTTTCATATTTATATATTTATCGCGAAAAATCTTTCAGCAAGAACAACCATTTCGACAGCATTTGTAAAGGAAACCTTACATCTTACGCCACGTATATGTTTTTTCCTGATGATCGAAGGATTTTCTATTGAAGAAGTTTGAGACTGAAAATTTGTTTGAAATTTTTTTACAACTTCGGGCTTAGATGACAGAAACATGTGAAAGCCATTATGATATGTCAAATCGACCCAACAGCCGATTTTGTGGTCTACATAATCCACTAGACACCTATTCTCTAGTATTGTTTAAATTTAGGTGCTTCTAACATTGAACTTTAAGTTCTCAGTAGGCACGTCATTTGCTGCTATGATTTCGATCATCATTCAAAGGCACGTCGAATGTTTCTATAATCTTTCCTACTTTTAGATAAATTATTTCACAAAACATATGACTGTCTTTTTGTTTTTTTTTATTTCATGTCTTGTTCAGGAAGCATGAATCACAATATATTTAAATATCGATCGGTATTCAACAGTATTACTATTTAGAGAATATAGATAAGAGAAAGCACATGAGGTGTCGGACGAAGATTGAATGTTCAATGTTCAACTTAGAATTTTAAAAAGTACTAAAATATATTTGTCTGATAGATTTTTCTTAATTATCCTGATTACGTCCATAATTATTATTATTATTTTTTTTTTTTTTTTTTTTTTTTTTTTTTTTTTTTTTTTTTTTTTGAGGAAACTGCCCCTCACTCTGGTCAGATTGATACCTCATTTGTCCATTTGTCGTTTGGATACGAAAATTCACTCCAATCACTGCTGGTCAGTTTGGTACACCCAATCTGTTCATAAACCAATCTTCGTTTGTGTACGAAAATCCGTTGCATAATTCATAGGTAGTCTTTTTTTTCTTTCCTCTCAAACATTTGACCAAGAACAGCTATTGGCTGATAATGATTAGTAACAACCGATATTAGTAACAATAATAAAGATTTTCAAAACAACTGATGATGGTACAACATTATTTTCGACAGTCTTAAAGTTATTAGGTTTCGTCGTTGTAGTGAGACAAGGCTACAGGTTTTAGATGACTGTCGCTTACCGTATGTGATTACATTACCAAGAACTTAATACGAAGGTTTCATTCGTTCAGCTCCTACTAAAGCAAAGCTTATTAATTCACTCAAAGCTGCATAAAGTAGTGCTGGCGAAATAATGTGGCGAAAGTTTTCAGCGCTGATCATAAACAGTGTCCTGCACTGTTAACGCTACTAACGGTAGTCATAATAATATAAGAACACTTTTTTCTTACTCACGTTCAGATTCTTGACTGCCTGCACGTCCTCCGCGTATTTGTGGTAAGAATCGCAGGCAACGTCCCCGTTCTCGCCCTTGGCATATTCCGGATGTTCGTGCAACATACGGTCCCATATGTTCTCGCCCTTGCCTGTAAATGGCGAAACGACAGATTAGTGGAGTCCTTTGTGCATGTGCTTTTCAAGAAGTTCTCTCTCTGTTGGAGCATCATAATAATTGGTTCGTCCCTTTACAAGGCAAAAAGAAAGAAATTTGAGATACCAGAAACATAAACACAATGCAGATACCAAAACAAATTTCGTAAACCCAGATAAATTTGTGGAATGAATGTGTTTCAATGGTCTTGGCCATTCGGCTTTTATTATAATTCTCGTTTTCCGCCCCTCAAGACGGAACATGCTCTTTGAGTTCTTATAGAATCATGGTTTCTTCACGTACTGGTTTATGGGAAGAGAAAGCACAATTTTGCAGTATTTGCTACGGGACTTTAATTTCCAGCATTTGCCTTACAACCAAGGATGACCTCCAGATAACCTGGACAAAAACAGATGACTCTTCCAGAATTATTTTTAGTCTGCAGCGGAGTGTGCATTGAAACCTCCTGGTAGACCAAAACCGTGTGCCCGATCGTGATTCAAACGTGGAGCCTTCGTGTCTTTTGCGATCAAGTACTCGTTTTTATCTGCCAGGAAGTTTCAAGTCAGTGCATACTCCGGTGCAGAGTGAAAAATCATTCTCGAAACAATCTCTCAAGCTGTAGTTAAGCCATATCTTCACCATATCCATTCTTACAGGATCACAAATTACACAAAATATGCAGCAGAACTTCTGTGAAGTTCGGAAAATAAGCGATGAGCTACTGCCGGAAGTGAAGCTTGAAGCGGCTCGTGAGACGTCCTTGTCAGTCCAGCCTGTTGAGAAAATGTCCCAGGTCCGAACAGTGGTCCGACACATAGTTTTAATCTTAAAAGAAGTTTTAAGTCAGTGCCCATTCCCCTACACAGTGAAATCTCGTTGTGGAAACAATTTCCTAACCTATGACAGAGAAGTCTGCATAAGATCCTTTGGTCTTGGAGTGCGAGTTCCCCAGATATACAGAATCTCTGTGAAGTTTGGACGGCAGGAAATGAGTTACCACCAGAAATAAGGCTGTGACGGCGGGCCGTGAGTGGTGCTTGGATAGCCCAGTCATTTGCGCAACTATCCGCGGAACGGAAAGGTCCCATCTTCGAGTCCCAGTCTGGCACCCAGGTGGAAACTATTTATAACATACTTATGGAAGAATACGTCACAGAAAACTGCAGGAAAGAATACTGCATATGTTAAAGTATTTAATTATCTGTATATGAGTGAAGCTGATGCTCTTCTCTACACCTACATTATATGTACAACAAAGGTATGAAAAATGTATCAGCAATGTTCATCGCTCGTTTCCCGTACTTCACATTTCCTTGATCCGTTTCTCTTATGACTCAAAAACTAAATAACGTAAAGCTTTGAAATTTTTGGAGTATGTCCACAGAATCAAGCATAATCAGGTTATTCTGTCGAACAGCTTTGCAGTTAAAATATGTTACAATATGTAAACAGTCTAAAAATCTAAATTCATAATTTGAAATACGTATTTTGCCAATAAAGTAAACACTTCATTAAATAGTTTAAAACTACACCAGATATAAGGGAACCGCTGCAATACTCCCGTTGAACAGCCGCCATTTTGTAACAATTTAAAAAAGATTAAAAGTAATTTTTCCTGGTAGATTATATTTTTATCTGATATGAGAAGACCAATTGTTTGAGAGTGTCAATTTTTAGTCTTGTACGTTTTATATGGTAGGAAAAAGATTCTTTGAATGTTGTCAGATTATTGCTGCCGTAAGCAGTTTTTGCACCCTTAATAAAGATGTTGTTTTAAAGGGATGTATATTATGCTGTGAACCTACCATTTCAAGGCTAATTCTTTTAATTCTGGTCCAACCAATTAGCTATTGTCATAGTTTAAATTTTTGTAAATAAGCCACTTGTGTAAGTTTCTTTGTTTTGCTTTTCTTTAATGATTGTGAGCTGTAGTTATGATAAATTATGATAACAAAGTTGTAAGGCTAGCTGAATGTTCCTCTCTTTAATGAGTTTCGTTTTTAATCCTCACAGTAAAAACATCGTCTTTTGGTATATTGCTGCGCAGAACTCTCAAAGTGGAACCACCACTCTCACCTACTGTTACAGTCATTTAGGGACAATACCAGAAAGCGGTATGAAATGAGCCAGTCACATGAAATCAGCATTAGGAAAATGGAAGATCCGTAGCAACGGTCGTGGGAAAATGCAATGCATTCATATAGCGAACCACACACAAAACGCTAATTTGGCCTTGTTTTTATTGAGTAGCAGACATCGTGGTCATTCAGATATGTGCTCCTAGGACCGTAACAGGTGTAACATAATGTTCAGAGAACTCAAATTGGGATCCTTGGAAGAAATACAACGTAGCCCTCCCGAAATCCTTCTGGGTAAATGTAGAGAATCTCTATTCCATGTAAACTGGGCGACCACTGTGCCCCTGCCATGGCGTATCTCTAGCAGGGATCTTAGGAATAAGATTAGGGCACGTACAGAGGCACAGGGACAATAATTGTTCCTTCCCTCAATACACAAACTGACCTGGGACGCGTATAGGTAACACTGGTAAAAGATACTCTCCGCTGTTTACTGTACCTTTTGGATAAAACCTGAAATGAGCGGTAGTGGCTCCACAACCCATTATATTGAGGCAGGGAACCAATGGTCGGCAATGCGTCATTATTGTGTTATGGTCGTCGTTCTTATGCGAGGTATACCCCGCATACCTCGCATAAGAACGACGTGACTCACAGTAATTGTTCAAAGTGATGACCGCCATTCTCAGTGCATTCAGCCATGCATGGCAACAGCGCAAGAAGTTCTGCCGCACTCTCTCAAAGATTCTTGGTGTCTGTTGCACTAGGAGACAGGCACCATGGACTCTAGCAAGCAGGTCTTTATATGTTTCTCGGGGACTTCATACGGCAGCGTCTTGACGTAGCCCCACAGGAGAAAGTACAGATGTGTGAGATCCTGCTATCGCACTGGTCATTGGACAGGACCTCCCCTTCCAGACCAACGATGAGGGTACGTGTTGTTCAGGTGTATAGTGGTTTAGAGACACATCCTTTCGCTGACAACAAGTGATACAATCTCCAAGAATTATGGCAGCACATTCCTCACAAACACCAGAGACTGGCGGTCGTCTCTTTGAACGATTACTATGAGCTATGTTGTTGTTAGGTGGTGCACGTAGTGTCTTTTCTTAACAACATTGCTTTTCAAAATATATATAAATGACCTAGTAGAGAGTGTCGGAAGTTCCATGCGGCTTTTCGCGGATGATGCTGTAGTATACAGAGAAGCTGTAGCATTAGAAAATTGCAGCGAAATGCAGGAAGATCTGCAGCGGATAGGCACTTGGTGCAGGGAGTGGCAATTGACCCTTAATATAGATAAATGTAATGTATTGCGAATACATAGAAAGAAGGATCCTTTACTGTATGATTATATGATAGCGGAACAAACACTGGTAGCGGTTACTTCAGTAAAATATCTGGGAGTGTGCGTGCGGAACGATTTGAAGTGGAATGATCATATAAAATTAATTGTTGGTAAGGCGGGTACCAGGTTGAGATTCATTGGGAGAGTCCTTAGAAAATGCAGTCCATCAACAAAGGAGGTGGCTTACAAAACATTCGTTCGACCTATACTTGAGTATTGCTCATCAGTGTGGGATCCGTACCAGGTCGGGTTGATGGAGGAGATAGAGAAGATCCAAATAAGAGCAGCTCGTTTCGTCACAGGGTTATTTGGTAAGCGTGATAGCGTTACGGAGATGTTTAGCAAAATAAAGTGACTGACACTGCAAGAGGTGCGCTCTGCACCGCGCTGTAGCTTGCTGTCCAGGTTTCGAGAGGGTGCGTTTCTGGATGAGGTATGGAATATATTGCTTCCCCCTACTTATACCTCCCGAGGAGATCACGAATGTAAAATTAGAGAGTCGAGCGCTCACGGAGGCTTTCCGGCAGTCGTTCTTCCTGCGAACCATACGCGACTGAAACAGGAAAGGGAGGTAATGACAGTGGCACGTAAAGTTCCTTCCGCCACACACCGTTGGGTGGCTTGCGGAGCATATATGTAGATGTAGAAGCTAATAGCACCTGTTACGCCTTGACCCAAAAGCTTTGAGACATACTGTATATGTACATATAGGTGGCTGAAACAGGTATGTTACAAGTACGTGGTGATAAGAAAGGGAAAACTCCCTCGTACGGCGATCTTCAGGAGCTTTTACGGCCGGTACAATGAAATTAAGTGACCTCTCCCTCCATCCCGCTCCCGTTACCACTGGCTGCCCGTAGAACGTCCGCCACTCACCGTCGGCGTCCCATCCGCCCTCGATCTGGTACGAGGCCGTGGCCGCCCCCAGCATGAAGCCGTCAGGGAACTGGTTGACGGCGTCAGCGCGCGGGAGGCGGAGTCGGGGGCGGCGGGAGGCGGCTGCCGCTGCCCCCGGCGCGGCTTCTACCACGGAGGCCAAGCACGCAGCTAGCAGCAACACCACTAGTTTAGACAACATGGCGTCTGCGTTACAACTAAACGCTATCACGTCCTTTATAAGTCCCATACTACGTAGTGAACTGCCAGCTGCTCATGTCGATAATTATCGTTGCCGTATCGTTTAGCAACATTCAAGTGACAGCGTCAAGTGTTTACAAGTTTCGGGTTTTTCAATTTTTTAATGACAGAGTTTGCCATAGCGCTAGTAATTACATAATATATTTAATTTCTTAAGTTTGAGATAGCATCTTTTCTTATCGCAAAATAATGTAAGAATCCTCTCCTATTCACCTCAGTTGTTCGTATGTCGCGAAAGCGGACCGCCCGCTTCAGATCTATAGGATGCATACAATATTAGATAAGTTTGAAATAGTTTTTGGTATTCGTGGGTAAGCTATCTTCAGCCCGCGACATATGGTAGCACTTTCTCGGTGTACAGATCAAATAACATCTTAGACAGGGTATAACCCTGTTCCACTCTCTTCTCAACTATGGCTTGCCTTTCAAGCCATTCGACTGGTGTCCACCTGTGTTGGCCATGTATTGCACTAGTTGACTTCCGGTATCGTATCTCTCCCGACAGACACAGGACATGTGAATCGCATCTTTTTCTTTGCTCCAGCTGCATAACAAGGATGCCAGGAAGCCAATACGATAGAGGGTTTTCTTGCAGCAACCGTTCCCTGTAGCGGGAGTGTTATAACATTCTCGAATCTTCTATAAGACTGATGTTTCCCATTCTCAAAGCTTAGTCCCCAGTACTGGGTTAATGTAGATGTAATGTCTACTTTTATAGGCCGCCCCGGGTGGCCAAGCGCTTCTCGGCGCTACAGTCTGGAACCACGCGACCGCTACGGTCGCAGGTTCGAATCCCGCCTCGGGCATGGATGTGTGTGATGTCCTTAGGTTAGTTAGGTTTAAGTACTAAGTTCTAGGGGACTGATGACCTCAGAAGTTAAGTCCCATAGTGCGCAGAGCCATTTGGACCATCTACTTTTATATTTGCATGACTCTTACCATTCTAGTTATCCCTGATTACTAATTTGAGGACGTTAGAAGACCGAGGTAAATGTGCACTAAGAATATTCCACTTGTCCCAAAGTCATAACTAACACCATGAAGGAAATCTTTGTATGTAATGAGAAATGTTTATTATTTCAGAAAAAAAAACATTTCTAAAGGATAGCTGCAAACCTTTTTGCATGTACTGATGGCATGGCGGTGGTTGCTGAATGTGAACAAGAACTGAGTCGGGAGGGTAGTAAAACTGAATGTACTCTAGATGATGGCTGAACAGTCCACATACACAAAAGCAAATGGAAGCATGTGAGCAGCAAATAGACATTGTAAATGGCCATATGTTGAACGTGAAACTATCGAAGACGAAGACAAATTTTGTCACCTTCGAAGAAGGACGGATAAAGGAATACATGCCAAAAAGAAAAAAAGGGTTGAACAAGGTACAAGAGACATCTATAAAGGAAAGCAGCTGCCGATATCCAAAAGCATAAATCTTGAGACCAGGGAAAAGTTAATGGAACAGGTGTGTTTGGATAGCATTTCTGCATGTGTCTCAGACATCGCCAATTGAGGAACCTGACAGAATTTTAGTGTAGCAAGAGATTGCTGTAAAAGGGCTAAACTAGGCAGACATGTAGTGAACATATTCTACAAGAAACCAGCGAGAAATAACTGGCCAGTAAAAATAATATTCGATGAGCTAGAATGTTTGTAGACGTATTGCGATATGAGCCGTTGCTGAGATCCTCGGCTGTTACAAAGTGGAAGGAAAGAATTTGAGGGGCAGGCTTAGACGTAAGTACTCATTGAAGTAGAATGCAGCGGTTACGTCCAAACGGATAGCTGGTAAGCCACATGAATTCAGAAGTACAACAAAACAACCACAGGACTGACGACTCAAGCGTGCATAATAACTTTTTTTTCTTTTTTGACTCGTCAGTTTTCTGACTCGTATCATGCGGCCGGCGAAGAATTCCTCTCCTGTGACAACCTCTCCATCACAGAGTAACGCTTGAAACCTACGCCCTCAATTATTTGCTGCATATATTACAATCTGTGTCTTACACTACAGTTTTTCCCCCTCCAGCTCCGTCTAGTACCATGGAAGTCCTTCCCTGATGTCTTAACAGATGTCCTATAATCCTGTTACTTCACCTTGTCAGTGTTTTCCACATATTCCGTTCTTCTCCGATTCTGCGCAGAACCTCCTCATTGCTTACCTTATCACTCACCAAATTTTCAACATTCGTATGTAGCATCATATCTCAAATGCTTCCATTTTCTGTAGTTTCGGTTTCCCCACTCTCCATGTTTCACTGCCAATTTCTCAGAACTTTCTTTATAAAATTAAGACCTATGTTTGATACTAGTAGACTTCTCTCGGGCAGGAATGCTCTTCTTGCCAGTGCTAGTCTGCTTGTGATGTCCTCCTTGCTCCTTCCGTCATTGGTTATTTTGCTGCCTAGGTAGCAGAATTCCTTAACTTCACCTACTTCGTGACCATCAATGCCGATGTTAAGTTTCTGGCAGTTCTCATTTCCGCTGCTTCTCATTACTTTCGTCTTTCTTCGAATCAATCTCAATCCATGCTCTGTACTCATTAAACTGTTCATTCCATTCACCAGATCATGTAGTTCTTCTTCACTTTGACTCAGGATAGCAATGTCATCAGCGAATCGTATCAGTGATATCCTCTCCCCCTGAATTTTGATTCTACACCTGAACCTATCTTTGAATTCTATCACTGCTTCTTCGATGTACAGATTGAACAGTAGGGGCGAAAGAATAGATCCGTATCTTACACCGTTTTTAATTAGAGCACTTCGTTCTTGGTCCTCCACTCTTATTATTCCCTCTTGGCTCCTGTGCATATTATATATCACCCATCTCTCCCTATAGCTTACATCTATTTTTTCTGAATTTCGAATATCTTGCGCCATTTTACATTTTCGAACGGCTTTTCCAGATCGACAAATCCTTTGAGAGTGTCTTGATTTTTCTTTAGTCTTCCTTCCATTATCAACCGCAACGTTAGAATTGATTCTCTCGTGCCATTACCTTTCCTAAACCCGAAATCATTGTTTTCTAAAACATCCTCAGTTCTTCCGTATGCTATTCTTGTCAGCAAATTGGACGCATGAGCTGTTAAGCTGATTGTGCGGTAATTCTCGTTCTTCTCATCTTTTGCACTCTTAGGAGTTGATGATATTTTTTGGAAAGTAAGATGGTATGTCGCCAGACTCATCCATTGTACACACCAAATTGAATAGTCGGTTTGTTGTCACTTTCTCCAATGAAATTAGAAATTCTGATGGAATGTTATGTATCCCTTTTGCCTTATTTGATCTCCAAAGCTGTCTTAAATTCTGATTCTAATACTGGATCCCCCATCTCTTCCAAATCGACTCCGGTTTCATCACATCAGAAACAACTTTCCCTTCACAGAGGTCGCTCTCTCCTCTGCATTTAACTGTGGAATTCCCGATGCAATCTTCATGTCACCGAAGGTCGTTTTTACGAGTACTTATATGCTGAGTCAGTCCATCCGACAATCGCTTCCTTTTCGACTTCTTCTCATTTTTCATGCAGCAATTTCGTCTTAACTTCCCTGCACTTCTTATTTATTTCGTTCCTCAGCGATTAGTATTTATGTCTTCCTGAATTGCAATGAACATTTTTGTACTTTCTTCTTTCATCGATCAACTGAAGTACTTCTTCTGTTACCCATGGTTTCTTCTCAGTTACCTTCTTTGTACCGATTTTTTCTTTCCAATTTCCGTGATTGTCCGTATCTGAGATGTCCATTCCTCTGCAACTCTACTGCCTAATGAGCTATTACTTGTTGCTGTATCTATAGCGTTAGAGAAATTCAAGCATATATCATCATTCCTTAGTACTTCCGTATACCACTTCTTTGCACATTGATTCGTCCTGGCTAATCTCTTAAACTTCAGCATACTCTTTGTCGCTAGTACATTGTGATCTGGTTCTGCATCTGCTCCTAGGTAAGCCTTACATTCCAGTATCTGATTACGGAATCTCTGTCTGACCATGACGTAATCTAACTGAAATCTTCCCGTATCACCCGGTCTTTTCCAAGTATACCTCCTCCTCTTGTGATTCATGAACACTGCTAGGTGAAATCTGTTACAGAACTAAGTTAGTCTTTCTCCTCTCTCATTTCTTGTCCCAAGTCCATATTCACATGTAACCTTTTCTCTTACTACTTCCCCTTCAACTGTATTCCCGTCCCCGATGACTATTAGATTTTAATCTCCCTTTACATACTATATTATTCGTTTAGTATCCTCCTATAATTTATATCCTCCTCCAATTGCGACATCGTTGTCGGCGTTGGTTTGCTGTCAGAACGACACTATCACTGAACTGTTCACACTAACACACTCTCTGCTCTACCCTCCTATTCACAATCAATCCCACTCCCGTTGTATCATTTTCTGCTGCTGTTTATATCATCCTATCCTCGTCTGACCAGAAATCTTTTTCTTCTTTTCACTTCACTTCACTGGCTCCTACTACAACTAGCTTGATCCTTAGCATTTTCCTTCTCAGATTTTCAAGCTGACCTACTACGTTCAAGCTTTTGACATTCCACACCCCGACTCGTAGAATCCTATCCTTTCTTTGGTTATTGAACCTTTTTCTCATTATCACCTCCCCCTTGGCAATCCCCTGGTGGAGATCCGAAAGGAGGACTATTCCGGGATCTTTTTCCAATGGAGAGACACATGACACAAGAGGCCACGTGTCATGTGGATACAAGTTATGTGTCTTTCATGTAGTGGATTCCATTGCCTTCTGGATCCTCATGCCGTTAATAATTGCTGATTCTTCCAACTTTAGGGGCAGTTCCCCACAACAAGGACAAGACACTGGCCTCTGTCCGCTCCTCCGCCCTCTTTGACAAAGGAGTTGGCACGATGAGGGTTGACTTCTTATGCCGGAAGTCTTCGGCCCCCAACGCTGATTATTAATCAAACTTCAAGCGGTGGTGGATTTCGAGCCCGGGACCGATGAAGTTTCCCTTACTAATCAAAGACGCTAACTGACGACCACGGCAGCACTAGTACCAGCTGTAAAATGCTTTTGTCGGAGCACAAAAACGGCGAATAAGTTCTTGTTTACAGGACTCTGATAGAAAAGTGAGGAACCGGCTGGTGCAGTCCTCAATTTTACCAACGTTTACGGTGTATCTTACTGCCTCTGTCTCCTCTGTCACTCTTACGCTGTCTCATTTTGTCTCCCTTTCCACTACATTGTTTCCACCATTTCACGGCATCTCAAAAATTCTGGTAGTCTACCTTATATTTCTACCTTTTTTTTTTTGTGGTCTTCAGTCCGGAAACTGGTTTGATGCAGCTCTCCACGCTTCTCTACCCTGTGCAAGCCTCATTATCTCCGATTAACTACTGCTACTTACATCTTTCTGAAATGCTTACTGTATTCATCTCTTGGTCTCTCTCTGTGATTTTTACCCTCACTCCCTACCTCCAAAACTTCCCTCCAGTACTTAATTGCTGATCCTTTGAAGTCTGAGAATATGTCCTACCAATCGACCTTTCTTTCTAGTCAGGTTGTGCTACAAATTTCTTTGTTCTCCAACTCTATAGTTACATATTCTACCCAACTAATCTTCAGTACTCTTTTGTAGCCCCACGATTCAAAAGCTTATAGTCTCTTCTTGTCTAGACTGTGTATCGTCTATGTTTCACTTCCATACATGGCTACACTTCACACTTCTGTAGCACCACATTTCAAAAGCTTCTGTTCTCTTCTTGTCCAAACTATTTATCGTCCATGTTTCACTTCCACACATGGCTACACTCCATACAAATACTTTCAGAAATGACTTCCTGACACTTAAATCTATACTCGATGTTAATCAATTTTTCTTCTTCAGAAACGCTTTTCTTGCCATTTCCAGTCTACATTTTATATCCTCTTTAACCCGGCAATTTTCAGTTATTTAGCTGCCAAAATAACAAAACGTACCTACCACTTTAAGTGTCTCGTTTCCTAATTTAATTCCCTCAGCAGTACATGATTTAATACGACTACATTCCATTATCCTCATTTTGATTTTGCTAATGTTCATGTTATATCCTCCTTTCAAGACACTGTCCATTCGTTCAGCTACCGTTCCAAGCACTTTGCTGTCCCTGACAGAATTACAATGTCACTGGCAAACCTCACAGATTTTTATTACTTCTTCCGGACTTTAATCTCTCCTCCAAATTTTTCTTTTGTTTGCTTTATTGCTTGCACAATGTACAGACTGAATAACTTTGGGGATAGGCTACAACCCTGTCTCACTCCCTTTTCAACCACTGCAACCCTCTCATGCCATTCAACCCTTATGGCAGTCATCTGGTTTCTACACTAGCTGTAAGAAGCCTTTCGGTCCCTGTACTGTAACCCTGCTACCTTCAGAATTTCAAAGAGAGTATTCCAGTCAACATTATCAAAGGCCTTCTCTAAGTCTACAAGTACTATAGACGAAGATCTGTCTTTCCTTGACCTTATCTTCTCAGAGGAGTTGTAGGGTAGGTATTGCTTTGTCTAAGTCTACAAATGGTTCCCAAGGCTATCAGTAGGTCTAACGGAAAGTTGTCTACTCCTGGGGCCTTGTTTCGACTTAAGGCTTTCAGTGTTCTACTTAGTGTTTCTCGCAGTATCATAGCTCCCATATCATCTTCATGTATAATACTGTCCTCAAGTACGTCTCCCTCGTATAGACCTTCCGTATACTCTTTCCACGATCCGGTCTTCCCTTCTTTGCTTAAGAGTGGTTTTCCATCTGAGCTCTTGATATTCATGCTGCTGCTTTCTTTTCTCCGAAGGCCTCTTTGATCGTCCTGTAGACAGTATTTATCCTTGACCTAGAGATAAATGCATCTAAATCCTTACATTTGTCGTCTATCCGTTCTTGCTTAGACATTTTGCGCTCCCTGTCAGTCTCATTCCATAGACGTTTGTTTTCTCTTTCCACCGCTTCATATGCTGCATTTTTAAATATTCTCCTTTCATAAGTTAAACTCAATATCTTACGTGCTACCCAACGATTTCTGCTAGACCTAGTCTTTTTACCTATTTGATCCTCTGCTGTCTTGACTATTTCATCTCTCAAAGCTTCCCATTCTTCTTCTACGGTATTCCCTTCCACTGTTGGTTACGAAATGTATATAAAAACTGAAGAAATTGCAAAAATGTAGCAAATAGAGGAGATGGAACCTGGATAAACTGAAAGAAACAGAGATTTTTGAGAGTTTCAGAAGGAGTATTGGGGAACTATAGACAAATTTTTCTGTAATACGCCTGAAACACTCAAAAACCTCTGTTTCTTTCAGTTTATCCAGGTCCCATTTTCTTAATTTCCTACATATTTGAAATTTATTCGGTTTTTATGTACAGTTCGTAACCAATAAATTGTGGTCAGAGTCCACATCTGCCCCTGGAAAAGTCTTACAACTTTAAATCTGATTCCGAAACCTCTATCTTACCATTATTTAATCAGTTTGAAGCCTGTTAAACCAAGTTTTGACGATGATTAAATTATACTCTGCCCAAAATTCTACCAGGCAGCTTCGTCTTTGATTCCCTCCCCCCCCCCCCCCCCCACACCCCGAGGCCATATTCACTTATTATTTTTCTTTCTCTTCCTTTCCCTACAATCGAATTCGTGACCCCATGACCATTAAATTCTCGTCTCCCTTAAATTTCTGAATAATTTGTTTTATCTCATCATAAATTTCTTGAGTCTCATCATCGTCTGCACAGGTAGTTGTCATATGAACTTGTATACTGTGGTGGGTGTGGGCTTCATGCCTATCTTGCTTACAATAATGAATTCACTAAGCTTTTTGTAGTAGCTCCATAGTGCTCCTATTTTCTTACTTATTATTAAACCTACTCCTGTATTACCCCTATCTGATTTTGTATTTATTGCCCAATATTCACCTGACTAGAAGTCCTGTTCCTCCTGCCACCTAACTTCGCTAGTTACCGCTATATATAACTTTAACCGATCCGTTTCCCTTTCTAAATTTTCTAATCTGCCTGACCGATTAAGAATCTGACATTCCACTGTGCGATACGTAGAACGCCAGTTTTGTTTCTCCTGACAACGACATCCTCCAGAGTAGTCCCGCCCATAGACCCGAATGGAGGACTGTTGTGCCTCCGGGATATTTTACCTAAGAGGACGATATCATCATTTAACCATGCATTAGAGGTGCATCCTCTCTGGAAAAGGTATGGCTATAGTTTCCCCTTCTTTCAGCTGTTCACAGTACCGACACAGTAAAGCTGTTTTGGTTGACGTTACAAGGCCAGATCAGTCAGTCATCAAGACTGTTGCCCCTGCGAATATTGAAAAGGCTGCTGCTCCTGAAGCAAACAAGCCTCCCCACCGACGGCAAGTTCCTCTTTACCTACATGTTTAAAATTTCTGTCGAAAATACGCCCTTCCGTGTACCATTCTGTTAAAGTTCTCCAGGTTGGAGGGTCTACACCCCCTACCCTACGTATGGTCGTCACTCATCTATATTTTTGGTTTCGATTCTCTCTTTTGTTTCCATTGCCTCTGTCTCTCACTGACCATCAATACCTCCTGTCTCTTTGGATCGTAGTGCTACTGTCTTCGTCCACCTCTCTTTCTCCTTCACTGCCACTATTTCTCACACACAATCACTGTCTCCTCTCTCTTTCTCTCCAAGTGCCACTATCTCCTGTCTATTCTACTGCCACTGGCACTCTGATACTCTCTTCTAGCCCAAAAAGAGCAAATATGTTTTCATGCCGACGTATTTTGTAAGGAAGGTGGAATGAGGATTGAAGCAACTGGTTCCCACATTCTTTTAAACCATAACATATTTTGTGATTTAAAACTTTCCCGGCGTACTTATTGTTCCACATAATTTCGGGAAACTGCCGGATGTCTGTAACATCCTGCCACAGTATTTCGGCACAGAGTCTTCTGGCCATCTTCAGGTGATACTGGCAAAAATGCACTGATCTCTGGTATCTGAGGCCCCGCCGCCACATGGATGTGCTACTTGAGCGCGTTCGATTCTGCTGTGCCGCGCGCCCTCCGTGGTGAAAACTCGCCGCATCGATAGCAATTCGACTGTCTCCCCGCGATGCGATCACAGAGCTACGCCACCTACGGAGGACACGAAGTTTTTCAACGACTGGATTCCATGCCGAGTTCAATTGAAAACCGCCGTCTCGATTAACAGAAGATTCACTGTCAGTCGCATCTCTAGGATTCATTAGCAATAGAACTTCAAAAGTTAGACGTTAGACAGTTTTTGTCTCACTGTAATTCATTACGTGGCCAGTGGAAATACAATCCTCGGCGATGGCAGACTAACTAGGCTGAAGGAGGCGTGTGCCGCTGTTGTTCAATAGTGCGATCTTACACAGTACGCGTCGTTTGCTCTATATACTCGTAAGATTTGCCTCATTCGCACGGAAGCCTGTAAACGCCTGCCTGTAGCAGCTACAGATCGTATTTAGTCGATCCCAACACTAACGATTTTTTTTCCTAGGAGTAAAAATTTTGTCGCTGTTGGGGGGGTTCAAATGGCTCTGAGCACAAAATGGTTCAAATGGCTCTGAGCACTATGGGACTTAACATCTATGGTCATCAGTCCCCTAGAACTTAAAACTACTTAAACCTAACTAACCTAAGGACATCACACACATCCATGCCCGAGGCAGGATTCGAACCTGCGGCCGTAGCATTCGCGCAGCTCCGGACTGAGCGCCTAGAACCGCTAGACCACCACGGCCGGCGCTCTGAGCACAATAGGACTCAACATCTGACGTCATTAGTCCCCTAGAACTTAGAACTATTTAAACCTAACTAACCTAAGGACATCACACACACATCCATGCCCGAGGCAGGATTCGAACCTGCGACCGTAGCAGTTACGGGGTTCCGGACTGAAGTGCCTAGAACCGAACGGCCACCACCGCCGGCCGAGGGGATCTGTCAATAACGACATAGATCTCTGAAAGGCAGGTGTTCACAGTATCCCGTGCGAATGTGGCGATTCTTTGATATTTATTTATTTCATTAACAGTACGAGTAACCCACCACCTTCAAATGTAAGGTGGATCGGAGGCTTCTAAATCTTAGAGCAAAGACTTCTCATTATTACGGTCTTATTGATATACAGTTGTTAATGCTTTTTATAAAATAATATAAAGAACATAATATTTAAAGATTTCTCTAAGCTTACAGCGAATTGAATCCTTAACAATTGTAAAAATGGTTGTATATAATTTGTTTCTGCCTAGTTGATGAGAATATAATTTATATAATGCAAATGTCAAAGAAAAATAAAAAAAATGAATTTCTAATACAATGAGTTTGGTGAAAATAATTTGCTATATGTAGAGGGAAGTGATATAGTGTATTTGGATGTGTAATATAGTCTCAGTAGCATGTTGGTTGATGAAGGCCTATTTCTACCTATTTCAGGTGAGAAGGTCTACGTAGAACCTCGAACCATCCTCATCTGAAATGGTTTGTGCGCCGCCACTTCGACGACTTAAGCGTTAATAGTGATGACAAGCTGATGAGGACAACATATACAACCAGTTCCGAGAGAAGAAAATTCCCGACCAGGCGGGGGATCGAACTCGCAGCTCGGATATCGAGAGGCAGCAACGCTGACCACAAGCCCGTGAGCTACTTACCTTCTCTCCAAAAGGCATCAGTACAAGGGGTGAGATGTTGTTAAAGGGGAGAGTGGGATGTGATGGACTTCAGTCACGTGTCACGTCCACAGTGTCATTGTGCAGAATTGAGAGGAAATTTGGTAACGATGTTACGGCATTAACGCACCATACCTCTGTCCTTTTTTCTTTTGTCGACCCCATGCTATTTGAAGCTTCGCCGACCCGAAATTGACGTCCCAGCGGAAGGCTGAAGGTACCTTTGAGCCAAATTATACACTTCCGCGTCACAATGGGGCTAAAATTATAGGATTACCATTTAATTCTCTTGTTCCGCGCGTACCAATTCCGCTTCTACCAGTAAATGTTTCCCAACTAAAAAATTGGAAATACCACAGACGGAAATTTTAATTCTGTTTGCAATTGATGTCTGTAATCTGGAAGATTCTCATACACCCCATTAAATGGCTGATGCTTCGTTGATGGAGAGGGTAAAATTTTTAAATAAGACGAAAGTGGAAGAAGAGAACGGAAACTGTGGATTTTAACAACGAAAGTACAGATAATTAGTTTAAAGAGGAAAGCATACGTAGGCACCAGGCGGCCAAATTCCCTAGGTGGGGGATCCTGGCCAGAAACGCCATATGTACTTCTTATCTCAATGGAGGTCGAAACAGTGATACCCTGCGTTTAAATCAGACGGTTCCCTGACTGGTACTTGAGGAGAAATTTTCAGGCACACCATTGCTCAGTATCGACACGAAAAGGACTCAAGAGGTGGTATAAGGAGCAATAATCAAACCACAGCTCCCATTGGGGCGTTCGCAGTCGAAAACGCTAATACGTAGTGCGACGTGCAAGAGTAACGCCGTTGTTGTCAGCCACTGATACGGCTGACTATCTTCCCCCCCCCCCCCCGCCCCCCTACACCATCTAACCATTCTCTAAGACCATTGTGGCGCTGCAACAACACTGCACCTTATCTTATCCCTCTGGAATGTAGCACGACTGCAATTTCTGCTCTGATGTACAGATCGGAACTACTAGAGACCGTTCAAAACCAATGGACGAATTTTGAACTAGATCCGAAGCAGCCCCCACAGTTCCGTAACACCCTCAGTTCCATCTGCACACCTTTATTAATTATTTTAAAAAAATATGCACCTCCATAGAGACAATCCTTGACCGACTGCACGCAGGCGACATTGCCGACACTCTACGGCTGAGTGGTACAGTATTACGCTGTTTCTATAGCGCCTGTTTGTGTGCGCGCAGATTCCGGGATGTATCTAAGGCTTGCCTGCACGCAGGCGCCTAGCCTTCGATGAATGGCTGTACAGTGTCAAAGGTAGTTAAAAATTTCGTTCTCTTGCACACTGCACTGCGAAGTATGGTTTCCCAACAGGAAATGAGTGTAAATGAGAAACCCCAAGGAAGGGGGCGTTTACACTGAGGACGTTTCTGCCACCTCCTACTGCAGTGTGGCTTCGGTGGACAAGGTGACTTTGACCTCCATCGAGGATGGGTCAACAGCATGGGTGAGGTGTGGATGAGAGATGAGGGGTGACGACTCTTCCATCGTGTGACACGTCCATGGTGATATTGGGCAGAATTCGTTGCAAAACGTGGTGCCAGTGTGACATCACTAACCCACCGTAAACCTCACATGATTTTCTGAGCTATGGCCCTTTTTTTGCATGTGTCGATAGATCGCTGGCACAAGCCTCACCGAACCTGAGGGTGATGTAACAGGTCTCCACGATTTTGCGCCATTACAGAGTATATTTAGCGGAATTTGAAAATTCTGCTTCTTTCTGGGTGAAAATTACTGGATTTCCAAAAAGTTAGCCTTTGATTTTTTTGTGCTGTGAATCACACGGTGAGACTGAATTTCTGTATAAGTAAGACAATGTATGAAACGATGTTTTGACAGTTGACTACTGATCAGAGAAGTTAAGTTCTGATGTTCGACATAAGAACATAAAAGTGCCAGAGTTACATGTCAAACGAACGCATGAAGGTATAGATATTCGCTTTATAACTTCAAACGCCTCTTTCCCGGGACAAGGTCACTACAACAAATGTATGTTTCACTTTTT
The DNA here is from genome assembly GCF_021461385.2 of Schistocerca piceifrons. Taxonomy (NCBI): domain Eukaryota; kingdom Metazoa; phylum Arthropoda; class Insecta; order Orthoptera; family Acrididae; genus Schistocerca; species Schistocerca piceifrons. The sequence goes on from NC_060144.1 coordinate 250,662,009, forward strand.
ATACTGGACTAGAATGAGGAGAAGTCCCTGCACCTACTAGAGGCTGGAGTGCAGCGGTCTACCTTCTAGACCACCACGACCAAATAGTTTTCATCTAATAATTATACATCCACATGAAGTGTGTCCTGTATTTACAGTATAATAACAGTTTAATCTGAATTGAATGTCTGTGGTTAACGTATGTCACATATGTATTTTGATAGTAACAGTCTCTGTTGCAAATTGCCACACTTGATAAGTAGTTTTCATTACTTTTAATCTTCTTCAACTTCAGATCTAAAATTAAATGAAGTAGAACGTTAATAATTAATAGGGATTGAGAATATTTAAAATTTTATGTTCTAGAACTATACCTGAATAAGAAGATTACATAGACAGAAAATAATGAAACTTGAAATATTTTGAAAATTACCTGATTAATCACGAGTTGTGAGGTGTCAAAATTCTTTAACAGAACATAGGCATAAGCTTCAATACAAAAGAAACAGCTCTATAGTATCCAGAATAAGATTTTCACTCTGCAGTTGAGTGTGCTCTGATATCAAACTTCCTGGCAGGTTAAAACTGTGTGCCGGTCCGAGACTCGATCTCGGGACCTTTGCTTTTCACGGGCAAGTGCTCTAGCAACCTGAGCAACCCTAGCACGACTCATGCCCCGTCCTCACAGCTGTACTTCTGCCAGTACCTCGTCTCCTACCTTCCAAATTTTGCAGAAGCTCTCCTGCGAGGAGTCTCGGTCCGGCGCACAGTTTTAATCTGCCAGGAAGTTTCAGCTCTATAGTATACTTTTGAGTCATCAGTCTACTGCCTGGTTTCCTGTGGGCTACCACGAATTCCTCTCCTGTGCCAAACTTTTCGTATGGGAGTAGCAATCGCAATAGAAGTCCTCAATTATTCGGTGGATGTTTTTCATTTTCTGTCTTCCTCTCTACGTGATATGCCTTTCCTCGCCGATTCCACGGAGAACCTCCTTATTTCTTATCAGACCACCTAATTTTCAAGATTTTGTGTAAAGAATATTTTTGCTTTTTCGTTTTTTTTTTGTTTGATGTAGCATTTGGATAAAAATGCTGTTCAGTAGGGCCTACGTTCTTTATTCTCAGTACATATACGTAATTACCATTTTATTCATTTTTGCTACAAATTGTGGTAGTTATTTTTAACAAAATTATTTTATTCCTTTTGTATCTTTTATACATCCTGTTTTATTAAAACAACTAAATATGTTTCGTATCGATGCAGTATTGTACTAGTTGCGTATTTCTCACAGCTGAGCGTTTATCACGCTATTAGCGCCCAGTAAGTAGCGTACTCTACGCCGTGTTTACTGGTACCCTCACGTTCGCACCAGTGTCTTTCAAAAAACTGTACCTCTGTAACAAGTTTTACTGTTTCCATGAAGGCCCTTTTTTCCATAGTGCCACTGTTTGACTTGCTTTCCTTAGCTCGTCATGTGTGTTTACAATTTTAACGTCATGTAATTTATGTAAGTATCAGTTTTATTCCATGTACTCCTTTTCAGTGTTCTCAAGTAATAAGTATTTTAGAAGTTTATTTTGTAATACAAATCACAAATACAATGACAAGGAACTTCGTGCTTGTAGAACAGGCTTTAAAGTTTATGTCCTTACTGAATTCACAATACTGAATAGCTGTACAGTTCCGGCATTAATTGGAGACACTCCGCTGTGGCATATATCAAACAATCTATTTTACTTAACTTGAGCCAATACGAGGCAGCTGGTAGAGGTGCCTGATTTGGGCCAACCTAGATGTCGTGCTACGACGGAAGTGTCCGGCCAGAACTACCCTGCCACACACAAGCGAGGTGAGCAGTAATATGCCCAGCACAATGTCTAGGATGTAGGCAATGTTAACTTATTCCGGAATTGACTAAACATACAAGTTATAAGTTTAACACTCCTTAAAATGGCTTGAAAATTAACAAGGTGAAATATCAGCGCCTGCAAATCCAATCACTAGGGGTATACCCGTCTAAAAAAGGTGCCATGCCTTCGACACAGATTACGTTTCAATTTCAATTCATTAATTCAATTTGCAAGAGAGAATTTTCATACACGTGACCGGATTGTGGCCTGGAACAACAAATTAATATCAGTTATACTGATCGATGACCACCCACACAATCAACCGGAGGTGCGTTAATACGTCAGGTCTAATTCCACATTAACACAGGTGTAGTCTTACGATAGCAAATACCGATAAAAAAACGACACTTAACTCCTCTTAGGTGTGAAGGAGCCATGACTTAAAGAATTCCAAGCAAGGGTAATATTGCCTCCAATCGATTCAGGTGATCCCTATGTGTTGTAAAATTTAAGCTTGCAGAAGTGGCCTGGAACTTTCTGACCAGGATGCGCACGTCGTCTGCTGCTCTTTATGCAAATCGCCGCTGTCAATCCTTAATCCAGCCATCAAAGCTTGCTTTCGATCGATTTAACCACTCGCAGGATCCCGAGGCTCGTACCGGAGAGCGGGAGACCCGCAGAATCAGGAACTTGACAGCCACGAGCCCTCCAGCCAATTGTTAGTGCTACCACTCGCCAAAAACCTACAACACACTTCTCAACCAAAGACTCTAGCCTCCGACATTTGACTAGGATCAATATCAGCTGCCCAAATAGTTAGTGGCGTCAGTGGAGTGGCATGCGTGCCAAAATGAACGCTGCCACGGTTCAATATGTTCAAAAACATTATAGGTGACTTCCTTCTGAAGAGTATACGCTTACTACTATTGAATCCTGGTCAAGGTTTTTACATCAAACTTATGCGACCTGTTAACTGAATACTCTATATTTTGAAAATTTATTTCCTTTTCTGCTGTCATGTTTACAATCGTGATTCTTCAGTAGCACCAAATCTCATATGCTTCGATTCTCTTCTGTTCTGGTTTCCCACAGTCCACGTCGCACTACAATACTGCGCTGTAGCCGGACTGTGCAGCATCATGGTCTTCCAGGATGGGATGGAACTAGCACGGATTTTGGCTACCCACATGAATGAAGGTATTTGTGGACTATGGGTCTTTTCAAAGACGACGCTCACAAGGGGTAGCTCCGTTAGACATGAAGCTTACAAGTGTTAGACAAAATTTAACTTGCCATTATAAAAGAAAAAATTCAAAGAAAGATTTCATCGTGTCTGTGTTTGGTTTTGGTATTGGAAAATACAGAGTAATGAAACAGCTATTAAATTTGCTACTAAATAATCCGATTTTTGAGAAGAATAGTCTTAAATGTCCAATGAGATTTATGATGATGTCTACTGAAAACTTTGGAGAATGTTTAGGCAAGTACCTCCATAGGATGAGGTTCTTCATTGCTTGATTTCAGACTAGAGACTTCGATGTGATCCTTCATGAGAGGGGCTTCATTGTAGCTTGGATATCACTCGGTACACAGGTTCCTGGGCAGTGGTGATCAGTGGTTCATACCTCGGAGACACCAGACTGTATCCAAATATGGTTGCAGCTGAAAGGCGTACATCACTATACACATTCATGCCACCGCTAGGAGATGCTGTCGGCAGATTCTCACACACACTTTACATCCAAGGGAACTATTGCCATGTGGTAACTGACATGCTCTTAAGCACTCCCATCGTAGTGCATCTACCAGTTTTACACTTGTCATTGAATAGTTTTGCAACTGCCAATTGTCTTTTGCTCAGGATATAGAACACTTCCCAGTCTGCAGTTTATAGGCTGGTTGAAGTTTATGGGAAACGGAGCGCCACCACCAATGTTCTACATTTGCATCTACATCTACGTGACTTCTTTGCAATTCACACTTAAGTGTCTGGCTGAGGATTCTTCGAATTACCTTCAGACAATTTCTCTACCTCTCCACTCTTTAACGGCGCGTGGAAAAAGTTAATACTTAAATCATTCTGTACGAACTCTGACTTTTGTTATTTTATTACGATGATCATTGCTCCCTAAATAGAATGGCGATAATAAAATATTTTTACATTCAGAGGATAATGTCGGTGATTGAAATTTCGCGAGAAGATCTCACCGTATTAATAAACGCCTTTGTTATGATAATTATCACCACAACACGCTTGTCATACTCGTGACACTTACTCCCCTACTCTGAGATAATACAAAACGAACTTGCGTTGGTCAATCTCGCTACAAAGACCATGTGATCACTAATCCCTGTATCCGTCGCGATGCTTGCAATTTGGTCTGGGTTATTTGTTGCTGAGAGGATGTTCTCACAATCATTTATGCTTCGAATATGTCGGGAACTAATTGCTCTAAATACTTTGAGTACAGTTTCTAAAGATGTTTTCATCTATCACCGGTTTTGGACATGTACTTTCGCAGACGATTGTCATGATACTCAGGTATTCATTGAGCTGTTCAGAAGCTGCATCGTTTGAGTCGTGGGGTCGGGGATCCATAAAAGGAACCAATCATTAATTTATTCCATTTGTCAAGTATGACCTCAACACACACTACCTCACTGAACTTACATACTTCAGTTTCGCTACAAGATAAACTAATTATAACAGGAAAAAAACATGCTACCACCAACCATATATAACCTTTTCTTTCTCAACACAGTTGGGTCCTTAAGAGCCCCTACAGTCTTAACAGATGGCCCATTATTCCGTCAATTTCTGTTGTTAGAGTTTTCCATATGTTCCTTTCTACGTCGATTCTGTGGTGAACGTCCTCATTCCTTATCTTATCAGTCGACCTACTTTTCAACATTCGTCTATAACATCACATCTCTAACACCTCAGTTCTTTTCTGTTCCGGTTTCTCCACAGTTCATGTTTCGCTACCGTGCACTGCTGTGCTCCCGACGTACATTCTCAGAAATTTCTTCATCAAATTAGGTCCTATGTTTGATACTAGTAGGCTTCTGCTGGCCAGGAATGCCCTTTTTACCAATGATAGACTGCTTTTATGTCCTCCTTCCTCCGTCTGACATAGGGTATTTTGTTGCCTAGGTAGCAGAATTCCTTAACTTCACCTACTTCGTAATCAATTCTGAGGTTACGTTTCACGCCATTCTGTTTCTGGTGTTTCTCATTACTTTTTTCAATATACTTTCATTCCAGTTTCTGTACTCAATAATTTTTCATACTGTTTCATACATTCTATAATTTTTCTTCAGTTTCACTGACGTTAGCAATACCATCAGCGATTCCAGTCATTAATATTCTTTCACCTTGTATTTTAATCCGACTCTTGAACCTTTCTTTTATTTTCGATATAGTTTCTCCCAATTGTAGATTGAAGAGTAGGGGGAAGGACACAGTAGGGGAGAAGACTAAGTCCCTGTCATACGCCCTTTATAAACCGAGCACCTCGTCGTTGTTCTTCCACTCTTATTGTTCCCTCTTGGTTATTGTACATATTGTACATTACCCGTCTTTTCCTATGGCTTACCCCTTTTCTTCTTTGAATTTTGATCATCGTGCACCATTTTACGTTGTCAAATGCATTTTCCAGGTCGACAAATCGCATGAACAAATCTTGATTTTTCTTCAGTCTTCCTTCCATTATCAACAACATGACAACCACTCCTTTCGTGCTTTTACTTAAAACCAAATTGTTTGTCAAGTAATAGATCCTCAGCTTTTCTTTCAAGTCTTCTGTATATCATTCTTGTCAGTAGCTGTGATGCATGAGCTGATATGCTGACTGAGCGATAATTCTTATACTTTCTGCTCTTGAAATCTTGGTAATTGCGTGGATGATGTTTTTCCAAAAGTCGTATGGTATACCTCCAGTCGCATACATTACACACAAAAGTTAATAATCGTTTTGTTGCCATTTATGTCGATGATTTTAGAAATTCCGCTTGTAATTTATCTACCCCTTCCGTCTTGTTAGATCTTACGTCTTTCTGCAGTTGACGCCTGTTTCTTCTTTTATCAAATAAGCAGATAAGACCTCGTCCTCATAGAAGTCTTCAATGCGGTCTTGCCAGCTATTCAACCGGTTCTCTGACTTTAAAAGTGGAATTTCCATTGTACTCTTAATGTTCCACCCTTTCTTTAATTTAAATGAATGTTGTTTTGATTTTTCTGTATGCTGAGGCAGTGTTTCGACAGTCACTTCTTTTTCAATTTGATCACATTTGTCATGTAGCCGTTTAGCTTTAGTTTCCCAAACTTCCTATGTATTTCATTCGTATGTGATTCGTTTTCCTGTATTCCTGAATTTTTCTGAACATTTTTGTACTCTCTTCTTTCATCAATCAACTAAAGTATTTCTTCTGAGCTCTTCATTATCGCAGTATCTATAAGTTCAGAGAACTTCAATTGTATCTCTAGTACTTGACGTACTGATTCTTCCTGATTAGTTTCTTTAACTTCAGGCTACTCTTCATCATCACTAAATTGTAATTTAAGTCTATATCTGTCCTTCGGTGCATCTTAGAGACCATTCTCTGCCTGATTGTGATGTAATCTATTTCTAGTCTTCCTGTATCTCTTGGTCTTTTCCACGTGTATCTCTTCCTCTTGTGATTCTTGAACAGAGTATTCGGTATTACTAGCTGAAATTTATTGCTGAACTGAGTGACTCTTCCTCGATACTCATTCCTAGTATCAATCCCACATTCTTCCGTTATCCTTCTATTCCTTCTCTTACAACCGCATTCCAAACCCCCAGGACTATTAGATTTTCATTTCCCTTACCGTAGTGAATCAGCTTTTCAGTACCTTCATATACTTTCTCTCTCTCTGTTCTCCTTCTGTTTGCGAAGTCGGAATGCATATCTGATCTATTTTTGTTGGTGTCAGCTTGCTGTCGAATCTGATGACAACATTCGTATCACTGAACTGTTCACAGTAATTCACTCCCTGTCGTACCTTCTAATTCGTAACGAATCTTCCTACTTTTATGCAATAGTCTGCGGCAGTTGATATTATACTATATTCGTATGAACAGAAATCCTTGTCTTCTTTCCATTTCACTTCATTGACGCCCATTGTATCTACATTGAGCCTCAGCTGTTCCCTTTTCAGGTTTTCTACCGTCCGTGTAACGTTCAAACTGCTGATATTTCACCTCCTGACTTGTAGAACGTTATCCTCACGTTGGTTATTCACTCTTTTTCTCATTGTCACCTCCTCCATCGCAGTCCCCTGCCGGAGATCCGACTGGGGGACTGGTATAGAATGTATTAAGGAACATGAACGCCACACACGGTTGAAAGAAAGTTTAAATTTGACACCATCGGAACATCACGAGAACTGTCGCCTTGATAGTGGTTCCAATAACGTACGTGTGCTAACTAAGGAAACCAACATTTATGGAAAAAAGTCCGAGAAGCGTTTCACATTTCTAAATACGCATGTAACCTGTAGCCGTCTGGCATCGCAGCTTCCCAACATCAAGGAAATGAATATGCGGCTTCAGCGTGTGAACGATGCAAACGTCGCCCTGGAAGCTACCTCTTTGGATAACGATACTTTGAATAATCATTCCTCTCTCTTGCTCTACACATTTCGCTTCTAGCCAATGATGATCACCTACCAATTGCAACAGGATAAATTTTAACCAATACCTCTTCTCCAGCATAAGTGCGGGAAAACACCTGTTCTACCCAATGACGAAGGCCCACCAACAGCAACCAGAAGAGATTTAGCCAATAACCTCCTTCTGCAGCATTAGCGCGGAAATACTTCACGTACTATTCAATGACGATGGCGCACCAGTAGTGACCAAAAGAATTTTACCCAATAATCCCAACGCACATGCACAGGAAAACTTTCCTTTATAAGAGAAGACGATAATGGTCTCTGCCAGCGTTCAGTCAACAGTGGACGCCACAGGGTATAAGATCCCAGCATAGTGGTCAAAATGTCTATCATTTAGAAGAAATATGACGCGGCCTAACAACCCAGCAGATCTTAATTTCAGAATTAACCATGTTCATTAACGCCAACCACTCACTCACATTTAGTGGAGTAGTTTAGTCGTAAGGCGCCGTTTGGCGTCAATAAGACCTAGTAGTAGCTCAAGCACGTTAGCGATATACCATGAAACTTTCATCTTCCTCCCTGATTACTCCCGCCGGCCGCGGTGGCCGTGCGGTTCTAGGCGCTCCAGTCCGGAGCCGCGCAGCTGCTACTGTCGCAGGTTCGAATCCTGCCTCGGGCATGGGTGTGTGTGATGTCCTTAGGTTAGTTAGGTTTAAGTAGTTCTAAGTTCTAGGGGACTAATGACCACAGCACTTGAGTCCCATAGTGCTCAGAGCCAACCTGATTACTCCAAACAAACCCGCCCAGAAGGGGCTGCTGCATTCGTACACAATAGAACAATTTGTAGTAATTTCAGTCACAGGTTTCCTTCCTTCGAAAATTCTCAACGTTGGGGGATGCTAAACATACACTAATGAGTCCAGACATTATTCCATCTACTACACAACGTGTTTGTTTTCACTTTGGAACGTAATGTAGCAGCCATTCTCGGTGGCATATATTCGGAAAATCTTTGGTAGCTTTCCAGACGTCTGTCTAAGCACGGGCCACGCACTTTCAGTAAATTATGAGTCAATGGTTTGTAGTAGTTGTAGGACCTCCGTCCTAGATGTGTTTCATTGGGTTCAGATAAGCCGAATGTGGACGCAAAGAGTTCACTATCATACCCCTCAAAGCACTCTAGCACGAATATCGCCTCATCATGGCATCGGGAAAAACATCAAGCATAAAGGGACGCCGGCGTTATGAAATGACGTTCACGTAGTGCACTGGCATCGAGGTGCCTTCAGTTACTGCCATGGATCCCATGGAAGCCCTGGTGAATGTTCTCGATATTATAATACTGTCCCCGCCGGCCTGCGGCAATCACATAGTGTATGTTTCAGTCAGCCATTCGCTTGGATGGTGGCGTATGAGGACACGAGCAGCCCTTTGTCAAAGCCCCTTAAGTCTGAAAACTTTCCCATTGGAGACTTGTATCGTCGTCGAAATGATTCCTCATTTGTCTCCGCTATGCTTACATACTGCTTTACCCGATCATATGCCCGCCACCCCCTTTGTCAAAGCCCCTTAAGTCTGCAAACTTTCCCATTGGAGACTTGTATCGTCGTCGAAATGATTCCTCATTTGTCTCCGCTATGCTTACATACTGCTTTACCCGATCATATGCCCGCCACCCCAGCAGATGCGATCCGTTTCGCCATGGATAGTGATCAACATGTTTTGGCTCCTTAGTGGATGTCGTAGACAATCTTTGTGAACGGGTAAGCTGTAATTGCTCTCATCTCTTTATTTTTGGTTAAATCCGAAAAAAACATCGTCACTCGGCACCTACACAGAATCCAGCGATCCCAACGAATGTTGGGAAGAGTATGAGTTCAGTTTGAGACTGTCAGTGTCTTCTTCGATACCAAGGTCAATATTAAACTCCGTGGATGGCGGCGCAGCTTCCGAGATGGGCTGATGCACCGGGCCCAAATAGAATCTGTCCAGCGTATTAATGAGGGTTGTGGATTTTGGGCGGTTTTCCGCATACCACTAGGTGAATACCAGGCTGGTACCAAAAATCCGCATCATTTACACGATTCGCAAACATTTAGAACACTTTCGCACAGTTTCGCATGAATGACTGTGCACGCAGATAGTTGATGAACACCCGTTCTGTCCTGGGAGAAGGAGGGTGGGGATGGATGGTAACAGGGTGGCGACAGGAGTAGCTTTCGGCCACCCGTTAAATTGACGATGCAAAATTCATAATCACCAAGCCGAGCCTGCAGCACTAAGACACAAGAAAAAGAGGAGCGTTAAACTATTTTCTGTCATGGTGGTCTGCTACAAAATGCCAGATAAGAGATACTGCGCGCCTGCATGTAGCTTATAACCAAAGAGATTCAGACAACCACACACATGATTAGCATCACCTGTCTTTTTACAATTACTGCGGTATACTGAAATTAATGCATCCGAATTTTTCAAGTCAAAACTCTTAAAGGTTTTTTAAAAAAATAGTTATTAAGAGGCTAGCTCCTCACCCTTCGTGTCTACGTATTTATTTCCGAGCATAGTCACCCAGACTGCCGAGAGACGAGACTGACTTTATTGACGGAACCACAACCTCACCTTCGCTTGCACCACTTCGTTATTATCAAAGTGAAATCTTCCACGGTGTTCTTTATGTTTCGAAACAAGATGAAAATCGTATTTGGCCGTTGGTACTGTATGGAGGCTGATCGATAACAATGAATACACGGTGCACAATTGTTGCAGGTGTTCCAAGAATCGTGTGTGATCTGGTATTGTCATGCTGAAGTAGAGGGTGCTTCAGGGTGGACGAACTCTTCGAATTGGTAGTTTCAGTTTTCTGAGGGTCTCGCAGTACCTTGTGAGAGTTATGTTGGTAACTTTACTCATGAATTCCAAATGCACCACACCTTGAACAAAGCAAAACACTGTGAGCTTGACTACGTTTGCTGATGGTATGGTCTTGAAACTTTTGCCGTCGGTGATACTTCGTGGCGGAACTGCATTGATGCTGTCTTATTTTCAGGGTCATTTGAAGCACGAACAACCCAACATCGCACGTTATTGATGTCGATACAATCATCGCCTCATTCTTCGATGGATTTCAAATAAGGTTTGGGAAACTCGATAACAGCAGACTGTTACTCTCCTACCGAATACTACACGCTACACTTCGGAGCCCTCTAGTGTCAGAGGATTGTAACTTGCGTCAGCAAAGCAGGAAAGTCGGCCGAGTGATATGCATGAGATACAGTACCTCAATCGATACTGAGAACAGAATAAAAGTTCAGAGGCATTACTTTTCAGCACGTTCCCGTATGTTTCAAGTTGAAGATCGCTCTGTCTCTCAAATGTAATGGAAACTCAAAGGTGAACTCAGCTAAATTCCAGAAATGGGCTATAGTAGTGCCTTTGAAGCGTGGGAAAAGTATAGAATCATTGTACAACTCCTGAGCGCAGTCGATCGCACCTTGTGAAGTACTGCGTTGATGGTAGCAAGAGTTTTAAAATGGGAGTGTTAGGCAAACAAGTCATACAGATAAATGAAGGTCAGACACTCAGATAAAATCCTAAGATAGGCTCACATGGACAACAGACTTTACGAGTTCTGATAAGGCACTTTATTGTAGATCAAACGGTAAGCAATGTTAACAGCAAAGTGGTTTTCTTAAGGCGTGATATCTCCAGGTGCTGTAAGATACGAGATAACTGTGAAGGAAGCGAAGATTTGTGCCACAGTATCGTAACTTCTATAACCCTTTCAGTATGACTGTACAGCAATGTAGCATTTAACTAGTGTTGTCTGAGTGGTCAGTCGCTTCGAGATGTTGTGTATATTGCACACAAAACATTTGGCGGTTGAATCACGTGTCCGTGGTTAGGTTGCACCATATGATATCAGTAAAATGTCTCTTCCTCTAACCTTTCTACCTCTTCTATACCTCTTTCACCCCATTCTATCGTCTTATGTCTCTGCTCGATGAGAATAACTCACAAGCTGCAAGAACATAACGAGAAAATTCCCAACTAGCAATAGGACTGACAATCATAAAAGAAAAATATGTTTACTTTCATATACATAGTCATTACTATTATTATTATTATTCTTGATTGTTATAATTATTTTTTGATTGTTATAATTATCATTGTACTACTGTTATAATCTCTATTTTTTTTCGTTAACATTAATTCTGTATAACACGTTATATGTCCTTAATGTTCTGTAGATACTGAAATACGTTCAATCTGAGTATGCCTGGTTAGGTGTAATAGAGGGCCTGAAGGCCCTAATCTTGCCAGGTAAAATAAATGCATAAATAAATAAATAAATAAATAAAATGACCAGTGTGTTGGAGGTCGCCAGCAATCTTCCATTACATACCTTTTATTTAAAGATAAACTGAGAGTTATCCTCGTTCACAATAAGATCTGAAGTAGAACAAGAGCGGATCCAACAGATATCTGGAAGGGGACGGGGGGGGGCCGGAGGGGGGCATGGGGGAGAGTGAGTGTAAGAGGGGACGGGACAGTGGTGTCAAGTGGGCCATGATGCCAAAAAAGCTTTCGTAAAATGGTTTATATTCGCACATATATCAGTATCCAAATGTCTCAGATAATTTTAGTACGATATGCAGCATGAATGCTAACGATCTGTAAAATGCCCAGGAATTCTAAAAAATTACAAGATACGTATTGCAGTCCACAAAAGGCGCGCTTCCACGTGCTGGTCGTCCCTGGTGACGTCAATAAGTCCTACAAGGTTCGATAAGATGAGCAGACCACAGGAAGTTGCGTAAGGAAAAGGTAACAGAAGATCTGTATTACCGAACGTGGAGACGAACGAAAAAAATAGCAGTTTCTCGCATGCAAATGTACGCGTAGCTGTAATTATAGACCTGGGTTCACAGTCGTAGTGGCGCGTGAAAAACTGATAGTGGTGAATGCACGCATTGATTTTATATGGTGTAAATTTTTATGTTGTGAAAGTTGTCTGAAATTGTTGCTACTATAGTTCTAAAATCAACTGCATGACACTTGTAGTTTCCAAACTCTCAGAAAATGCACTTCAAAACCTGTACCTTCCTCCATTTCTTTAGAGTTTTAGTTAACTTACTAACGACTGATGTAAACAAATTACTATTATTGTTAATATTGTATTAAAACATGTTATATCCTTTGTTGTTATTACTATATAATGGTAGGCGTCTGGTGATAACGGAAAGTTAAATTTCGAGTTTTGGGAGGGGGTTATGGAGAGAGAGTAGGGAAGTGCTACACTATGCTCGCCGCCCTCCTTCCCCTCTCCCAACGAACGTAGCCCTGGATGTGCGGCTGCAGTAGTAGAGTTAATAATCAGTGAAAACGGGTTGTAGTTTGATAATACCTGTCACCCCTAGATTCGTGATGAGGAAAGAAGAAACGCGACAGCAGTGGCAGATTGAAACAGGAGTTTTTGACGCTGCAAAGATTCTCTACCACATGTATAACAGCTGAAAAAAATATTTCTTATTCATAGAAAATTGGGTGAAGAATAGAAAATTTGAAGTAGAACAGGCAATATGCTCGCAATGCGTACGTTCAGTGATGAAATTCAACTTTATTGTTAGAAGTCTTACTAGAAACTCATCCTGAATATTTGCGTCAACCGTAATGGCCTTATTTTACTTCGAGAAGGTGACGACAGCTGCTTAAAACATTGTTCAAAATAAAAATATTTAAGAAAAATTAACACATCAGTAGATAACTAACAACCTACTAACAACATACAAAGCTTTGTGTTACATTACATGATACAACACTATTATAGAAGGAGAAAGTGGAAACATTACATCCTTAATCAATATTATCATTCCAAGATCTTAAAAATATTTTGTATGTACATGCGTTTATTATGGACTACAACTTTGTATAAGGCAAAAATATTCAGGTAGATTTAACACATCAGTTGCACAACCGACAAAACCCGTTAGTAAACAACTTACAACTTCCCGCACTTTACCTCCTGATTCAAGGGATGGCGCTGTAAGCAACGCAGGATAGAAACTACATCTATGGAAGTAGAGGGCACCACTTCACTACGCGCCATATCGCTGTTGCTATGACGTATTCCAGCCAATCAGAAGCCGTCCTTGGCATATAAAAGTGGGAACCTCGCTAGTTCACGACAGTCAGTTTTAGCCCTGTCGACGACCATGGAGGTAGTGGTCGAAAGCTTGGAGTTTTATCCTGAATTGACGCGGCATGTACACCGAGAGATTTTTATTCAGCTTACAAAGCATTTATTATATTATTTACTTCTTCATATATATGTAAAGTACAATAAATAATAGCTCAATATTAATGATAAGTAACCTAAAATAACAGCTCAAACTCTGACCAAAATGAAGTTCCTTAGCCATGTACTAAATACAAACCAAACATATAAACTTACAGACTACTTGTACATTTCACTGACTAAAAAGTATTCTGGGCATGGTACCGCGTCATAATGTATAAAACTGTTGCAGGAGAAAAACCCACGTTTCGGCCACGGTTTCAGCGGCCTTTTTCTGGGTCTACTGGTGCGTTCCAGCTATACAGTGTCCCCTATATTTTGTTGTTACTGTTCACTGCGCATGCCATTACGTCATAATTTTAAGAAGATAGTTCGTTTCATAGGTCACTTAAGGAAGAAGGAGAGGGAACTTTATTTTAAACGTCATTGCGGTGGAGGGAGAGCGTAACCTCTGTTGTCTATTGGCTCTTAAGTACCATGTTTGGTGGTCACCGCCGAATGATAATTTGGCTCCTGTGTACCAAATGCCGGACGTCGGACGCAGCCGGCCGTTGTGGCCGAGCGGTTCTAGGCGCTTCAGTCTGGTACCGCGCGACCACTACGGTCGCAGGTTCGCATCCTGCCACTGGCATGGATGTGTGTGATGTCCTTAGGTTGGTTAAGTTTAAGTAGTTCTAAGTTCAAGGGAACTGATGACCTGTTCCCTCGATCTCTCGCCTGTCAAAAACGTCTGATGCCTGACTGCAGAACGACTGTCCCGGAATGTGCCACCTACTGCTACACAACATCAACTTTGGCAATGTGTGGAAGCAGCATGGGAGCTATATGGACTGCTATAACCCAACAAAAAATCAATTAATTCAGTGTCGAGAAGGGTAGCAGCGGTTAGAGCCAGCAATGGCGGCAACACCTAATACTGAGTTCATCATCTTCCTTACTTCACATGGGGCTGTATTTCAGTCATCTTTGTACAATATTTTGTCTTCCTGATCAATTTGGCTGTGATATCTTCGGTCCTTCTTGTTGTTGCATTTTGGATGGCCAGCAGTGTGGATCATAAGTTTACATGTCAGTATCACACTTTAGACTCCTGTAGCATAAGAAATGGCGCTATGCATTCACCATTACTTGAGACGAACTAAGTACAGAAAGTCTTCTCATTAGGGCAAGGAAAGCACTCAGACTTCAGACCAAATTGTATACAATGTATTCTCAGTTAAATAAGAATGCTTGTGTAAATTATGAGAAAATGGTGACAATATTTCAGTTAGCAGAATCACCTACGCTATATATGTATCCCATATCAGTTAGCAACATCACCACATATTCAGAACTGTCAATCAAGAATAACTCTCAATAAGCACCTGACGAATAAGGTGCATCATTCTGCTAAAAGAAGCGTACTCACTGAACTTCAAGGCTTAATGGCCTAATTACCAATTGATATAAATCGTTCTAACATCGCTAAGACTTGTACGATTCAAACAGTTTAATTTGAGAGCTGAGAACAACGCGAAAAATTATGCAGTATTCATTATTACCACTGCAAATGCTGGTGTTCTATGCCTCATACGTGATTCGGCAATAAAGACTATTTTCTGCTATCAGTAATATACGTATAGATTCTTAATCTAAAAAGGGAGCAGGATACAAAACGAAATATGAAGTGAGGTTACATTTGTTATTGTTTGTAAGTAGACTACTAACTGAAACATTTTCTGTGACGATCTTAAACGAGTGGTCTTGCTGATTGTATGTTCGCCGCTGTTTATTACAACCGCCGCTATCGCAAAAGGTGAATGCTTTTGTACCATTTACTATTATTTAATCTAGTATTTAATCTAGTATGGGGGACAAGAAAGGAGCCTCCACGAAGAGTATGTGAACGCAATACACATACTCGGGCGTCCCCTGGGCGGTTGTACACCGGCTGATCCTTTCACTCCAGAAGCAACATGACAATCCTACAGAAAAGGACCTTATCAGGCCCAGCACTGACGATTATCTCTGTAAATATTGAAGGCCTGTCTGCATGCAAGGAACGTCTACTACAAGACCTCTGTCAGAAAGAGAAATGTGACGTCCTGTGTCTACAAGAAACTCACAGAGATAGCACACTCAAAAGACCCAAGATAAACGGCATGCGACTAGTAGCTGAAAGGCCACACCGACAGTACGGCAGCGCAATCTTTACCAGGCCAAACATACAGATCCTTTCAAGCAGTATAAACGACATCAATGATACTGAAGTGCTAACCATTGAACTTAGTGACTGCACTGTTACATCAGTGTACAAACCACCAACTGTGGACTTTCCCAGCTCCAACGCAAACAATTTTAATAAAGACAGAATTAATTTTGTAATCGGTGATTTCAACAGCCACAGCACGCAGTGGGGCTACCAAGAAGACGACGACAATGGCACGGCTGTGATCTGCTGGGCCGAGCTAAACAACCTAAAACTGATACATGACAAACTGCCTGCTTCCTACAACAGTGGCAGATGGGGGAGAGGTTATAACCCGGACCTCATCTTCGTTAGCCATCAAGTAACGTCCCAATGCTCTAAAGGAGTTTGCTCACCAATAGCAAACACCCAGCACCGTTCAATAATGTGCCAGATCACATCTGTTGTTAAACCCCATAGCGTACCTTCTCGCCGTAGGTACAATTTTAAGAAAGCAGAATGGTCAACCTTTCAAAACCTCATGGAAGATTCTGTAAACAATCTACCACCTGAACCAAGATTCTATGTCAATTTCGTGAAGGCTGTGCAGTGGTGTTCCAAGCAATCGATCCCTAGAGGATGCAGAAGCAATTATGTTGAAGGCCTTACGCCAGAATTAGAGGATCAGTTGCAGCAATACCTGACACTGTTTGACGCAAACCCTCTATTCGCGGAAACTATCACTGCGGGCGAGCAGCTAACCGAGTCACTAGCTAAAATGGCTGAGGACAATAGAGGAATTGGACATGAAAAGGAGCAGTCAGAAAGCCTGGACACTCCTTAAACGTCTCAACAATGACCCGACTTTCTCTCCAGGACATGCTCCCATCACAGCCGACCAAATAGCCCACCAGCTTCTCAAGAATGGGAAACCCGACACCAAAATCAGGAAGTCGGAGACCTAAATAGACAGGATTGAACACCAAGAAAATTCAACTCTGGCCACCCCTCTCACATTGGCAAATCTGGACAAAGCCATAGCGAAATGCAAGCTAAGGAAGGCCCCGGGCCTGGACGGGATTTTTGTTGAACAGGTTAAACACTTTGGTCCCAACGTTAAACAATGACTACTGAAACTGTTTAACAATTGCATGGAAACAGGTCAGATTCCCACAATCTGGAGGAAGGCTAAAGTTATTGCCATTTTAAAACCAGGCAAAAATGCTGATGACCCCAGAAATTTCCGACCCGTATCACTTCTCTGCCATATCTTTAAAATCTTTGAAAGAATACTCCAGGATCGCCTCTCCAGTGCCATAGAACCCTTCCTAATCCCCCAACAAGCAGGTTTCCGCCCAGAGAAAAGCACTACATCTCAGGTAATTAACCTCACGCAGCTGATTGAAGACGGCTATGAGAACCGGAAAATAACCGGTGTCGCCTTTATAGACGTGACAGCCGCATATGACAACGAAAACTTACGTCTGCTAATGAAGAAGCTGTATGCCATTACCAGGGACTTTAAATTCACATCCACAGTTAGAAGTCTGTTAGAGAACCGTAGGTTCTCTGTGGAATTCCAAGGGATGCATAGCAGGTGGCGGGCCCAGAAAAATGGTCTCCCTCAGGGCAGCATACTGGCACCCTTACTTTTTAACATATACACCAACGATCAACCACTGCCAGCTGGTACGGAAAACTATATCTATGCCGATGACCGCGCTATGGCCGTACAGGGTGACTCCTTTGAGGACGTTGAGACAAAGCTCACGGATGCGCTAGACATGCTCTGTCAGTACTACGCCGACAATCAACTCAAGCCGAACCCTAGCAAAACACAAGTTTGCGCCTTCCATCTCCGCAACAAGCAGGCATCCCGTAAACTGCGTGTCTTCTGGAAAGACACACTCCTCGAACACTGCGTTAACCCCAGATACCTAGGAGTAACCCTAGGCAGGGCTGTGACGTATAAACAGCACTGTATTAACACCAAAATGAAGGTGAGCGGCAGAAATAATATTCTTCGGAAAATAACGAACTCCTGCTGGGGCGCAAAGCCAGAGGTAGTGAGGACCACAGCACTAGCAGTTTGCTTCCCAGCAGGCGAATTTGCAAGCAGTGTCTGGTACAACTCTACCCACGCTAAACAGGTCGACACTGCTCTGAACGAGACCTGCAGGCTCGTCACTGGATGTCTGAAACCGACGCCAACAGACAAGCTCTACCATCATGCTGGGATTGCACCTCCTGCAGTGCGAAGAAAAGCGGCAGCCTATAGTGAAAGAGCGAGGGCTGAGATGGCAGACAGCCACCCCCTCCACAAAACTCAGCCAGCCACCAAACGCTTGAAATCTAGACGCAGTTTTCTCAGAGCAACCGAAGATTTTAGCGACCACCCTGGATCTAGGGTGGAGAGATGGAAGCGGTCGGGAGAAGGGCACTGGATGGAACCAAAGGAAGAATTGGCACCAGGTTACGATGAGGACTGGGTGGTCTGGAGATCAGTAAACAGGCTACGCACCAACACTGCACGGTCAAGAGATAACCTTCTGAAGTGAGGATATTCTACTACATCTAATCTCTGCGACTGTGAAGAGGTGCAGACGACCCAGCACATGTATAACTGCCCTGAATGTCCTTCACACTGCACTTTAGAGGATCTGATGTTGGCAACCCCAAATGCCGTCGACGTAGCCCGCTTATGGGCCAAATGCCTATAACATTCTGTTTCTGTGCACATATATTTGTATATATATTTACATATATTTTCATATGCCTGTAATTAATTTTTTTTCTGTGTGTTATTCATTTTTTTTATATTCCTGTATCCATGGTGCTTCTGACACGAATAAAAAAATCTAGTATGTTGAGGATGGTGTTTAGGTAAGTTTTAAGGTAAATTACTAGCTGATTTACGTGACTTAACTGTGTGAGTCTCAGGGCCCTGTTTTCTTACGGAGGACCATACCATCATTATTATTAAATGTGTTTACTGTCGACGTCACTTCTTGCTTGCATGATGCGCGTTTTCCTCCAGTTTATCTGTTCCTATACTGTTGTGCCCCTTAAATTTTGTAAATAACGCCTAAAATTTCTTTATCTTCTGCTGCTGCGGTTATCTACTGAAAACTTACTAACCACGCAATTAACAGTAAGATGTTACTTTATGGCCGTAACCAATCCTGTGTTATTTACGACATTGAGTCACTTCTTTTCTAAAACTTAAAACTGGCAGTTGGCTGTTACTCTGAATAAGGCATTACATAACTGAAAATTACCTCTGATATCTCTCTGCTAGAGGTCAGCAGTGTCCGGATTCCAGTTTAGTTAGTGGCTACAATTAAAACTTTCACCTCCTTACATAAAGGGCCGTGAGGCCGTTACTGTAGGTGGCTATTATGTACCTCTGTCTATTGCACAGATTGCTTGAAGTGACTTGCGACACTTTTAAAGTTGAGCCCTGCTTAGGTTTACACTGCATAAGCAAAATCAACTTTTGTCTTTACGATGGTTATTTGTCTTGGAAGTTCTTTCTTCTGGTTCTGAAACTGGCCATTAGCCTTTATAAAGGGTAACCGTTACTTACCAGACTTTTCATGAACATGATTACGTCATAAATCGATTACTTTTTTTTTATTTTGTTACTGTGATACCTACCTCTGATGCTGGCTGAGGAGCCGTGGGAGGTAGCAGCGCCGTAGCTGCTTTATATCAACTTTTTCTTGTACTGACTTGTATCTCAAAATGATTAGTTGTCAAGGCATAGTATTTAAAACTTCTTAATGGTCAGTTAGCCTAGAGACAGAATTGTACGGCCGTGAGTGTTGGGGAAAAAATGTTTCTTGAATCTGTACTTCAACACTGTAATTAATCTTTTGACTAATGAGTTATGTAATAATTGCTTCAATATTGTTACAAGCCACATAGTAACTTTTCCATCTTGATTAATCCTGTGTTGTTTTGGTCAAATATCCTTTAATTAATGTTTCAATATCAAGTGTTAAATTATGTATTTAGGATTTAATGTGCCCAGAATCACTCACCTCACCCGCTTCCTACCAGTTTAAATATGCCGCAATATAGGTCTTGTAAAGGAAAGTGAGATATGAGGCTATGATTTTTATGGTGATGTTAAATTTTAACCAATGTATAATTTAAACTATTCCTATTACAGGTGTACTAATGGCAAATACATCAGAAAAATCAAGAAAAAGTTAATTTTCGCTAAGGAAATACTAAATGAGGTGTGCTAGACTTGAAAATTGTGAAATCAATGGGCAAGTTGCGAAATATTTTAGCACGAGGGAGTCGCCTTTTTGAGATTGTCGTAAAAAGGAAAGATTTTAAATTACAGATTTTTCGCCCTGGTGTTAGTGCCGACGTGTTACTCGATAATAAGTGTAGTAACCTGTTTTTTTTTCCAGAGGAATGTCTCTACTCCTCTTGGGAGGTTCAAGAAAATGTTTTCTAATGAAGTGTAAGAACAACTTTTTCGTACCTAAGTACGCGTGCCCTGTCTGGTCTAGATCGGCGCATGCAAAAGAGATGGACATACGCTTAATGATTCGCTTAATGATTCCTGTAGGCTAGTCATGGGATACATCAATCCCACTCAACTGCAAAGACCTATCAAGCTTCAAGTTTCAGCAGTCAGAAGTATCGTAGAGCAGCTCATGAACATAACAAGCAATTCAAAATGATATCTGGTGAGAGTCATGCACTATACGGTAAGCAAAATAATAATTTGTCGGTTCCTCCAATAGTCCATGGATGAATTCCCTGTCGGCTATCCGTTGAGCCGTATTAAAACTGGTGTATAACCCCTGTAAAAACTAATCTCATAAATTTGGGTCTGTTAGAATCCGCTGACATTAAGTGCGACTGCGGAGAAATACAAAACCTGTACCATCTTCTGATATGCCGAAATTGTCCTGCACGTTCCTCTCTAGACGACATTTGGCTAAGCAATCCCGATGCTTTTCACATAACCCAGTATTGGGCGGATAAATTGACAGCGTGCAACACGAAGAAGTAGATGTAAGCTAAGTATATAGTGATCTGGATGCATGGTTTTCTGTTCGGCTGATCAGAAAATCACGCAACTTGCTTATCAACTTGCAAAAGACAATGGGCTGAGTCGCCGATCAAATAGCGAAAAGAAATGAATGGAAAAGATTGGGACAAAGAGTTTTTGAAAGACATAGGCTGTCCTTCAGAAATCCGGAAAGTTATAGTAAGGGAATGGCAACCGTCTTTAATAAAATACAAGTTAAACGTTTTCTAACAACTTAAAATTTTCCTCCTCATAATATCTTTGACTGTATTGAAAAGGGGCCATCAACAGTTTCAACTGAACACCGAAAGTAATTAAACCAGTAGGTTGAAGAAAGGGTCTGTAAGTTGCCTTCAGGAGAAATAGGTCAAAATGTTGGTACTGTTGCTTGTTTTATTGCTTTAGGTATTTGTACAGAGTGACACAAAGCTCTGGGTCAAACTGAAACTGGTGACGAAAGGTCCACAACAGATTGTACTGAGACTGAGAACCAGTGATCGGAAAGGCTTATTTATTGTGTTATGAACATACGGGAACTGCATCACATAACTACAATGTAGCTCATAGTAATTGTTGAAATTGACGACCGCCAGTCTTAACGCATGTATGGCAACGGCGCATGCAGTTATGCCTCACTCTCTCAAAGATCCCGGTTTTCTATTACATACTGGAACAGGTGATGGGTGACAGCGTACCCCCCTGGCCACCAAACAGACTTACTGTATTCATCTTACCGCGTAGCAAGTGTCTCACATAAAACCGCGTGCATCGCACCGACGCATTAGCCTGTGCCTGGCGTACACCACTACCTCTGATGTCAGTTGTCCGTTCCTTCAGACAGCTTGTGATGTGTCCATGGTGAGGTGTATTGCTGTGTACAGCGCAAGATAGGAATGACACTCGCCACGAGAGTTGGCGGACATGCAATTAACGTACGGTGCGGCAGGACGTACTAGCAGTAAAGCAGTACGAATGTACAGAGAAGGCTTTCCTATTTCAGGCGTCAGCGTAACTGGAAGACGTTCATCATGCCAACTTAGCATACGAGAAGAGGGTCATTCATGGCACACAACCGACCAAAGTTCCCACCAAAGACATCTTCGAACACCAGACTTTGAGGAGTTGGTGTTGGACCTTGTGGTCCAGCAATAAGCAACCGTCAACTTGCCCATGAAATGCACACTTCGAAGGACACAGTCTGGATAGTACTGGTGGAGCAAGTATTACACTACTGTCATAAAGTTTGTCAGCACTCGGGCCAACGAATTTTGAGCCCTGTGTTAATTTCTGACAATGGATTATCCAGCACATATCCGCAGAGCCGAAATTCGTACAGTTTTTATTGTTCACGGATAAAGCTTCATTCACCCGTAATGCAAGATGCCATGTTTGGAGTGAGGACAATCCCCCTACACGCACATCGTAGCCACCAGTGACGATACTCTGTCAACTCATGTGCGGACATTGTCCACGTTCACCTAATGGGATCTTATTTGCTTTGATTGGTCCTCACATGGTGTTCCTGCGAGATATGCTGCCATAGTTTTTGGACACTGTACACCCTGTTGTCCGCAAAAGGATGTGGTTTCAACGCGACGTAGCACCTATCTTCTTCGAGGTCAATGTCCGCGAGCACATGAATAGCACGTACCCTCATTGTTGGATTTGGAGGTTCTGTCTCATGGCCAGCGCGATCGCCGGATCTCACATCTCTGGACTTTATCCGCTGGGTTTCGTCAAGACATCGGTGTAAGAAACCTCTGTAGAAACGGATAAATACCTGCTTATTAGGGTCCAAGCTGCTTATCTCATGGTACAACAGACACCACAGATCTTTGTGAGAGTGCAGCAGAACTTCATGCGTCGTTGCCATGCATGGATTGAGACTGGCCGTCGTCACTTTCGACAATTACTACTAATCTCATTCTTTTTATGTCCATAAAGCATTTCCCACATTGGTTCCCTATCTCGATCGGATGTAGACCCACTATCGTCTGTTTCAATTTGACTCAAAAGGTTTGAAACATCCTGCGTATCCCCAACCACGAGTTTTGCCAGGAAGATGGTGAGACAGGAACTTGATTCTGAAGCACCCGCTGGAACATTGCCACTTATTTGTGATAGTGGCTATAAAACTCCTGATTTCTTTGGAAATTGGAAATTTGTGGTTAGGTCTTATGGGACCAAACTGCTCAGATCATCGGTCCCTAAGCCTACACACTACTTAATCTAATTTAAACTAACTTACGCTATGGACATCACATACACCCATGATCGAGGGAGGACTCGAACCTCCGACGGGGAGAGCCGCACGGGCCGTGACAAGGTGCCTTAAAGCGCGCGGCTACCCCGTGCGGCCCTGATTTCATTGCTGATTGGCTGAAGCACTTTTCTCATCATACAAAACCATGTGAAACAGAGCCAGATTTGTTAGTACTTGATAATCAAACTACTTATCTACGTCCGTTGCCTGTGAACTTTTGTCGGCCGGGATGGCCGATCGGTTCTAGGCGTTGCAGTCTGGAACCGCGAGACCGCTACGGTCGTAGGTTCGAAACCTGCCTCGGGCATGGGTGTGCGTGATATCCTTAGGTTAGTTAGGTCTAAGTAGTTCTACGTTCTAGGGGACTGATGACCTCATAAGTTAAGTCCCATAGTGCCCAGAGCCATTTGAACCAATTGTGAACTTTTGTAGGGAAAATTTTACGGCAGTGGGTTTTTGTGCGGTCACATAATAGTCATACAATACAACATCTGGTCATGAGTATTTTTGGCCCTATGAAGACTCCATACTTGGTAGAGGTGGAGAAATGGATGGTTGACCAATCCAGTACTTGCTCTGATGCAATCGAACATTAGTGCAACATTTAGATGAGCACACAACAGGGTCTCAGTTATTGAGAAAGCTATTAAGGGGTTTCAGGTAACTGGAATATACTCATTCAATCCGGATGTGTTTCCTCAGCAAGACTGGGTCCCTTCTTCAACGACTGGGAAACATCCTCCTGCTCCTGATCGCATGCCATATTACACTGGAGACGAAGAAGCAGAGGACAATCTAGCTGTCTTTAATCCTGATGACTGATCTGGTGTACCTGTAGGCACTGATGAAAACATACCTGAGATTTCTCATTCCAGCAGAGATGAAACCCCTGGAGAAACGGATAAAGCCCTGCTTATTACGGTCCAAGAAAGATAGGTTGAAAGTGAAAAAGTGTCTTTAGTCTTACATGCGCATTGTTCTGTTCCGTTTTGCTTTGATCACTTCATTCCTATCCCACACCAGCACTCCGTTTCCAAGTAATCGAGACAAAAAAGTCAAAAAGTTTCCAAACGGAAGTTTAATGAATCCATCCCTTCAATAAGGTCTATCACCAAGATTAGCTAGTGCTGAAATTCCTGGTAAGACCAAGATAAACTTACAGGGAAACAAGATAAATTTGAAAATAACAGCAGTGAGACATTCAAAGCTATCCAAAACCTGGAAACGAAGTTTCTTTATTCAAGAGTTCCTGATAAGACTAAAGACAGTGCAAAGAAGAAAATAACCACTCAGTTTCTTTCATATTCACTACCTGCCGAAATGCAAAGTTGAAAAAAGGCAAGTCTATTCTCACTACCTGCCGAAATGCAAAGTTGAAAAAAGGCAAGTCTATTCTAAAAGTCTGAAATACAATAAAGCTTGTCATTTAAAATTATGGTGGATTAAAAATGTGCGGGGTGAGGGTGACAAGAACATCGAGAATATGTCTGCCAGATCAAATCCATATGCCAACTGAGACGTGAAGATAAAAAAAGAAGAAGAATTTTATTGCACTGGTTACAGTGAAAACTTTAAAGATCGTTAGGTCCAGTGTGGGCATTGTCAACAATGGTGGCATTTGGCGTGTTCTGATTATGGAGCATCAGGACTTTATTTGTGTGATCATTGTTAAAACTTACCAACTACACAGACTTAACCGCCATTCTGCTCAGCGTTACCCAACAAGACGGCAAAGACTGCGCAAATGTAAACTTTTAAAATATCGCTAAAATAAACAACGTGGAGTTAGATTTCAGTTTTCATAGATTTTATAATGTGGGACTATTAGATAAAGAACACTTTGAAAGATTTTTCATTTGTTTTGAAATAAATTTTTTTAAGTAAAAAGTACATTAAGTGCGTTTTCCTACCAGACTCTCCCTGCTTGAAAGGAAAAGGTAGGTTGAAAATGAAAAAGTGTCTTTAGTCTTATGTGCGCATTGTTCTGTTCCAGTTTGCTTTGATTACTTCATTGCTATCCCACACCAGCACTCTGAAGCCTGAATAGCTGTGTAACACTATCAGCAGAAACATGTTCATTGGTCATATAGCGTAGTTATTTTAACTACTGGGGTTTGTACCAATAGTAGACCTCGAACAGGTCATCATTCAAATTTTCTCATGTTGAGACGCGCAGCCGTGCATGCAAAGTAACTCATGTCACCGTTTTTTTTTTATATATATACAAGTACTTCAAGAACATGTTCGTGCGCTTGTGACCCTTCTAGGTGACGCAGTTCAATTGTGAAAGAGAATGTGAGGACCTTTGCTGCGCTCCTTCTGTTGCCTATGGAAAATTTATGCTTCCAAATGACATCAAATTTCTAACCGAACAGCTGACATTCATACTACCAAAAGCGTACTGTATACAGGAAGAAGCCAACAACACATTATTCCACTTCAGGTCAGTGCTTACACTCCTGACTCATAAGCAGTCAAAGATATAGTTAACATTTTGCAGAAGACCTATAGAAATCATCAACAGGATGTCGGCCTCTGCTAGGTACATCAGTGTAGCATTAAGCCATGCAGCGGAAGACTTTTTCGCTAAGGAGCCCATTTAGTATGTTAGTATGGAAATCCAATATTAGGCCTGCATTGAGGTGATACTTGTATACCGTTTCGTACCAGCAGTTCCCATCTTACTGTGATAATGGCAGAGGGTTTCAGAGTTGTTGGAACGATGCCTCTGTTCCCTTTATATTCAAAAAATGGCTAGTTACAAGAGCGGTACAAAGCTGAATATAACACTAACTCCTGGTTCGCTGCGATTCCTCAAAGAAAGAACACGGAAACACTACAAGTTCATGAAAAAGCCCAAAGTCCATTGTTTTTCTCAAAGAAATCTAGCCGCAGCCAAACACAAAATTTAGTTCGAGCTCACAGCGTAGGTTGCCAACAAGAGGGTAGCCGATGCGTGTGCTATAAGAAAGTGGAATGAGTACGGCACTGCTTTGTGGTCGCTGTGGAGGCAGCTTTATCGCGCTCCAGACACCACGGGATCATGCTGGGGTGAAACTTTTGATTCACAGGGACCGAGTTACCTTGTTCTCTATGTATGAGAAACACATGCTGTTGGCTACGATTAACAGCAGTCTTATGTATGTATTGTCGAATATGAAGTTGTTACCTTCGTGTGACTACAGAAAATCCAAAAATTTTAAGGTGAATGTGATACGCTGATTACACTATTTTTACCTAAGGAACCAATGGGTGGAAACAAATGTTTAATGACTTGTAACATCTTGAACGAGCAGTGTGTGTGAAGCACATGTACGTTAACTGCTTATAAGAACCAACCTGACAAGTGCTTGTCACGGCGGTTTTGATCCGAGTGCCGCGAAAAACGAGAATCGTCTGTGATGAGTCCACATCGGAGAATACCACTGTTCATAGTTCATGCTTTTAAGATGGACCATTAGTCATTGTAACAATTAGGCATCATGCATTTAACATATGGTACTCGCAAAGTCAAATAAAAGCACAGACCATAGTTTCGTAATGAGTATAATTTAAATAGGAAATTTTACTACTGTGGATTGAAAATTATGAAAAAAATGGGTCGCTCACGCTACTGACAGCCGTTAAATTTCTGGTCAAATATTTGATCGCACTGCATATTTTGTACGTGTTGTAGACTGTCAGAGAAGATTAATCGAAAAGCATCAATCAACTTATCTGTGATATGAACATTCGAAGAATACAGCACGGGGCGTATTGTTAATGCAGTACTTAACCCCAGGCATAATTAACTCGTGGAAGCAATGGAGCCAAACAGTTTTGAGCCCAGAGGTCAGCTGTGTCAATGTTCCCATTACACCAGTCATTTTTGTGTTTGAAGAGCCACTTGTAGTAGTTAGATCCCTCAATCGAATGGTACCTCTCATAGTAGCGGCAGTGCATCAGAGTACGTGAGTTGACACAGCTTCTTAAAAGAAACGACTTAAATTTCGTAAGTATTCTTCAGCCTTTATATTAACGTTTCTGAGTATTTATCAGGTCATCTTTAGTATAAATAGTATCTGTCACTGCTGCGTTCAAATGTGTACTGAGTTCGTGACCGTTCGCTCACATCTCCAAGCAGTGTTGGTTCTGGTAACACAGCCTGAGGCTGAGGTCAATGGGCATCGCTGGGGGCAAGAGAGGTGGAGGGGGGGAGGGAGGGAGCCAGATGAAGTCGCTCAACCTGTTCCAGAGGAAGCCTTTCGGCTGGGCGTTCAGGGAGGATGGGATTACTGGCAGATCGGACCTCCAGCATTAGGTACGTGATGAACATAAGGAGATATGGCTGCGAATGAGGGGAAGAAATCCAGTGTGCACTCTCTGTGCCTACCGGAAGGAGTCAATCGTGATGTGGAACAGATGGTTCCGTTTCGCCATGGAGAGCACATGGTGGGGTCAACTGCAGGTGGCGGCTCGTGTTAGTGCTAAGGATGTGTGTCGCTTTGATTCAGAAGAGATTCTCTCTGATTTGGGACGGCTGGCTGAAGTGGCAAGGACGGCCAGTCTTGCTTGTGAGATGAAGGCAGATCTCACCATGTGTAGCACTGTCGACAGAAACGACTTCGGTCGTTTGGGACAGAGTCGAGTGAAGGATCTGAATCAGAGGCTCAGTCTGTTCTGTGACTGTGTATATTGCAGAATCCTCGCCTTGCAGTAAAGGATGATCGGTTTCTGGGTTCTGCTAAATAGATGAGGGGTCCACTACACACAGGAAGGTTATACTTGGCAACCGGAATAAATTAATAATTGGTTCCTTTTACCGACCTGATGCTCACAAGACAGAGTTGTCCAACAGTTCATAGAAAACTTGAGTCATTTCCATTTGGTATCCCACTCATACAATTATAGTTGGTGTCGATTTCAGTCTGCCTAGATACGTAGACGAAAATACATGTTTAAAGTCCACAACAGGATACAACGTCATCCAAAGTCGTACTAAATGTTTTCTCAGAATATTACTTTGAACAGTTAATTCAGAAGCCCATTCGAAATGTTAATGATTGCGAAAACGTACGTAAACTCTAAGAAACAAATAATCGTTAACAAGCACCATGGCAGATACAGGGTTAAATTACAACAAGGTCGTTGTAGCTAGACGGAATACCGTACGATCAAAATAGTATCGACGGAAATTGAGCGATAAATACCGAACAAATAAGAGATGGTACTGATCCCCTATGGTACACAAAACGGATCAGAACACTCTTGCAGAAGCAAAAAAAAAAAAAAAAAAAAACAGCATGCCAAATTTAAAACAACGTAAAATCTCCAAGACTGGCGAAGTTTTACAGAGCTTGAAATTTAGCACGAACTTCAAAGCGAGATCTATTTAATAGTTTACACTCTCTCTCCAAATCTCACTGTCGTATGTAAAGTATACCAGCGGGAAGGTGCTGCCAGTACCTTCACTGCGCTATAACAATGGTGACATTTTTGATCATAGTACTACTAAAGCAGAGCTACTGAACACATTTTCCGAAATTTCTTCAGAAAAGAAGACGAAATAAATATTCCAGAATTCGAATCAAGAGCAACTGCAAGTATAAGTAACGTAGAAATAAATACCCTCGATGTAAATTAAAACACGAAACGCAAGGCCTTCGGTCGAGTTTGTATTACAGTCAGGTTCCTTTCCGAGTATGGTCATACAATAGCTCCATCCTTGTCGTTCTTATAAACAGCTCAAGTGTAGAAAGATCCGTACCCGAAGAGTAAAAAGTTGCAGAAGTCGCACCTATAGCAGTAAAGGCAATACAGGTGACCCACTTAATTACAGACCTATTCGCTGATATCGATCTACAGAAGAATTTGGGAAAATACGCTCTATTCGAACATTTTCAACTACCATAAATTGACAAATAGCCAACACGGATGTCGTTCTTGTGAAACACGATTAGATCATTTTTCTCACGAAGTAATAAGTGCTACACCACAGGGACGTGAAACTGATTGCGTATTTTTAATTTTCCAGAAGGCCTCTGACACCGTTCCTCACAAGCGACTTCTAATCATATAGTCTGCCTACGGAGTATCATCTCAGTTGTGTGACTGGATTCGTGATTTTCTGTTAGAAAAGTCACAGTTCGTAGTAACTGACGGAAAGTCATCGAGTAAAACATCTGGCGTTCCCCAAGGAAATGTTATAGGCCCTTTGCTGTTCCCGATCTACGCAAACGATGTAGAAGACAATCTGAATAGCGTTCGCGCGCGCGCGCGTGCGCGCGCGCCCGTGTGTGTGTGTGTGTGTGTGTGTGTGTGTGTGTGTGTATGTGTGTATACGAGTATAGAACTGATGAAAATCGATGCACCACGCCCTCCTCAACAGGATCGCTTTTCTGTATCATCATCGTCTGGAACTGTGCGAGAACTAATTAGACCTTAATTTTGGGCACTCAGTGTAACTCGTCTATGTCACTCGGTGTTCATTAGAGATCTTGTGTCAGTTTCTTGGAGTTTGTACTTGTCCGTTAGCGGGAATTTTGCCACAGGACTGAAGCATCGCAATATGATATTAAAACGCGCTTCGAATATGAACCTGAGTTTTGAAACCAAGCTGAAAAGGAATTGTTCACCGTGGTCCTCGCTGCCTATTCCATTACACACAAGAGGGTATTATTACATCCCAATTTTATGCGCCATTTTAATGAATGCACTGAAGCTCGTAGTCTTGTCCTTGAACACTTACTCTAGCCTCCAGTTGTTATAAATGGTGAGTTATCTATGCCAATAGAAACGAAGTATTCCTCCTTACCGCAAAAAAACCTATTTAGCTTGTCGTCTATATATTTTTTTATCGCAGAAGACAACAGCATCATCTCTGTACCGAGCCAGCAGTGCATAAGTTGTATTAGCCAGAACTCTGCAAACATGTGATCCATTAACTTTCAGCAATAAATATTCATTACATTCCTGTGGACATGGCTTCTATGAAAGTTAGTATAGCGCGTGGATCACTGAAGCGCCAAAGAAACTGATATAGGCATGCATATTCAAATACAGAGATATGTGCCGGCTGGAGTGACCGAGCGGTTCTAGGCGGTACAGTCTGGAACCGCGTGACCGCTGCAGTCGCAGGTTCGAATCCTGCCTCGGGCATGGATGTGTGTGATGTCCTTGGGTTAGTTAGGTGTAAGTAGCTCTAAGTTCTAGGGGACTGATGACCTCAGAAGTTTAGACCCATAGTGCTCAGAGCCATTTGAACCGTTTTTGAACAGAGATATGTAAACAGGTAGAATACGGCGCTGCGGTCAGCAACGCCTGTATAAGACAACAAGTGTCTGGCGCAGTTTTTAGATCGATTACTGCTGCTACAATCGCAGATTATCAAGATTTAAAGGAGTTTGAACAAGGTGTTACACTCAGCACACACGCGATGGGACACAGAATCTCCGAGATGAAGTGGCGATTTTGCCATACGACCGTTTCACAGGCGTACCATGAATATCAGGAATCCGGTAAAACATCACATTTCCGATATCGCTGCGACCGAAAAAAGATTCTGCAGGAACGGGACCAACGACGACTGAAGAGAATCGTTCAACATGACGGAAAATTGTGGCAGGTTTGAATGCTGGGCTATCAACAAGTGTCAGCGTGCGAACCATTCAAAGAAACATAATGGATAGGGGCTTTCGGAGCCGAAAGCCCACTCGTGTAGCCTCTATAGCTGCACAATACAAAGCTTTACGCCTCTCCTGGGCCTGTCAACATCGACACTGAACTGTTGGTGACTGGAAACATATTGCCTTGTCGGACGATTCTCGTTTCAAATTGTATCCAGCGGATGGAGGTGTACGGGTATGGAGAGAACCTCATGTATCCATGGACCCTGCATGTCAGCAGGGGACAGTCCAAACAAAAAAATGTTCTGATGGCTCTGAGCACTATGGGACTTAACAGCTGAGGTCATCAGTCCCCTAGAACGTAGAACTACTTAAACCTAACTAACCTAAGGACATCACACACATCCATGCCCAAGGCAGGATTCGAACCTGCGACCGTAGCGTTTTTTACCGACACCTGAGGCAGAGACGCTAGGAAGTGAGTCTCTTTCCTCTAACTACTGCGAGTCACGCAATGATATACTATTAGCTATAAAAACTGTAACATGATGAAAAATGTTCAAATGTGTGTGAAATCTTATGGGACTTAACTGCTAAGGTCATCAGTCCCTAAGCTTACACACTACTTAACCTAAATTATCCTAAGGACAAACACACACACCCATGCCCGAGGGAGGACTCGAACCTCCGCCGGGATCAGCCGCACAGTCCATGACTGCAGCGCCTAGACCGCTCGGCTAATCCTGCGCGGCTGTAACATGATGAAGGCGGCATGCAATACAAATGGAAATAGCATGAAATGTACTACATACTTCAATGTACCAATGATCAGCATTTCCAGGCAACTGCACAGTTTATGTAGGAGTAACGCCATCTGCATTCTGTATGTAAGGAGAGATTATATAGCGGATTTGTTATTCGGAAACTGCTTTTGGATGTTGTTTGTTTGTAATACTGAAACGCCTGGTTAAATCCGCAGAACAGGCAATTGGAATTGCGGAAAGGGGCCAAAAGTGAGCGGCCGTCAGTTACACTCGAACACATATAACTTTATTTAGTTACCCAAACGTTACAGCGCAAATTTCGGAGCTTAACTATCGACTGAATATGTCACACAATCTTATGGCTTAAGGGCACAATCTGTTTGATTTTTAAAACGGCTGAAGACCCATGATTTAAAACACAACTACAATAAATTTTCAAAAGGCAGAAAGCGCCAGGTTTTAACCTTAAATAATATTTCAAATGAGACTGAAGGCCCAAACAATCTAAGACTTGACAAGTAAGGAACTTTCAATTTTAAAACGGCTGAAGGCGCATTATTTAAAACCCAACTAAAAGCGTACAAATTCAAACTATCGGCTATAAGCCATTAAAATACAAAATCAAACACCAATAAGAAAAGGCAGTACAGCCAGTGGCGTTCAGAAGTTTCCTGTGGTCGCTCTGCACTTGAAATATTAAAGTTCGCTTAGGGGAGACAGGTAGTTGGCCCAACTATATCCGATCATCCAGCAACCCAACCAAGAAACAGTCAATGGACCCACCGACAAGACGACTTGCTTTCCACCCGACAGGTACACAAGGAACTCCAATGCCAAAACGTAAAAGGCGTAGCCGCCCACAACCAAGATGCATAAGCTGTCAAAACTACACACACGTGTTGGACAGGGATAACACGGTGTGGAAAGGACACTGCCTGAATTTTACCTCAGCGGCTAGGGCAGGTAACCCGAACGCTAACGGAAAATTCGGCTGGTGCACTTGGACTTCAAATAACGAAAATACAGTTAAACTCCACCGGTGGCCAAACTTTCGGCAAATCGAACACTCGCTGTTGCTCACGGGAAATCCCCAACAGCCAACCATGAATACCAACGGCACAATGTGAACAGACTGGCTTCGGTATTTAAATCACAACTCAAATTTGATGTCTTGGGTCGGTGAGCCAAGAACCTGATAGCAATCGGAAGCGCTCCCACACACTCCGACACTGCGTAGAGACCGCCATCGGGCCCGGCCCAATGCGCCGTGCGGAGATTTCCTGGCTGATACATACCAACCGACCGACTGCCGCACACGGCCTAGCCGGAAACTATAAGCGCCAGACCAAAGATAGTACAAGGTGCGAATATCGATACACACCGCTGCTGCCACACGTAGAAAGAGTAAGCATAACCGCAATAACCGTGGGAAACCAAACGCAGATTAACAGTCAAGGTTTAAACCAACGCATAAGACGGGACCACCACGGCTCAAATACATTGTCCAGAAACATTAATGTGACCGCCTGCCAAAGTTTGAATAACGACCTCTTGCGGCAAGGACAGCTGCGAGGCGTACCTGAAGATGGTCAGTGAGGTTGTGGAAGTTGCCGTCAGGGATGTGGGGCCTTCCCGACTCCAGTGCCTTGGCCAGCGGCGCTAGGTTTCTCGGCTGAGGATCTCCAGTGAGTACAACCCGATCGAGGTGGTCTCACACTTCACCAATCGGGTTTAACTGCGGGAAGGTTGGTGGCTAGGGAAGTACGGGAAATTCATCCTGGTTTTCTTCAAACCACACACACACACTGCGAGCTATGTGACACGCTTCTTTGTCCTGCTAGTACACCAAGGCGTGCCGAGGAAAGGCAAACTGCCCAAAGGCGCGGACATAGTCTCCAAGGATAGATGCGTACTTTTGTTGATCCATTGTGCCTTCCCATAAGGCGAGATCACCAAGCAAATGCCACTAAAATATTTTCAACACCATAACTACTGCAGGACGTTTCCAACGAGACGTTTCACGCCATACAGGCCAACAGCCATGTATCCGACGGAGAATAAAATGTTATTAATCTGAAGAAGCCGCCTGTAGTCACTCAGTGGACATTGGTGCACCCATCGGCAATAATGGGCTCATTAGCGGTACCACGTTGTATGTTGAGAGTAGTCGCGGATCTGCGTGTAGCATCATTTTGGACTTCCATTGTATCCGGAGGCTAGAAAGATAATGACCGCTACCAAACTGCCTTCATTATGTGGGCCCAGCACTTCGAGTGCTGACGGGAGGTGCCATTGGGTACAAAACACAGCAGGTGTTACATTTCAGATGTTTTATGGCAGGAGGCTGTACCCTATTTTGACGGTCCGTTATATTTCATCAGGTTCAAAAATGGTTCAAATGGCTCTGAGCACTATGGGACTCAACATCTGAGGTCATAAGTCCCCTAGAACTTAGAACTACTTAAACCTAATTAACCTAAGGACATCACACACATCCATTCCCAAGGCAGGATTCGAACCTGCGACCGTAGCGCTTGCGCGGTTCCAGACAGAAGCGCCTAGTACCGCTCGGCCACACCGTCCGGCACTGTTCAAGCAGGTGGAGGCTCTGTAATGGTATGGGTCGTGTGCAGTTGGAGTGACAGGGGATCTCTGATACGTCTAGAAACGACTCTGACAGGTGGCACGTACGTAGGAATCCTGATCACCTGTATCCATTCATGTCCATTCTACATTCCGACGGGGTTGGGTAATACCAGTAGGACAATGCGACACCACACATGTCCAGAATAGCTACATAGTGGCTCCATGGTGACTCTTCTGAGTTTAAACACTTCCGCTGGCCACCAAACTGCCTAGACATAGACTTTATTGAGCATATCTGGAATGCCCTGCGACGTACTGTTCAGAAGATGTCTCAACCCTTCGTACTTCTAAGGATTTATGGACAGCGCTGCAGGATTCATGATGTCAGTTCCCTCCAGCACTACTTCAGACATTGGTAGAGTCCCCGCTATGTCGTGTTGCGGCACTTCTGCGTGCTCGCTTGGTCCCTACATTATATTAGGCAGGTGTACCAGTTCCTCTTCAGTGTAATATCTTAAACACTCAGGTGACGAATGTAATCGGATAGCGATATGCACGTATAAAGGCGGCGATAGTGCCGCCTACACAAGGTATAAAATGGCAGTGCATTTGTGGAGGCGACATTTGTACTCAGATAATTCACGTGAAACTGTTTGTGACGTAATTACAGCCACACCACATGAATTAACAGGAATTAACCCGAGTTCACAGGAATTAACGACACGAATTTTTGAATGTATGTAAATGAAGAGGTATTGACAGACTTTGAAACCGTAAGGGTAGATGGAGCTAGACGCATGGGACTTCTTATTTCGGGAATCGTTAGAGAATTCAATATTCTGATATCCAGAATATCGCGAGTGTGCCCAGAATAATATCTGTCATTAACTCTCACCACAGACAACATGGTGGCCGATGTCATTCACCTAACGCCCGAGAGCAACGACGTCCGCGTAGATTTTTCAGTGCTAGCAGGAAAGCAACACTGCGTGAAATAACCGAGGAAATCAATGTGGGATGTACGACGATCTCAGCCCTCAGGACAATCAGGCGAAATTTGGAGTTAGTGGGCTATAGCAGTTGACGACCGACGCGAGTGCCTTTACTAACTGCATGACATCCTTGCAGTACCTCTCCTGGGTTCGTGACCACATCGTTTGGACTCTGGACGACTGGTATGATGAGTCCCTATTTCAGTTGGCATTTGCTGATGGCGGAGTTCGAATTGTGGCGCATATCGCACGAAGTCATGGGCCCAAGTCGTCAACAAGGCTCTGTGCAAGATGGTGGTGGTTCCATAATCGTGTGGGCTGAGTATACGTGTAGTGGATTGGGCCCTCTGTCTATGTTCGGCTTCCTGGAAACCATTTGAAGCCACTCAGGGGCTTCATGTTCCCAAACAACGACTGAATTTTTGTGGATGACAATGCGCCATGTCATTGGGCCACAGTTGCTCGCTATTTGTTTGAGTAACGTTCTAGACAATCTGGGTGAATGATTTGACCAGCCAGATTGCTCGACATGAATCCCATCGAACATTTATGGTATGTAATCGGGAGCTCAAAATCCTGCACCAACGACATTATATCAGTTATGGACGACTACAGAGACAAACATGGTTCAGTTTTCCTTACAACGACTTACAGAGTCCATGCCACGTCGACCTGTTGCAGTACGCCGGGCAGTAGGAGGTCCGACACGATGTTACGAGGTATCACTATACCTTTATAGTATCATCTCGGTCCCATCTAGGAGTAAAGGTAAGAATTAAAAGGTCTCTGGGCACTATGGGACTTAACATCTGAGGTCATCAATCCCCTAGAACTTAGAACTACTTAGACCTAACTAACCTAAGGACATCACACACATCCATGCCCGAGGCAGGATTCGAACCTGCGACCGTAGCGGTCTCGCGGTTCCAGACTGAAGCGCCTAGAGCCCCTCGACCACAACGGCCGTCGGTAAGAATTCACCACTACACCGCCGACAAGTGTTATTTCGTCCCGAACAATAAAAAGTATGGGAACCGGTGGAGATAAGTAACCGACATCTATCGAAATACGTCAAGAGTGCTGTATTTCATCTCTCAGTCTATGAGAAAAATCGTTATGAATGGTATCTCACTCCACAAGACTGCTTTGATAGCTTTGGACGATAGCACACAATATTTTGATAATGAGCTTCTCTGTGCTCATCTTAGACTTTGACGGATTACTAACGATAATTTTTATATCTGTGGCATCTCTGAGAAATTAATCTCCAAGATGTATTCAGACATCAATGAGTCACAGTGGTTAGACGTGTCCGGTCACGGGGACTGGCATCACTCAGATATGTTACCTGAAAAAAAGATAAAATCCTACAAAAAATGTAAAGAAATTCAAATAAAAAACAGGAAGCTTCATTGCACTTCTTTCAACATCGATGAACCATTTCGGTATGTTATGAATATCTAGCCGAACGAAGCTTTTTACATAGATCCCTGGACTTTATTGAATATCACAGACTTCATTAGCAACTATGCAAGCCATTGTTTGACAGTTTAGCTGTGACAGTTCAATTCGTTAGTGAGTAAGTGAAAATGAAGCTGTAAATTCCCAAGAAGGATTAACATTCCACTTTATACGCAGAAACCGTATTAGTGTAAAATCTGTTGTACATGACCGGAAGTTAATATTGTTCTTCTAATATTCAGAAGTCACGTTAATATTGTTGATATTCACGGTTGCGCATGCTTTTGAAAAAAAACGGTGAAATGTGTGCGGTGTGAAATCATGGCAATGTAACGTGTACGATGATCTCGAGCACTGTGCAGAGCATAGTTATGAGATACGACGAGACCAGTATCGAGGTACATACGAGGTGCGTCCATAAAGTAATGAGACTCATGTGAAAAAAAATGTTGCTTACTGTTTTACTCAAGTTTAGTCTCGCCTCCTTCAAAGTTGTTCCCTTGTGATTGCACACACTTTTTCCAGCGTTTCTGCCATTGATGGTAACATTTCTGGAACTCACCTTCTGTAATATCCTCCAAGAGCCTCGCCACAGCTTTTTGGACATCCTGTGTTGTTTGAAAATAGTGTCCCTTGACCACCGTTTTGACTCTTGAAAATAGGAAAAAGTCGCACTGAGCGATATCTGGTGAGTAAGGTGGCTGTGGTAGTACTGAAATTTGTTTTGAGGTTAAAAATTGCTGTACTGATAGAGTAGTATGGCATAGCACATAATCGTGATGCAGAATCCAGTTTCAGCACGGATACGAAGAACTCTGTTACGAAGTCTTTCTAAAATTTCTTTGTGGCAATATTGGTTAACTGTTTGTCCATGAGGCACCCACTCTTTATGAACAATTCCCTTGGAATCAAAGAAGCACACAAGCATGCAATTCACTTTTGACTTTGACATGCGACCTTTTTTTGGTCTGGGTGATTCCTTTGAGCACCACTGTGAACTTCGGCGTCTTGTCTCTAGATCGTACTGAAAAAACCAACTTTCATTACCAGTGATAACACGGCTCAACAATTCTGGATTGATTTCCGTTTGTTATAACCGATCGGCTTCCACGTTTTTACGTGTTTCTTCCTGTTGTGGTGTGAGATTTTTGGGGAACATTTTTGCACAAATCTTTCTTATACCATGATCTTCAGTTATTATTAGACGAACCGTTACTCGATTGATGTTCAGTTCTTCTGTAATCATTTTCATGGATAATCTTCGATCAGATCGTACGACTTCACACACCCTGACCAAGTTCACATCCGTCCGTGAGGTTTATGATCGTCCACTGTGGTCTTCATCTTCAACATTCGTTCTGCCTTCACTAAACATATTATGCTAACGAAAAACTTGAGCTCTTGACATAACCTCGTCTCCAAAAGCCTACTAAAGCTTACCGTAAGTTGTCGTCGCGTTTTCATCCAATTTAGTGCAGAAATAAATGGCACACCGTTGCGCAATATTATGCGGTCCCTTATCCGTGACGAGAGACACAAACATATGTTAACTTACTACAGCATAACTCATGACTGAGCAGTTGCATCGATGTGCCGCTTGGACTGGAAGCAGCTTATATACCAGGGTCAAAGATATTGTGCCTACGCAAGCCTGTAGGGTTGCCACATCTTGCAAAGAAAATCAGTCTCATTAACTTTATTATTGCACCTCGTACTCCTGTGACGGCGGAATTAAGGAGTTCCAAAATAAGACCTCGAAAACCTTAAAACCGAGAGCGAAGGTGTAATCTAAAGTAAGTTTAGGATCCGGTAAAACATATTGTTAAGATCTCGTTCGACATCTCGTGCATCAAAATGAAAACACTGAGAGAACGTACATTTCATTGACTACCACTTCAGGCTCCAAAAACAAGCCAGCCGCAACTGAGCAACGAAGTGTGCAGTCATGTGAGTACAAATATCGACGCACCATCAGCACTGCCTCACAGTCTGGTTGGAGTCATGGCAGGAAGTATGCAAAATAAAACGACTCCCAGTCCTTAAAGAAGACTATTGCGTCGATCAAATATCGAGCAGAAAAAAATGGAACTACACTGTCGGACACCTCAAAGTTACTATGTTGACGACTGAATTGATTATGGAGTGCCTATGACCCGTTCAGTACGTGACTTTCTAAACCTAGTATCTATGTAGGGGCACCACGAGAGAAATCAGCTATTCGTTTATGCCGATGATTTGGCTTTAGCCAGTCAAGAGTAATCTTGTAAAGATGTCGAAGCCCAAATGACTTACGCATTGAGAGAGCTGGGCGTTTTTCTAACAATCAACTTCTCCCAAGTCCAGCTAAAACAACTGTTGGCATTTCATCTGGTCTACACGCAACGTTTTGTCGTCAATGTTGCACCATCATGAAAGATTTGTAAAATAGAATGTTACGAAAGAATGGAAGTTCGATAGTCTTGCACAAACTAAATGAAGTTTGACAAAGTCTCAAAAAACTGATCGGCTGGATCTTAATGTGTGCATGCAAGACTACCGACACGTCTGTGCATGCAGACGCACGTCAGTCCTTTCGCTCAAACTTAACACAACCATCAGTCTACTCTCGGCGGCGCTATAGGTTCCAAGTGTTTTAGTGTGTGTAGTAGTGAAACAAAATGGCTGGTTTACGAAATTGGACTCATGAATTTTTTTAAGAAATCCATAGAGCTGTATCAAAGTTTCCCTTGTCGCTGACAAGTAAACCTAAGATTTACAGTAACCGAGACAAAAAAATCCATGCATACGACTCCTTGGTAAGTAAGTACAAGAAATTGGATCGTAAAGTAACAAATGAATTTGTCACCAAAAAAGTTCAACTCATTTCGAACAGTTTACCAAAAAAAGAGTGCAAAAATAAAAGCGTCCTTGAGATCAGGATCTAGAACGGGAGGAAATTTATAAACCTTCTTTGTGGTACTTTAATTTACTTTCCTGCTTGGAGGTCGAAGATCAACAACCGGCTAGATCACAATCAAACATAGAAGATTATGAAAAGAAGTAATAAAAAAGAATTTTACTTTTCGTAATACAGAATTACCTTCCACTGATGATGATGAAATGATAATGAGGAGAACACCCAGTTCCTAGGCGGAGAAAATCTCCGATCCAGCCGGGAATCGAACCAGGGCCACTTGGCGTAATAGACCGCCGCACTGACAACTCAGCTATCGGGGCGGTCCTACAAATAGTATGTGGAGTATAAACATCTGTAAGTTATTGTGAGGTTCTTACTGTATTTTTAACTAAAGGAAATACTGTGCAATGTAAACAGCGCAATGGAGTCAAATAATTATCAGATTTTTGAAAGGGTATTTCAAAATGTTCAAATTTGTGTGAAATCTTATGGGACTTATTTGCTAAGGTCATCAGTCCCTAAGCTTACACACTACTTAACCTAAATTAACCTAAGGACAAACACACACACCCATGCCCGAGGGAGGACTCGAACCTCTGCCGGGATCAGAAGCACAGTGAAAGAGTAGTAAGTACAATATTAGGGTATAAACGCCAGTTTGAATTTCACTGTTTCATGCACGCTCCTAATTACGCAATGGCTTTGTCTTGCCAGGTTTCTGATCCTTCATTCGTGGAGTACATTTTAAAGCTATCCTTCACTATTTTTGTGCTTTCTAGAATTAGTTCACGTATGCCAAGTTGAAGATGTGTAATTTCGGGGCTGCATCTCGCTCCGAATACCGGAGAACCACCTCTATGTTTTCTGCATCGGCTATGTCAGGGGATAAATAGTTTTCAGAACAGAGTCTTCTTCTAAAATTGTGCAATACACACCACACTGTCCTTATCCTTCAACGTTTCTTACATCAAAATTACAGCAGTTTGCAAAATTCCAAATGTGTGTTTTCAACGAACCGTCGAGCTCTTCACAAATGAAAGTTAATAATTTGAGTGTCTCGGTTTAAGCTGGTTCTAGGATGCGGTTTAAGAAAATCAGATCGCAGTCCAAAGACTTCATCACCGACAAACACGTGGGGGAAGTAGTATTTGATGACTATTTGAACCTTTCTCTGCTTTAGGAGTCTTCAAAATACCTTGCCTCAGTTTATGATAAGACTTTGTGTTTGCAGTGGTTCATCTATCCGAAATCCAGCCATTTGTGCCAGCATCACAGTAGATGAATTCACAAATAGCACTGGCAATTGCCATAAGCGCAATGCCAAGAATGTTTTTGTAATTGGCGTACCATGATCCTTTATGCCCTAGTAGAGCGATTCCGTCCAACTACACCAAGACATTGGAGAAATTGTCATTTCGTTGTGAATTCTTCAGCTATGCCTGTCGATTGTTTTCCGCTCTTTGTAAATGGAAAAGAACAAAGGCTGAATCATTTTCGTTTATATTTTGTGTCATATATAGAAATAAACGGGTTTTTAGTATTTCATTTAGGAGGCAGATGAACAAGAATTGGTATATGAAGAGGAGTCGCAAATAGAGGTTCTATTAACTCTGTCCCTAACACCACGAGAGGGAAGAGCGGAAATTGCAATAAAAATTGTATCAAGCAGTGACAGATCACAGTATAGTGACAAGTTTTCGACCAAACGGAAGAGAAACCAGTTTAAAAGCAATGATATATCTACAGAAGTACTTGATACATGGAACTTACTGGCACTAATGGAAAACGTGGAAGGAGGACCCACTAATATAACTTTCTTTTGACACAACCTGTTTATTAAACAATATATAAACTGTGTTTTACAAATAATTGAAGCATTTAACCATAAAATTTTCTTTAACAAAATGAACAATTTGCAGAATTTTTTTAACCTTAAATCTTAAGCTGAATAAGCTTTTAATCTCTGAAAAAGAAATCTGAAGTGGTGCGTTGCAAAACGGCAAACGATATTAGATTGATTACAAGACCGCCTGTCCTTCAACCCGCCCTTTATCCGGTGAAACAGCGGTGTTTACTACAGCGCTGGACACAGACTGTCTTATTAAATGCCCTTCTGCAGCACATGAAAACTATCTAAGCACCATTGATGACTAGAGTGATTCAATTATAACTGAAGCTAAACTTTTAATTTGAAAGCTGTATGTCAAAAGGTTCGGGGTTAAGATGCGCACCTGTGCTTAAAGGACAAACAGATTAGCAAACAATATGACAATGATAAGGGTTACTTCGAAGCAATCAACCCCTTAATTTGAGTCGGTAACCAAGGTGCGACTGGATCCCCACCCGTCCCTTCTGACAATTTTATTTTGCCTAAGGCCCTGGTGACTGTTGTCTGTTAATATTTTCAAAATAAAACTGATTGTCAGTTATTAAGACCGCTCTGAAAGAATGTCTTAAAACATTACTCGTGCGCTTATTACAAGAGAACTCACTCGATGGAACCACAAGATCCAGCTAAAATACGCCAATAATGACCCGGTCTTTCAAACACAGTAACGAACAGGTTAGTACAACAGGTAGTTCAGATTATAACTAATGACTCAGAAATGCAATTACAGTCAAGGAGCTGAACCGGTTACCAGCTGAAGCTAACCACAAGGCCCCTCTTTTGTTTAATGAAAACCTGTGCCTTGGTACAACCTTTCCGGCTGTATTTACGACCAAGAGCTGGTTAATTACCACATTAATGATCGGGTACAAACCAGAAAGGAAAGGCAATATGATAGCAGGACAAAGATTCAAGCGACAAATTGTCTCTTAGTAATATACTACTGCCTATATTCCTACCAAAGAGCTAACCGAGCAAAACTCTGAGGTCGGGTACAAACCTGAAAATAATGAGGGCTGGTAGGCAATGAAACAAATCACCACGAGGATTACAGAATATTACTCCTCTTTATCAGCAAGCAGTTCCATGGATCCACGGCGCGTCGCAGCGGTTGCTGAGTGGTGCCGATGGTAGAAGAGGGCAGCCAGGCAACGAGCAGTCGTCCAACACGAATGTTGCCAACCAGCCGACGGTATGTCGGCCTGCTGCTTGTAGTCGAGGTTGACCCCAGTGAAGTACTCCGGTATCTTCGCTCTGCGCAGGCCCTCCTTGTGCAGCTCGTGGCTTCGGGCGCTAGGACCTCGTGAACACGTCTTGCGTCAGCGCTACCGCCAGTCCCCAAACATCGTGCCTCCCTTTCGGGCCAGCGAACCCCGTATATGTATCGGCAAGCAAAGACTTTCTAAGGACATAACCCACAGATACCAACTATTCCTCATAGATATTGGCAATGGAACCGCAAGAGGGATAGTCGATACTCCACCCGAGCCAGTGGCGCCAGACAGAACAGGCTACTAATTCAATGGCCCCACGGCTCAGTACTTACACTACGTGGAGACAAAATGAAAACTTTTAGTCCTGATGATGGATCTGATGCTTACGAGAAAAATATGGGGCATAAATTACACGATCTGATGTAGTTAAAGGGAACCAAATTATTTGCGCTTTAGCTCGTTAATAATGTAATGTTAGAAGTTGAACTGGAAGCATTTGCATAAGATTTTGCAGTTGTTAACCATGCTGGTCCTTCCACCTGAGTTTAATTCACCTCAGCTTTCCTTACAATTATGAGGCATATTTTCCCACTAGTACGATGGATTATCCACAACCCAGTGATCCAGTTCAGCCTATTACTACTTCAAACACAAATTTAATAAATGTAGATAATGCCTCGAGCTTACCAGGAATATCTAAGAACTTAGCTAATCTTGCGAATGATATCTAGAATTATGTATATCCTAAAATACCCACAACATATTTTCTACATATCTTATTACTTATTTCTATATGTCTTAATTTTTGAAGCAGTTAATGTTTACTTAATATTTCATTTAAAATCTTAAAGTGTTGTTATGAAATTTTTTTTGTACAATCTCCATTTTTTTTTATTAAAATCTTTTCTTTTAAAACGCGAAACATTTGTACATATTCCTTTTTCAGAACACTGTATATACCTTCACAGGTTTTGTAAGATGTCGTGGTCTCCCGACCTTCACTGCTTACATATTCCGCCCTCACAATCATATTCCGCACATAAAGACGCTTCATTCGAAGCCAAACTCGATAAGATAAAGTCAATGTTGTATGAATTCATGTAAACGATAT
Source organism: Schistocerca piceifrons (assembly GCF_021461385.2). Taxonomy (NCBI): domain Eukaryota; kingdom Metazoa; phylum Arthropoda; class Insecta; order Orthoptera; family Acrididae; genus Schistocerca; species Schistocerca piceifrons. Next base: position 250,705,773 of record NC_060144.1, read on the forward strand.
GCAAACAACTAGTAAATCGCAAGTGCGCACCGAGATTGAAAAACTCGAGGCTAACGTACACACACACATTCAAGACACGACGGTCGCAGGGGCTTTTAGTTTGGAAGAGCAAACCGCGCGCCAGGAGGCCGGTCCCTTCAGAGGATGATTCAACCTATCTCCGTCAGCCGGCGACCGCCCGTAGAGCAGACAGCGTTTGCCCGAGTGAAAGGCAGAACGACCCTGTGTTCGGCTTAAAAGCAAATTCCGCTACATTGTGTGGGAGCGCCCAGCCTACGCATGCTATACAGACATAGCATGCAATTTCAGAGGTTTTCATAGGGAGACAGCAAACGCCAAACGCCGATCCTACAGATTTCCAGATTGGTCACCTTAAACGAAACGCCATTCTCCCGTTTTAGAAGAGCAATGCTGATTGGCGGAAGATATTCCTGACGCCTTGAGCTGAAGGAGAAATGGAAGAGACCGAAAGATATACCCCTTCATGTCTGGTGTGGAGAGGGGCCGTTCTGTTGTCGCTCTTGGAGCGAGAACATGTAACGAGAGCGTGCGTGCTCGAACGTGTACTCAAAGAGCGAGGAACAAGTCTCTCCTTAGTACTACACTGGGAGAGCACCTCTGTCGAGAGCGAATCAGAGTGCAACTCTATATTGAGTCCTTGTGATTAAGCGTTGTTCACTGTATTGGCCGCCACACTTATTGTGTGGTGTGAACGGACAGAGTTATAGCTGAACGCCTGCGAGCGAATTTTCGAGTGGCACAGCGGTGGACTGGTTATCTGACCGGTGTACCACGCCAATAGTTAGACTAGGGGCGAATAGGAGTCATTGACTTCATCAAGGCGTAGGGAGAGTTTGATTGGCGAAGGTCTATCCGGATAGAACGAGAGTTATCTTATTTGTCAGCAGCAAGCGGCGCAGACAGGAGTCATTGCAGCTTATGTGCTACAGCTCTTGCGAGCCCCATATTTCCTCCACAACAGTACACTTCACTGCATTTCACATGCGACAGCCTCGACCATACCTAGCAACATTCTAACGGATAATTTTTCAAGTTGAGTAGGCGCAGCTCTCAGCCATTCTGCCAAGTCAATAACAATCTTAAACTTTGTATAGAAATTTCATTAGCGAATCCTATCCTTAAGAGGTAACTTCACATTCCGAAAAGAACCTGGAAATAACTTGTTCAGTTCATAACTAAAAGTGCCATTGTGATTTCTCAGAATTTTTGCAAAATAAATAATAATTTTCGGTAGTTTCATGTTTTTCTTACACTAACTAGCACTATTCCTGTACCCAAGTACCCCACTAGTTACGTAAGAAATTTTGTGAATTTTTGTGTCATTTCCTTACAGCGGACGACTCCAGAAGATATTTATTGCTGAAAGCTATTCAGGCATTTCTCTTTAGAACGTTAGGAGCGTCTGTCTGACTTCTGTAGTAGTGTGGGGGTGGAAATTGCATCTTGCAGGAGCCACAGGGTAAAGGGTACACCTCAGATTAATCCGTTGCGCAGAATGACAGAATAGCACCCACACGGTCACAGTTTCTAGTATGATGAGGCTCAAAAAGTTTTAAATTCAAGGTTCTTGTATCTCCAGCCACTCGCTAAAAACGTTAACGTTGCGGTGAGTCTCTCGGGAGGGGGGGGGGGAGGGGGGCTAACAGCTGCCATCATCTTCTTTTTCAATTTCTGGGGTTACAAGCATAAACAGTTCACAGTAAATTTTTACGACAATACGTACGTAATTGCGCCAACCTTCAGGTTTCTGAAGTAGTTCTCAGATAAGATTTAGATGGGAGAATATCTTTCTGTTTAGTAACCAATTCCGGGATTGCGGGACCATCGTAAACGACGTGCTGACTTTACTTTCTTATTCGGTTTAAGAGCAAATACTGCAGCTGTCCTCACTAAAAACATTTCTTCCTCGATGACGATTTCGGAACGACAGAGCGAAAGACTGAACAAAAGAGTGAGTGAACGTTTGAATAGTCTAGCTGCGCGATTTGCGTCAGTCTTGTAGTCAGTCTTGCATGATCATGCAAGGCTGGAACAAAACGTTACGTTTAGACCAGGCTGCGGCCACGTCGAAAACGTAGCAACATATGGCGAAGAATACAATTAGTAAACACGACACATCCAAAATACCTGAGGGTCACTATGGATCGTACTCCTAACAAGGAAACATTGTGAGAATACGAGACGGAAGGTGGAAACCAAAAATAATATCCTTCGCAAGATCACTGGTAGCACGTGGCGCTTCTGACGCAAGCCCTAAGAGCGATAGCACCAGCAGCATATTACGGTGCTGCACAAGATGTCTGCCCAATGTGATACAACTCTAAGCACAAGGACATAGTTGACAAGGCGCTAAACGAAATGTGCTAAGCGAAATGCATAGGCATATTACAGGCTGTTCGAAATCAACGCCTGTTATAAAGTTTTACCAGCTCGCTGGCATAGCGCCGCCAGAAATTAGCCGTCAAGTAGCTGCAGACGTGGAGAGAACAAATCAGGCTCAGTGGGACTGCTATCCTTTATAAGGGCATGTTCCGCCTGTTACAAGATTGAGGTCTAGAAGAAGTTTCCTCAATACCACTTCCGCCTTGCAAATAACGGCAGCTAAAGCAAGAAAATATTTGCGTATTTCTCGACTGCGAAATAACTGTGCCTGGTCTCCCTCTACGGAAACCCTCCCACCTGGGTACGAACAGAACTGGATCGACCGGTCACTCGTTCGTCATCCTTCTGGAGTTGGAACATCTATGAATAAGCTGCAGAAATTCCAATTCCCTGTCGATACCACCAACTGTGGTTATGGAGCACTTACTGTATTGTCAACTATCCTTTCAATCTCGCAGAGAAGAAGATCTACTTGCAACTCCGGGTGCAACTGAAACTGCTAGGTTTCGATTGAAGGTACTGTAGCTTGACAATTCTTGATTTCATTTGTTTTTAACGGTACTTTTAAGGGGCAGTCAAATAAAAACGTAACATCCGCGATAACAGCACCATGAAATAAGTCCATTTAAATGTAATCTCTACATGCTTTGAAATATTTATCCACCTTGGAGACATGACAACCAGTTCATGTTTGATAGAAGGCGGTGGTCCGCTGACGCAACCGCAACCGCATTTACCCTCGCAGTTTCTCGTCCAACTCAAACTGATCTCCAGGACTTTCATTTTTCAGGTAGCCAAAGATGTGAAAATCACACTGTCAAAGATGCCGGCTGTTCGGAGGATGCTGCAGTGTGTTCCTGCCCAAGTCGGTGAATCATAGCATCCGTCCAGTTGCCAATGCTGGGGCATGCGTTATCGTGCAACGGGATGATTCCGTTCGACAACATTCCGACAGTCCTACCACAAACGGCAAATCCAACAGTGGAAACATCACACATCTCTCCCGACAAAGAAATCCAAAGCTGTTCACACAAGTTCCAGTAAGGTCATACTAACCCTCCTCTTCGACTGCAGAGGCGCTCTGTTCTTCGAATTCATCGGTCATGAAACCGCAATAAATGCGAAGCGCTACGAAGACACTTTGCAAGAAAAGTGACACACCATAAAGTCAAATCGCCCAGGAATGCTATCGGATGGCGTCATCCTATTGCACGATAACGCCGGCCCACAAATGGCCATTCGAAAGAACGCTATCCTTCAGCGAGTCGATTGGAAAACACTGAAACGCCGTTGGTACAGCCCGGATGCTTTACCATGCGGTTTTCACGTATTTAGTCATCTGAAGAAATACGTCCGTGGATATCGTTTTAGCCGGACGAGGAAGTGCAAGAGTTGGCGTGGTGGTGGATCCGATAGCGGCCGGGCGCGATCTACGAAACAGGATTTGATCGCCTCATCTCCCAGTGGGATAAATGTCATGTCGCGTGTGGTGGTTACTTTTGAGTGGAAGAATTCCATGCTTGCACTGGGGCAACTGACTGCCCCTAATACCATGCACTTGTTTCTACCTCGAATAAAAAATGAGTAATGTTGAGATCAATATAATTTTTATTTCTGGCAAATAAACGAACCACAGTGAAAGTTCATTTCCCGATTCCCCAAACCACAAATTCCGTAAATATCCTTGGTTTCCCTAGTTGCTTTCTCTGGAGGTGGAAGTCAACATTGTTGTTGTTTAACATTGTTTTAAAACTGCTTTCTCATTAAAATACAAAAGAAATTTGAGTAACGTGCCTTGATTCTGTAATACCTGTTCAATAAAACCATACAAATGACACACCGATTAGGACAAATTCCAGTATCAGTTTGACTCGGAAATCTACTTATGACGTGCCTCTTTCCGTGCTGACATGAGGTGTATGATTTACTCTTACACTTGTTTGATCGCCACTACTTCTGTAGGAGTTGCGTTTTTGACTAATGATCATGTCAGATTATCAACCTGTCGAAATGATAGGAAATCTGAAAAGGGAGTTGTAGAGACTCAGTCTAGACATAGTGAAGGTCATAGTGGGGGTCAGTGAAGTTAATGGAAAGCAGACAAGCGTTTCTGATCACACAGGTGTAGGGTAATATTTACAGTAGCAGAAAATGGTATCACGGTAGTAGTATTCGTTACAAATACGAAGTTTGGGAAGAGAGTGAGCTACTGTGAACAGGTAGTGGCAGGAGTGTTCTCATCGGAATCGACAGCACGTCAACCCCGACAACGACAATTCAGGTATACATGTCGGAGTCGCAAGCAGTAGGCGAAGAGCCTGAGAAAGCATATGAGGCTACTGAACGGATAATTCAGTACCTCAAGGGAGATCTAAATCTAATAGTCATGAGGAACTGGAATTCGGTCGTAAGGGAAGAAATAAGAGAAAGCGGTACGGTAGAATCTAGGCTTGGTAGTGGACTTGCACCATGGTCTAGGGACAGTAATCAAAACGTTATCGGTCCCAGGTTCAATGGCCGCCACCGCTTAAATTTTCATAAATAATGAACATTGGCGACCGAAGGCTCATTGGTCCATCGGCCTTGTCAAAGAGTGCAGAGGAGCCGACAGCGGTTAAGGGCCCCCTCTTGTCCTTGGAGTGGGACGCTGCCCCTAAAAGCGTAAGAATCAGCTATGATCAACGGCATGAGTATTCAAAAGGCAATGGAAACCAATGCAGTCGACAGCGTTGGCCAAGCGGTTCTAGGCGCTTCAGTCAAGAACCGCGCTACTGCTGCGGTCGCAGGTTCGAATCCTGCCTCGGGCGTGGGTGTGTGTGATGTCCTTAGGTTAGTTAGGTTTAAGTTCTAGGGGACTGATGACCTCAGATTTTAAGTCCCATAGTGCTCAGAGCCATTTGAACCATCAAACCACTGCATTAAAGAAAAATAACGTGTGTCCACAGGACAAGTGGCCTGTAAATGAATAAGTGTCATTATGATCTCTCCATTGCCAAAAGATTCCGTAATAATCCCCCTTTAGGATCTCCGAGAAGGGACTGGTTAGGGGGAGATCACTGTGAGAAAAAGATTGAGTAATCAAAGAAGTGATAGCACTCTACGAGTCGGGACGTGGAATGTGAGAAGCTTGAACGTGGTAGGGTAGTAGTAAATTTGAGAAGGGAAATGCAAAGGCTCAGTCTAGATACAGTAGGTCAGATGAGTATAGGGTGATATCAACAGCAGCAGAAAATGACACAACAGGAGTAGGATTATTTATGAATAGGGAGGTAGGATAGAGAGGACTGTTCTTATCAGAATCGACAACAAACAGACACCGACAACGATAGTTCAGGTATACATGTCGATGGCGCAAACTGAAGATAAAAAGATAGAGAAAGTATAGGATGATATTGAAAGGGTAGTATAGTATATACAGAGAGATAAAAGTCTAATAGTCATAGGGGACTGGAATACAGTTGTAGTGGAAGAAGCAGAATAAAAGGTTACTGGAGAATAAGAGCTTGGGACATGAAATGGGAGAGGACAAAGACTAATTTTCTGTAATAAATTTTAGCTAGTAATAGCAAATACTTTGTTCAAGAATCACGAGAGGAGAATGTTTATTTGGAAAAGGCCGGGTGATAAGGGAAAATTTCAGTTAAATTACATTATGGTCAGACAAAGATTCTGAAATCAGATATTGGACTGTAAGGCGTACCAAGAATCAGATGTAGACTCAGATCACAATGTAGTAGTGATGAAGAGAGGCTGAAGTTTAAGAGATTAGTCAAGAAGAAACAATACGCAAAGTAGAGGGATACAGAAGTAATAAGGAATTACGAAATACACTTGAAGTTCACTAAAGATGTAGATGCAGCAATAAGGAACACCTCAGTAGGCAGTACAGTTGAAGAGGAATGGACATCTCTAAAAAGGGCAATCACAGAAACTGAAAATAAAAACGTAGGTACAAAAAAGGTAACTGCAAAGTAACCACGGCTAACAGAAGAAATACTTAAGTTCATCGATGGGAGACGGCAGTAAAAAAATGTCCAGGGAAAATCAGGAATACAGAAATACAAGTCGCTGAGGAATCAAATCTACTACATCTACATTTATACTCCGCAAGCCACCCAACGGTGTGTGGCGGAGGGCACTTTACGTGCCCCTGACATTACCTCCCTTTTCTGTTCCAGTCGCGTATGGTTCGCGAGAAGAACGACTGTCTGAAAGCCTCCGTGCGCGCTCGAATCTCTCTAATTTTACATTCGTGATCTCCTCGGGAGGTATAAGTAGGGGGAAGCAATACATTCGATACCTCATCCAGAAACGCACCCTCTCGAAACCTGGACAGCAAGCTACACCGCGATGCAGAGCGCCTCTCTTGCAGAGCCTGCCACTTGAGTTTGCTAAACATCTCCGTAACGCTATCACAGTTACCAAATAACCCTGTGACGAAACGCGCCGCTCTTCTTTGGATCTTCTCTACCTCCTCCGCCAACCAGATCTGGTACGGATCCCACAATGATGAGCAAAACTCAAGTATAGGTCGAACGAGTGTTTTGTAAGCCACCTAGCCACCTCCTTTGTTGATGGACTACATTTTCTAAGGACTCTCCCAATGAATCTCAACCTGGTACCCGCCTCACCAACAATTAATTTTATATGATCATTCCACTTCAAATCGTTCCGCACGCATACTCCCAGATATTTTAGAGAAGTAACTGCTACCAGTGATTGTTCCGCTATCATATAATCATACAATAAAGGATCCTTCTTTCTATGTATTCGCAATACATTACATTTGTCTATGTTAAGGGTCAGTTGCCACTCCCTGCACCAAGTGCCTATCCGCTGCAGATTTTCCTGCATTTCGCAACAATTTTCTAATGCTGCAACTTTTCTGTATACTACAGCATCATCCGCGAAAAGCCGCATGGAACTTCCGACACTATCGACTAGTTCATTTATATATATTGTGAAAAGCAATGGTCCCATAACACTCCCCTGTGGCACGCCAGAGGTTACTTTAACGTCTGTAGACGTCTCTCCATTGATAACAACTTGCTCTGTTCTTTTTGCTAAAAACTCTTCAATCCAGCCACACAGCTTGTCTGATATTTCGTAGGCTCTTACTTTGTTTATCAGGCGACAGTGCGGAACTGTATCGAACGCCTTCCGGAAGTCAAGGAAAATGGCATCTACTTGGGAGCCTGTATCTAATATTTTCTGGGTCTCATGAACAAATAAAGCGAGTTGGTTCTCACACGATCGCTGTTTCCGGAATCCATGTTGATTCCTACAGAGTAGATTCTGGGTTTCCAAAAACGACATGATACTCGAGCAGAAAACGTGTTCTAAAATTCTACAACAGATCGACATCAGAGATATAGGTCTATAGTTTTGCGCATCTGCTCGACGACCCTTCTTGAAGACTGGGACTACCTGTGCTCTTTTCCAATCATTTGGGTCCTTCCGTTCCTCTAGAGACTTGCGGTACACGGCTGTTAGAAGGGGGGCAAGTTCTTTCGCGTACTCTGTGTAGAATCGAATTGGTATTGAATAAATAGGAAATGCAGGGAAGCTAAGACGAAATGGATGCATGAAAAATGTGAAGATATCGAGAAAGAAAAGATTGTCGGAAGGTCTGACTCATCATATAGGAAAGTCAAAATAACCTTCGGTTAATTAAAAAGCAGATGTGTTAGGGAATCCAGTATTAGAATCAGAATTTAAGAGAGCTTTGGGGGAATTAAGACCAAATAAGGCAGAAGTGATAGATAGCATTCCATCGAAGTTTCTAAAATCATTGGGGGGAAGTGTCAACAAAAAGACTATGTAACGCCGGAAATGCATATACTCCTATTTCCATCTATTGTACTATTATTTGTTTCCTTGTTTTGTTACCTCAAGATATGACATTTCTGTCTCTTTATATATTGTAATTGTTTTACTGTTTGTATATATATATTTATGCACTCATGTCGATGTATAATTGGTTTGTTTCGTAAATATTATTTGTATTTTTACGCTGGGTCTTGCCTAGGGAAAACTGCTATCGAACGATTACGTCGATAGGTCGTGTGACGAATCAAAGTGTGTAGGATCTTTGGTAGTGTTAACTCTGCCGCGTGGAGCGCGGGCAGAACAGTGAGAGTCTGGCGGGAGTAGCGAGTGGAGCAGGTGTCGTGTGACGCTCCCGCGAGTTGCCGCGCTTTCGGGGTTTGGCAGCAAGTAATTGCGCTCGACTCGCGATGATAGTTTCTGACATGGTGTCGCGGACGGGAAGCATTAGCTGGCGCACATCAAGAGCCCGTTTCGCCTGGTGACCGTGTCGAGAAGAAGGCGCGCCAACATCCAGCTTCTGCAACAGCGACGGCCGACAATGAGTGACTGTCGCCACCTCCTCGATCGACGGCTTCAAACCTTCAATCAACCAACAAGGAAGACTAAAAGCACGTAAAGTTTCAGAACTGTATGGCAGACCTCAGCTTTTCAAATTGTTCCATTTGCCTCGCAAAATTACAGCAACTTAGCATGAACCTTTGTTGCTCATTGTCCCAATTGCATTGCCAAGCAGGGTCCCTTCCTTTTCCGAAATGAACCCGAGTGTCGTTGAAATTCAAACGCCAGCATAATTCCATTTCACTGCTTTAATTTCAAAGTTCAGCTGGCTACAATATTTAGATTGCACAAGCACAAATTAAGAGTGCGAGTTTAGTTACCGTATTTTAGTTACCTGTGACTGCAGCTCAGCTTGGTACGTACTAAATTTTACTATTGTTAATAGTTCAGAATCATTTAATTCAAGTTCAAAGTAAAATCTCTTGTTTCTAAATTGCGTAGAGTCAAGTTGCTTTTGAAATGATTGTTGAGGTAGTCCAAGACTAACCGTATTTTACTGGATTTCGATGTGCTTCAGAAAGAAAGCTCACTATTAACTTCAGTCACTAAATTAACTTTCGATTTTCCGGTTTTATTAATTCTTTTGCTAAATTAAGTCAGAGTGTAGCGAAATTTATTACTTCTGACAAACTTTCAGTTTTCACACTACACGTGTCAACCTTCAGTTGCCACGCTTCTGGTGTTAATTATATGTGTAATAACCTTTCTTTTTCAGTTACTATAGTAATTGTCCTTAGGACTGGCGACCGTGATTTCCCCCAAATCTCAAATATCTAATTACCGCTAGTTAATTGTTAACGTAACGGCCGCACATTTACTTTCTTTATTAACTTTACCCCTTTTCAAAATTGATTTCCACCAGTTTCATTTGCATTTTTCCTTTCATTTAGATGTAACCCTTTCCTCCCTCTTTACCGATAGATTAACTTCGGTGACGATTGCTTTTCCCAAATTTCCATTAGGTACACGCGGTTTAATTTCTCACTGTCATTAAGGTCGATAAGTGAGGGGGGAGGTTACAACTATTCACGTTGGTTTGCGTTGATGCGTCTGGCGACATACCATCTGACTCGGAAAAATATCATTCACACAATTCCGAAGATTGCAAGAGCTGAAAAAAGCGAGATTTATCGGAGGATCAGCTTAACAGCTCCTGCATCCAATTTGCTGACAAGAATAATATAAATAAGAATGGGAAAGAAACTTCAGTATGCGTTAGTTGCTATCGGTTTCACGTTATGAAAGGTAAAGGCACCAGAGATTCTGAGTTGCGGTTGATAATGGAAGCAGGACTAAAGAAAAAGCAAAGCACATTCATAGGATTTGTGGGCCTGGAGAAACAGTTCGACATTGTAAAATGATGCAAGTTGTTCGAATTATGAGAAAAATAAAGGTAAGCTACAAGGAAAAACCGATAATATACAATATGTACAAGAGATAATGGGGAATAATAAGAGTGGACGATCAAGAACGTAGTGCTCGGTTTAAACAGGGTGTAAGACAGGGATGTGGTCTTTCGCCTCTACTGTTCAATCTGTACACTGAAGAAACAATTATGGAAACTAAAGAAAGAGTGAGGAGTGGGATCAAAATTCAAGGTGAAATGATATCAGTGATATGATTCGCTGGTGACATTGCTATCATGAGTGAAAGTGAAGAAGAACTACATGATCTACTGAATGGAATGAACAGTCTAATGAGTATAGAGTATGGAATGAGAGTAAATCGAAGAAAGAGGAACGTAATGAGAAGCGACATAAATGATAACAGCGAAGAACTTAGGTGAAGTTGAGGAATTCTTCTACCTAGGCAGCAAAATAACCGATGATGGACAGAGCAAGCAGGACATCAAAGCCATACTAGCACTTGGAAAGCAGGCATTTCTGGTGCAGACAGGTCTACTAGTATCAAACAGAAGCCTTAATTTGAGGAAGAAATTTCTGAGAATATACGTTAGTTGCACAACATTGAGTGGTAGTGAAACATGGACTATGGGAAAAACAGAAGAGAATCGAAGCATTTGAGATATAGTACTGCAGACAAACATTGAAAATTGGAAAGAAAGACGTGGAAAACACTGACCAGGAGAAGGGACAGGATGATAGGACATCTGTTAAGACATCAGGGAATGACTTCCATGGTACTACAGGGAGCTGTAGAGGGCTAAAACTGTAGAGGAAGGCAGAGATTGGACTACATCCAGTAAGTAATTGAGGACATAGGTCGTAAGAGGTACTCTGAGATGAAGAGGTTGGCACAGGAGAGGAATTCGTGGCGAGCCGCATAAAACCAGTCAGAAGACTGATGAATCAAAAAAGGAGTGGGAATTAGAGAGTTGAGAGACTGAGTTCCGCAATACGTTTGAGCTAGTAATAGCGAATATTCTGTTCAAGAATCACAAGAGGTGGAGGTATACTTGGATAAGGCTGGGAGACAGGGGAAGCTTCCAGTCGGATTACACCATGAACAGGCAGAGATTTCGAAATCAGATGAGACATGCCCAAACGTAGACTCAGATCGGAATTTAGTTGTAACCAACAGTGAGGAAGAATCAGTGAGCCACGAAATGGGATGAGGAAGTACTAAGAAATGAAGAGATAAGCTTGCAGTTCTTTAAGGCTACACATACTGACATAATGAATGCCTCAGTAGCCATGGACATCTCTAAAAATGGCAATCACGTAAACTGGAAAGAAAGCGTGGATACAAGGAAGATAATTGCGAAATAAACCATGGGTAACAGAAGAAGTACAGCATCTGGTGAACGAAGAAAGTAAAAAGAATCTTCAAGGAGATTCGGGAATACAGAAATGGAAGTCACTTAAGAGTGAAATAAATAGGAAGTGCAGGGAAGCTAAGGCCAAATGGCTGCATGAAAAATGTGAAGAAATCTAAAGCGAAATGACTGTCGGAAGAACAGACGCAAGATAGAGAAAAGTCAGACCAACCTTCGGTGAACTTAAAAGCAAAGACAGTAACATTAATAGTGCAATGTAAATTCCACTGTTAAATGCAGAAGACAGAGGGGATATAGATGAAGCAGTGAAGGCTTCCGTAAGGGGGACGACTTGTTTGATGACGTGGTAGAAGAAGCATCAGGAGTTGACATGGAAGACTAGTAGAATCAGAACTTAAAAGTGCTTTGAACTACTTAAGATGTAAGAAGGCTCAAGGGATACATAACATTTATTCGGAATTCCTAAAATTATTGGAGGCAATGGCAACAAAACCATTATTCATTTTGGTGTGTAGAATGTATGATCTGGAGTCATATCATCTAACTTTCAGAAAAAGATCATTCACACAATTTCGAGGATTACAAGAACCGTCAAGTGTGGTAATTATCGCACAATCAGTCTAACAGCTCGTGTATCCAAGCTGCTAACAAGGATAATATACATAATAATGGAAAAGAAAGTTTGTGATCGGTTAGTTGACCTACATATTAGCTTCGGGAAAGGTAAAGGCACAAAAGAGGTAGTTCTCACACGTTTAGGTTGATAATGAAAGCAAGACTGAAGCAAAATCAAGACACGTTCATAGGATTTGTCCACTTGGAAAAAGCGTTCGACAATGTGAAACTGTGCAAGGTGCTCAAAATTCTAAGAGGAGTAGGATAAGCTACAGGGAATGACGGGTAATACGCAGGTTACAAGAACCAAGAAGTAACTATAAGACTGGAAGACCAAGAATGAAATGCTCGGATTGGAAATGGAGTACGAAAGGGATGTATTCTTTCGCCCATGCTGTTGAATCTATACGTCGAAGAAGCAATGTCGCAAATAAAAGAAAGTTTCAAGAGCAGGATTAAAATTCAAGCTGAAAGGAATATCAGTGACAAGACCCACTGATGATATTGCTATCCTCAGTGAAAGTGAAGGAGATTGGCTAGATGTGTTGAATGGAATGAGTCTAATGAGTCTAATGTGTACAGAATATGCACTGAGAGTAAAATAGAAAAAGACAAAAGTTATGATAAGTATCAAAAATGGGAAAACGATAAACTTAATATCAAAACTGGTGATCACGAAGTAGTGGAAGTGCAGCAATTCCGCTACCGTGGAAGCAAAATAACACTGATGGTCGTACTCTGTCGGACATAAAAAGCACACAAGCACAGATAAAGTGGGTATTCCTGGTCACTAGAAGTCCACTGGTATTATACAAAGGACTTAATTTGAGGAAGAAATTTCTGAGAATGTACATTTGGGGCACAGCATTGTATGGTAGTGAAACATGGACTGTGGAAAAACAGAAGAGAATCGAATCATTTGAGACGTAGTGCTATATAAGATTTTTGAAAATTAGGCGGACTGATAAGGTAAGCAACGAGGTTGTCCGGAGAATCGGCGAGGAAAAAAATATACGGAAAACACTGACAAGGACAAGGGCATGATGATAGCACGTCTGTTAAGACGTCAGGGAATAAGTTCCATGGCAATAGTAGGAGCTACAGACGGTAAAAACTGTAGGGGAAGACAGAGATTGGAATACATCGAGCAAATAACTGAGGAAGTAGGTTGCAATTGGTACTCTGAGATGAAAAGATTGCCACAGAAGAGGATTTCGTTGCGGTGGACATAAAAATTGGAGTCTGTCGTCTCCTTCGAAGAGGGCATTCGCTCTCGTCTAACATTTGTACCAGAGCAAAATCTTCAGGAGCCCTGCCGAATGCTGAAGAATTGCGCACAAATGCAAAGTAATATATGTTTATGGAGAGGCAGCCCTCATAATGATAAGAGAACTGGACATTATAGAACAGAAAACGGATGAATGTACTTTAAGGTGCGGATGCCGCGAGTAAAGTACGTTAATGAGTTCAATGGTGGTAATCCAGATACTACGTCGGCCGCACTAGTGATTCGTTTCTGTGTATAGTGTCAATGAAGCTGTTGTTTTTATGTAAGCGGAATACAGTATTTCTACTCCCCACGTGGCTCGCCCCCGTGTGGTGTGTGGGAAGTGTCGTTATACATATATTACCGTAAGTATTTGTATTGAATCAGCTGGATAGTATTTTCCAGCATGTCACAATAATATTGTGCAGCGGGCTTTAACATCTCGGAATACTGGAGCAGCTATCAATGATTTAGCCAAGTACCTGGCGTCTTTACCTAAATGTACTGTAGCCAAGCGTCTACCACCATACATGTAATGCTACTGGTTTTATCTGCAGATTTAATTCACTTAATCTGGAAAAATGCCTCTTTATTGGTAACTTTTTATGTAGTTTCCCTCTTTACAGCAGTATGTTTGCTAGACTCGCCACATCTCACCGACCATCATGAGGATTCGCTTGCCTCCCCTGATGGTCAATTTTTATATGGAATATTTATGGGAGTGGAGAGCCTCGACTCAGCAGTTTTAAAGCTGACAGCATTTTGGCGTTACGTTGGCACTACATTGATGACCTGAACTCATGAGTACTTCAACAATGTAATTCCACACGATAACGTAACTTTTTGATGGAGATGGTGAAGGAATTTTCCGATTTTTAGATGTAGAAGCGATGCCAGACTCGGACATTCCGTGCATCTTTGTTTACAGGCTAACTTGCCCCCAGCCGGCTCAGACAGTGGGCGTTTTCAATATCTTCACTCACCTAGCCCACACCATCTCAGATGCCGATAACCTGCTGGTTGAACTGGAACAATTCGAAATTGCGTTACTATAAAATGGATTCTCGTCTCAACAGATACACTAAAGTGCATGAACGACCAAACATGGATGAGGTCTTCAAGACGACAGAATTACCTGCCTTATACTGGATATGTTTCCGCGAAAACAGAGTGCTACAAAAACATATGTTTAAAGTCGTCTTTCGTCCTCCAGCAAAATCTCGATGTTCCTGTGATTGGTCATGGATGACTTAAAGCTGCACAAGGTAGATGCTTTAAAGATTCAATACGAGTCCGTAAAATCTTATAAAGGGAATACTCAAACTCCATCATAATCTATTTGATATCGATAAGACGAACTCAGAGAGGACGCTCAGAGCAGCGCATTGTGCTATAGTTGAAGTGTATTCGCACAAGTAACGCTTGCGCAGCAATATTCGGGTATGCCGTGCATGCGCTGGTAGGTCTGGAAGATGGGAGCATAGTTTACGTTCGCCAATACACGCCTGAAGATAACCAGAAGACTCTGCGCCAAAATATCGTAGCAGCAAGTTACCGACATCTCGCAGTTCTCCCGAAATCTCGTGAAATAGGATACGAGCTGTCCCATATGCCGAAACTAGAACACAAGTGGTGCTCGATACGGAAGTAGCCGTTTTCACCTGACAAGTGATAAAGCTTATATTTAATGGATTGTGTTAAATTCGCAATTGCATTGTCTCGTTGAGTGACAATATGCGACACCTTTTATAGAGCTCCGTCCGTAGTATTGTGCTGTTAGGCTTGGCGGCTCTCCTGATACTACGAGTAGGCTATTCACCGACTCGTGACTTCACCCTCTCCATCAACAACACGCGCTGCACTCAACACGAGTTTACTGCAGTTATTTGCGTCAGAAAGTAGCATTGGCTTCACAATACCAACAAATTGCGAAGAGCTTCGATATGAGCAAAAAAACTTGTCCATTCCACTAAGCTGCTGAACAACCCTCTAGGATCTTCCAGCCAGATTTATCATACAACTCTTTTCATTTCTTTGTAACGCTCAATGATATATACATTTTATTTATTGATTGATTTATGAACTTCTCGATGTTCCTGTGGAACAAGTCAGTCCTTAGTTCAGAGAATACTGATTAGACAGTTCACATATAAAATAATTACCGAAAAAATAAAACGCTAAATAATGTGAAAGAGTGCACGACTAAATAGCATATTACAGAAAAATGTTCTGAAATGTTACGTCGAACGCCTGTACAGATTAGGGAGTGTGTGTCACAAGGAAATCTTTCAACTTCGGCTCGAATCCTGTGCGTTCATCTCTCAGTTTTTTCGGTCTCACGGAAACCTAGTGAAAATGAAACTTGTTGAAGACTGTGCAACTTTCTGTACAATGCTTAAGGAGGTACTATGCAGGTAAGTATTATTAACTGTATGAATGTTACAGCCTCTTGTGAATGAGTCGATACCGTCAAAAACAAAACCCCTCATGGAATATATGTAAAAGAACGGCAGAGTTACAATACAGACAATCTGAACAATAGCCAACACGAAGTTTGTGAGTTCACACAGAAAATACACGGACGAAAAAAAAAAGTCGCAACACTAAGGAGTTACGCGATGTAAACGAAAATCGGTAGGCGCGTTTCTACATCTGAAATCTATTCTTATACCAACTACTGTAGAAGCGCCACTAACAGCATGCATATGAGATTTGCTTTAAGCACACCCTGTAACGGTCTGGAGCGTTGGTTACCACTGATACTGGAGTGCTAAGTTCTTGTTAGTCAAGACGCCTTTAAGGGAACAAAGATGTCATTATCAGCACCCACGACCTTGACCGAGGTCGTCTAACAGGGCTACGAGAAGCTGCATGTTCCTTCTGCGATATTGTGCAAGACTTGGCAGAATGTAGCCTCTGTACACGATTCCTGGCTGCGATGGTCGCAAGAGTGTACGGTCGCAAAAAACCCACGCTCAAGATGGCACCTGGCACTAGCGAAAGGTGATACAATCGTGTTCTGCGTATATCGGTGCGCATCGTACTGCATCTCCAGCAGGAATGTGAGCATCACTTTGCATCACAACCAACCGGTTTCTTCAAGGACGGTTACGAGGAAGACGCCCTTTAGAGCGCATTCCACTGACCCCAAACTATGATTACTAGTGGCGCCAGTGGTGTCGCGCGGGGGCTTGTTGGAGGGGAGGGTAGAGAATTGTTTTGTTTTCTAATTAGAGCTGGTTTCCCTTCGGTGCAACTGATGACCATGTTGTGGATGGAAAGAGGCCAGTCGAGGGCCTGCTGCCAACCTCTATACGTGCTAGAAACACTGGTATTCAGTGTGAATCCGTATGTCAGAAGGAGCACTCTCGTCGTTACCCCAATCAATCTGACTGCAAATTTGTACGTAAAATTGGTCATTCGGCCTGTTGTGCAGCTATGCACGAAGAGCTTTCTAGGAAATGTTTTCCAACAGCGTAATCCTCCCGCACACAGCGCTGTTGTAATCCAACATGCTCTACGGAGTACCTACATGTTGCTTTGGCCTGATCGATCACCATACTTGCCTCCAGTGGAGCAGGGGTCACCATCCAGCGTTATCTACAACCTGTATTAATCGTCCCAGTATTGACTGACCAAGTGCAACAGGCATGGAACTCTATCCCACAAATTACATCCGGCACATGTACAAAACAATGCATATGCATTTGCATGCTTGCATTCAACATTCTGGCTGTTCCACCGGTTATTAATGTACCAGCATTTCAAATTTGCAGTGGGTTCTCTCAGGCGCACAGTAACCTGTGGTTGTGCAGCGTTAATCAATTAAATATCTTACTTAGGCAAATGTACTCAGGAAATTTCATTACTCTATATTAATTATTTCTTGAGATTTTTTTCTCCGTCAGTGTATAAAATGTCTTCCGGTACTTTGGCCATCTTTGGCTGTATAGTTTCATGCATGAAGTAAATCGTGTTTCAGCAACAACACATTTTCGAATACGAAGTAAAATGATGGGAAAGTAGTGACGAAACATTCCTGAATTTCCAAAACCGGAGGACGTGTAAGTCCCTCACGTTGCCAAGTTTGTTTCGAGTAATTCGCTGAAGTTTCGCTGGGAAGCCCTTACACATCCTCCATACAGTCCTGAGCACTCCCCATGCCATTTCCATATTTTTGGAGTTCTGAAAAAAGAGTACTATTGTTGTAATGTTTGGTCAAAGTATTCATGGTGTAACATTTTCCGTCTCCACAGAGTAGTACCTTAGCTGTCTGTTTACCGTAGACTGGAATTCTTGCAACTGCTAAAGTGTTCACTAACAGTACTCTCGCCTCTATTACACATCCTGTCTGAACTGACGCAGCCGGCTGGAGTGGCCGAGCGGTTAAAGGCGCTACAGTCTGGAATCGCACGACCGCTACGGTCGCAGGTTCGAATCCTGCCTCGGGCATGGATGTGTGTGATGTCCTTAGGTTAGTTAGGTTTAAGTAGTTCTAAGTTCTAGGTGACTTATGACCACAGCAGTTGAATCCCATAGTGCTCAGAGCCATTTTTTTTTTGAACTGACACATCCCGCCGGGCTCTCACCGCCAAGTCCTGCACATTACCTGTGTTATTTCGTCCTGATGTCACATTATGATAAAGCAATTCTCCCAGAAACTTTTGGTTAGTAATTCCTGCAACTGCTAAAGTGTCCGCTAACAGTACTATCGCCTCTATCACACATCCTGTCTGGACTGACACATCCTGCCGGGTTCTCACCACCAAGTCCTGCACATCTGTGGTATTTCGACCTGATGCCACATTATGATAAAGTAATTCTCCCAGAAATTTTTGGTTATTTTACCACTTCCGAAGTATGTCAAGCGAATTAAAAACTGCTAAATAAACAAACGAAGAAAAATTTATCGAGAATATTGGATGGAGTGAAGACGCGAGTACCTTACAATATCGTCAGAAGTTCTTGAGCCGTACGCGTGTTAGAATCGATTCCTGCCGCTCACGAAACTTCGTTGGTCGGCGTTCCCAAGCGACTGGTTGGCCAGCGTCTCCCTTGTAGGTGCAGAGTCGCTCGGCGGGCTCGCATAAAAGCATCGTCTTTCTTTCCTGGAGTCAGTGATAGTCTGACCTTCGGGTCACGAGATCACTCTCGGTAGACAGAGGGCCGACAAGTCGTATTATCGATGGCTGTGGAGACGGCGATCGTATGGCAGCTGAAGAAATGTTGCTTCCCTCGGCTTGTTTGGTCGCGAATTTGGTCTTCAGAGTAAACACCTTCCTGTTTGGTTGCCTTGGTTGAAGATGCCATGGTGCCAATGTTTATTTGCAGCGAAGAATTAGCGTACAAACGAAACCGTGAACATACGACAGCTGAAGAATCATTGCTTCCCTCTGTCATCATTGTCGCAGGTTTACGTCATCGGAGGCAGCACGATACTTATTTCTGCTTCCTTAATTTTGTTTAGGTTTTCGGGCATAACATTGCTTATCTTTCTTCAGTAACTGTTAAATTTGTCGTAGATATGTATGTGCATCCACATTACTTGTAACACTTCAAGCCGGGATTGTGTGCTTTCAGTTAACGGCCCAAGTGTTCAAACTGTATGTTTTCCTTTAGATTGCTACAGTAATTACAATGACGAGTTGCGCAGACTAGAGTTCTTTTGTCAGTGTTGGAAGGGTCTTGTAGGACCTTCTGGCGTAACGATTTGTTGCTATCTGGTTTTAATGTTACTTTATGTTTGTTTTGGATTTGAAAGGATCGAGTGATTTATTAGTAGCATTGTGTTAACACACCATTTGTTTTCAGCTCTTTTGTGAGTTACTGTTTGGAAACTTGGAAGCTTGTTAACAATGATTCTCTTACTGTTTATCTTTCCTGAAAGTCATTTGCACAAACTTAAAATTTTTTTAATAAATGGTGTGTCATTTTGCGTTGTTGTAATTACTGAGGGTTTTATAATGGCTGTTGCAACGCCTCTTTCGAGTTGTTTATTTTCTTAGTGTTAAAATGCCGTTACGCAAAGAAATATTATGGAAAGTTTTTTTTTTCAATTGTGACTCCATGTCGTACTGACATTCCTCTAAACAACAGAGAGTACACATTATCTGACCAAAAGTATTCGTAGAGCCCTAAGTAATGCGGAACGACCACTAGATGAAGCGGGAGGCTGACTCGCCAGAATAAATGAAGGCGGAGAAGTTGTTAGTGAAGAAGCAGTAACAGCAGAAAGAGGCTGTCAGGAGATTTTACTGACCTCGAATGAGGATTAGTCATTAGATGTCATGTGAGGGATGGATTCACATGGACATCTACACACTGCCAAAGCTTCCCCAGTCGACTGTTAGTGAAGTTACTGTTAAATGTGAAAACCAAGTAACAATTACAGCTAAAGCAAGAGTAAGCAAGATTTACTCAGGGCAAGTCGAGCCTTACAGAAGGTGGAATCATCGGAAGAAATCACTCGTGAATTGAAAATTGGTACCAGCAATGCAGCCAGCACTATGACTGTACTTAAAGAATTAGAAGGAATGAGGGACAAAGGACGAGCAACACCTTGTACTTTATTCAACGCTAAGCGCCGATTGAGGTGATGTAAATAGCCACAGGTCGTTGGATGACTAGAGACGAGTGGTTTGGAGTCACGAATCGCGCTATACCCTGTTTCTGTCCGATGGAAGGGCGTCGGTTTGGCGAATGATTAGAGAATGTCACCAGCCAGAATGTATAGTGCCAACAGTGAAGTACGAAGGAAGTCGTGTTACGGCTTTTTTTTTCTTAGGGTATAGCCTTCT
Organism: Schistocerca piceifrons; assembly: GCF_021461385.2. Lineage (NCBI taxonomy): Eukaryota > Metazoa > Arthropoda > Insecta > Orthoptera > Acrididae > Schistocerca > Schistocerca piceifrons. The sequence goes on from NC_060144.1 coordinate 250,725,979, forward strand.
TACAGTGTTCAAGCGAAGAATTTCGGAAGGTTATAAACACGTTCTATAGCATTGTGTACTGTGCACAGTAGAAGGACAGTTCTGAGACGATGACTGTTGGTACCAGCATAACAGTACACCATGCCATCAAGCAGCCGCTCTACGGCAACGGCTTGTCAACAATATTCCTGAAATGGGCTCCTGACCTGACCGCAATGGAATTGCTTTTGGATTAATTAGAATGTCCACTTCGCCCAATACTCTGCTTCTTCTGGTTTCGGCTCGCTCTTCAGGAAGAACGGTTCATCCAAAGACATTCAGACACACGTTGAAATTGTCCACAGCAGACTTGGAGCTGTCATAAAATCGAAGTTTAGACACACTTCACATTAATGTCTACTGATAGATGTCAAAATACTACTGATCAGGTAGCGTATGTCAAAATTTTGGGTGGAACGAAAGGAATCAACTAACCTGCCATCATACTTTTTATGTTGTCGAAAGAGGGAGAAACTTACTGAATTTAGAGGACATACTAATGTTAGTGAAACCTGTCCCTTAACATTCAGTGCTCATGTAAGAAAATACAGGCATTCTGCATATGACATTAACAAAACCATCACCATTCTCCACAAGGGAGAAAAGGGTAGATTATTACATGTTCTAGAAGAACTTGAAATATACACCCATATCACAAAACAGCCACGCACCATAATTGACAAAGAGTTACGTAGTACGCTGTAAATAAAAAATTTCATCAGTGTTTTAAGTGAATAACTTTATTTTGGACTCTATGTCCTGAGAGTAAAATTGTATAATTTGACGTTATATGTTGAATTATTTTCCAATCTTACATCTTTTGTGTATTCTGCCTCCACATGCCAACTGTCAAAAATTTTTATTTACATAATTATATGAATGCATGTCACAGACCTATATAAATATGTTGTTATAAATAACAAAGACAAGTAATGTGGACTCTTGACCTGTAAGTTCCAGTCTACTCTATATGGCATTTACGTCAAACATTACCAAGAATTGTCACTCCTTAAAATTTCGCAGCAGTAACATACATTACAAACTGTAAATGTTGTTGTTGTTGTTGTGGTCTTCAGTCCTGAGACTGGTTTGATGCAGCTCTCCATGCTACTCTATCCTGTGCAAGCTCCTTCATCTCCCAGTACGTACTGCAGACTACATCCTTCTGAAGCTGCTTAGTGTATTCATCTCTTGGTCTCCCTCTACGATTTTTACCCTCCACTCTGCCCTCCAATACTAAATTGGTGATCCCTTGATGCCTCAGAACATGTCCTAATAACCGGTCCCTTCTTCTCGTCAAGTTGTGCCACAAACTCCTCTTCTCCCCAATTCTATTCAATTACTCCTCATTAGTTATAAGACATATTTCAGATCCTATCTTATTAAATTACAACCATGTCATTATTATAAAAGTGAATAGTGTAAAGTAGATTCATATTACTGCTATATAATACAGTTATCATTTTGTGGAAATCGGTACACATACTTGTTTTTCCTCTCCATCAGATGCCACTGATTGTGAGTTATAAATACGAAAACCAGTTTTGGGAAATAAAACATTTCGAGGACAGCTCATGGCGAATTATAATAATCATCTCGTGTAATGAACGTAATTTTCTATTTATCGTTACATTTATTTACTTTAGTCACTTTTTGCAGTACTAGGAGGCAGTCACCGGCATTTTAGTGGCCTAAATACTACGCGTGGGAAGATTTACTACTCCACCCAAAAATCTTCCTCATTCATTGCTCATGTACGGCAGAGAAAAATCTCTTCCAGAAAAGAGAAATGACGAATAAGCTTAGGTTGTCGCTACCACGTCTGTCCTATGGATTGTATGGTGCATGAGGTAATACTTCCGAAACGTGTATGCGGAAGCTTTCGATTGCGAAGTTGGAGGTTCACACTGTCATGGAGAACTTAAGTCCTGTGTCGAACAACTTCAGAGGGTATTCTGTACATTCTTCTGCGTAGTTTTTGCATATAGAAACTTTAATAAATTGTTGTGACACCCTGCAAATGTTTTGTACAATGATCGCCTGGTGTTGTCTTCGTAATATAATATCATCACTTTTTTTACCTGTAACTGATCTCCCCACTCATTCGACCGTTTTAACATCCAGCTAAATATATGTAAATCACGATTTATTAATAATTATAATGTAAGTACCGTTCACTGTTACGTCGTATCATCAAGATGGCTTTGTCCCGTGGCTTTTCTTACCGTTTCCGTAGGGGATCGAGAATGGGGGAGGGGGCAGGTTCAAATGGTTCAAATGGCTCTGAGCACTATGGGACTTTACATCGTAGGTCATCAGTCCCCTAGAACGTAGAACTACTTAAACCTAACTAACCTAAGGACATCACACACATCCATGCCCGAGGCAAGATTCGAACCTGCGACCGTAGCAGTCCCGCGGTTCCGGACTGCAGCGCCAGAAACGCACGGCCACCGCGGCTGGCAGGGGGCAGGGGGAGGGGCGACTGAGCATTCGTTTCACTGCAAACTAACTAATATTCCGTTACGACATACAGCCGCTTGGTGAGTAGCGTAGCACTTGGATATTGTCGGATTGTTGTCATACACTACCATTGCCGTTTTATAGCGAGAAATATTGCGCATTTCCACTTCCGTTCCGAAACAACGCTTTTTTTGTTTCCGAGTGAAATTATTATCAAGTATAGCAAACCTCCAGTGCCGATCTGCAAAGTTTATTATAGTGACCGCCTGTGACTGACAGTCTCAGGGTCTTTTAAACGTCATTCCCAAGGTTTTTTGATTGTAAAGCGTATTAGTCAGTAGCTAATTCATTTCCGTTCCCTCCATCTATGCTTTTTATGCTCCTCTTTCCTTATATGCATCAACCTGTTGATCTTCGTATGCTCAAAAGTGCTGAGTGTTCCGTATATTCTTTCTTTTTCAAGAGGTTAGTGAACGTCTTTGGCCGACCACAACTCATGGTTCGTATGCTATTTCGTTTCTGGAAGATTTGTCCTATACATCCCATCTCATCAAGAAATGGAACTGTGTAAAAAAATATAAAAAAACGGATAATTAAGATAGACCGTATCACAACCACAGACGTCGCTGAGGATGGTGGCATAGCGAATAGCTCATACTGTGAAATGTTTATAGGACGTTATGTGAATGAAAAGTATGACAGCATCAGTTGTTCCGGAAGTGTTGAGTTTCGGACAAATTTTGCGACGAAAGCACGTTGTTCAGGATTTAGAAACGATAAAAAATTGCTGAAACTAGTTATGAAATGAGTAAACATGAGTTACGGGTATGACATCGAAATTAAGGCTCAATCGTCCCAGTGGAAGACAGGACAATGATCCGTAAGTGCGATCAAATGTGAAGGTCATGTTTACTGTGTTATTCGATTTTAATGGCATAGAGCACCATTATTCTAGCTGAAAGATTGAAGGATCAATAAGATGAGCTACTTACAAGTTCAATACTGCTTCCTTGCAGGAATCCGGCAAAAACAGCCGGACCTTTGACTATACACCTCAAAGCTTTTGCACCACAATAATACACGTTTTCACACATAACTGCTTTTTCGTGAATTATTGACCAAAACAGTTACTGTAATGATGACTCAGCACATATTCGACATACATAAAGCTATGCGCCTTTTTCTATTGCCAAATATAAAGAAATTTCAGGGAAAGCACGGGCATCAAATCATGATATACACTCCTGGAAATGGAAAAAAGAACACATTGACACCGGTGTGTCAGACCCACCATACTTGCTCCGGACACTGCGAGAGGGCTGTACAAGCAATGATCACACGCACGGCACAGCGGACACACCAGGAACCGCGGTGTTGGCCGTCGAATGGCGCTAGCTGCGCAGCATTTGTGCACCGCCGCCGTCAGTGTCAGCCAGTTTGCCGTGGCATACGGAGCTCCATCGCAGTCTTTAACACTGGTAGCATGCTGCGACAGCGTGGACGTGAACCGTATGTGCAGTTGACGGACTTTGAGCGAGGGCGTATAGTGGGCATGCGGGAGGCCGGGTGGACGTACCGCCGAATTGCTCAACACGTGGGGCGTGAGGTCTCCACAGTATATCGATGTTGTCGCCAGTGGTCGGCGGAAGGTGCACGTGCCCGTCGACCTGGGACCGGACCGCAGCGACGCACGGATGCACGCCAAGACCGTAGGATCCTACGCAGTGCCGTAGGGGACCGCACCGCCACTTCCCAGCAAATTAGGGACACTGTTGCTCCTGGGGTATCGGCGAGGACCATTCGCAACCGTCTCCATGAAGCTGGGCTACGGTCCCGCACACCGTTAGGCCGTCTTCCGCTCACGCCCCAACATCGTGCAGCCCGCCTCCAGTGGTGTCGCGACAGGCGTGAATGGAGGGACGAATGGCGACGTGTCGTCTTCAGCGATGAGAGTCGCTTCTGCCTTGGTGCCAATGATGGTCGTATGCGTGTTTGGCGCCGTGCAGGTGAGCGCCACAATCAGGACTGCATACGACCGAGGCACACAGGGCCAACAACCGGCATCATGGTGTGGGGAGCGATCTCCTACACTGGCCGTACACCACTGGTGATCGTCGAGGGGACACTGAATAGTGCACGGTACATCCAAACCGTCATCGAACCCATCGTTCTACCATTCCTAGACCGGCAAGGGAACTTGATGTTCCAACAGGACAATGCACGTCCGCATGTGTCCCGTGCCACCCAACGTGCTCTAGAAGGTGTAAGTCAACTACCCTGGCCAGCAAGATCTCCGGATCTGTCCCCCACTGAGCATGTTTGGGACTGGATGAAGCGTCGTCTCACGCGGTCTGCACGTCCAGCACGAACGCTGGTCCAACTGAGGCGCCAGGTGGAAATGGCATGGCAAGCCGTTCCACAGGACTACATCCAGCATCTCTACGATCGTCTCCATGGGAGAATAGCAGCCTGCATTGCTGCGAAAGGTGGATATACACTGTACTAGTGCCGACATTGTGCATGCTCTGTTGCCTGTGTCTATGTGCCTGTGGTTCTGTCAGTGTGATCATGTGATGTATCTGACCCCAGGAATGTGTCAATAAAGTTTCCCCTTCCTGGGACAATGAATTCACGGTGTTCTTATTTCAATTTCCAGGAGTGTATAATGGGGAGTACCATGGGCGGGTAGGATTGATGTAGGTGAATGAAATTCTTTCCAAAAACTAAAATTCCCTTTATTTATTGGCACATCCTATATTCTAACGTGAACTCCTCGTGGCGATCGTGAGGTCACACTTGGTGAAGTGAGAATTGTTACAACAATAGTAAACAACTGTTACAATATCCCGCCATAAACTCACTACTGAACCATCATATGCGAAAAGTGAAGATGTACTCGTTCGATTTCTTTTCCCCTTATTTGAGAAATATCCTTATTTTTTTGGGTAACCTCCATGTTATCTGCGCCGTAATGGGGTGATTCGTGCACGATGTATTTGAAAAGAGAATGTCATTATATACCATGTTTACCTACCTTTACCTATCGTTAACCTATACCTTGCTATCCTGTCTTTAATATTGGAATATTTATTTTTACTTTGAAATTGTGTCACCAGATTACGATATCCTTGCACCTGGAAAACGGCGCCGTAGTCAAGTAAATGACACACGTTCATTTCTAAATTTCTTCTACCATAATACAATACACTGGATTGTATCAGTAGACATAAAGAACGCGGAATTCAACATTTGCGTTACGAACTGACCTATTTATTCAGAATTGAAATATGAGTTCGCACCATTGAGCGGTAACACTTCGAAGTATATATTTTTATTGTGTGGCATCCAAAACGCTAAAGACGATAACCACATCTCCACCAGTTGAAAGAAGATAGCAGCGCTCGAACTACTGCAAGATAGTACTATGAACGATACTACTTCCGGCGACACTACACGGAAAGGTTACTGTCACTGATGGGGGAGGTGAATTTCGTAGGAAGCTTCAGTCTGCTTGAGTAGCAGATTGTAGTGAATGATGAGCAGAATACAATCCCAGAGAAAAAAAACGTTGGGTGACCTGTTTAAGAGAAAAAATCGTCTAAAAAGTCTTCTCCATCAGCAGCATTAATGACATGGTTTTCACCTCCATAATAAAGTACTTCAGATAATTTCTCTCAGATCCACAAATATCCAATCTCTTTCTCTAAAAGAGCAACAGTTTGCACCCGAAATAAGAATCCCCCAGTACTTCACGACTTACAGGTGAGCAAGCGATTCACAAAAAAACACAGAATCGAGGATCGCGTTCACTACTCGTGCAACACGTTCGTTCATCTGTACAGTAAAGGTGAATTATTTAGAATGGCAGAAAACGTTTGAAAACATTACAAATTCTACTACAGTCAATGATACTCCAGGCGGAAGACGTGTTTCGAGACGTGGAGTTTATTTTGATGTGCTCTGACTTCACTGCGCCTACGTTGAGGCATCCCGCATACCACTCGTTGTTTGGTGGTGATGGAATCTCAGGCGCAGGAGCGGTCGTGTCTTACGTTACTCGTAATTTATTTCGTGAGGTAAGACTGGCATCGTATCATTTAGTTATTCTGAATACATTCTTCTTGTGTTTTTGATATCAAATCCAGTGTTTTCTGACAGTGATATCTGTCATGAAGGGTATCCTTTCTACGTACCCTGCGAGTTACCTACAATCTATTAAGACAGGCGAAGATCTGTTACAGTATTCCAAACTTTTGCTAATCAAGAAAATCGTCATGGGGAAAATGAAATGATAAAACACCAAGGACTACGGCAGTTGTTCACAGTAGCACTGCTTACATATCTTAAGCCTGACGTGATGATTTCAAGATTAACCAACATAGTATAGAGACAAGCTGCTATGTTAATTTGTACTGCTTGGGAAACACTTGGACCAATTATAAGGCGTTTCCATTCTGACCACGGCGGTTTCCTGATGGGACATTTGTATGTGCGGTATCCTATGTGTTTAACGTCATATTTTCCCAGCCAGTCTGGAGATGCATTGTATAAGACGAAACGCATCATTGGAGGATAAATAAAATAAAAAAATCAGTTTTGCAGCAAAAACTGTTCGTTCTTTCATATGATTTGAACTGCTCCTGCTCCTTATCTATGTGAATCACCTTAGACTTGCCAATCAAAAAATCACTACAGTTGTAAAAATTATTTATTTCTGAAAAGGAAAACACCACCCTGTTTCAGAACAAACTTTAAAAGAATAGTATAGACTGACGATTGACATGGTCACATAATCAAAACTAAACACAATAAATAGAAGTTCAAAGGGAAAATATCCATACGTACATCAGAACGTGAGGCCTCAAGGATGTATTACTATTGTTAATCGTTGACCCTGAATAACAGTTTTGATGTCCTTTAAAGGAAGTGGTCGTCTCTATAACAAGAAATAGTCACACCAACAAGTGATATAGAGCAAGAACAAGAATCAATAATTGCTCCATATTTTTGGCATACAGACTGGGACACTCAGATGTTTAGGAAGGGTGGTAGGGACAGAGCATCGAGTGACATTATACTGAGTGCACTATCCGAAAATTACCTCGAGGAATTAAACAGAGAACCGACTCGTGGAGATAACATCTTGGACCTACTGATAACAAACAGACCCGAACTTTTCGACTCTGTATGTACAGAACAGGGAATCAGTGATCATAAGGCCGTTGCAGCATCCCTGAATATGGAAGTTAATAGGAATATAAAAAAAGGGAGGAAGGTTTATCTGTTTAGCAAGAGTAATAGAAGGCAGATTTCAGACTACCTAACAGATCAAAACGAAAATTTCTGTTCCGACACTGACAATGTTGAGTGTTTATGGAAAAAGTTCAAGGCAATCGTAAAATGCGTTTTAGACAGGTACGTGCCGAGTAAAACTGTGAGGGACGGGAAAAACCCACCGTGGTACAACAACAAAGTTAGGAAACTACTGCGAAAGCAAAGAGAGCTCCACTCCAAGTTTAAACGCAGCCAAAACCTCTCAGACAAACAGAAGCTAAACGATGTCAAAGTTAGCGTAAGGAGGGCTATGCGTGAAGCGTTCATTGAATTCGAAAGTAAAATTCTATGTACCGACTTGACAGAAAATCCTAGGAAGTTCTGGTCTTACGTTAAATCAGTAAGTGGCTCGAAACAGCATATGCAGACACTACGGGATGATGATGGCATTGAAACAGAGGATGACAAGCGTAAAGCTGAAATACTAAACACCTTTTTCCAAAGCTGTTTCACAGAGGAAGACTGCACTGCAGTTCCTTCTCTAAATCCTCGCACAAACGAAAAAATGGCTGACATCGAAATAAGTGTCCAAGGAATAGAAAAGCAACTGGAATCACTCAATAGAGGAAAGTCCACTGGACCTGACGGGATTCCAATTCGATTCTACACAGAGTACGCGAAAGAACTTGCCCCCCTTCTAACAGCCGTGTACCGCAAGTCTCTAGAGGAACGGAGGGTTCCAAATGATTGGAAAAGAGCACAGATAGTCCCAGTCTTCAAGAAGGGTCGTCGAGCAGATGCGCAAAACTATAGACCTATATCTCTTACGTCGATCTCTTGTAGAATTTTAGAACATGTTTTTTGCTCGCGTATCATGTCATTTCTGGAAACCCAGAATCTACTATGTAGGAATCAACATGGATTCCGGAAACAGCGATCGTGTGAGACCCAACTCGCCTTATTTGTTCATGAGACCCAGAAAATATTAGATACAGGCTCCCAGGTAGATGCTATTTTTCTTGACTTCCGGAAGGCGTTCGATACAGTTCCGCACTGTCGCCTGATAAACAAAGTAAGAGCCTACGGAATATCAGACCAGCCGTGTGGCTGGATTGAAGAGTTTTTAGCAAACAGAACACAGCATGTTGTTATCAATGGAGAGACGTCTACAGACGTTAAAGTAATCTCTGGCGTGCCACAGGGGAGTGTTATGGGACCATTGCTTTTCACAATATATATAAATGACTTAGTAGATAGTGTCGGAAGTTCCATGCGGCTTTTCGCGGATGATGCTGTAGTATACAGAGAAGATGCAGCATTAGAAAATTGTAGCGAAATGCAGGAAGATCTGCAGCGGATAGGCACTTGGTGCAGGGAGTGGCAACTGACCCTTAACATAGACAAATGTAATGTATTGCGAATACATAGAAAGAAGGATCATTTATTGTATGATTATATGATAGCGGAACAAACACTGGTAGCAGTTACGTCTGTAAAATATCTGGGAGTATGCGTGCGGAATGATTTGAAGTGGAATGATCATATAAAATTAATTGTTGGTAAGGCGGGTACCAGGTTGAGATTCATTGGGAGAGTGCTTAGAAAATGTAGTCCATCAACAAAGGAGGTGGCTTACAAAACACTCGTTCGACCTATACTTGAGTATTGCTCATCAGTGTGGGATCCGTACCAGGTCGGGTTGACGGAAGAGATAGAGAAGATCCAAAGAAGAGCGGCGCGTTTCGTTACCGGGTTATTTGGTAACCGTGATAGCGTTACGGAGATGTTTAATAAACTCAAGTGGCAGACTCTGCAAGAGAGGCGCTCTGCATCGCGGTGTAACTTGCTCGCCAGGTTTCGAGAGGGTGCGTTTCTGGATGAGGTATCGAATATATTGCTTCCCCCTACTTATACCTCCCGAGGAGATCACGAATGTAAAATTAAAGAGATTAGAGCGCGCACGGAGGCTTTCAGACAGTCGTTCTTCCCGCGAACCATACGCGACTGGAACAGGAAAGGGAGGTAATGACAGTGGCACGTAAAGTGCCCTCCGCCACACACCGTTGGGTGGCTTGCGGAGTATCAATGTAGATGTAGATGTAGAAATGGAAAAAGCATTTGACTAAATTTCTCAGACAATAAAACTCACATACTTCTGCTCTTCTTGTAATTGCTAGTCCTGGAAACAGGTGGATCAACCTCTTTACTTATTTTGCATATTTCCACTCAGTAATGTGTTATGGAATATTTTTCTGTGGCAACTGATCACTCAGAAAGAAAGTAGTGATTCCATAAAATCAAGCAGTAAGAATTACATGTGGCTTTCAGCGGCCGTCGTCATGTAGGTAACTGTTCAAAGACTTAGGACTTTTAACAAAAACAACGTAATTTATACATTTGCTAATGAAATTCGTCATAAATAATCTATCACAATTTGAGAAGAATGCTGATGTTCATACATATAACACTATAGTAAAAATGACCTTTATTACCTGTTATAAATGTTGTTGGTGATTCATCAAGAAGTTTAGCAAACATTTTTATCATCTGTCCTGTAACATAATATATCTGAAAGAAGTAAAGCAAGTTTTAAATACAATCTATAACCATTTTTCCTGGGAAACAACTTTTATTCCATGGTATAAATTGTATTTAGAAACTAGTAGCACGCAAAAAAAAGTAATATAAAATAAAAATAAGAGTTAGGTTTTAACTGTAGAAAATGAGAGTTGGCTAACCATTCTGTCTGGACACATCTTATCATGTAAGGCGTGATGGGAAGAATTATCGTATTGGTAAAAATTAACCCAAGCAATACCAATAGCTAGGGGAGGGAGATAACTTTATGTCCACCGTTTGAAATTATTTTAATCTAATCAGTTACTTTATATATTAACATTTTGAAAAAAAACAACATGTATTGCTTTTAATGAATATTTCTAACATATCCCATAACTGTATTAAATTTTTCAGTTAACCTTAACCCAAAAATTTAATTCTCATTAGCAGATGTCACTTTCCCAATGAATGTCGTATTCAATACTTTCAGGTTCAGGGTTTTACCTACACATAAATATCTCTTTAAAAAGTATCTTCAGAGTAAAAGTCAACAATAATGAACGAAATTTGCATTTGTTTACTTTTTGTGGTTGTCTTGTGACAGCCAGAGCGAGAGCACCAGCAGCAGCGAGTACTGTTTGTATAAAGCGTTTTTGTACTTATTTGCTGCGCTTAGCTTTTAAATAGTTTTTCTGGGAAAACCTAGCGTAGTTTTCGCGTCTCGTATTTCAGTGAGTGTTTCTTAATTATCAGAGTAGCTCATCAGAAGATTATCTTGGGAATTTGTCACCGTATAGAGTAGGGTAAACATAGTCATGTGTAGGGACTGTGGTTGTTGTGAGCGGACGCAAGGAGAATTGGCCACTCTTCGGGGGCAGGTGGAGGCTTTGTCTGTTAGGCTCATCGAGGTCGAGGTGCAGGCGTCGGCTCGTAGTGGCGTTGGGGCAACTGTGGTGAGACTTATGCCTACTTCGGTGGCCTTGGAATCACATGGAACCCCTGATGTCGCTGCGTCTTCCGGCAGTGAGCATCTTACCGGTCAGCCATCACTCCAGGGTGAATGGCGGACAGTGGTCGGCTCGCGCGTGCCTGGCCGAAAGGCGAAGGTGGGATCTGGCCGCGTGGCAGCTGCCTTACCCCTTTCCAACAGGTACGGGGTGCTTCCTAGTGGTGATGACATGGTTTCCGAGCCACCACAGGATGCTTCGCCTGTTGGGCCAGTGGCCGATTCTCCGGCAAGGTCCCGACAGTCACAGAGGGCGGGCCTATTAGTTATAGGGAGCTCCAACGTTAGGCGGGTTATGGAGCCCCTCAGGAAAATAGCGGGTAGGTCGGGGAAGAATGCCAGTGTGCACTCGGTGTGCTTGCCGTGGGGTCTCGTCCGTAATGTGGAGGAGGCCCTTCCGGCAGCTATTGAACGCACTGGGTGTGACCGGCTGCAGATAGTAGCACATGTCGGAACGAATGACGCCTGCCGCTTGGGTTCTGAGGCCATCCTTGGTTCCTTCCGGCGGCTGGCTGATTTGGTGAAGACAACCAGCATCGCACGCGGAGTGCAAGCTGAGCTTAATATCTGCAGCATAGTGCCCAGAGTCGATCGCGGTCCTCTGGTTTGGAGCCGTGTGGAGGGTCTAAACCAGAGGCTCAGACGACTCTGCGACTATAATGGTTGCAAATTCATCGACCTCCGTTATTGGGTGGAGAACTGTAGGGCCCCCCTAGACAGGTCAGGCGTGCACTACACACCGGAAGCAGCTACTAGGGTAGCAGAGTACGTGTGGCGTGCACACAGGGGTTTTTTAGGTTAGAGGGACCCCCCGTTGGGCGAAACGATAAAATACCTGACGGCTTACCAGAGAGGACATTATCATCGTTGATAAAGAACGTCCGTCCTCAGAGACCAAAAACAGGAAAAGTTAACGTAATATTGGTAAACTGCAGGAGTATCCAGGGCAAGGTTCCTGAATTAGTATCTCTTATTGAAGGAAATAGTGCGCATATAGTATTAGGAACGGAAAGTTGGTTAAAACCGGAAGTGAACAGTAACGAAATCCTAGACACAGAATGGAATATATACCGCAAGGATAGGATAAACGCCAATGGTGGAGGAGTATTTATAGCAGTAAAGAATTCAATAATATCCAGTGAAGTTATTAGCGAATGCGAATGTGAAATAATCTGGGTTAAGTTAAGTATCAAAGGTGGGTCAGATATGATAGTCGGATGCTTCTATAGACCACCTGCATCAGCAACCGTAGTAGTTGAGCGCCTCAGAGAGAACCTGCAGAACGTCGTGAAGAAGTTTCGTGATCATACTATTGTAATAGGGGGAGACTTCAATCTACCAGGTATAGAATGGGATAGTCACACAATCAGAACTGGAGCCAGGGACAGAGACTCTTGTGACATTATCCTGACTGCCTTGTCCGAGAATTACTTCGAGCAGATAGTTAGAGAACCAACTCGTGAAGCTAACGTTTTAGACCTCATAGCAACAAATAGACCGGAACTTTTCGACTCCGTGAATGTAGAAGAGGGTATCAGTGATCATAAGTCAGTGGTTGCATCAATGACTACAAGTGTAATAAGAAATGCCAAGAAAGGAAGGAAAATATATTTGCTTAACAAGAGTGATAGGGCACAAATCGCAAAATATCTGAGTGACCACCATCAAACGTTCATTTCTGAGGAAGAGGATGTGGAACAAAAATGGAAAAAATTCAGAAGCATCGTCCAGTACGCCTTAGATAAGTTCGTACCGACTAAGGTCCAAAGCGAGGGGAAAGATCCACCGTGGTATAACAATCATGTACGAAAGGTACTACGGAAACAAAGAAAGCTTCATCATAGGTTTAAGAGTAGTCGAATCATAGCTGATAAGGAAAAGCTGAACGAAGCGAAAAAGAGCGTAAAGAGAGCAATGAGAGAAGCATTCAACGAATTCGAACATAAAACATTGGCAAACAATCTAAACAAGAACCCTAAAAAGTTTTGGTCATATGTAAAATCGGTAAGCGGATCTAAATCCCCTATTCAGTCACTCGTTGACCACGATGGCACCGAAACAGAGGACGACCGAAGAAAGGCAGAAATACTGAATTCAGTGTTCCGAAACTGTTTCACTGCGGAAAATCGTAACACGGTCCCTGACTTCAGCCGTCGCACGGACGCCAAAATGGAAAATATTGAAATAAACGATATCGGAATTGAAAAACAACTGCTATCACTTAGTAGCGGAAAAGCATCCGGACCAGACGAGATACCCTTACGATTCTACAGTGATTATGCTAAAGAACTTGCCCCCTTTCTATCAGCAATTTATCGTAGATCGCTGGAAGAACGTAAAGTACCTAGCGACTGGAAGAAAGCGCAGGTCGTTCCCATTTTCAAGAAGGGTCATAAATCAGATGCGAATAATTATAGGCCTATTTCGCTTAAGTCAATCTGTTGTAGAATAATGGAACATGTTTTGTGTTCTCGTATTATGACGTTCTTAGATAATACAAATCTCCTTCATCATAACCAACATGGATTCCGCAAACAGAGATCATGTGAAACTCAGCTCGCCCTATTTGCCCAAGAAATTCACAGTGCCGTAGACACTGGCGAGCAGATTGATGCCGTATTCCTGGACTTCAGGAAGGCATTTGATACGGTTCCGCACTTACGTTTAGTCAAAAAAATACGAGCTTACGGAATATCGGACCAGGTTTGTGATTGGATTCAGGATTTCCTAGAAGAAAGAACACAACATGTCATTCTTAACGGTTCAAAATCTGCAGATGTAGAGGTAATTTCGGGAGTACCGCAGGGAAGCGTGATAGGACCTTTATTGTTTACAATATACATAAATGACTTAGTTGACAACATCGGTAGCTCCGTGAGGCTATTTGCAGATGACACGGTTGTCTACAAGAAAGTAGCAACATCAGAAGACTCGTACGTACTCCAGGAGGACCTGCAGAGGATTAATGCATGGTGCGACAGCTGGCAGCTTTCCCTAAACGTAGATAAATGTAATATAATGCGCATACATAGGGGCAGAAATCCATTTCAGTACGATTATGCCATAGGTGGTAAATCATTGGAAGCGGTAACGACCGTAAAATACTTAGGAGTTACTATCCGGAGCGATCTGAAGTGGAATGATCACATAAAACAAATAGTGGGAAAAGCAGGCGCCAGGTTGAGATTCATAGGAAGAATTCTAAGAAAATGTGACTCATCGACGAAAGAAGTAGCTTACAAAACGCTTGTTCGTCCGATTCTTGAGTATTGCTCATCAGTATGGGACCCTTACCAGGTTGGATTAATAGAAGAGATAGACATGATCCAGCGAAAAGCAGCGCGATTCGTCATGGGGACATTTAGTCAGCGCGAGAGCGTTACGGAGATGCTGAACAAGCTCCAGTGGCGGACACTTCAAGAAAGGCGTTACGCAATACGGAGAGGTTTATTATCGAAATTACGAGAGAGCACATTCCGGGTAGAGATGGGCAACATATTACTACCGCCCACATATATCTCGCGTAATGATCACAACGAAAAGATCCGAGAAATTAGAGCAAATACGGAGACTTACAAGCAGTCGTTCTTCCCACGCACAATTCGTGAATGGAACAGGGAAGGGGGGATCAGATAGTGGTACAATAAGTACCCTCCGCCACACACCGTAAGGTGGCTCGCGGAGTATAGATGTAGATGTAGATGTTTGTACACGTCACTGAAAGTGCATTGCTATTGCTAAGAGTGTGTTGAAAGATTTTGTCATTTGTGGACACTAATTACACATCTAGATCTCTCTAAAAACTATATTGTTGTCATAATTTACGAACTAATGTATTTTGGTTTTCATTGTAATTTTTTTCAGATGGAAATAAAATAACCCACCCACCTTGGTAAAGGGCGTTATGGAACATGCAGTCATAGGAGTAAAGACATACATGACATAACATACCATTGTTGACCTGTCATCATGTCATATTCACAAGTAATAGTAATTCACAAACATATAATGCTTCCGTTTTTGCTACTTGAAAAATGCCTAAAGCCGATATTGTGGAATTGTACATTCAATAAAGAAAACTTCAGCTTGAGGTATCACAAAATCATCTAAAAAACGGTAGTTGTTTTATTGCTACCAATTATCTGTATATAGAGTTGATTTTTGAAGAAGACATACAGATCCGGAAAGTTGTGCCAAAATGAAAGTAATTTGTCATGTTAGCTTTAAATGCGAACATTCTATGTTAGGCTTTACCATGACTTATTGACATCGAATGAAACACAAATTTACTGTTACCAGTCATTGTTTATTTATCTCCACGACGCGTTTGAAAGGTTTTAATATCCATCATCAGGTGGATTTACATCTGTTAGTATGACATTTGTGTGTGTTGTGTTACGATTTTTGAAGTAACTTCTGACGCTGTCTAATGGAGCAAGCGAAGCATTATTTCAGAAAACGGTTTCGTTTGTTTGTTTTTTTTTTTCTTTTTTTTTTTTTTTTTGGCAAAAACTAAACGTGTCTAACGATAAAAATAAAGCAAAATAGTATAAGTAATGGCCAAACGAAGATTAACCTTTTTCGGACATCTCTACCGAATGGGTGAAAATAGACTAACAAAACAAACAAAACAAATACTCCTATATTTCTGGAAGAAGAAGTCGACAATAGCCTGGATTACAGAAGTAAGGAAAGATCTAGAAATAAATAACGTCAAAGAATCAGAAATAGCAGAAAGGAACCGTTTTAAAATAATGTACTAAATTTGGAAGGCTTTCAAAGCAGAAAAAAAAATCGGGAACAACATGGACAGAAGATAGGAAGAGACTTCATACGGAGAAAATGAGGGAATACTGGAAAAATAGGAAACAACGACAAAGGAAGAAGAGGGACTGAAGCTGTCGACTTGATCCTAGTTGGTCAATAGGACTGTAAAAAAAAAAAGGAAGATCTACAGTGGTCACAGGTTACTGGTTACTTACACTAGCGAACTTATATTCCATCACGAACCTTTGTGCATAGAGACCATAAAGGAAGGAGCCGGCCGCAATCCCATTACTCCCCATTACCCTTGCAAATCCCGATCCCGGCTACAAATAGTCATCGTCAGCGCACCCTCGTTGCTCTTCAATAGACTCGCGGCAGTCAATGTAACCACACGCTCTCACACAAGTATAGGCAGAAGGACGCAGGTCCTTCAGCCTACACATCTTTTAGAGCCTGTGGTAACATGGGCTGCCGCAAGAGTATTGAAGAGCAACGAGGGTGCACTGAGAATGGCTATATGTAGCCGGAGTAGGGATTTGCAAGAATAATGGGGGCTAGTAGCATTGCAGCTGGCTACAGTTAAATGGTTGTAATGGGTGAATGGTTATCTGGAAAGTCATTTGCAAACAGAAACTGGGAAAAGTTAGCCAGAGTGGAACTCTGGGGGCCACTGTAAGTTTCGAGTGCCACATAATTTTTTGGGTCTCCACCCAGTTTAATTAAAACTGGGAAAATTTAATATAAGAACTGAGTTAATAGCTGACTTGGTAAGTATAGCTAAAGTGTTAATATTAACAAAAAGATCCAAGTGAGTAAATGGATTGAGCAAATGGAAACAATTTAATACCAACGTTAAATCAAATAATTCAGAGAAAGCTGAAGTTTTAGCCTCAACAAAAAGAATAAGATAATGAGACAAAAGTATACAAATACACGGCCTGGATTTTGTGCTTCAGGAACTCCAGGTGGGATGTCTTAAAAATAATCTTACAAAAGGGGAAGGATTTGTCTGAAAAACAGTCATCACAGTTTAACATAGATTATTAAATAAAGATGAAAAGGAGATCTTAGGTCTTGATCTTGAAAAACTCACAAACATACAGGATTCACACACGCACGATAAGAGATAAAAGGATTTTAGTCCATCACAATAAGTCAAAGACTCAGAGGTTCATCCCTACGGCTCTGATTAAATTATTGTGAATAAGAATACTATGGAACAGTTTCCGACCAAGGAATTTGTCTGCATCACCTTGCACATAAAACTAAGGTACTCCGACGTGAAACACCCGCAAAGGTCGTGAATATTCATGAACAAAGCAAAATAGCAAAGACTCGTGAAAACTGCAAGAGTACAAATGCGAACCGTATAGACAGAAAAAGCAATAAAGCACCACACGGAGTTAAGAATAAAATTATTCAAGATGATACTGAAATTACACACGACGAAATTACTATCACGTGGTATGAAAAAAGCTACGCCAGCTTAAAATTGAAACGAAATGAAAAGTAAAATAAATAAAAGACATACACACGAGGAAAGTTCACACATACATTCCACTTAAAAGACTAGTCAGAGAACTGAATTTTAAACCTGTGCTGGAGTAACGAACTTTCTACACCACGTGTTCTGCCTACACAAAACGAAGACCGTAAAAAACATACTACATACAGAAAAATATACTCGTGATTACACTCTGAGAAATTCGACTACCGCATCTGAAAATGAATTAGCAGCTCAAACGTTTACATTAATTACAATAGCTGCCCACCCTCACACATTAACACACTCACTAGTCGCTCTTAAGAGTACTGTATTTAGTCGGTAAAGATCCAATCCACAGTGACGAGAGCACGCTCGGCCTGGAACGATTGTCCCCCAGGTAGCCGGAAGAGGCCGGAGTGGTCCTTACCGCCACCAATTTAATTACTGACGAATGACTACCGAAGGGGTGCAAATCTCTTTGCCTTGACAGAGACAACTACGTTGGCTACACTGGTGATGCCACAGCAGACAGCCAGATGCTGTACTGCTAACATAAGACAGAATCAACAAATACACTCACTCAGCCATTCATACAGATGATAAAGAGAGAAAGGAAATTTCGGAGGAAAAAATGTAGGCGATGAACAGAGGACTAGACGATTACTGTAAGTGTATCACTGAGTGGGGCAAACACGAAGTACAAAAGTAAATCGCAACCAACCGAACGTGACACCACGAAATACAAGTAAAATACTATGAAACGAATCAAACAGAGACGTTTCGCAATGTGCCTCTCCTTCCTTACAGTCTACAGTCAAGTTCGACAGTGAAAGGAACCTGTGGCCACTGGATGTATTCCATTTCACTTATTTTATTTTTAACTCAGACATCCGTTTCGTTTTTGTTAAAAAAAACCTCAAAACCATGTTCTGAAGTAGAGTTTTGTTTCTCCACTAGACAGTATCACACACATACGTCATACTAACAAATGTAAATCCACCTAATGATGGAGGTTCAAACCTTTGAAACGCATCGTGAAGATAACAAAAAGTGACTGGTAACTGTAAACCTGTTGTTTCATTCGTTGTCATATTAGAATCTATTTTACATGCGATAAACAGCTTTAATGGACATCGCAGTGTAGCACAGTGATTAACACTGGACCATCATTCAGGAGAGCAACATACATATCTCCACTCATCCACTCTGATGTACACTCTCCAGTCACATTGAAGTGACCACCGGTGAAAAGCCAGCTTATGTTGATTTTTCTTCAGACTTGCTTCCACTCTGAAGCGCCAAGTCAGAATTGCATCTCTAGTACCTTTACCTTTCCTAAAGACAAACTGATCGCATTTAACATTTCCCCAATTTTCTTGTCCCTTCTTCTTCTTCTGTACATTATTCTCGTCTAAGGCTTGGATGCATATTATAAGCTGAGTGTGCTATTGGCGTCGAACCTAATTGCCATGTGTAAAGCCGAGTGTGCTCTTCGTTTCGCACCTAACTGCCCTTGCTATCTTCGGAGTTGTATGGATGATATTTTTTCCGAATGTCTAAAGATACATCGCCAGTCACATGGATTCTACACACCAACTTCAATAGTCATTTGCTTCTCAGTTCCCCAATAATTTTAGAAATTTCGATACAATGGTTAACAACCCTTCTGCTCTAATTGATAACGTTCTAGAACTCTTTTAAATTCTGTTATGTGGGACCGCTGTATCACCAACATTGCGTTAACTTCAGGCCAATCTGTCCCTCACGCAACTCATATCAACAATGATAGTAGCTCGGAAACAACACAGCAGACGAATGTTCACAGTTTCGCTAGCGCGAAGTTAATGCAGATGAGTCGCAAAAACAATCTCATAATGTTCGAGTACAGCATTAAGCGTGACCTGATTGAGACAGTTACGTCGATTAAACATGTAGGCGTAACGTTGCAAAGAAATATAAAATAGAATGAGCATGTAAGAATTGTAGCGGGGAAGGCAAATGGTCGACTTCGGTTTATTGAGAGAATTTTAGGAAAGTGTGGATCATCAGGAAAGGAGACTGCATACAGGACACTAGTGTGACCCATAACTTGAGTACTGATCGAGGATTTGGCAACCGCACCAGGTCGGATTAGAGTAATATATCGAAGGAATTGAAAGGAGGACTGTTAGTTTTTTACCGGCAGGTTCGAACCTCACGCAAGTGCTTCAGGGACTCAAATGGGAATCCCTGGAGGAACGGCGACGTTCTTTTCGAGGAATAATATTGAGAAAATTTAGAAAATCGGCATTTCAGGCTGACTGCTGAACGATTCTGCTGCTGCAAACGTATATATCGCGTAAGGACCACGAAGATAAGATTAGAGAGAGTAGGGTCGTACGGAAGCATATAGACAATAGTTTTTCCCTCGCTCAGTTTGTAAGTGGAGCAAAAGCGAAAGTGGCTAATAGTGTCACAAAGTAACCTCTGTCACGCACCATACGGTGGCTTGACGACTACGTATGTAGACGTATATGTAATATCATATTCTCTACGTCTTTCTTATCGACTGCGGTTTCCTCTTCTGTCAAGTCATCAGACAAGATCTCCCCCCTTCAAAGAGGCCTTCAGTGTGTACTTCCTTAAGATTACCACCCTTACATTTATATTTACCAAATGTTGTGTTGACTTTTCTATATGTTAAGTCAGTCTTTCTCACGATCACTCGTTTTCCATTTCTTCACATTTTTCCTGTAGACTTTTCACCTCATCACCCAGAATTTCCTGTTTATTTCGTTTATAGCGCTGTATTTTTCTCTAACCCTCAACCGCCGGCCGGTGAGGCCGAGCGGTTCTAGACGCTTCAGTCTAGAACCGCGCGATCGCTACGGTCGCAGGTTCGAACCCTGCCTCGTGCATGGATGTGTGTGATGTCCTTAGGTTAGCTAGGTTTAAGTAGTTCTAGGGGACGGATAACCTCCGATGTTAACTCCCATAGTGCTCAGAGTCATTTGAACCATTTCTAACCCTCAAGTTTTTTTGTGCTTCCTAAGGTATTTCTTCTGCTACCCAAGTTTTCTTCGGAGATACCTCCCTTGTACCTACGTCTGGCTGTCCATCATCTGTAAGTGCCCTTTTCAGAGATTTCCACTCCTCTTCAAATTAGCTACTTACTGTGGTATTCCCAATCTCATTTTCCAGATCCATTGCGTCTCATTATTCCTCATTACTTCAGTGTCCCATTTCCTTCCATACTGCCTCTTCCGTACGATTTTCTTAAAATTCTTTTTATCATTACTAATTTATGATCTGAGTCTACGTCTGCTCCTACGTACATCTTACAGTCCAACATCTGACTTCGGAATCTCTGTTTGATTATGGCTCCCGTTCATGTGATTCTTGAACAGAGCATTCGGTATTACTAACTGCAATTCATTGCAGAACGTAGCCCTTTGTTCTATTCCTCCCCGTACAACTGCATTCCAATCCCCCGTGATTATTACACTACTGGCCATTAAAATTGCTACACCAAGAAGGAATGCAGATTATAAACGGGTATTCATTGGACAAATATATTATACTGGAACTGACATGTGATTACATTTTCATGCAATTTGGTTGCATAAATCCGGAGAAATCAGTACCCAGAACAAGCACATCTGGCCGTAATAACGGCCTTGATACGCCTGGTCATTGAATCAAGCAGAGTTTGGATGCCGTGTACAGGTACAGTTGCCCATGCAGCTTCAACACGATACCGCAGTTCATCAAGAGTAGTGACTGGCGTATTGTGACGAGCAAGTCGCTCGGCCACCATTGGCTCTGAGCACTATTGGACTTAACATCTGAGGTCATCAGTCTCGGCCACCATTGACCAGACGTTTTCAATTGGTGAGAGATCTCGAGAATGTGCTGGCCAGGGCAGCAGTAGAACATTTTCTGTATCCAGAAAGGCCCGTACAGGACCTCCGACATGCGGTCGTTCATTATCCTGCTGAAATGTAGGGTTTCGCAGGGATCGAATGAAGGGTAGAGCCATGGGTCGTAGCACATCTGAAATGTAACGTCCACTGATCAAAGTGCCGTCAATGCGAACGAGAGGTGACCGAGACGTGTAACCAATGGCATCCCATACCATCACGCCGGATGATACGCCATTATGGCGATGACGAATACACGCTTCCAATGTCCGTTCACCGCGATGTCGCTAAACACGGATGCGACCATCACGATGCTGTAAACAGAACCTGGATTCATCCGAAAAAATGACGTTTTGCCGTTCGTGCATCCAGGTTCTTCGTTGAATACACCATCGCAGGCTCTCCTGTCTGCCCGTCAATGGTAGCCGCAGCCATGGTCTGATAGTCCATGCTGCTGCAAACGTCGTCGAACTGTTCGTGTAGATGGTTGTTGACTTGCAAACGTCCCCATCTGTTGACTCAGGGCCGGCCGCGGTGGTCTAGCGGTTCTAGGCGCTCAGTCCGGAACCGCGCGACTGCTACGGTCGCAGGTTCGAATCCTGCCTCGTGCATGGATGTGTGTGATGTCCTTAGGTTAGTTAGGTTTAAGTAGTTCTAAGTTCTAGGGGACTGATGACCACAGATGTTAAGTCCCATAGTGCTCAGAGCCATTTGAACCATTTTGTTGACTCATGGATCGAGACGTGACTGCACGATCCGTTACAGCCATGCGGATAAGATGCCTGTCATCTTGACTGCTAGTAATACGAGGCCGTTGGGATCCAGCACGGCGTTCCGTATTACCCTCCTTAACCCACCAATTCCATATTCTGCTAACAGTCATTGAATCTCGGCGAACGCGAGCAGCAATGTCGTGATACGATTAACCGCCATTGCGATAGGCTGGAATCCGACCTTTATCAAAGTCGGAAACGTGATGGTACGCATTTCTCCTCCTTACACGAGGCATCACAACAACGTTTCACCAGGCATCGCCTGTCAGCTGCTGTTTGTGTATGAGAAATCGGTTGGATACTATCCTCATGTCAGCACGTTGTAGGTGTCGCCACCGGCGTCTACCTTGTGTGAATGCTCTGAAAAGCTAATCATATGCATATCACAGCATCTTCTTCCTGTCGGTTAAATTTCGCGTCTGTAGCACGTCATCTTCGTGGTGTAGCCAGTAGTGTAGATTTTCGTCTCCTTTTCCTTACTGATTCATCTGTCCTGTATCCTCAAGTACTTCCTCTATCTCTTCATATTCTGCTTAACGGCATTAATACGTGAAGTATAGATTTTTCTGTTACATCTGATGAGAACAACACTATCAATGAGCTCTGAACTTTAACTCATTCTCTGCTCTTCTTTCCTTTTCATATCGAGTCCCACTCCCAGTACAACATTTTCCAGCCAGAAGTCCGTATCTTCTCTCAATTTCACATCACTGACCCTTATCATCCTTAGATTGAGCCTTAGTATTGCCCTTTTCATATTGTATAGCTTCCCTCCCACGTTCAAACTTCTGACATTCCATGCTCCGACTCGTAGAACGTTATCCGTTCGTTGGTTATTCCATCTTTTTCTCGTGGTCACCTCTCCATTGGAAGGCCCATCCCGGGAATCCGAAAAAAGTGTCAAGCCAGAGTGTTTTGCCTATGGACAGATCATTATGGAACTTTTTCAGTTTCAGGCCACACGCTCTGTGTCTTTAATGTGGTGGGATTCCATTGCCTTATTCGTGCTCATTTCGTTGATCATTGCTGATTCTTCCGCCTTTCAAATACAGTTTCCCACATCAAGCGCAAGAGAGTGTCCTGAAATTCTATGCTCATCCGCCCTCTTCGACAAGGGCTTTGGCAGAACGAGGTTGACTAACCTTGTTATGATGGAAGTCTTCGGCCACCGTTACTGATGATTTTTACATAGCAGTTAATCAGTGGCTGGGTCCAAACCCGGTACCCACGACTTTTTAATTACTACTCAAAAGCGCTAACCACACACCAGGGCTCCAATAGCAGTCCAACGCACGTTAAATTGAGGGATCATGGTTGTGTAAGAAGCGTATATTATGAACTTCTCCCATGGAGAGGATCTCTCTGTCACAGTGACAGAAGAAGAATTAGTGGGACATAGGTAAACCGGTATTAGAGGCTGACACAACTAAGGAAGATTTGATATCAAACATAGCAAAACGGAATTTGTAAAATCGTAGGAGTGAGTGCTAACCAAACGATTGTTGTAGTCATTATGGAAGAATACCATCCACGCAATCCCGAAGATAGCGAGGACAGATAAGTACGAACATTATCGTACAGTAAGCTGCCTAACTTAGCGTTTCTAGTGTTTCTAACCAAGATAATGTGGAACAGAAGGGATAAGAAAATTGAGGGTCTGATGCACGACGATGCCTTTAAGGAAGGTCAAGACACTACACAGGCAATTCCAACATTACCTTTGACAATTGAAGTAATACTTTAAAAAATCAAAAATCTTTGTTAGGATACGTCAACATAGGGAAATCATTCGCCATTGTAAACAGATGGCAGACTTTATAAATCCACAGAAAAAAATGGGATACGCCGCGGAGAAAGACAATGTGAGCAAGAACTAGTGGGACACAATAGGAATGGAAGACCATTAGGTAATTGTTCGTATTAAAGAGAGCAGGGCAGAGGTACAGCTTTCCTCTTATACTGTTCATTGCGTACACAGGTGAAGCAACGAAAGAAACGAATGGAAGATTCGGAGATGAAACTAAAATTCATGTAAAAGGTTAATAACTATAAATTTACTGAAAACTTCGCTATCCACTGTGAAAGTGAGGAAGAAGCACTGAACCTGCTGAAAGAAAAGCACGGTTTACTGAGAGCACAATGTAAAATGAGAATGAACGGAAGAAAGACGGAATGAGATTTGCGATTAACATAATGACATAACTGGGGGCTACACAGCAGACTAAGTGATGGAGTAGGCCTAATGATATTCTGGAAACTAAATAACACATGCCAGAGGAAGCAAGCAAAATAATTCCAAACAATTTTTAGAAAGAAATTTTAATACGCTGTGGTTGTAACTACGCCATCGCTACTTGAGAGGGCTGCAACGAGAAACGAGTTATCTTAAGTCAACGAAGTTTTGAAATAAACTCATTTTAACTTCCACATGAAAGGGTAACATTTGCTAATTGCATACCACTTTTATGTTCCAGGTTACAAACGTTGCTAAACATGTCGATTATCTGCATTATCATGACTGACTACTAATTGATTGGGAAAACCTGGATTTCCCATTAATTTGAAAGAATTTGATGTTCTAATTTGAAATATTTCCACACGAAAAACTAAGAGTCTGTTCTTCACGTAACAGAAAAATTCAGTAACTTTTATTTTGCAAACATCTTATGGACTCCGTGAATAATGATTTAGTTTAAATGAAACAGCAACCAGTGAATGAATACGTTGCTCGTAGCTTCTTACGCAACTCCACCTTGTTTTCAGCGAGATATTTGAAATGACTTGGGGTAATTAATAACTTTCGTCGAACTTTAATTATGGGCTGCATGAGTGAATAATGACAGATTATTTAACTGAATATGTTACTAACTGGCAGCTAATTTTGACGTGTGCTACAGAAACTGTATCGCGGCTGATAAATTACAGCAACTAGCCCTTTTCTTGCATCAGGAACACCTAGTGCAGCTGTGAATCTAATTTATTGCTGTGAGCTTCCCCAATGAGACGCGTTCCAGTTCACATTCCCATAAATACGTGCGCTAAACAACTTCCTCATTTCTACCTTCTTCATTGGTTCTCGTTGGTAGACTAAGCTAATCGAAAGCTTTAAAAGTATTGGGTGTGAAAAACTAGATTGCCTATGCATTTTCAGAGTATACACCGAGCTCACTTGCAGATAACCGCTTATGAGCTCGCTGTCGACGGGACATTAAACTCTAATCTCCTTGTCCTCCTCCTCCTGTTAGAGAAACATAGGGGAAACTATAGTAGAACACCATCACTCCTCCATCTAGCACTAACGGAAAAGTCTTACATTATTTTTATTCTGATCATGGGTCATTTGGAACAGAAATCATTATATACCTTTCAGTAAACCATACTAAGCTGCACATGTAACTCACTCCTTGCCGAAGCACCGCCAGGACCATGTCATAAGCAGACACTTGATTAGACAAATGAAACGATAGTTTATTTATTTTTATTTTATTTATATAGAATATGAGTTGTGTGCCGTAGACCCACAATCATGTACAAAGTTTATGCCTTCTATTCTTTGCTGTTGCATTACATTGTCTTTTGAAGCATATAAAAGCCATGTACATGTTATCATGGGAAGTACTCTATGGGCAACTCCTTGTTAGAGTAGATCTGAGATATAGTCTGCACCGAGTCCTTCGCTGTCCTGGGTCGCTCAGTGTCGTTGAAGTCGACCTGATACAGGCCGAATTTAATGCTGGAAAATAAAAATAAGAACATCGTGATTGATTTACATAAGAATTATGCACTCCACATTGTATTGACACTTTCATGTTTCAACTTATTACAAAAGGCCTTCAGCATACACTGAATAACGTACTACTTCTCAAATACTCTGAAATATAATCTGTGTAAGTGGTTAATTTGTTCTACTTCGAACAGTCGAATAATTTACGTCTAACCTCTGAAAAAAATGTAGATAATTTTATGCAACAAATAAGTTACAATTAAAGGTACAAATCATTATGAAAAAATCGATTAACATCGTTCTTTTGATAATAAAGAGAAGGTGGAAATGTGTCTCAGGTAACGTTTTAGAAGGTTAAAGAGGCATTGGAAGAAACAGAAAAGGAAGAGATATACCTAAGATATAATCAATGATTATAAAATCCAATTCGGATGACACTGTAGGCGTACCTTTCTAGTCGTCTATATGAGCAGCAAGAGTACTTCTTTAACAACGTTTTACCCTACTGCTAATATTTTTTAGTATATTGGTATTCGTTTCTATTACTTCTGTATCTGTGACATATCAGTAAGGTGCTATTGTTAATATTGAGGCTGCTAATCATGTTATGGCACAAAAGGAAAGACAAATGAATACTACTTATGTATTGTGGAACAGCAGAGAATAAGTCACTACGCATAAGTTTTTATGATCCCTGACTCACATGTCAAAATACTGTGCAATTAGTTCCGTGCACACTAGTCACAATAGAGGTGGACAGGTACTGTGTAATAAACCGTGCCACCTATAGAGAGATAATGCATATAGGCCAAGTCAGGTGCATGCCTTCCATACTGCAAAGCAACTACTAGCAAGACGAGACGCGTACTGAGGAGACATGGACTGACACCAGTGTTCCGGACAGTCTTCAGGACAAGAGATATTAGACGTCCAGTTAAAGACAACATATGTCTTCGAATTTCAGGCGTGTATGGTGTCCCCTGTGGTAGCATTACATAGGCCAACTATTCACACTGCTGGCGAACGTTGTGAAGAACATTCACGACGAATTGAAGAAAGGGAACTTGAGAAGTCAGTCGTGGCTGAACATTGCCTGGAAGACGAGCATAAAATGCAAATTGACAAGACGAGAGTTTTGTCCCGGACACCAACGTCCTGTGACTCTGTTATCATAGGAGCGGTCGCAATTAGGATAACCAGCAACAATTTCAAAGGAGACCAGGGGTACACACTTAGCAGGGCTTGGGAGTTGGCTTTGGACACTGAGCGAAAGCAAAGATGTAGACTGGACGCATGTACGAACGTGGAAGCGATAGTTTCAAACGTGGCGTCGGCCCCTCGTGCCACGTGACGTCACTCGGTCCCGCGGCGGGGCGGAGCCGCTAGGAGCTGCCCAACTTGTTTTTTCGCGCATGCGCCACTCCGTCCCTCTCTAGAAGGTTCCAGACGCTGCTTCTACACAGGGTGTTACAAAAAGGTACGGCCAAACTTTCAGGAAACATTCCTCACACACAAATTAAGAAAAGATGTTATGTGGACATGTGTTCGGAAACGCTTAATTTTCATGTTAGAGCTCATTTTAGTTTCGTCAGTATGTACTGTACTTCCTCGATTCACCACCAGTTGGCCCAATTGATGGACGGTAATGTTGACTTCGGTGCTTGTGTTGACATGCGACTCATTGCTCTACAGTACTAGCATCAAGCACATCAGAACGTAGCATCAACAGGTTAGTGTTCATCACGAACGTGGTTTTGCAGTCAGTGCAATGTTTACAAATGCGGAGTTGGCAGACGCCCATTTGATGTATGGATTAGCACGGGGCAATAGCCGTGGCGCGGTAAGTTTGTATCGAGACAGATTTCCAGAACGAAGGTGTCCCGACAGGAAGACGTTCGAAGCAATTGATCGGCGTCTTAGGGAGCACGGAACATTCCAGCCTATGACTCGCGACTGGGGAAGACCTAGAACGACGAGGACACCTGCAATGGACGAGGCAATTCTTCGTGCAGTTGACGATAACCCTAATGTCAGCGTCAGAGAAGTTGCTGCTGTAGAAGGTAACGTTGACCACGTCACTGTATGGAGAGTGCTACGGGAGAACCAGTTGTTTCCGTACCATGTACAGCGTGTGCAGGCACTATCAGCAGCTGATTGGCCTCCATGGGTACACTTCTGCGAATGGTTCATGCAACAGTGTGTCAATCCTCATTTCAGTGCAAATGTTCTCTTTACGGATGAGGCTTCATTCCAACGTGATCAAATTGTAAATTTTCACATTCAACATGTGTGGGCTGACGAGAATCCGCACGCCATTGTGCAATCACGTCATCAACACAGATTTTCTGTGAACGTTTGGGCAGGCATTGTTGGTGATGTCTTGATTGGGCTCCATGTTCTTCCACCTACGCTTAATGGAGCACGTTATGATTTCATACGGATACTCTACCTGTGCTGCTAGAACACGTGCCTTTACAAGTACGACACAACATGTGGTTCATGCACGATGGAGCTCCTGCACATTTCAGTCGAAGTGTTCGTACGCTTCTCAACAACAGATTTGGCGACCAATGGATTGGTAGAGGCGGACCAATTCCATGGCCTCCACGCTCTCCTGACCTCAAACTTCTTGACTTTCATTTATGGGGGCATTTGAAAGCTCTTGTCTACGCAACCCCGGTAACAAATGTGCAGACTCTGCGTGCTCGTATTGTGGACGGCTGTGATACAATACGCCATTCTCCAGGGCTGCATCAGCGCATCAGGGATTCCATGCGACGGAGGGTGGATGCATGTATCCTCGCTAACGGAGGACATTTTGAATATTTCCTGTAACATAGTGTTTGAAGTCACGCTGGTACGTTCTGTTGCTGTGTGTTTCCAGTCCATGATTAATGTGATTAGAAGAGAAGTAATAAAATGAGCTATAACATGGAATGTAAGCGTTTCCGGACACATGTCCACGTAACATATTTTCTTTCGTTGTGTGTGAGGAATGTTTCCTGAAAGTTTGGCCATACCTTTTTGTAGCACCATGTATAAGTAGAACATCATGCCAACACCGGCAGTCGGTGATTGTAACGTATGATAACGAAATGGCGTGGCTTGTAAACCGATAACGTCTTAATTAAGGTGCCAAAAAAGGACGTAAAGGCAACGGTCTTGTGATTATATGGGTGGTTAGAAGGCACATCAGGACTAAGTCAATAGGGTAGTCCTCACCATGTATGTCATATCCTGTCCTATTGCTATTTGTAAAGTATAAATATTTTAACTACTTACGACATACTTCAGCTTACCGCTAAAGTTAGGTTGTTTCTGTATTTCGTCTGTTTTGAAGCATTTCTTCTTACAACTAATGTTGTTAACTTGTCTGATTTTGTTTCTATAACATTGATGAATGTGGTAGCTACACATTGTCGTGTTTTGTGTTTATATGTACAGGTTTTCTTCCTGGTTAGTATTTAGATTACCTATACTCTCATTTTGTTTCACCGCTCACCGTTTTAAACCTTCCACCAACCATATCTGCAAGCAACAACTTCGTTTGCCTCCTTTGTGGTGTTCTCTCTCACTGGTATCTCGTAACAGATGTTCACGGTTCTCCTATTAGTAGGGCCAGACTAGCAAGACAGTGGCTGCTTTCGGGATGCTATGGAAGTGCCTTTCACAATTCGTGTGGCCTTTTTCTATTTGTAATATTTCTAATGTGTTTCGTAATCCTCAGGATAGTGGTTTTCCAACGAGCTTTCATGTATTGGTAACTTCTCAGGTTACCTGTTTTGTACAGTGAGTCACCTTTTGTTTGCAGACAACGTAGTGTATAAAATAACCTCAGTTCTTTCCCGCTTTATGTGAGTAATGCATCGTCATTAGTTTGCCATTACATTTTCATTTATAATCACTGTTTATCGACAATGTGCAGTAACACATTGTTTCCATCGTTACAGTAAATACCACAATAAGCAATTACATTATTCCGATATTGATAGTAAACAATAAAATCTGTTACAGTTTTCTTCACTATGACGCAAAACACAAACATTTGCATGAATGAAACATATTCTGACTTAGTTTCCATCTCAGAAGTCATACATGTCTTTCTCTCACAATGTGATTGCTGGCAGTTAAGTCCCTAAGGTCCATGAGATTCCTATGCAATAGCTTCGCCTGTGTGTGGCTTCAATACAGTTCGTCTGAAATGTTAGCCGCGCTACCGCTACGGTCGCAGGTTCGAATCCTGCCTCGGGCATGGATGTGTGTGATGTCCTTAGGTTAGTTAGCTTTAAGTAGTTCTAAGTTCTAGGGGACTGATGACCTTAGAAGTTAAGTCCCATAGTGCTCAGAGCTATTTGAACCATTTGAAATGTTAGCTTGTTTGTGCGTTCCCACAGATTGTATACTGGATCATCTTACTAAAAGTTCAGTTTGTGTTCAGTAACTGCTTATAAAATAATTCGTTGACCCCTATTTCTATTAAAAAAACGCTTTCTGTATTTTGCGTATGCCTTTTGCTGTTTTTGAAGATTGTATTTCAAAGATTCGCCTGATTTCGGGGCTACATTTCCATCCTTACCTTAGTAAATTATCGAGCGAGGTGGCGAGTAGTTAGCACACTGGGATCGCATTCGAAAGGACGAGGGTTCAAATCCGCGTCCGGTCATCTTGATATAGGTTTTCCGTCATATCCCTAAATCGCTTGAGGAAAATGCCTGGATGGTTTCTTTGAAAGGACATGGCCGATTTCTTTCCCCATTCTTCACTCATCCGAAGGGACCGATGACCTCACTGTCTGATCACCTCCCCCATATCCACTAACCAGCCAACCTCAGTAAAACAACACCTGTCCACACGTCAGTGAAGTGATACACAATTTTCTCGCTGAAAGTGACGTTTTTTCCCTCCACGATTTCGATGACACTTGGTAAAACGTTGCCCGCTTGCTAAATATCTATGATTAACAGTTTATGTTCCTATATGATTCGGGACCAATAGCTAGGACTTAGCAGAATGGCTCTGGCAGTGACTTCGAACGCAGATTAATCTTTGGGTGTCACCTGACAAGCAGATCCGTCAGGGACATAGCAGCTCTCCTAAAGCTTCCCATGTCGTCTGTAGGTGACGTGCCTGTGACGTGTAAACGCAAAGGTAGAACTACAGTAAACCAACGCCAGGTAAACCTCGTGTGCTGACGGACAGGGACGACTGAGCGTTGCGGAAGGTGATTTGTAGCAATCTTAGCTAAGTAGTTCTTCTTGTCCTACGTGATTTAAAAAATCGAATTTATTATCCGAATAAATCACTCGAAGCTTCCAAAGTGCTCCCAGATGTGCATCTAGTACAGTGAGTGTGCCTAGGGAGTTGAAAGGCGTGACGTACAATGATCGAGCATTTCCTCATAAGCGGTACATTTCTGTAGTCAATGCCAAGTGATATTTGAGGCCATATGAAAAGCGACGCCACTGGACAGTGGATGACTGGACACGAGTTATTTCGAGTGATGCATCACGCTATATCTGCGACAATCCAATAGAAGGGTTTAGGTTGGGTGAATGCCTTGAAAACGTTACAAGCTATCACGTATTAAGCCAACGCCCACCTAGGGAAGAGATGCTGTTGCCGTACGGGGCTGCATCTAGTGGTTAGGACGTGGTCCCCTTTTCGAACTTAAGAAAACGCTGAATGTCAAAGGACATGAATAAATTATACAACTCTGTATACTGTGTAAAGTAAGGTACGATACACGAGTTGGAATAACTGTCCTTAAATTAAAGACGTTATTTTCTGTGGCAAGATATTCTCACAAATTTCCAGTAGCTACCTTTCTCCGTCAAACAAATTATTTAGTTATCGAAATGAAACAGGGGAAATCTAAGCTAACGTGGAAGATTCAAGTTTTCTTGAACCTGTTGGCTGAACCCAAAGCGTCAAATGCAGGCAGTCATATAGGTGTACATATAAGATCAGTTCCGAGACAATGATGACATCAGCATGATAATGTAGCCTGTCATAAAGCAGCATCTGTGAGGCAATGTTTTATCGGAAACATTCCCGAAATGGACTGGCCTGCTCAGAGCGTCAACTTGAATCCAACGGAACAATTTTTGGATGAGTTCGAACCCCAACGTCCAGCATCACCTCCAACATCACATTCTCTGATTCTGGTTCTTGAGAAAGAATGGCCTGGCACTCCTTCACAGGCATTCAGATATCGCATCGAAAGAGTCCCTACCAGATTCGTACAGGAGAAGAATGCGCAAACCCAGTACAAATGTCC
Source organism: Schistocerca piceifrons (assembly GCF_021461385.2). Lineage (NCBI taxonomy): Eukaryota > Metazoa > Arthropoda > Insecta > Orthoptera > Acrididae > Schistocerca > Schistocerca piceifrons. The sequence goes on from NC_060144.1 coordinate 250,758,225, forward strand.
ACTAAGAGGAGTCTGGACGGATTTTGTAAAGATACAGTATTATTTGTTGGCCAACAGGAGTAACTGTACTCTTGATGCTTCTCCTCCAAATACACCTTGTACGCGAAAGTCGTGCCTCTGCAGTTGTCACGCGTAGAATCAGTACGCGCAAGTCACTGCTCATTTTGGGAAAATTATCTTGCGATCTAACCAACTGAAATCACAAGTTGATCGATAACGAACCAGGTAAATTGCATGAGCAGAGTAAATCTGCGACTTTACTCAGTACACACAGAAACGAATACACTTTACAAACTTCAGGCATTAAATTTTTTTAAAAAAATATTGCCCCAGACTTAAATTTAAAAGAGTTCCTATTTCCCGGTAGCAACCAAGCTTTCACTTTCTTGTTTTCAAGACAAACCCAGTGCCGTTCGTCTGCATTTGGAGACGACGGGAAATTATGGCGATGTACTGCATTGCCATAAACCAAAAATCGCCGACGACTTTTTTGTGACCATTCATGGCCAAGAGAGAGAGCGCTACAATCTGGTTGGAGAGACTGACCACCAAACACCTAAATTTAAATTTCAAAGCCACTCGTGTTGTGAAAATATTGTTTGAATTTTTATGCCACACCCAGGGCGGTGACTAAAGTTTTCTTTTATCACCAAATCTCCTGGAATGGTGTGTGACGGGTCAACCGACCGGTTTTCGGTTGTCTAGGGAGCTGCTACATACAGTTGCACTCTGTACGACACAAGTTTAAAATGTATGCCTCTAACAGCTGTTGTTATTAAAATGTAGGAAGTGGGTAATCAACAATTCTAGGCTACAATAGCCAACGAGAGTTAAACAGAGACCGACAGTGGTAATCTCTGCTATGTGTCAGCCGGCACGTAGACTGTTGGTAGGAAAACCAGCGGTGTTTACAAACAGTGGACCATGAGGTGTTCAAAATAAAAACACTAGAAAATACATTGCTGAGTTGCATTCTATATATACATTTTCATTTAAAAAAAGTTCCATAGTAGCTTAATGTTACCATTGTATAACACTTGTCTTTACAGAACTTCTTATAGTTCTGAATCATCTTTACCAAAGACAAAATGAAGTCCAGATGTCTGATATTTGGATTTGTTCTGTGTTATACACTGAAGAGCCAAAGAAACTGGTACACCTGACTAATATCGCGTAGCGCCCCCGCGAGCACACAAAAGTGCGCAAAACGACGTGGCATGGATTCGACTATTGTTTGAAGTTATGCTGGAGGGAACTGACACCATAAATCGTATCTAGACATATCAGGGGTCCCACATCACTCCAACTGCGTGCGCCCCACACCATTACAGGGGCTCCAGCGGATTGAACAGTCCCCTGCTGATATGCAGGGTCCACGGATTTATGGGGTTGTCTCCATACCCGCACACGTCCATCAGTTCGATACAATTTTAAATGAGACTCGTCCGACTGTCCAACATGTTTCCAGTCATCAACAGTACAATGTCAGTGTTGAATGTTTCAGGTGAGGCGTAAAGCTTTGTGTCGTGCTGTCATCTAGGGTACACGAGTGGGCCTTCGGCTCCGAAAGCCCATATCGATGATATTTCGTTGAATGGTTCGCACGCGGACACTTGTAGATTGCCCAGCATAGAAATATGCGGCAATTTGCTGAAGGGTTGCACTTCTATTCCTGATATTCACGGTACACTCGTGAAATCGTCGTACGGAAAAATCCCCACCTCATCGCCGTCTTCTGCGTGTTTACATATCTCTGTATTTGAATACGCATACCTATACCAGTTTCTTTGTCGCTTCAGCGTGTATTGGATAGTGGAAAGAGGATAACCTCTTCAGCCTTGTCTTTGAAAAAAGCGTTTCCTACCGTTTCGTACCTTTCCCTATTTTTAGGAAAACACTAGTGTCATTATAGAGCCTACTAGGTTACTTGATATGTCAAACGTTGTATTCTCTAAGACTTCACACAAACTTCACATTTTCCATTTTTCTCAAAATCCATACTTAAAATCTGTCCAAGTATTTTTTTATTTCTATTTGTCTCTCCCATGTTCAGAGCTCTAAAATATTGCTTTCTAGATCAAACAATTCGCAACTATTTTTATTAATTCTATTAAAATTTTTGATGCAAAATACTTTTCATCTTCTCAAAATATTTTTTACTCATAATATTCTACTACCTTTACTTCACACAGATTCAATTTTCCATCACGAAACTTCCTTTCCGTTTTCCCCTATCAATAATCCAAAGTACATAAAATATTTCACCTCTTGCAAGGGGTTTGTCTTCAGTGACACTTCTGAGATCTTCAGTATTTATTGATACTCATCATTGACTTTTTTTCTCAATTTATCTTCATTACACATATTTCTCTACATTAACTGGAAGTTTCAATTCTCGCACCCGAGTCTCCATTATCAGCATTCTATGACAAAGATTACCAGTTTCTGTAAAATAAAATACTGCTGTGTTGCTGTGGTGTGAATGTGATGGTCGGAGATCCTAGATACGCCTCTAGAGACCCACAAGCCCTAAGAAGCACGACCAAAACCACCCTGTTTAACTGTTTGGCTATCGACAGCACCTATGCAAATAACTCATAATACATGTGTTAAAAGAGTGTTCCGCAATAATAAACGAGTCTATGCGTGCGTCCTAATGGTCTTTCACTTTTTTCCGCCCAGTATTTTATTGTATAGTCCTGTAAGAGACTTCTCATATTTTGTATATCTGCCCCCGTTTCCCATTTCTTTTCCTGATTCTTCATGTGTGCCCTGCTATTCTTCTGAAAAGTCCCTTTTCTGTTATGTGGGAGATTCCTACCTTCTGATTTGTGAAAACGTATACCTCAGTTCCATAAAGTAGAGTATGAACAGTTATGGTACAGCCAGCTACTCTGAGTTGATGAGCACCATCGTAAACTCGCCTTCTTATTTCGGACAACATAAACCGAGTAGCAATGGACGATAAACAAAAAACTTTCATAATAGGATTACTATTAATCCGTATTAAAGACATTTTAGTACTTACGTAAAGCCAGAGGACCATTCCAGGTTGTCAAGTAGACTCCAAGCCGTGTAACCAATTACGTTATTGCCATCAGTATTGATTGCTTTCAACATTTCTGCTAGGTAACTCTGAAAGGTTAAGTGTTTCAAAGGTTACTCTTTGCCATTATGTTTCTATCTTATCGAAAAATGACGAATTATGAAAATATTTTTAAGTTTTATTTGCATAATTACCCAAAACTGATTTATGTTTTCATATTGCAGCCAATTTCTCTCACGGACAAACACGGCTAATAAAATATAACAGCTAGATGGCGTTCAAGCAGTGTGTAACGCACTGGATTCTGAATCTGAAGTAGCATGCTTCCGGTCTTATTAGATGGTGTTGAGAGACTTTTCAGGTAATTTCCTCATGATGGTGCGTGCATGTTATATGTCAACAAGAGTTACTAATCCCTCTTAAAAAGATCGAGTTATTGACATTATAACATTCAGAAGAAAGAGACAGAAACAGACAACAGATCAGTTTTGATACTCAGATGTCACTCGATGCATCCATGCGTGTGACAGAATAAATCAAATTATCACTCAATCCTTTTTTGTATATTATGATATCAATAAAGGTGCCGGAAAACACCTTTAGGTACGTCTAAGAAAGCGAGTATACAGAGCTGTGTTAGGTTTCTTTATTACCCTTTGAAGAAGGAATATTTTTATCGGATGGAAGTCGTTGGCATTGTCTTAGGGTTGTGAGAAAATCTAGACCAAGAACAGAATAAGTACACAGTAAATTCTTTTCTGCATAGGAATATGGCAATAGCATGCTTCCATTCTCTTTTTTCTAAGTACAAAGAACGTGCATTTATGTAAAGTCTTGAACGTTTCCCACGAAAGTACTCTTTACTTATTCCTCTGCTTTTCATTTTTTAAACTTGTCTGCCTGTTATAACATCAGGCACTGCACAGACACCTGAGTTAAAAACTCGTGTTAAAAATATTCACATGTATTAATTATGTACTATTTCATACTTTTCGCGAAAAGCTGTAGTGTTTCTAGAATGTTTTCGTTATTGCACGTAAAATTTGTTTCCGAATACGACTGTGAAGTCTATGATGAAGCTTGACTTAGTTGGGCTGATGTTTTCATATACCTGTTACAACAAAAGACCTCCATTGTCACATAAAGCAAATTACTGTAAGCTTACTGATGAAAACAGTCATTTAGGTATCTTTTGGCAATCAGAATACATATCTGATGTGGTACTAATTACTTTTACAATTAATCTGCTATCAAACAAATTTTCTACGGAATAACGTGAGGTAATGAGCAACTAGGAATGAACACCTCAATGCAGATAATCTCCTTGATTGGCATTTGGACACTTCTCAAATTTTACTCATTCATAGGCACTTCCTTCAAAACTTGGATTAATTGAAACATGTTACATTAGCGCAAAATATGCCCTACGACACATCCAACGCAACACACTCACAAACACACACACTTAATTATTTTTTATTTCTGAATCTTAATATTAAAGTATCTCGAGCACAAAGTAGAATAAATCAATTTATTAACCTTAAATGATACGGGTGAAAAACAGAATATTTCAATGTACTACTATTTTGTGTCATAATGTACAGTTTTTGATTTTTCAGTAACTGAAAATATTACTTTTCGGCATCTTAGCAGCTCCAGAGTGTCAGCGATTCAAATATTAAAATGAATATAACCAACAAAACTGCTGGAACACTCTGTGAAAACAGTACCTACATCGAGAACCAAGCAGTTTGCTATAAGCAGAGTAACAGAAGTGAACCCACTTTGTTTTTAATAATTTATTTTTAAGGTTCAGCATTCACAGCAGTGGACGCATTATACAGGATGAGTCACAAACTATTTCTACCTAGAATAACTCCAAAAGTGTGATAGGAGCTTAAACGTTTGTGGGACAAAAATTGCATGGACACCGGGGGCCATAATACGACGTTGGTTTTTTGTTGCTAGGTGTGGTCGCGTCGGAGATATGAAGGTCAACTTTGTTTTTAAAATGGAATGCTATAGTTTGGTACTGATTTTCTGATAGCGGCTATCGAGACGAATCCAGTGACGTGTAACGGTAAGGTCTTTGAATGTCAACGAACGTCACAAAGTTGGCATGAACGTCCATTTACAGAAGGTGTTCGAAGTGATGACCATTGGTATCAATCCAGTGGTGCAATTTTCTTATCATGGATTGAGTTATATTCCTTATCACATTGCCACTTATCGAATCACATGCTCTGACAATTCTCTCTCGCATATCTTCAGGTGTAGTCGGAATGCCTTTATAAACAATGTCAGGGGACGTCAAGTGTGGCGAACGAGCCGGTCACGACACATCCCCTCTGCATCCAATCCAACGATTTGGGCATTGTCTCTGCAACTCATTTCTAGCCATAAGCGAAAAATATGCCGGACACCCATCGTGTTGATACCACATTCCGTTCCTTGCTGCTAAAATTACTTCTTCCAGTAGGAGACCTAATGTTTCGTACAGGAACGTAGTGTACTTCCTACCATTAAGATTTCCTTTGTTGAAATAGTAGCCCATAATTCTGTCCTCCCACACCATACATTCACCGATGACGGTTTTTGGTGTGCAACTTGCCGCAGCCAACACGGATTTACAATTACCCAGTAATGCATGTTACGCAAATTAACATTTCCATGGTTCGTGAATGTAGCCTCCTCAGTAAATAAAATCAAATTAAATCCCCCTGAATCTGGAGTTGAGCCCATCGGTAGAATACAATGCGACGCATGGAGTTCGTACCAGATAATTCTCGGTGGAGACTGACATAGTAAGGATGATATTTATGGCGATGCACAACACGAACAACACTACTCTGGCTCATACCAGGTTCCCTTGCGATTTGAGACGAACTAATACAATGATCTCGAACCACAGGGCAAAGAGCACCAATTTCCGTTTCCTCGTTAGTAACTTTCCTTTACCGGATATGTTTTCGATGCGTTAAAGATACAATTGTTCTCAATTTATCATACACATATTTAAATGTACCACGTGTAGGGTGAGTAAGTTGAGGATATCTTTCAGCGTATAAGTCTCTAGCTCTCAATGAATTTCGTTGGCATTCTCCGCAAAAGAGAATCCTATCGACTTGTTCTTCGAAGGAATACATCATTCACATTTTCTTGATTCGACGATACTGGTCTTACCGTTCCTATTAGAGTTGTATTGTGAAACCTTCGAATGGTGTTTACATGTCAGATGGATAAGCCGTATTCGTCGAATATTTACTAATTCTGCAATGTACCAGAAAAAAATTTCAGACCTTGTTCTTCGATAAGTGCCGAAGTGAGACGAATACCACTCAATCCGTGACAAGAAGATTACATCACTGGATTGATAGTAATGGTCATCACTTCGAACAGCTTCTATAAATGGACGTTCATGCCACCTTTGGGATCTTCGTTGACCTTCAAAGACCTTACTGTTACACATCAATGGGTTCCTTTCTATAGCCTCTATTAGAAAATAAGTACCAAACTATAGCATCCCATTTAAAAAAAAAACAAAGTTCACCTTCATATCTCAGACGCAACCTCACCTAGCAACAACAAACCAACGTCATATTAGGGCCCCCGTTGTCCCATACAACATTTGTCCCACAAACGTTTCAGCTACTATCAGTTGGCAATAGTTAGTGACTCATCCTGTACAGCGATTTTAAAATGAGATTAAGACACAAGCAACTGAAAATAAGCGAGCATCATATCACCATACAAAATGAACATTCCTGGGACATCATTTTCACCCATTCTTAATAAGATTCACTAAAGCAAAACTAGATGAAAAGGTGTATGTGTGTTGGATGAAAAAGAAATGAAACGCAGTGGCATAATAAATAATTAAAATGTGGAAAACTGACTCTAGAAACGGTACACATTTCAACACAGGGAGACAAGCAAAACAACTAAGAGATAATGTGGGGTTCTCAAGAGAATGAATAAAAAAATACGTGACAAAATAAAAAAGCGCAGTAGTGACGTAATGATGACAAAATCACATACAAATAGCTACCATGACAATCTGAAAACAAAGACAGATTTTAAAAATGTGATCTTAATGATAACAGCAATGAAACTCTAATGACATCCAAAGACTAGTGCATCAGAATAGACAAGGTATACGTCATGTCAACGAAGTTCACCAACTGAGTTGCAAACAAATTTAAAAGAAACCTTAAGACCATTGTACACATACTTACTGACAAAATGAAACACTATATTAAACTGAAAAACCCACAAGCACCATCATTCTGCAGTCACTCACAAACATATCAACACAATATACAAGTGAAAGAAGTAATAAACTGCAGGAAATACCCAAGACACCACATGACCAAAAATCACTCAAAATTTACGAAAAACACATGGTGCAACAAAAAAATGAAACACAAAAAAGGAAAGGAGAAGTAACAAATTCTCATTCAACATACAAACCTATTGAGAAACCACTACCACAGACACGATTTTACGCTTCAAATGCTATCATCCTCTATATCTAAGCAACGCTACAATTAGACACATGTCGTATACTAGAATATATATGACTTAATTCAACAACAGAAATTATGAGAGAAGACGCAAACAGAAAAATCATAACTAGTCAATAATGAGTATGGAACACAGTAGGTACGCGGAACTATGAAATACAGGACAAAAATACATCGGTAAATATTCAGCACAAGAGATCATACACAAAGACAACATTTACATACGCCCGCTACACGCTCACAAAATACGAATACAAGGCTAACTAAGTCACATTTGTGTAAGTTAACACAAAAGTCAAAAACACTCTAATGAGGAAGGTACCTACATAACATACTAAACAACGATGTACTCCCAGTAAATTTAAACAATTCATTACCCGAGAGAGGTAAATTCTAAGGAGCAAGCACAGACAAACATAGTTGCCAAAGCTGCAGCGCACTGTCTGTAGAAATTACGAGCAGGGATTTTAAACTCTGACGTAAAGAATCTTTGAAGTATTGGAATAGACGACTATTCATTTACTTCACGCTTACTGTACAACTAAAAGAACATATTCATCACCAAGCAAACACAGAGTAAGATATGGAAATTGCCAGAATGAATAATTACATTTAAGTTATCGTTAACGCAAGGGAAATTCCATATGGGAAAAGGCATAGAGAGAAAGCAACTGAAAAATTATCCAATCCAAATAAACATCTGATTGCCAAATCTAGCCAAAGGGAAGAAATAGGTGTATCATACATCAAAACATAAATATAAAACCTTCAACCATAGGTATCACATCAAAACATTCTACAATTGGCTAGATTAGAGAAAACAAACATGATAACTGGTGGCCAAGTATGTTCGACTTTTGTACCCTTTGCTGACAGAAATTGCTAATGGTGTATGCAGAAGAAGTGTCACAAGCAGAGCAGCTATCAGATTAAGTAACATATTGTAAGTAACAGAACGCATACATTGGGCAAGAAAGAACCAGGGACAGGAATGTTTGAATCTTACAAATACAATGGCACACTATATAATTTAAAATATCTGTATTTAAGTCAAAATTTGTACGTGTTTCAAGCCACCGAAGACTCTTCAGTGGTGTGTAGTAAAACGTAAATTGCATTTATTTAGTTGCGCATACGGCAAACATACCCTAAAACTCGTTAGTATAATGTTAATAGTTTAATTCTTGGGTCAATCCGCTAAAATGTTTATACAGGTAGTAGCAACGTCGTATTTTAAAATGAATTCTGGAGTACTGACAGTCACAGTGTTATTTGTATGTGAAAAATTTCAGCAGACCCGTTCTTCTTGTTTGCAACTACACCGTCAGACGTTACAGGAACGTAATGATAGATGTGAAGCCAACTCACCGTGTAGTAGCTGGTGCGATTTTTGTCATCCAGACCGCCCCAGTCTGGGTAGCCGTTCTCTGTCACGATTATGGGGTATCCTGGGTATTCAGCTGCAATCCAGTTGAGAAGTTTGCGGAAACCCCATGGGATTACCTGTTGGAGTGAGAGAAAGATATATATCGTTAACGTTCAAGAGGTCAGGAAAATCGCGCTATTTAGTAGAAGCAATAACAGGAGCAGAGAAGCAGTTGTTACTGTCAGTCGCACTATCTTGTAGGGGAACTCTCTCTATAACATAGCCATCAGCTTAAGAACAAGAAATAGTGCAGTCTAGAACGTGTAACTGACCTGGAAAGTTAGAGTAAGTAGTTTCCGCTTTCCCTAATGACAGACAACCTACTGCGCTTCAGTACGCCTGCGCTACTGTCAGATATTCTCTGCTCTGTAAAAATACACCGTGCGACTGTTTACTGGAGCAGTTCCGTGAAAACCACCACCTCGCTGTTTATTCTGTGTAACACTTAACTATTAAAATATGAAGTATGAGGCTCTCTACATGAAGTTAAGAAATACGTCGTCTGCAACAAATAGTCCCCTGTGTGTACCTGAACAAATGAAGATATACCAGGTGCATCTCCGTTTAATACCTACGAGTTTTGGTCTCAAGTACTAATCACACGAAAACCATGCAACTAAGATCAGTTCCCGACGTAGCATAGCCGTACACATTTTTCACAACGTCGACGCCATTGTTCCATAGTCGCTGTGAACGGTTTTTTACGTGTCTGGTTTGACCACTGGAAAATCGCTGATTGAATAGCGGCACGGTTCTTGAATGTGCGACCACGGAGAGTGTCATCATCTTTGGAAAGAGGAAAAAATCCCTATAAGCCAGGTCAGGTGAGTGGCAAGCATGAAAAATTATTCAAATTTGTCACGAAGAAACTGCAGCGCCGCGTTCGCCCGACGCGCTGGGGCGGCTTTTTGGTGGAACGCATCATGTGCAGCGTTTTACGACCGTTTTTTAGGCAATACTGGAATGAGCTTATACCTTAAGACGTCTCGGCGGGATGTACCGTAGTGCTGTTTGGAATACAGCGACCTGGGGTTACCCCAAGGCTGTCGAAGAAGGTGGCTATCATCATTTTTTCACCTTTGGAGCTAACCCGAATTTTTCTTCGTGACAGTGTGTGTGTGTGTGTGTGTGTGTGTGTGTGTGTGTGTGTGTGTGTATGTGAGCGCACGCATGTGTGCTATTACTCTGACTGAAGCTTCGTTTCAGGATTGGAAAACGCCGTCGATGGCTCATTCATTTTTATAATCCATGAAAAGAAAGTCTGATTCACGCCATCACGACGCGTCAATATTGTGTGACAGTATGCCATAACCACAGCGTTCTCATTCTTCGTCAGCATTCGTCGTACTCAGCCCATCGACACCATTCTCTTTTCAGATCCTTATGATGGATTGTGCGCGCAGATCACGCGGAAATGAAAACTTTCTTGTCGATGAGTTCTACTCTCATTCGGCGATTATGGTTTTGGTTTGTTGTCACACGATGTTCTGCCTTCTCCGAATTGCCACACCCACGAACATTCTTATCACTATCAGCCCATGTCTCACTCAACTGACGATGGATTTCAGTCGGCTTCACACAACGCTAATAGAGAAAACGAATGATTACATGCTGAGCCTGTGATAGAAACGTCTCCATTTCTAGTATCAAAACCACTTCCCACTCTCGCCACTGCCGCTAGAGTTCTGTGTGCTTCACAGGGCTGCTATTTCTGTCGTGTACTAACAACAAGTGCACGTGAATTTAAAAATAAACCGCATGCTTCTATACGTTTCCACACATTAGAAAAAACCTTGGTTAATGTAAATTGAATGTAACTCGTTTATGAAGCAATGAACCTTTGAAAAGTCTTGAGCATCTAGACGACCAGTGTATTAGAGATGTAAGTGCCGAAATTTTCATTGCTAGCTGGGAACTTTGTACTGTACAACATTACTTCAGTATTTGCTTCGTTTCCAGGCTAATAATTAGAGATATTAGGAATATTACGTTTTTAGGATGGTGAGTACCTGCAAGTACGTGTGGCGAGACCAAACCATTAATCCTTTATTTTCCCCTGGGCAGCGGGTCAGGTGAACAAGTGTGGAAACGTGCAGACAAAACGTTTAATGTATACTGAGAGACGTAGTCCACATAATGGAGGAGATACGACCCTGCTGAAAACAGCAAGCAGTAAATCATGAGAGTTGTTTGCGGGAATACTGTTGGACACAGAGAAAAAACAGCTTATACAAGGAAGTTTTGGTACACATTAAGATACCAATCATCACAATATCTGCACTAATACACATAACATCCTGTATTACTAATATGTCGTTCGAGTTGCGATTAAAAGACATATTTAGAGTAAGTTATGGAATCGTTGAATTCCTGTAGGAGTTGTAGAATTCCTTCTTCAAAAGTAGTAGGCGTGGCAGGGACAGGAAATAGGGCAGAATGCACATCGGAGAGGAACTGCACATACGTACAGTCAGGAAAATTGGATGGAAAATAATCCCAAAAGTCTTCGAACGGATGAATAACTTCAGAACCAATTTACAGCTATATTTTGTTTTACTTTTGTGTTTGATATACGTTGTACTTGGGAGGTGTAACTTTTTTGAAATTTATACATATAACATCCACATAAACACACAAAATCATAACAATTGGTATTGCTTATTTATGAGCTCGTTTAACCTGCCAAAATCTTGACCACTTGACATCTATTATATACAGTATTGTTGTGATTAAAATTTTGCATTTTGAAAAACGAGTGCTCGTAGCACAATTAAACTACGTCGAAACATTTTTAAGAACATATGAAAGAGAAATGACGAATAAACCGCTGAATGAAACACATTTTAATTTCTACATGACAGGTTAATATTTCTCACTTTCGTTCCATGTTTACGTTCCATGTTACAATCATTGCTCAGTGAGATGACCATCTGCTTCCAAGTCAGCCTGTCACCATACTAGAAATATTATTTTACAATTGTTTGCAGCATTTTTCAAACGGTGGGCCATGGAATGTCCAGATGTCGTGACACAGATCGTGCACTATCTGGAGATCGCACATTACGGCCAGCACTGTCAGCCATGGTGACACTCGGGCTAAGCCAGTCGTTGATGATCTGATCACGCAATTCCAACAAATTGCCGAGATGTTCATATTTAACTACAGTACAATGACTCTTTCATGAAATACAGATACAAGTCCTTGACATATGAAGGATAATAAAATTGCTGCAACTGTTCATATTCAAGCTAAGTCTTGAGACCAATGCTCATGTTTTATCCAGCACGATCCAGAGACATACTATGGGGTTCAAGTCGGGTGATTCTCCAGGACAATCAAGATGATGTAAGGCGGGGAAGTGTCCAAAAAACCACTCACATATTCTCCCACCAAGAAGAACTTAGCAGTTGTCACCTTTATGTGCCTGGGTGAGCAATGGTTTTTGACGATGTGACCGACTCTAGTTCTTCATTGAATGCGGCACCCATCTCAATGTTCTCTCGTGAACACTTTGGTATGGACCTTCATTTACTACTGGCAGCAATTTCTGTCGGGTTTGGAAGCAATTTTGATTCATATGCTGTGAAACGCGTCTCTCAGTCAGGATCTTCTTCCGAACACAGTCCTGACGTTGTGTTCCGTGGCCAGGTGTCTTATTCCACAGCTTGTAAACATGAACAGTTCGCCATACTTGACAACCCATATGGTCATAGACACGGCCAAAAACAATTCCCCTTTCTTTGGTACACTGTCATCTCCTTAAATTTTCCCAAGTAAAGTTATGATGTCCGCTCGAAACTTAAATGTCGCATTGATGTTACTGCCTTACGCTCACGTAGAGGGAGTGTCTGCACGGTTCAGCACGTGACACGATTGTTGCGCCATCTGTAAAGACTTAATGATTTATGTGTGCGCTTGTACCGGAGTGACTAATTTTTCTTCCGGTGAGTTTACCTCGATGACATGCAGTTGACTCGCATTCCTGGAGATCTGGGTTATTTCCTACTACCGGTTATGAGGACATTCTGTCGTTTCCTTAAACTGATGGAGATGAATGAAACCTGAGACAGTTCCTTTGAAAGAAATAAGGTGGAATACTCTCACCACCCAAGGTCTGTCTCTCATCAGATTTTCATCAACGGGCTGCTAAACGCTATTCCTAATTTCTTTTTATCGAAAATAAAAGAAAGAATTTTACCTGTCTCATACTAATAAACGAATTAATTAAATAATTTTCATATTATTATCAAAATAACTGAACCGTGCTAATATATCAGAAAGTTCTTTGCTTTAACACTATTGCAGTGTCACTTGCCGCAGTTTTTGTAAACAAGTAGAGCTTTAAGTTGCAGTTAACCATTTCATGTGAAACTTGAGCTTCTCCCGGCGTGTCAAATACTCAACGAGACGTTCTTAGTGATATGAGGAGGATACATTCGTCCAAGAGAAATATTACAGCACCAGTCAACTTGTTTTACGTTCTCTAAGCGTAGATCTGAAACGCTTGTCTTGCCTGCGAACAAGGGCAGTGCTATGGTTGGTCTAGATAAGCTATTTTATGTTCAGAATATGTTATTGTTTATTATCCAATTCATCGAATTACAGATTCCATGCTGACGTGAGAAAGTGGAGAGGAAAACTGACAACCTCCTGAAGAAATTACATTTGTCGCAAGATACTATCAAGAGTCTCTTACTATGCCGCTCCACCACTGGATGATACTGCTGAAGATTCGTAAGAATGTTCCTCATAGGCGTATTGTCAGCAATACAGATGTACCGATGTACCTTGCAGCAAAACGCTATGCTGATCAGCACCTTGTTACACTGTTCTGAATACTGATAGGTTAGTTTCCAAACGACATTAGGAATCGGGCTGAACTGATAGGTAGATTACAGATTGCCATGGAATGACTCTTATATTATACGAAGTTTTGATGTAGTCTTTCTCTTCACTGCATTTGCCTGTCGGATTCATTACCGTTAACTGAGTTTAGGTTTGATGTTGAGCTGACATGACTGGATACGTATTGATTTGCAGTAACTATTTATACAATTACCTGTACTACGAGCGGACAGGTGGAGTTGGGATGTGGCACTCTCTCCCCTGTTTCCTAATCTTGCCAATATTTTTATGGAGTATTTCGAGAAAAAGTTCCCCGGAGCTGGCGGCGTTGAAACTTACCTGGTTTCCTTTTTCAAACATTTTGATGACACTTTTAGTCTTTGGCTACGTGGTGGTGACAATTTCTACAGATTTTTAGTACATCTCAGTTCATCCCATCTGCATATTCACCTCACTATGATATATCGGGCAGGAGAAAGGACGGTGGTGGGTTGAAACATGCTGCTTATAGGAAGCAAGATCACGGTGATTTGTACCTACTTCACGCGTCGAAATATCGGCAACTGTCGATAATATTATCCAGCCGTAAGTTATTTAAACAATTATTGCATGTCTTCCAGGATAGTAAACATTTTTATGTCGAGACTTCGTAAAACCAAGAATATATTCCTATTCTAAACATGAAAGCAAAATGTGGAACAACATTTTGATTGGAATAAGTGTGGAATTACCCTGACAAAGCTAGCGGATCCTTGAGGATAAGAGTCGTCACCGTAGCTGATGACACCTGAGTCGTGTTCCTTGGACGGAACGCTGCCAGTCTCTCCGGATGTAGCGAGCAGCGTCGAGTAGTGATTGAGACCGAAGAAGTCGGACGTTCCTGAAAAGTATTACCTTCACAGTTTCTTCAAGATGTACCAGTATCTTATAATACAAGAAGACCTGTAACACAAGTACGACAGAAATCCATGGTGACTGATAATGCACAACATACCGCAAAAGTTATTAACACCTTACTCCCAAGCCGTTATGTTGCCATTAGTTTTTAGTCCTGGTAATGTATCTCTAAATCCATCGGAAAGGGACCTGTACAATTTGATGACTATCGTACGTAATATTTCACTATCTTGTTAGAAGAGCACGTGGACCCGTAGAGTTATATGGCAACCAGGTTTCCAAGATGATGAAGACCTACCGTCGTTACGAACCTACTTAAAACGAAGTGGAAGTATAATTACCAGCAGACTATTAGTCTCTAAGAAGATGCTATGAAACTGAACTTTCCTGTGCCAAGTAATTTTGAAAACTGAAAAGCATATATAATTTGCCAACAACTACTTCCTCTTTTCCATCTCAGGTTAAATAAATTCTGATCTTCATTGACTTCGTCGTTACGTGTTTTATGTCTCAAACCTAAAACATTTTTCAGTCTGCACCAATTAACAGAAATATTCATAGATGACCATAGATGACGTCATCATTACTCCGTTATGAAAGAATGATTTCTAAAGACATCCGAAGGTATTGTTCCTCTGAATGGCAATTTTTCATTACTTAAACACAATGCAAGGGACCAAGGCCGTGAAAGCTTGCTTATATTTTTCGCATAGGTGAAGTTTATACGTAAACCTAAATTTTCTCCATTAACTGTACAAGTTCTTTACCTTCTGTCATTTAACATCAAACTGCAAGTGGAGAACCACGAGAAAATAAAAACATAAAACTGGCTGAAGGATTCTATACTGTGGTGCACCCGCCAGTGGAAGACGTGGTCAATCTTTCAGCACACATTCCTCATGCAAACAAAAGGAAAAATTCAAACATACTCATAGAAACAGAAACGCGTTTTCCATATAACAACTCACAATCTACCATATCGACGTTATGTGTCGATCCTCCCGCTGACGGAGCGCTGTGCGTCGCCCACGTCTTTCACATCTCAGCAGAAGAAGGAGCTCACGGGCATTAGTTCATCAAAATCTGATCCCAGGAAAAAGAAATCGTGATGCAGAGTCTTACTCAAACCTACTCGTCTGTCTGTCCGTCTATTTGAATAGGTTAATCTCCAAAATGCTAGTCGAATTTTCATGGGTCTTTCGCAGGTAACTTCAGTATAGCTTGAAGCAGCGTTTAAGGTTTATTTAATTAAAATCGGACATAAGAATAGAAAAGATAGCCATACATTTGATAAAAGTCTATGCATGTCCCACATCTCCTCCGAAACCATTAGACCGATTTCAACCAAAGGTGGTACACATACTACAGACTGTCTGGAAACACTCGCCATTGGGGTAAGAACCAGGTACCTATCAAAGAGGTAGGATGAGGGTGGAAAAGAAGTGTACTCCACGACACGTTGATACTCAGATTTTATTCACCCAGTATTTGAGAAGGATAGCAGTTAGTGACTTTGAACAAACTTCACTCATGATTCCCCTTACGAAACGTTTTCTTGCTCACAAACCCCCCCACAAAATGATGACAGGAAAAATGTTTATCGCTTACTACATTTTCGCTGTTCATTTTCGCATTAGGCATGAAGTTCAAATTTATTACTTCTTTATTACTAACTGCATTCGCAACAAATACTGCAGACAGTGTTCACATATACCACTGAATGTACTTGCAAAATTATGTCTTTGTACGACCCATAGTTCTGGAGATAAGCACTGAGATACTGTACATGGGAACTTCCCATTAATGCAATATATTTAAATTGATTTTTACTAACCCTCTGAACTGATATCGACTAAATTTTGGTAACGAGATGGTTTGAAACTTGACGAAAAACAAGCTACTTTAAACAGTGTGTAGTACAAGATAGTTATTGTTTTGAAGATTATTACCCAAATTAGGCAGTAACAGTGTTCTAAAAAAATATTTACTCTTTGACTTTTGAACTTTTCGTGGAAATGCTATATGATACATGCTATATGATACGATTCAAACTAATGAATAGAATTCTTATATATTCTTTAATATGTTTCATTTGTTGCTTAATGTACACGTTGTATAATGTGCAGCCACTTCAATAGCACGATGCACAGATACACGTTTCTGCTCGTTCCCTCTGCTGGGCAGTGATGTTGCACATGATCATGCGTAGGGACAGCTTGGTAGAGGCGAGAGTGGAGAGCACATCACAAGTTATGCTTACCCAGCTGACGTTATTGCATGTGCAGTAGCTTAATCACTCACCATCACTCCGTATAATAGAACTTCTGATATCTGAGTGCAGCCAGGGGTAACAGCTAGTTGTAAATAAAATTGTCGTTGTTTTATTTGCGTACTAAATATCTGGAGTGTTCATAGTTAGCCAGGCCACCTTAACACCAATAACAGCCACAACATAGGCTGTCACTCTTACTATTATCTACACTACCTGTTATCTTTGAATGCCCTAGCATAACAATAACTTTGCTATGATGTGTGATGCTGAGTAAGTAAACTGCTGTATGTACTATAACATCGGCTGCCCTCATGCGTAAGAATGGCTCACGATGTGCTCCACACTCTCCCCCCTCTAAAGCTGTCTGAATGCACAACGCATCGCCATGCTAATGTTTCTACTGAGCAGGGCATACAGAGGAGCACGGAGAGGAGCGTGCATCAACGAATCATGCTGTTAAATAATGTGGTAGTATGGAGTAAACATACTGAAGATAGTAATTACCTGATATTCTCGGATGGAGAGTGACCTCTATACCAATGTAAATAGGCTTATAAAATAGAAGTTTCACCACACAGGTCACAGTTGATACATATTCTGATTACTAGATTCTGAAATGCTATATTGTCATCTTCAGAGCTGTGTTACCAATGTATTAGAAGGTTTATAAATTCTATAAAACTTTAACTCAGTTATGTGAATTATGAAGCCCTTCATGTGGCACATTGCCATCTGGTATTGAAAACATGGAAATAACCTGTGGAATTAACAACAATTCGTAAAAGAAGCCGCTCATATGTTTATGGTAACTCCACAGTCATAGACTACTACAACGTTTACCTCACAGAAAGGACACTAAACTAAAAGCCATAACTGTATCAGCAACGCACAAAGTTATTAAATACATCAGATAGAGCACATCCCCTGCTGTCGAATGTGTGTATATTGACAACCAGTTCGCTACTGCTGGAGAGATGTCAGAAGAACTAGATAATGCTTCAGAGTACCACCAGGTGGCAACAGTCTCTTATATAATAATATGTAATGTAGCAACAGAGACGGAGCTACAATTATCAGTGGTCAACATTTCACACCAGAGGCAGAAAGATAGCAATACTAACTACATACCAATGTTAGATAATGTGAAAAGGTTTTTAACAGATATATTAAAGTTGTTAACATAATAGTAACGTAAGCTGTGGTAAGGCACGATACATCTCATTAAGGTCTTGTGCCAATGTGCGAATTTACCTAAGTGCTGAATAAAAAATTTGTTATTACAGTTTGTAAAGCTGATATAAAATTTGTCAATGTTGTTTCCATAATAGGCAGAAAGTTGCCTAAAACCTTAAAAAGACCAAGTACATAACAAAGACAGTAATAGAACGTTACATGCAACATAAAAATTAGAGAAAGTCAATCTTCAAAAGTGGTTTACATGCTAAAAAAAATCACTTGAAAGGTTTACAGACTTGACAAGTAATCGAAGATCTGGGTTACAGACAGATGGAAGTAAGGGTGAGATGTGGGCTACTATGTGGATAATAACATGGCTACAACAAGCCTTGCAATGATTTGTATTAAAAATACAAGCAGTGCATGGATAATGTGGATATAAAACTTAGGAGAAAGAAAAATAGGTGCTACTTGATCTACTTCGTAGAAGTGTGGGATGTAACTCAAGGCCAGGGTCATCTCGACCTCAGGGTATGCAAGCTATAACTGAGTTGTAGGTATTATATTATTCGTTGTATTCAATACTTTGAACCGTATAATGTGCCACATAGAAAGCAATAAAAACAATTTCCTAAATGTGAGGAAGCTGAAAAGTCAAAGAGTATTTATTTTTCCTATTTCTCGTAATATTCTTCAAACCAATAAGTATCTTATACTATACACATTCTGAAGTTCGTGTCAGTCACTAGGTGCTCTCGTCTCAAATACTGGATGAACAAAATCTGGGCATTCGTGAGTCATGGCCTACACTCCTTTCCCACCCCAACATCCACCCTTTCTTAGGCGGATCTTTCCTGCCCCAACAGCAATTCTTTCCAGACAATAAGTGATACGTGTGGCATATTTAACTGAAATCGCTGGAGTGGTTTCAGAGAAGATGTGTGATATACATACATTTTCATAACAATAAGGGATAGCTTCTTTTTCCGGGACCGATTTTGACGAAATGAAGTGTATACAGTACCCCAAGCTATATTCAAATTATGTGCTAAAATCCCTGGAAAAGCGAAATACACCAGCTCATTGTTAGACTATTCACCTTATTCGCCTGACATAGCACCATGTGACTTTTATCTGTTCCCCAATGTCATATCCAGCACTGTTTTCATCGGTGGAAAATTCGCACGCAGCGTTGTAGGGGCAGAGGAGCGGAGTATATTGAGGATGACAATAAAGTGTTTTACAGCAGTCCCGTTATTTTACAGCCACACCTCGTGTGCATGGCTTGGTCAGAAGTGAAAGCGACAGAAATGGGAGCACCACATGCCTAACGGTCAGAAAAAAAATAGTGTTGGGGCGGGCGAGGAAAGAACCATGTATGTTAGTACTGTTCATCGGCAGCGGTTGCAGCAGTGGAAAGGATGTAGAACGTTGATCCGAGAGTCGTAGGCTCCAGTTCTTATGAAATGGTTTTTGTTTCGAATTTTACATTACTTGCACTTCAAATAATCGAAATAATGCTCAGTGTATCTTATTCATTAATATTTTCATACAAGCCATGGAAACAAAGGCGAAAGAATTTTGCGATTGCAAATAAATTTCCAAGAAGGGATTGTAAGGCGTGTATGAAATTACAGTACATAAAATTATATACTTCCATTATTTTGTAGCTGAAGATTTACACCTGCTGGGGTGATATTCATCGTAACACCAGGGAAAATAGTAATTTTCAAGAGATCTAGCACACTTTATAAACGTCGCATGATCATTTTAAAGTTCCTATAGAAAAAAAAATACATTGGTTTATATTCAAGAATAGGTCTGTTTCATGAGACAATTGGCAGCAAACAGCGTATAACGTATCATTTCGCCAAATTTTGGCGAGGATATCGGTGATGTACAATTTAATGTGTTTCGATGCAGTCTACTCGGAAAATGATTCCCTTGTCACTCTGGATGAGACAAGAGCAGCTTCTTGATCAAATTACCTGGGAATACAAATAGATATCACATATTTGCATTAGCTGCCGAGGACTGCTTTAAAATCAAAATGAAACTAACAGAATACAAGGTCCAATTCGCTTTAATTAGTATCCCTTCGTGGAATGCTATCATCATAATCGCGTGGATGCCGTAAAGACCACCCTTTCCCGGAAATTTATTTACGATCACAGATTTTCTTTTTCTTTTCTTTCTCATGCTATTTATGAAAATATTAATGTTTACAATATACTGAGCTTTTATTCGATTCATCTTAAGTGAAAATGACTTAAAAATAGAAAATAACAAGAGTTTCAGCATAGTGACTCGAACCCGTGACCCTCGGATTATCGCTCTGCATTCTTTCCGCTGCGACGAACGCTGCGTGTAAGTAGCTTAGACGTAAGTGGTCTGCTTTTTTTAAATGCTTGGCTATCTGGAGCTCCCACTTCTCTCACTTTCATTTGCAGTCAAGCTCTGCACGTACAATAAACTTGAACGAAATCGGTAATAACGGGTAGGCGCGGTCGCCTTGTAAGAACAGGAAGTTTGGTCGTGGCTACCAAGTGGACACTCACCCCTGATGTAGGCGACTTCCTCACTGGTGAAAGAAGGCAGCCTGGAGCGTGGCCTCCCCTCTGCGGCGCTGTTGGCGTCCACCCTCTGCCGCATCACAGGAGGGTAGTCGCCCTCCTCACTGTAGATGGGGTGCGCGTAATGTCCCATCTGTGGGATGGGATGAACAGACATACACACAGAATCCTTATTAAATTCACAACGACCACGCCGCGTGAGCTGTCTCTAGTGTGGTCGAGAATTCTGTATATACTTTAATGTGTTTTTGCTTCTTAACTAACACTGTAGCCCTTCAGTGACTGCAAGTATGACAGGCGACGTTCATCAAGAACAGATGTTATGGATGAATGATCGTGTTGTATATCCTAATTGTCGGCACATTTTACGTAGTGATGTTGGAACAAATTAGAAGAGCGTTGTAGCTTACGAGACTTGCCAAAGATCTTTATGTAAGTAATCCTGAAATTAATGTACAGCATACTTAAATTTAGCATTGGCTTATGACGATAAACTGGATGTATCAGAGAGGGCTTTACAACTTTGAAAACGTATAATGATTTATTTTGGAGAAAAATCAAAATACATCTTTTTCTTTTACCGAATACCTAAACAAGTTCAACGTGACTTCAACTGGCTATGTTGTTCTCATCCCATCCGAAGTCGATTTCTTGCCAAACTCGCTGCACCACTCTGGTGTCGTAGATTCTAGCTTCGAGCCCTGGTAAAGAAACCTATAGGTGTGGAATAAATATGGTCTCGTTGGTGAATTTCCAGAAGAAAAAGTCAAGGGGTGTCAAGCCCTGTGAATGCGGGGCCATGCAATTGGCGCACCTCGTCCCTTCCACTTTCATGGAAAGCGGACATTCTTCAGGAAACCCCGGATGTTGGAGACGCAAGTGTTTTCTTAGTACACGCCAAACAGTCGTAGAGGGCACGCCCAGGTCTCGAGAAACACCATGGGTCTGTTTTGTACGACTATTCATAAAGCTTTGTCTCACTTGTCTACAATGTCGTCGAATGCGTGGGGATGACCTGAGGATCAATGTTGTCTTAACAAACATCCACTTTCAATGTAACACTCACGCCACTCATAAGTAGTATGCGTATTGCATTGATCTTTAGCTTACTCTGTACGCAAATGACGATATAGAGTTGTCACATATAGACTCTTAGAACCAAAATACACTGCAAGCACACCCGGGACTGGTAAGAGTAGCCATCTTTGCTGTAACTACCGTTAGCGATCCCGGTTGCGCGATTCTGTACTAGCGTACCACGTGGATCAAAACTTGATTTGTTTTCCTTCAAGATGACACCAAGGCCAAGTATGTACCGTATTTTACGGGCTACAAGATACTACAGACTATAAGAGGCACCTTAATTTTTAAGCAATTTAGAAAAAATTACCATTGTTATTATTATATTGCAAAGCCAAAATAAAAAAATTTCTTAGTTTATAAAACCGACATGACTTTTAAAATCCCTGAAAATAGTTGTCTGAACTTTCTTCTTCTTCTCCTCTTCTTCTTCTTCCTCTTAGTCGTCTTCGCTGTCCTCTTCGTACTTAAGATGTTCTTGATAACCATGGAGAGCGTTACTTACGCCCCACTTCTTGAAAGATTTAACAAGAATGTCTTCTCTCAATCTAGAACACGGCTGTTTTATCCACTGACACAATAGTTTGATTGTAGATCGTTTTATAGCTCCATTCGGCGTGAATTCATGTTGGGTTTCACCCATCATGCATTTGTTCCATTCCTCTCTCGTAAACATTTTCAACGGTTGGTTTTTGGAGACATCAAGAGGTTTCAGTTGTTAAGTACCTCCTCCCGGAATAACAGCAATCTCTGTACTTCCCCGTCTCAATTTCTCTTTCACAGAATTTTTCAAATGTCTATCTAGCACAAGAAGAGAATTCTTCTTCAATAAAGCACCTTTCCTTCTCTCCTACACTCTGTCAAACCATAATTTCATACCACTTTCGTCCGTCCTACCCTTGTCATGTATGTGAGCAACAACATCTGGCGGCATCTCAGACGGTTTTGGCATTGTTTTGTGCTTGAAAATGATAATTGGATTACGTTTAGTACCGTCAGCACAACTGGGCAACAGTATATTACATTTTTTCATGTCCACTTGTTTTTATAATTACGATTGTAACACTTTTCATGGCAACGGATCTGTTACAGGGCACAAAAAACGTCAGAGGAGTTTCGTCAGTATTCGCTATTGGCTTAATTCCACACCAGTTCTCCTTAGATGTTGAATAATAAAGTGATGGAAAGATAATATTTTCTCTCCATAGTCTCGTGGCATTTTCTGAGAGATTTTGGGTTAGGTTTGCATGCTAAATCCATGATGCCTCATGAACATGTAGCACCAACAAACTGCATCCTTAAAGCCTGTTTCCACTGTAGCACTAGCTTACGAGCGTGTATTTGAATCACTTTTGTACTAATTCCAGTTCCATTTTCACGGTGTCGTTGAATCCACTACAATACGCCAGCTTCTAGTTTTGGCCAGTTTGCATTCAGTCCTCTATTTGCACATTTAGTCTGCCTCATTTTTTTCAGTTCTTCTTTACTAGCCCGCCAATCGTAAATGTTTTTTTTCTCTGGTGCAGGGCGTAAATACCGCACAGCCGCTCTGTTTCCATGTTCTTCTGCATATGCTGTTACTTTCAATTTATAGCCTGCATCATATGAACACCTCTCATTTTTTCCGCTACGAAACTAGCTACTAACAAAAATGTTGTACTGTTACCCATAACACAAATCACTTTCAATTCAAGTTCACCGGCATCGTAGACTGCAGTGACGCATCATAGGCTAGACAGTTTTCCGGGTTTGTGGTGGGAGGCTGCAGGAAGGCAGAGTTACCAAGCTTGAGAATCACCGCAGCTCATGTTCGTCGCATCGCTGCACTGCTGCTGCCAGTTGAATCCAATGCTGCCAGTTGTACGTAGGTTTCCCGCGACATCGAATATACGTCCTTTTGTAAGATTGGAGAGAATTTTAAATCCAACATTGCTCATTTTTATATTAATTTCGTTTACAAGACGTACCTGAATTTTGTAGACAATTTCTTTTATGGAAAAAGGGCGTCTTATAGTCAGCAAAATACGTTGAATCGTATGCACTAGTCCGTACGAATTTTCAAGTTTGTATGGTTCTTTTTCACATTCCCTCTCTACTGTGGATAGAGATTCGTGATGCAATGTGATTTTTGTACTTTTTTATGATAAATGGTGCAAGATGTCCGAGAAAAATAGGGATAAGCTATAGGGAGAGACGGGTAATATACACTACTGGCCATTAAAATTGCTACACCACGAAGATGACGTGCTACAGACGCGAAATTTAACCGACAGGAAGAAGATGCTGTGACAAGCAAATGATTAGATTTTCAGAGCATTCACACAAGGCTGACACCGGTGGCGACACCTACAACGTGCTGACATGAGAAAAGTTTCCAACCGATTTCTCATACACCAACAGCATTTGACCGGCGTTGCCTGGTGAAACGTTGTTGTGATGCTTCGTGTACGGAGGAGAAATGCGTACCACCACGTTTACGACTTTGATAAAGGTCGGATTTTAGCCTATCGCGATTGCGGTTTATCGTGTCGCGACATTGCTGCTCGCGTTGGTCGAGATCCAATGAGTGTTAGCAGAATATGGAACCGGTGGGTTCAGGAGGGTAATACGGAATTCTGTGCTGGATCCCAACGGCCTCGTATCACTAGCAGTCGAGATGACAGGCAACTTATCCGCATGCCTGTAACGGATCGTGCAGCCACGTCTCGATCCCTGAGTCAACAGATGGGGACGTTTGGAAGGCCTTCTGCACCAACAGTTCGACGAATTTTGTAGCAGCATGGACTATCAGCTCGGAGACCGTGGCTGCGGTTACCCTTGAAGCTGCATCACAGACAGGAGCGCCTGCGATGGTGTGCTCAACGACGAACCTGGGTACACTAATGGCAAAACATCATTTTTTTCGGATGAATCCAGGTTCTACTTACAGCATCATGATGGTCGCATCCGTGTTTGGCGACATCGCGGTGAACGCACATGGGAAGCGTGTATTCGTCATCGCCATACTGGCGTATCACCCGGCGTGATGGTATGGGGTGTTATTGGTTACACGTCTTGGTCACCTCTTGTTCGCACTGACGGTGCTTTGAACAATAGACGTTACATTTCAGATTTGTTACGACCCGTGGCTCTACCCTTCATTCGATCGCTGCGATACCCTACAGTTCAGCAGGGTAATGCACGACCGCATGTTGCAGGACCTGTACGGGCCTTTCTGGATACAGAAATTGTCCGACTGCTGCCCTGGCCAGCACATTCTCCAGATCTCTCACCAATTGAAAACGTCTGGTCAATGGCGGCCGAGCAACTGGCTCGTCACAATACGCCAGTCACAACTCTTGGTGAACTGTGGTATTGTGTTGAAGTTGCATTGGCAGCTGTACCTGTACACGCCATCCAAGCTCTGTTTGACTCAATGCCCAGGCGTATCAAGGCCGTTGTTCTGGGTACTGATTTCTCAGGATCTGTCCACCGAAATTGCGTGAAAATGTAATCCCATGTCAGTTCTAGTATAATATATTTGTTCAATGAATATCCGTTTATCATCTGCATTTATTCTTGATGTAGCAATTTTAATGGCCAGTAGTGTGCAACATGTACAAGAAACAAGCGGGAATAATAAGAGTGGATGACAAGGACTAAGTGCTAGGATTGAAAAGGGTTGAAGACAGGGATGCAGTCTTTCGATCCTACTGTTCAATCTGTACACCGAAGAAGGAACGATGGGAAATGAAAGATAGGTTAAGAGTGGAATTAAAATTCATGGTGAAAGTGTATTAATGGTACGATTCGCTGATGACAATTTTATTCTGAGTGAAAGTGAGGAAGAATTGTATGGTTGCCGAATGGAATAAACAGTCTAATGAGTACATAATATGGATTAAGAGTAAATCGAAGAAAGAGAAAGTAATAAGAAGTATCATACATGAGGACAGCGAGAAATTTAAAATCAGGATTGATTGCCATGAAGTTGTTGTTGTTGTGGTCTTCAGTCCTGAGACTGGTTTGATGCAGCTCTCCATGCTACTCTATCCTGTGCAAGCTTTTTCATCTCCCAGTACCTACTGCAACCTACATCCTTCTGAATCTGCTTAGTGTATTCATCTCTTGGTCTCCCTCTACGATTTTTACCCTCCACGCTGCCCTCCAATACTAAATTGGTGATCCCTTGATGCCTCAGAATATGTCCTACCAACCGATCCCTTCTTCTGGTCAAGTTGTGCCACAAACTTCTCTTCTCCCCAATCCTATTCAATACTTCCTCATTAGTTATGTGATCTACCCATCTAATCTTCAGCATTCTTCTGTAGCACCACATTTCGAAAGCTTCTATTCTCTTCTTGTCCAAACTATTTATCGTCCATGTTTCACTTCCATACATGGCTACACTCCATACGAATACTTTAAGAAATGACTTCCTGACACTTAAATCAATACTGGATGTTAACAAATTTCTCTTCTTCAGAAACGCTTTCCTTGCCATTGCCAGCCTACATTTTATATCCTCTCTACTTCGACCATCATCAGTTATTTTGCTCCCCAAATAGCAAAACTCCTTTACTACTTTAAGTGCCTCATTTCCTAATCTAATTCCCTCAGCATCACCCGACTTAATTAGACTACATTCCATTATCCTTGTTTTGCTTTTGTTGATGTTCATCTTATATCCTCCTTTCAAGACACTGTCCATTCCATTCAACTGCTCTTGCAAGTCCTTTGCTGTCTCTGACAGAATTACAATGTCATCGGCGAACCTCAAAGTTTTTATTTCTTCTCCATGAATTTTAATACCTACTCCGAATTTTTCTTTTGTTTCCTTTACTGCTCTCTCAATATACAGATTGAACAACATCGGGGAGAGGCTACAACCCTGTCTTACTCCCTTCCCAACCACTGCTTCCCTTTCATGTCCCTCGACTCTTATAACTGCCATCTGGTTTCTGTACAAATTGTAAATAGCCTTTCGCTACCTGTATTTTACCCCTGCCACCTTTAAAATGAGAAAGAGAGTATTCCAGTCAACATTGTCAAAAGCTTTCTCTAAGTCTACAAATGCTAGAAACGTAGGTTTGCCTTTCCTTAATCTTTCTTCTAAGATAAGTCGTAAGGTCAGTATTGCCTCACGTGTTCCAGTGTTTCTACGGAATCCAAACTGATCTTCCCCGAGGTTGGCTTCTACTAGTTTTTCCATTCGTCTGTAAAGAATTCGTGTTAGTATTTTGCAGCTGTGACTTATTAAGCTGATAGTTCGATAATTTTCACATCTGTCAACACCTGCTTTCTTTGGGATTGGAATTATTATATTCTTCTTGAAGTCTGAGGGTATTTCGCCTGTTTCATACATCTTGCTCACCAGATGGTAGAGTTTTGTCAGGACTGGCTCTCCCACGGCCGTCAGTAGTTCCAATGGAATATTGTCTACTCCGGGGGTCTTGTTTCGACTCAGGTCTTTCAGTGCTCTGTCAAACTCTTCACGCAGTATCATATCTCCCATTTCATCTTCATCTACATCCTCTTCCATTTCCATAATATTGTCCTCAAGTACATCGCCCTTGTATAGACCCTCTATATACTCCTTCCACCTTTCTGCTTTCCCTTCTTTGCTTAGAACTGGGTTTCCATCTGAGCTCTTGATATTCATACAAGTTGTTCTCTTATCTCCAAAGGTCTCTTTAATTTTCCTGTAGGCGGTATCTATCTTACCCCTAGTGAGATAGGCCTCTACATCCTTACATTTGTCCTCTAGCCATCCCCGCTTAGCCATTTTGCACTTCCTGTCGATCTCATTTTTGAGACGTTTGTATTCCTTTTTGCCTGTTTCACTTACTGCATTTTTTATTTTCTCCTTTCATCAATTATATTCAATATTTCTTCTGTTACCCAAGGAGTTCTACTAGCCCTCGTCTTTTTACCTACTTGATCCTCTGCTGCCTTCACTACTTCATCCCTCAAAGCTACCCATTCTTCTTCTACTGTATTTATTTCCCCCATTCCTGTCAATTGCTCCCTTATGCTCTCCCTGAATCTCTGTACAACCTCTGGTTCTTTTAGTTTATCCAGGTCCCATCTCCTTAAATTCCCACCTTTTTGCAGTATCTTCAGTTTTAATCTACAGGTCATAACCAATAGATTGTGGTCAGAGTCCACATCTGCCCCTGGAAAAGTCTTACAATTTAAAACCTGGTTCCTAAATCTCTGTCTTACCATTATATAATCTATCTGAAACCTTTTAGTATCTCCAGGGTTCTTCCATGTATACAACCTTCTTTCATGATTCTTAAACCAAATGTTAGTTATGATTATGTTGTGCTCTGTGCAAAATTCGACCAGGCGGCTTCCTCTTTCATTTCTGTCCCCCAATCCATATTCACCTACTATGTTTCCTTCTCTCCCTTTTCCTACACTCGAATTCCAGTCACCCATGACTATTAAATTTTCGTCTCCCTTCACAATCTGAATAATTTCTTTTATTTCATCATACATTTCTTCAATTTCTTCCTCATCTGCAGAGCTAGTTGGCATATAAACTTGTACTACTGTAGTAGGCGTGGGCTTCGTATCTATCTTGGCCACAATAATGCGTTCACTATGCTGTTTGTAGTAGCTTACCCGCATTCCTATTTTCCTATTCATTATTAAACCTACTCCTGCATTACCCCTATTTGATTTTGTGTTTATAACCCTGTAGTCACCTGACCAGAAGTCTTGTTCCTCCTGCCACCGAACTTCACTAATTCCCACTATATCTAACTTCAACCTATCCATTTCCCTTTTTAAATTTTCTAACCTACCTGCCCGATTAAGGGATCTGACATTCCACGCTCCGATCCGTAGAACGCCAGTTTTCTTTCTCCTGATAACGACATCCTCTTGAGTAGTCCCCGCCCGGAGATCCGAATGGGGGACTATTTTACCTCCGGAATATTTTACCCAAGAGGACGCCATCATCATGTAATCATACAGTAAAGCTGCATGCCCTCGGGAAAAATTACGGCTGTAGTTTCCCCTTGCTTTCAGCCGTTCGCAGTACCAGCACAGCAAGGCCGTTTTGGTTATTGTTATAAGGCCAGATCAGTCAATCATCCAGACTGTTGCCCTTGCTACTACTGAAAAGGCTGCTGCCCCTCTTCAGGAACCACACGTTTGTCTGGCCTCTCGACAGATACCCCTCTGTTGTGGTTGCACCTACGGTACGGCTATCTGTATCGCTGAGGCACGCAAGCCTCCCCACCAACGGCAAGGTCCATGGTTCATGGGGGGGTGCCATGAAGTAGATGAAAGAATTCTACTACCTAGGCAACAAAATAACCTATAACGGAAGAAGCAAGGAGGACATCAAAAGCAGAATAGCACTGGGAAAAAGGGCAGTCCTTGCTAAGAGAAGTCTGCTAGTATCAAAAATAGGCGTTAACTTGAGGGAGAAATTTCTGAGTCTGTTCCTTTGGAGCACAGCATCGTACAACACTGAAACATGGACTGTGAGAAAACCGGAACACAAGAAATGGTTCAAATGGCTCTGAGCACTATGGGACTTAACTGCAGTGGTCATCAGTCCCCTAGAACTTAAAACTACTTAAACCTAACTAACCTAAGGACATCACACACATCCATGCCCGAGGCAGGATTCGAACCTGCGACCGTAGCGGTCGCGCGGTTCCAAACTGTAGCGCCTAGAACCTCTCGGCCACACCGGCCGGCTAGGCATCGTTGTAATTCTTATTATTTCACTGTGTATAACAGGGCTACGGCCTTTATTAACTGAGGCTGAACTTCCAGCGTATTCTATGGGATAATTTTATTTGATTCACCGCGTCCATTGGCAAAAACTGCAATCCTCTGCTTGCCATAATTTAAATGTTAGTGTATTCATAGTATATTTTGTAAAGTGGAATTCTATTAGCCTTTCTCTTTATTATACTATAAAGTCATTATCTGATTGTAATATTTCTGATTGGTAACTCTTTTGTTCTTTAGTGTTGCGCAATTATGGCTCTGAGCACTATGGGACTCAACTGCTGTGGTCATAAGTCCCCTAGAACTTAGAACTACTTAAACCTAACTAACCTAAGGACATCACACACATCCATGCCCGAGGCAGGATTCGAACCTGCGACCGTATCGGTCGTGCGGTTCCAGACTGTAGCGCCTTTAACCGCTCGGCCACTTCGGCCGGCGTTGCGCAATTACTGTGAGTTTAAATTGCCTGTTACTATCTCTTTCGTTTGACGTCTATGAGGAACCGTTGTCTTGTCATTAAATCCTAGCTGTTATTCTGGATATACAGGTGATCGACTCAAAATTAAACTTAGCAATAGCAACGTATTTTTCATTAAGCGTATTACCGAGAAGAGGGGGGTGGGGTGAATATATTACACCATCACAAAAAAAATTCGTTATATGATGTTAACTTTCATTAACAACACCCTCTTTATACGGTACTGAAGCACGAGTAGGGTCCACAATCTGAAAATATCTTTTAACGGAGTCCTAGCAGTACCAACGCATGTTCTGCAGTGCGTACGCGGAGAGGAGTGGCTCTTTATGACCACCACAAGAAAGTTTAAAAGAGTACGAATTTCGTTAACTATCGTTGAGTTTATTCACGACACTTTTTTTTAAGATATATGGATGTCTAAGATGGATCGTGGATTTGAAAATATGAATGTCACATCCGTTGTGAAATGTCACATTTAGTACTATAATTTATGTTGCACTGAAAAATTCAATATAATTACAGAATCTGGTATAATAAATTGATAAGCACAATGAATACTTTTTCATAATTTTAAAATATAAAGTACATGAGTACATCACAATTTTTTTCAAAAGGTGGGCGTAACATACCGAGTGATCAAAAAGTCAGTATAAATTTGAAAACTTTATAATAAATCACGGAATAATGTAGATAGAGAGGCAAAAATTGACACGCGTGCATGGAATGACATGGGGTTTTATTAGAACCAGAAAAAAGCAAAGTTCACAAAATGTCCGACTGATGGCGTTGGACAGCAAAACTGCTACCGTGACGGGTGAGAGGTACGCCGATATGCTACAGAATCGCATCATCCCTAGCCTCGCTGATAAACACCTCCTGGAACGTACTATATTTATGCTGGGTGGCGCTCCATCTCATATTGCTAGACGCGTGAAAGATCTCTTGCGAGCGTCGTTTGGTGATGATCTTGTGTTTACCCGCCACTTTCGTCATGCTTGGCCTCCCAGGTCCCCAGACCTCAGTCCGTGCGATTATTGGCTTTGCGGTTACCCGAAATCGCAAGTGTATCGTGATCGACCGACATCTCTAGGGATGCTGAAATACAACATCCGATGACAATGCCTCACCATAACTCCGGACATGTTTTACAGTGCTGTTCACAACATTATTCCTCGACTACAGCTATTGTTGAGGAATGATGGTGGACATATTGAGCATTTCCTGTAAAGAAATCACCTTTGCTTTGTCTTACTTTGTTATGCTAATGATTGCTATTCTGATCAGATGAAGCGCCATCTGTCGGACATTTTTTGAACTTTTGTATTTTTTTTTTTTGTTCTAATAAAACGCCATGTCATTCAAAGCATGTGTGTCAATTTGTACCTCTCTATCTACATTATTCTGTGATTTATTCAGTTTTCAAATTTATACTGACTTTTTGATCACCTGGTACATGGGCTTAATGTGCACCTCTCCTCCTGGTGTTGCGAGAGCTAAAATCATTTTAATGCAATTGTGTTAACTGAGTGTTTATTTAGTTTACTTCCTCCCCACCCACCCCCCACCGAACAATGGACCTTGCTGCTGGTGGGGAGGCTTGCGTGCCTCAACGATACAGATAACCGTACCGTAGGTGCAACCACAACAGAGGGGTATCTGTTGAGAGGCCAGACAAACGTATGGTTCCTGAAGAGGGGCAGCAGCCTTTTCAGTAGTTGCAGGGGCAACAGTCTGGCTGATTGACTGATCTGGCCATGTAACACTAACCAAAACGGCCTTGCTGTGCTGGTACAGCGAACGGCTGAAAGCAAGGGGAAACTACAGCCGTAATTTTTCCCGAGGGCATGCAGCTTTACTGTATGGTTAAATAATGATGGCGTCCTTCTGGGTAAAATATTCCGGAGGTAAAAATAGTCCCCCATTCCGATCTCCGGGAGGGGACTACTCAAGAGGACGTCGTTATCAGGAGAAAGAAAACTGGCGTTCTACGGATCGGAGCGTGGAATGTCAGATCCCATAATTGGGCAGGTAGGTTAGAAAATTTAAAAAGGGAAATGAACAGGTTAACGTTAGATATAGTGGGAATTAGTGAAGTTCGGTGGCAGGAGGAACAAGACATCTGATCAGGTGAATACAGGGTTATAAATACAAAATCAAATAGGGGTAATGCAGGAATAGGTTTAATAATGAAAAAAAATAGGAGTGCGGGTAAGCAACTACAAACAGCATAGTGAATGTATTATTGTGGCCAAGATAGACACGAACCCCATGCCTACTACAGTAGTACAAGTTTAGGTGCCAACTAGCTCTGCAGATGATGAAGAAATAGACACTTTTGTCGTGTGGCCACATGGCAGAGAGAACCTGCAAGACTTCCTGCGACATCTCAACAGCATACACAGCAACATACAATTCACCATGGAGGTGGAAGAAAACGGAAGCTTGCCCTTCCTTGACATTCTAATCAAGAGGCACCCTGATGGCACCTTGGGTCACGCTGTGTATAGGAAGAAGACACATACGGATTTATACCTTCATGCACAGAGTTGCCACCACCCAGCACAACGCAACTCAGTGCTTAACACACTTGTGCACAGGGCCAAGTCTATCTGTGATGATGACAGCCTACCTGCAGAGTTACAACACCTAAGTAAGACCTTCCGCAGCAACGGTTATAATGAGACGCAAATCTCGCGCGCCCTACACAAGAGCAGCAAGGTAGACACACCAGAAGAAGAAGATGAGACCAGATGCCTGGCATTTCTACCATACGCGGGACCGCCAACAGCCAAGATTGCCCGCATTCTGGAGAAACACAACGTCAAGACAATTTTTCATGCCCCAAGTAAAATTAAGGACATACTTGGCTCAGTCAAAGACCACCTAGGACTGCAGACTCCGGGCGTATACAGTATTGAATGTGAATGTGGTACGAAATACATCGGACAAACGCAGCGCTGCATCACGCAGAGGCGCTCGGAACACATTAGAAATGTACGCCTTGGTCAGACAGAAAAATCGGCGGTAGCGGAACATAGCCTTAACGAAGGACACACCTTCCTCTTTGAGGGTACGAAGAAGCTGTGTGACGCTAAAGGATTTTGGGATTCAGTTTTCAAAGAGGCTGTAGAAATTCGGTTGAACAGCAACCTGATCAATCGAGACACTGGTTTCCAACTTAGTACAGCTTGGAATCCCGCAATAACTAAAATTAGAAGAGAACGCTCCGGCACGAAGACAGTAGCGGCCACAGACGTATTAGGAACCGGCAGGGACTCGACGCCCGGTCCGCGCCGCGAACCCCCCACCACTGGCGCGGCGGCCGATTCCGCAGGTACCTGATTGGTCGGCGCCTGGAATCAGTCACTGGTCCAGGAGCCTTTATAGGACCGCGCAACACAGCATCTCGACACTTCGCTTGAAGATGATGGGTACGAAACCCTTCGAAACGTTGCGAGAAGACGACGCCTTTACTCGGCTGATCACCCGAGAAGATTTCACGAATGGAATACGCCGAGAAAGTCTCAAATCACATTTAAGAGAACCACTTGTATGTACATTAAGATCTCAGATGGAAACCCAGTTCTAAGCAAAGAAGGGAAAGCAGATAGGTGGAAGGAGTATATAGAGGGTCTATACAAGGGCGATGTACTTGAGGACAATATTATGGAAATGGAAGAGAATGTGGAGGAAGATGAAAGGGGAGATATGATACTGCGTGAAGAGTTTGACAGAGCACTGAAAGACCTGAGTCGAAAGAAGGCCCCGGGAGTAGACAACATTCCATTAGAACTACTGACGGCCTTGGGAGAGCCAGTCCTGACAAAACTCTACCATATGGTGAGCAAGATGTACGAGACAGGTGAAATACCCTCAGACTTCAAGAAGAATATAATTATTCCAATCGCAAAGAAAGCAGGTGTTGACAGATGTGAAAATTACTGAACTATCAGTTTAATAAGTCACAGCTGCAAAATACTAACGCGAGTTCTTTACAGACGAATGGCAAAACTGGTAGAAGCCGATCTCGGGGAAGATCAGTTTGGATTAAGTAGAAATGTTGGAACATGTGAGGAAATACTGACCTTACGATTTACCTTAGAAGAAAGAGTATGGAAAGGCAAACCTACATTTCTAGCATTTGTAGACTTAGAGAGAGCTTTTGACAATGTTGACTGGAATACTCTCTTTCAAATTCTAAAGGCGGAAGGGGTAAAATACAGAAACCAGATGACAGTTATAAGAGTCGATGGGCATGAAAGGGAAGCAGTGGTTCGGAAGGGAGTGAGACAAGGTTGTAGCCTCTCCCCGATGTTATTCAATCTGTATATTGAGCAAGCAGTAAAGGAAAGAAAAGAAAAATTCGGAGTAGGTATTAAAATCCATGGAGAAGAAATAAAAACTTTGAGGTTCGCCGATGACATTGTAATTCTGTCAGAGACAGCAAAGGACTTGGAAGAGCAGTTGAACGGAATGGACACTGTCTTGAAAGGACGATATAAGATGAACATCAACAAAAGCAAAAGGAGGATAATGGAATGTAATCGAATTAATTCGGTTGATGCTGAGGGAATTACATTAGGAAATGAGACACTTAAAGCAGTAAATGAGTTTTGCTATTTGGGGAGCAAAATAACTGATGATGGTCGAAGTAGAGAGGATATAAAATAATGTAGACTGGCAATGGCAAGGAAAGAGTTTCTGAAGAAGAGAAATTTGTTAACATCGAGTATAGATTTAAGTGTCAGGAAGTCGTTTCTGAAAGTATTTGTATGGAGTGTAGCCATGTATGGAAGTGAAACATGGACGATAAATAGTTTGGACAAGAAGAAAATAGAAGCTTTCGAAATGTGGTGCTACAGAAGAATGTTGAAGATTGGGTAGGTAGATAACGTAACTAATGAGGAGGTATTGAATAGGATTGGGGAGAAGAGAAGTTTGTGGCACAACTTGACTAGAAGAAGGGACCGGTTGGTAGGACATGTTCTGAGGCATCAAGGGATCACAAATTTAGCATTGGAGGGCAGCGTGGAAAGTAAAAATCGTAGAGGGAGATCAAGAGATGAACACACTAAGCAGATTCAGAAGGATGTAGGTTGCAGTAGGTACTGGGAGATGAAGAGGCTTGCACAAGCTAGAGTAGCATGGAGAGCTGCATCAAACCAGTCTCTGGACTGAAGACCACAACAACAACAACATGTAGTTTACTAAATAAAAAATTGAAAGCATACGTTGACGCACATCTTAAATCAGTCCTACCACAATTACAAATGCAGTAACCTGGTGTGACTGCTTTAGTCATCAACACCAGTCTGATGCCCAATGTGCCAGGCAGCAATAAGCGAAAAGGGAGCGCCTTGCTACTGAAAAATCATTGCTGTTCAAGATAGCTGCACGCCACAACTGACGCCCTCACAGGGCGATGTATCTAAAAGCAAACAGCATGGCCAGTGCAATGATAAAAAGTAAATACCATATATTAAAATACGGGTAGTTTATGCAGGATGAAGTATTCAGCTTTGAGTGATGAAGGATGTGTGGATCTGTATTGCAAGTCCTAAATGCTTTTCTAACCTAAAACTTTGGAAGATAACTTTCTAATCTACACTTCACTGTAGACTACCGCGTCTTACAGTCTGTGAGATAGGCTCTCATTTGAATATCACTTAAAACTCGGCGGCTACTGCCTTACAGTCACGCGTTTATAACTGCTAGCTACAACGGCAGCAACTGAAGGCAAGCGTCAGAGGGCAGTGAATGTAAGCACCTGTTAATAGTGAACTTATGAATCGTACTTTTATTTTCATGAGTTCGTCTTGATCGCATAGATTTCTTTACACTTTATGACCGGTTTCGACTTATCGCCATCTTCAGATCGTTAAAATATTCTGACATAAATAATCGTCAAGTTAAACATTTTTGACTTGACGATGATTTATATCAAAATATTTTAACGATCTGAAGATGGAGATAAGCCGAAACTGATCATAAAGTAAAAGAAACCTATATGATCAAGACGGACTTGTGAAAATAAAAGTGCTAAAAATAAAATGATCGCGGACTCATATACAGTCTTTATGTCTTCAGTTGTAATGAATCGTAGCTGGCTAAGTTTTGCTGCATGCCGCATTTATCACCGAAAGTCGTAATAATCCGCATCTCTTTGGCGAAAGCAGCGTCCTCTGTCCAACTAACCTGGCTGTAGGTGGAAGGAGTGGACCC
This sequence comes from Schistocerca piceifrons, assembly GCF_021461385.2. Lineage (NCBI taxonomy): Eukaryota > Metazoa > Arthropoda > Insecta > Orthoptera > Acrididae > Schistocerca > Schistocerca piceifrons. Next base: position 250,794,501 of record NC_060144.1, read on the forward strand.
ATTGGAGGTTCTGTGGAGGAAGCCTAAATAGGTTCCGGTTTATGGGCGACAAAAATGATTAATAGTAACTGAGTGGAACCTGACGTAGAGAGTGCTTGCTTCTTGACACCTTCAGGTGATATCAGTTTGACTGTGTGACTCCGTACACACCATCAATCACTGGTCGTCATCGCACTAACAGCATATGCTGCAACCATTGAAGTAGTGTGAGTACACTTACGCTGACAATGCAGCGAGGTCGCTATGTCACGGACTGCAGAATGGGATTTTGGTCCGATGATAATCACTAGCTGGTCGAAACTGTGTACTTAAAGTGGCCGCCTAAACACTATTCCACGCTCGGAGGAAAATATGAACGTCATATTCGAAACTCAGAAGATTTTATACAGAGTCTGAAGACTTCGCGTATTGAATCAACCGACGTGTTAGTGAGTTTCGATGTTGTCTCTATGTTCGCACGAATACCTCCGGTGGATTCACTTCAGCTTTTGGGAACTAAGTAGGAGAAGGACATCTTACATTTATTGAAACATGTACTTACCTCCATCTAACTTTTATTTAATCCGGCCAGAGTGGCCGAGCGGTTCTAAGCGCTACAGTCTGGAACCGCGCGACCGTGCGTGATGTCCTTAGGTTAGTTAGCTTTAAGTAGTTCTAAGTTCTAGGGGACTGATGACCTCAGAAGTTAAGTCCCATAGTGCTCAGAGCCATTTTTTTATTTAATAAACAATAACTTCAGTCATTTGTTTGCCATAGTAGCTAACCTTTTTATGGAAAGCGTCAAGCGAGAAGCGCTTCAGTGGATGGTTTTAAAATCTAAATGTATTTGGAGATACGTGGACAACACCTTGCAGTGGAACAGTTATACTTACTGATAGTAAAAGGTCTTTGAGGTTCGGCCGCACATGGTGACCATGACACAACATTGTAGACAATAGATTTGAGAAGGTTTCCATTGCGAAATAAGTTATCCACAGTTTGAGAAAGTCCGAAAAGGCGAATTAGCAAAATGGCAAAAATTAATTCCAAAATGTTACGAAAAATTTTATTGGACTGTATTTATGTAATAGCAAGACAGGAAAGAGAGTGGCAAAACTGCAATTTGTATGTTGACAAAGAGGTAGTTATGAATTTCAATATGGAAAGTAGTACTGACCCAGCAATAGGGAATGACGTAGAGTAAATGCTGAAGGTTTTGACGCTGACATACAGATGGCGTTACCACCTGAAAACAGTGACGTAGATAGGTCAGTTGAATCAAAGGTAGATGACAGTTCACGTCGAGTCAAAATAAAACGGAAGTGGTCACACCACAGTTACTGGAGGTGAAAACAGAACCAATTACTCAAAGTAAAGTAAATGTGGAATATGGGACGCGCACTGGTTTCATGTCCAAGGGCTAGGAGGAGAGAGGACACAACGCGGATTTGAACTGGGCAACCAGTTGCCTATTGCTCGTGAAGTAAAAACTTATTTTGTGGTAAAAAGTGAGTTTTAAGAACTGTAAAATAGTGTAGCGTTAATGTGCACGCAATTAAGTTGGTCTGAAATTTGTAAAGCGCAGATGCAAAAATTTCCATGCTAGGGATGTTGCAAAGTTTTTGATGTGTGGCTGCCGAAATAACAATGGCTCTAAATGGTGTCATATTGGCCAACATTTAATTAATATATCAGACACGAAAAGAGACAGCAGAATCTTGGTTTGTCCACCACTTCTCTAAACGACACACGTAACAAACAACGCCACAATGCGACAAGGCAAGAATCTACAGTTAAGTTTCTTAATGATTAGGACTGTATGGGGTTTCTATTATGTGTCGATCGGTGACTTATGCATAAAAAATTCTTAAAGAGAATGTTAATTTCACGCTACGGAGACAAGAAATACTCGTTTTTTACTAAATCATAGTGATTCGTAATTTAAAAAAAGATGGTAACAGCTAAATTAAGACTACTGAAATAATTTTGATCATTCTCATAGAGGGAACGGAAATTTTAACTGAGTGAATTTCTCGCATTGTGATCCAATTGTTATTGACATAGGTATTTGCTCCATTAACTTTAAAGTTTTGCTGAAAGCTAAGTTCTTACTAAAGAAAATTCATTTCCATAAAGTGACACGTAAAATCAAAGGTGGCTGCTTCATAGCATGTAACTGAATCAGGTTGCTTGCTTCAGTATTCAAAAAGTAATTAACATCAACAGGAATTTCGACTCTGTATGTACAGAACAGGGAATCAGTGATCATAAGGCCGTTGCAGCATCCCTGAATATGGAAGTTAGTAGGAATATAAAAAAAGGGAGGAAGGTTTATCTGTTTAGCAAGAGTAATAGAAGGCAGATTTCAGACTACCTAACAGATCAAAACGAAAATTTCTGTTCCGACACTGACAATGTTGAGTGTTTATGGAAAAAGTTCAAGGCAATCGTAGAATGCGCTTTAGACAGGTACGTGCCGAGTAAAACTGTGAGGGACGGGAAAAACCCACCGTGGGGCAACAACAAAGTTAGGAAACTACTGCGAAAGCAAAGAGAGCTTCACTCTAAGTTTAAACGCAACCAAAACCTCTCAGACAAACATAAGCTAAACGATGTCAAAGTTAGCGTAAGGAGGGCTATGCGTGAAGCGTTCAGTGAATTCGAAAGTAAAATTCTATGTACCGACTAGGAAGTTCTGGTCTTACGTTAAATCAGTAAGTGGCTCGAAACAGCATTTCCAGACACTCCGGGATGGTGATGGCATTGAAACAGAGGATGACACGCGTAAAGCTGAAATACTAAACACCTTTTTCCAAAGCTGTTTCACAGAGAAAGACCGCACTGCAGTTCCTTCTCTAAATCCTCGCACAAACGAAAAAATGGCTGACATCGAAATAAGTGTCCAAGGAATAGAAAAGCAACTGGAATCACTCAACAGAGGAAAGTCCACTGGACCTGACGGGATACCAATTCGATTCTACACAGAGTACGCGAAAGAACTTGCCCTCCTTCTAACAGCCGTGTACCGCAAGTCTCTAGAGGAACGGAAGGTTCCAAATGATTCGAAAAGAGCACAGGTAGTCCCAGTCTTCAAGAACGGTCGTCGAGCAGATGCGCATAACTATAGACCTATATCTCTGACGTCGATCTGTTGTAGAATTTTAGAACATGTTTTTTGCTCGAGTATCATGTCGTTTTTGGAAACCCAGAATCTACTATGTAGGCTTGGTTCAAATGGCTCTGAGCACTATGGGACTTAACTTCTGTGGTCATCAGTCCCCTAGAACTTAGAACTACTTAAACCTAACTAACCTAAGGACATCACACACATCCATGCCCGAAGCAGGATTCGAACCTGCGACCGTAGCGGTCACGCGGTTCCAGACTGAAGCGCCTTTAACCGCACGGCCACACCGGCCGGCTACTATGTAGGAATCAACAAGGATTCCGGAAACAGAGATCGTGTGAGACCCAACTCGCTTTATTTGTTCATGAGACCCAGAAAATATTAGATACAGGCACCCAGGTAGATGCTATTTTTCTTGACTTCCGGAAGGCGTTCGATACAGTTCCGCACTGTCGCCTGATAAACAAAGTAAGAGCCTACGGAATATCAGACCAGCTGTGTGGCTGGATTGAAGAGTTTTTAGCAAACAGAACACAGCATGTTGTTATCAATGGAGAGACGTCTACAGACGTTAAAGTAACCTCTGGCGTGCCACAGGGGATTGTTATGGGACCATTGCTTTTCACAATATATATAAATGTCCTAGTAGATAGTGTCGGAAGTCCCATGCGGCTTATCGCGGATGATGCTGTAGTACACAGAGAAGTTGCAGCATTAGAAAATTGTAGCGAAATGCAAGAAGATCTGCAACGGATAGGCACTTGGTGCAGCGAGTGGCAACTGACCCATACATAGATAAATGTAATGTATTGCGAATACATGAAAGAAGGATCCTTTATTGTATGATTATATGATAGCGGAACAAACACTGGTAGCAGTTACTTCTATAAAATATCTGGGAGTATGCGTGCGGAACGATCTGAAGTGGAACGAACATATAAAATTAATTGTTGGTAAGGCGGGTACCAGGTTGAGATTTATTGGGATAGCCCTTAGAAAATGTAGTCCATCAACAAAGGAGGTGGCTTACAAAACACTCGTTCGACCTATACTTGAGTATTTCTCGTCAGTGTGGGATCCGTACCAGATCGGGTTGACGGAGGAGATAGAGAAGATCCAAAGAAGAGCGGCGCGTTTCGTCACAGGGTTATTTGGTAACCGTGATAGCGTTACGGAGATGTTTAACAAACTCAAGTGGCAGACTCTGCAAGAGAGGCGCTCTGCATCGCGGTGTAGCTTGCTCGCCGGGTTTCGAGAGGGTGCGTTTCTGGATGAGGTATCGAATATATTGCTTCCCCCTACTTATACCTCCCGATGAGATCACGAATGTAAAATTAGAGAGATTAGAGCGCGCACGGAGGCTTTCAGACAGTCGTTTTTCCCGCGAACCATACGCGACTGGAACAGGAAATGGAGGTAATGACAGTGGCACGTAAAGTGCCCTCCGCCACACACCGTTGGGTGGCTTGCGGAGTATAAATGTAGATGTAGATGTAGAATTACAATCCAGCAACCATCCAGAATTCAATCCAAAATTAAAGCATCAGAGGTTGACGACCATAAGGAAACAGGAGAAGACTTGGTAATAGCGTTTACTGCAGAAGGCTAATACAAGGTGGGTCACAAACAATTCTTTCCTGAGCTGGAATCTTCGACTATGGACAGGCGGATATGATCACAATGTCGAAGATAGGCAGTGTTAACATTAAGACAGCGCTTTGTACCCCATATTGGGTGCAGTTGAGGATCGAATCTCTGTATTCACCAGTCGCTTTGCAATAAGTAGTTGATCGCATTCATTACACTTTTAACAGTCCAAATAGGGCACACACGGGTCATTCGACATGCGTCAAAGTGGATCTCGTTCTGTATTGTATGTTAACAACGTCGGAGAGCCGTTTAACGAAAGCGAAATTCTTGCTTGCAGTGGGATCTGGCGTAACAGTTTCAGGGACACAGTGCTGGCGAGGCCAAAGTCGCTCGCCATCTCATTGTGAGGTCACGAAAACACAGTAGTTCTAAGCTGACATGTTTAACGAAACGATATTAACTGTAACAACACAAAATATAAGACCCTCTCGGTCGACAGTCAACAGACATTCTAGTACTGTTGGGATAATATTTCAATGCGATTTTCACGCTGTTTGTCGCTAATTGAAGAGCGCAGATTGAACTAATAGTAAAAAATCGTGGGGGTTATTTGTCGCTAATTGAAGAGCGCAGATTGAACTAATAGTAAAAAATCGTGGGGGTTAGGTCGCAAGCTTTGTAGTGTGGTCACGTGGGACAACTACGCTCGATGCATTTCTGGAACACCTTCATTCTCCCCTTGCGAACATTTGCTGCACCATAGAAGTAGAGAAAACTGAAGACATTCCTTTTTTAGAGGTCTCCGTCCGCAGAAAAGAAGGTTCGTTTGGCCACAGTTGTTCCTTAAACACACTCACACTGAACTGTTTCTACGAACTATGAGCTGCCATCTTCCATTTCAACGAAGTGGTGTATAGCTTAACAGCAGAGCTTGTCATCTTCGCTCTGTTTTTGAACAGAACGGGTACTTTGATAAACAGATTCTAAATGCATTTTAACATGCATGCACTACAGCTCAAGAATAGCCAAAAGAAACCGAGAACTCCACGATGATGATGTTTCTACCCTACGTTGGTATCGTGTCCTTTAAGATCACCAGCAAATATAAAATAAAACGTGTGTTCCGCCTTCCAGTGCGAGTGCAAACGATGCTGGTTTCTGTTAAAGACAACCTATGTTTAAAGAGACCAGGATAAAGGTGCGATACACATTGGCCAGACGTGTCACAAAGTTAAAGATTGATGCACTGAACACATACGTCACAACAGATTTCTGAACACTTTATTGATACGGGACGTCGGGTGATCTGCGGAAACAACGATCCTCTCGTCTGCCTCCATGTGCTGCGACTCCACCACTAAAGAAGCAGTCAAAATACGTATAAGTAACGACCTGATTAATAGAGACTTGCCAATGCACGGGAACCATCACTGGCGATACTAAGGCATAATCTGACACACACGAACAAATCCGCATCAACACAGACGGGAAACTTGAGTCCTGACACTTAAATTGGGTGCAAAAACTCTGTCCGCTCTTGAGCTATGCCGCAGTTTGCCGGAGCGTTCTCGCGTAGCGTTTGAGAAGTCCGTAGCCCGTTTCTCCGGCTCAGGGACTGAATGTCTCGTCCTCTATGATTCGTCTACGATAATGTTATAGCCACACCACTTGGCGCCTGCGCTGTCGTCTGACCACGCTGGGCTTGTTATTGCCATTGCAGGAAAGGAATCTAATTAATATTGGCCCACTACATACGATTCTGTTCACTTAAAATGAAAACGGTTTCGAACGGCAAGTTACGGTTGGGCCTGAAGATGACACCACTTGATGTTGAAACTGCTTGTGTCAAAAAGAATAAACGACTTTGATTGAAATACAGCCGCTGCTTTGGTGTTACCATTATTCAAATACATTCGAAAAGAGTTCCGTTCGGTTCAGGTCGGGACTCTGCGCAAACCAGTCCATTTCATTAATGTTCATATCCTCAAACTATTTCCTTATGGATGTTACTTTAGGACAGCGTGCATGGCTTGTTACAACAAACCAACATAGTTACTGTTTCGTTATTATAAAATGTTGCAAAATGTGGTCATATCCTTCTGCACTTGGCCTTAAATGAAATACATAAACCACACCCTAACTACGTGAAACACCCCCTCCCTGCCCCCCTCCATTGTGATACTTCGCTGTTGGTACCACACGTAATAGGCAGGTAATGTTCTGCAGGCATTCGCCAAACTGAAAAACGTCAGTTGGACCGCCACACGGCGTAGCGTGATTCATCACTCAAAATCATTCGTTTACAGCATCCACTGTCCAGTGATGTGCACCTTTACGTCACCTCAAGTGTCATTGAGCACTGACTGTAGTGACCATAGTAGAGACTAAGCCTTTGCATTTCCCTTTTCAGATTTTCTAGCTTCAGTACCACGTTCCAGCTTGCGACACTCCACGTCCCGACTCGTAGAACGTTATCCTTTCGTTGGTTATTTTCTCATAGTCACCTCTCCTTTGGCGGTGGATAGGCCAGAGATATCTGCTGACATGAAGCTGTGTACTGATAATTTGCATTACTTGAAACTTTTAATTAGTAGCCGTGGAACACTACCCAAGCAATGGATGATTTAGTGACGCCGTCGCCAGACTATGCAACAAATCTAGCTACAATCTTCTTGAAGGCATAACATGAAAGTTCAAATCAGGTGCAGTTGCAGTCATCGACAATGATCGCCCGACGCGATCACTTTAGAACGCCCGATAATGCCGGAGAACACCTTGGTCAGAGTGCTACCGGTCCGCTTACTCAGTTTTTGAGCGGATAGATGCAGCGACGCTTGTGCGCTTAGAGCCGAAACCTGAATTGTAGTTTTTGTTATTGAAACAACGCCAGATGTAAGTGAATCAAATGCTGTTTCCAGTCACATCAATGAGACTACCAGTCAAAAGCCTGAATAGCCATCTTTTGCTGTGCGGACCGTTGCGCTAGGTGGAAGTAAACGAACAGTGCCACTCAGGAAGGTAGCCAAGCCAACTCCAATGCCGTGGCCACATGCACCAAGGTTTCTCGGCTGAAGATCCACGGCCAGAACAACCCGATCGAGGTAATCCAAAAGATTCTCGACTGGGTTTACATCTGCGGAGATTGGTGGCCGGAGGAATACGGTTAACTTATCCTGGTGCTTTCCGAACCATGCACGTGCACTGCAAACTGTGTGACAGTGTACTATGATGCTGGTACATGCCTTCATGCAATTGACAAGTTAATCCATTGTGGCCTCCAGAATGACGAGATCATACAGGGGATGCACGAAACACTCCCTAGGCCACAACGTTTCCTCATACGACCTGGATTGTTGCAGGGTGTTTGCTTTGAGGCGTTCTCGCCGTACACGCCAATGGCAGTCTGTCTTCTGAAAGGGCCACCAGTCGTCGCTCAATGGATTTCCAGTTGCCATACTGGCGTGCTACTTCCAGTCATCGTCGCTGATGAACAACTGTCAGCGTGGGTAAACGACCCAGGCGCCTGCTGCGGAGACCAATATGCAGCAATATTCTCTGAACAGCCGTTCAAGAGAAACCGTTTGTAGCCCCTTGGTTGAGGTGGACGGTCAGTTGCTCAACAGTTGCAGTCTACTTGCCTGTACACATAACTCCAGCAGTCGTTCACCTCAGGCATCTACAGCCAGCGGTGCACCACAATCGCTCGGCGATGTGTGGACTGCGTCGTTTTTCCACGCTCGGTAAAATTTAACCATGACTGCATGTGAACAGTTTACAAACCTAGAGATTTCGTAAATGTTTCTGAAGAATTTACCGTAGGTGACACAAACAATGTCAAAGATTATTCAAAACATTTATTAACGAAACCTTGAAACACTCTTCGTCTACTCTGACGACTAATATACAAAACCGTCAAGTGAACGCCACGAAAACAGATCCGTCAGTGGCGTCGTGGTGATCTGGGGTGTTGTCTATAACGGCAGTGGCTGTCGGCGTGGGCTAGATGTTCGAAATGGAATCCTGGCTCAGGGTCAGCTACCAGTGGATGGCTATGCGCCACCCTGTACACTATCCAGCAGTAAGATATCTTGGGATCTGTTTCCTATAACGTGTTTTGTAAAAAAAATAAACTGGGTTCCTTAGACATGCGTCGTCTGGCAGGAGGGCAACACCTGATGCTGGGACAATCTTGCACACGTAACGTTGCGACCTATTATCCCTTCCTCCGCCCCCTGCCCGGAAGGGGCGAAGATGGTGTAGGGAGGGATATGGAATTACACCAACTTACATCAGCTTTGGTTCTGTAGATTCAGGCTGGTCCACGGAACTATTTGACGATTTTAGTTGATACGACCTTGTTTGATTCGTTGTGGCCCCTCCTGGGTATCCATCTCTGGAAATGGAACAGAAGGTAAACCTTCATGTGAGGGATTTTTGCCTCCATTGGGGCTACAGTTGCTTTATATGTTTTCAGGAAACGATGCCGTTCGTCAGGATGACTTCGGACATGACCCAGTAGAGGAGTTTAATTACTGTTACAGGGAACCACTGTTAGAGCCCATGAGAACAAGAAATGATTTTGAAGAGTATAACGGCAGTCAGATGTAAACTTAAGTATGTGTTATTGCGATGTCATTCTTTACGCCAAATGAAGTAAATTCAGCTGAAGTGAACTGTGGCGCCGGCCGTTGTGGCCGAGCGGTTCTAGGCACTTCAATCCGGAACCGCGCTGCTGCTACGGTCTCAGGTTCGAATCATGCCTCGGGCATGGATGTGTGTGTCCTTAGGTTAGTTAGGTTTAAGTACTTCAAAGTCTAGGGGACTGATGACCTCAGATGTTAAGTCCCATAGTGCTTAGAGCCATTTGAACCATTTTTTGAACTGTGACCTATAATGTTACCAAAGTCTTTAGAAGTCCTTCCACTGAAAAATAAATTGCCAGAGACTGGATGGTGTGACTGGACGAGATGTTCGTCAGACTACATGGATGGCCATGAGCAAGGTATGGCCCAGAATGGTCCGGCAAAATGTATGTGTAGTCTCGACCATTGCTTGGCCTTCTTCCTCTAGCAGGCTGTGCATTTCACAACCATATGCATGATGTGACATCAAGATCATGCCGGTATATACACTGACGAGCCAGTCTCTTTGTTAGAATCACCCCCCCCCCCCCCAAACCAAGTCCAGCACTCGCTGTCGTAGTGACGTTGAAATAAGCGTCCGTGTTTGGTGGTTCTCGCCACGCAGGCGCAGGGCGGCGTGGAGTGTGGCAAGCTCTGTCTTTGCGCCAGTGTTCCTGTGTTCGTGTGTCTCCGATCGGAGGATCACTAACACTGGTAACAACGAAGGAGTTCCTTGAGGAAGACTTGCCACGAGCATCGCATCCAGTGGAAGGCTGGGTACTACTGCTTCTGCCTTGTTGTCTTATCGGAAACATACTTCTGGCACTTCATCAAATTTTGAGTTCTGACAGGATGGTAATCCTGACTGAAGTTCGGCATTAGCCTGTGTTGTGGTGCAGTGGAATTGTATTTCATAATTATATGTAGATAGAAGTAGTTCCCACTGTTATAGATACGCATATGGACGCAGAGGCCTTGAAAAAGAGCAACAACGGCTTATGATCAATCAAAAATGTGAATTTTGTACCATAAATATAATCATGATTTATTTTGAGGTCGAAGATATAAGTGCAGATAGAAACAGTGCCCACCGCTGTAGACAGCGAACAGATTGATGGGTGTCGATGGTGATGCCATGAATATGAGTAGCAACGGCTTATGATCAATCAGCAATTGGAATTTTCTACCATATAAATAATCACGAAATTTTTTTATGTCGAAGATCACGGTCAGTGCCTCCTACTGAATTTGGCGTCATTGGGTTGGGTCGTAGGAGGTGTCACAAATGGGGTGGAGGAGGACCTGCTTAAGTTCTCCGAAAGCCACGTCGCGTGCTAGCATCCAGTGCCGCTGTTTTGCTAGAGAAAGTTATGCGAAGCTTGAGGGATTGTGCTGCCTGTAGTATTCTTTTCTAGTAACAGTTCAATTGATTTAGTAACGACTTGAATTGACCAGTACCTTCTGGTATGGACAATTTTTGCACTGCCTCCATGTACAGGAGTTAATGGGTGTAGCATTGAGGACAAGCCCGAAATTTCGACCTGTGCTACAAAGAAGCTTCGCTTTTCCTTTTTGCATTTAAAATTTGCTTTACGAAATATTGAAGAAACTATCTCTTGGTTGGCAGATACTCAGCATTTTTGTCTGCTACGAGGTTGTTGACTGTGTAGCTTGCTGTATGTGGGATTTCAAGAATGAAGTGTTTGAGATATCTTTAGAAAATGGGTGGAGCTCCAAATGGAGTATAGGTTGCTAGCTTCCGCTGGGATTCGGCTTACACGTGTAGCTAAAGACACTCATGTTTGTGGTCAATTTCAGCAAAAACATTTCCACGCACGAAGCGGGTGAAGATGTTCTCCAACTAAGGAACTGAGTAGGAGTCCACCAAGGACTAGGTTGTTATGGTGTTTCTGCAGTCATGACATATACAAATGGCGTTTCGGCTTTACCACTGTCCCTAAAAATCATGGGATACTTATTCATATCGTGTCGGACGTCTTTTGCATGTCCTGGTGTAGCAACTCGACGTGACATGGACTCAGCAAGTCCCCTACCTCGATAGCCGTCAATAACTGCGGAAGTGTTCCCGGTGCAGGATTTTGTGCAGCAACTGACCTCTCCATTATGTCCATAAATGTTCGATGAGATTCATGTCGGTCGATCTGGGTGGCCAAATTATTCTCTCAAACTGTCCAGAATGTCCTTCAAATCAATCACGAACACCTGTAGTCCGGTGACACGGTGCATTGTCATTCATAAAAATTCCATCGTTTTTTTGAGGAACATGAAGTCCATAATTGGTAGAAAACAGTCTCCCAGTAGCCAAACATGAACATTTCCAGTTAATTGTCGGTTCAGTTGGACCAGAGGACCCAGCCCATTCCACATAATGACGGCCCAAAACCCTCCCATCAGCTCTTACCGCCTGAAATCTGGACTAACCTAACCTCGCCACGGTTTTCCAATCCAAGAGCACAGCCAACACCCTAGATGTTGCTGTTGGTGCACAGACGATGTTTTTAATCATCCCGTCCCCATCGCCAATGAAGTATACACCATGGGCGACACAATGAATGCCAAGGATTCTTTAAAATGATTATTAAAACACCAAGAAACATTGTTTGTTCACTTTGATGACTAATAATACAAAATTGAGAAGTGAAAGGCATTGGCTGAAGGCTGTAGTTTAGGACCAAACAATTTGAGCACACAAAATGCAGAGTAATTTCAGCAAATGATTTTAGTTCCTCCTTCTGGACACAGACTTAAAGTTCCCTTACAATAGTCTACAGTCAATGACTAGAGGAAAAATCTGAACCAAGTTTTACAACATCCACAGCCACGAAGACAGATCCGTCAGAGGCGTTACGGCGACCAAGGGTGTTTTCTATAGCGGCAGCGTTTGATCGGCGGCAGAGAAGGTGGCGTACGCGTGGGCTGGATGTCAAGACTGGAGTCCTGGCTCGGAGTCTGCTGCCGATGAATGACTGTGCGCCGGCCTAAATACCATCTGGTAGCAGGATATCTGGGGATATATTTTCAGTCAGATGTATTACGGAAACAAGTAGGTTTTCGCGACAAACGACCTCTGGAGGTGCTGCCATGGCCGCCTAGTGGAAAACCAGGAAATCTACTTTTCAGTGAAAAGTAGTTGCCTGCAAATTCTTTTGTGAAACATTCGCACATGTCCCCGATGAATATTGACAATGTTTGACATTCGTCGGAGCAACACTGGCCAAGATTAGTCACTTTTTTCACCTCATACACGACTACGCGCAGAGCGTGCGTGAATTTCTGGCGACTTTGAGCTGTTATATTGCACTGTTTGTCCTGGGTGGACTTGGGTTTAAAAAAAAGTAAACTAAACATTAATCTACAAGTACGCCAAAGAAGAAGAGATAGAACTACAATGGACAAGTTATTCCATGGACTCTTGCGCTTATATGCATGAACTATATTTCCTTTGTTTGTCACTTATCATATCTGCTTGGATTCGGACCTAAGAGAACGTTCTTTTGTAAAGCTCATGTTGTTGTACTAGCTGATAATGTAAGTTGTACTTGAAACCCGAAAAATGTAATGGTTATTTTGTCAAAAGAATTTCTGTATGTGGTCAATCAATTGGTAGTCTGATACTTGGATGGCCTTAGGTAGATATGGGCCTTAACAAATAATTTTCATTGTTAGGCGCCATCTGAGAAAAATCTTTAACATTTTTCTTTTAGCTCATCTACGAGACTTGCCGTCGGTTAGGACAATTAACTTTACTTCGGATCCCACGAGACCGGAGGCAGCTACTAATAATTTAACAATTTTACTTACAGATTTTCTTTATATAACGAGATAACATCCCAGGCAGAAAAGGTCTGGTCACAGGACTCCAGTTCCATTATAGGAATTCATTTGTAGATGCTACTCGTGTTATCTTATATTGGGGAATCGAGACGAAACCACGACGTCAAGTTACGTATTGCAGTAGTGTACATCGAACAGACTTGGCCAATATTCTCTGGTGCAATAAGCACACGACTTCTCATGAGCCTGGAATAATATCAGTAGTGTCGGGTAAATAAGAAAAGGACAATTAATTATCGACGATTACGTAACTACCCTGAGAACTGAGCTTGGTTATTGAGTGCTTATACACGTCGTTCAAAATTAAACCACATTTTACACTGTTAATAATATTCCCACTTTAGTTATTTCTCTTTTATGCTGAGCCAATGCATTAATGTGTGTTTCTTTTTTATATAAGTCACGGCTCATATTCATTCTATTACATTACACTGATAGCAAAGAAAAAGAGTTACAAATAATTTTTATTTTATTACATTACACTATATCTTGGGCAATATTTTGTTGGAAGAAATGAAATTTGGCGTACGCGTTCCACGGTAAGCGTTCTCTTATGAAAAGTAATGAAAAGAGTTTTACCAGTCATGTTCAACAAGAAACTCTTCGATAAAATCGCCCGAAAAAATCGGTGCCCGAAATATTTCAAAATTTGGATTCTTATATCTCAGGGAATAAAGCTATGAAGAATGTGAAACATGGCATGTAGACAAGGTACTCAAATATGAAGTTTTACTTATGAAACACTTTCCGATACTGAATAAATTAAGTGAAAAGTTGAAGATTTATAAAAAAAATTATTAATGCGCTATTTTCCACCTAGTTTTGCAAAAGATTGTGTTATAGAAAACTCTCCAAACTCGGCTCATTACAACTACCATGGTTTTAGCCACCTAAAAACCTGTGTTTGATTATCCAATCGAGGCAGACAATACTAGATAATTTGAATGAAAGCTAGACGGGAAAATTGTGGTATGAAAAAATGTAGAGTTTGGATTCTTACATTCCGCAGAGTAAATGCGTGCTGAACATGAAACTTAATACGCAATAGCTCGATACCGCAAGGATGTGGAAAACAAAATTTTATTCACCTACTATTTGCGAATAATCTGCAGATTCGTCTGATAGACTACAATTTTTGTAAGAAGTTAAAAATAGTGTACATTCGATACCTCTGTTACAAATACCGTTTTATATTGAAGCTTCGAAACCTGTCTCATTCGAAACAACGTTGATTAAGGGTGTGATAAACATGAAACTTTGAACCCAACAACTTAGTAACAGAAGATTTTCCAGCGCAAAATATCATTCATGTACTAATTTCTAAACTTCTACAAAATCACTTCAAAATTGATTTTCGTAATAACTGCAAAAAAAATATCGAATTCAATTTGCTTTTAGAAAATCTGTTTTGCATAATTAATTTCACCCTGATCACAGCTGGAAAGATTATGCTTTCAGGCATTTAGAAAATCATGTTCATTTTTAATGTGCTCTAACAATGCGTGAAAATGTCAGGCGCCGGCCACTGTGGCCGAGCGGTACTAGGCGCTTCAGTCCGGAACCGCGCTGCTGCTACGGTCGGAGGTTCGAATCCTACCTCGGGCATAGATGTTTGTCATGTCCTTAGGTTAGTTAGGTTTAAGTAGTTCTAAGTCTAGGGGACTGATGACCTCAGATGCTAAGTCCCTTAGTGCTTACAGCCATCTGAACCATTTGAAAATGTCAGGCAGTTTCATTGAATGTACCACGGCAACATTCTACATTGCAACAATCTGTTGCCCGAGCTCTGTTGCATGAGGTTTTTATTTTTAAATGACAAGTAATATCATAGTATACAGCGCTGATGCATGGTGACATTGTCAATTCCGGTTCAAGAACACGAGCCGGCAAAACCGTCGGAGTAGGGGTCATGCCCAATAATTGTGCAATGCCAGCAACGTATAGGTTTCTTCATCCAGGTTCTTAACTTAGGTTCTAAAGCCTTTTTGTGGTACTTAAGTACTTACAAAGCCATTTGCTAGGAACCTTATCTCCTCAAACCTCGCATATGTTGCGAGAAATGAAATGACACCATTGTTTGACTTTCCTACTTAGGAAATAATGTGGGGAAGTATCAATAACGTAAACCACTTGTACCGCTTACATCTGCAACCACTTTCATGCAGTGCCTAAATTTTCAGAGGGTTCAACATGCAGAAGATGTAAAGTTAAACTGTGCTCTACAGATCATATAATCCAAGGCAGTGCGGATGTTCAAAATGGAGTTTCTTTCCAGAGAACTTGGTTCATTCCGGAGATAATTTTTCTATTTAATTTTTGTACAGTTTCTGCGAAGCACATATAGTCCTGCATACCCAGGACAATCGTGAAAAAATACTCCGCAGACTTTGTAGATATTCTGAAACCTGACTGATAAACTTCCTGCAAGTTATCAGAGAACGGTGGTGTGAGTAGGCTGTTTAGGTTTTTATATTGGTAACGCCACGTAGCACTCTATGTGAAAATCACTGGCTGTGCTGTGTGCAGTCTGTGGCTGTTCTCATTGTTGGAATATTCGCTATTGTAGTGTTGGGCAGTTGGATGTGAACAGCGCGTAGCGTTGGGCAGTTGGAGGTGTGCCGCCGGCAGTGGTGGATGTGGGGAGAGAGATGGCAGAATTTTGAGAGCGGACGATCTGGACGTGTGTCCATCAGAAAGAGTAAATTTGTATTATTAGACATCATGAACTGATATATATATATTATGTCTTTTGAACACTATTGAGGTAAATACATTGTTTGTTCTCTATCAAAATCTCTCATTTGCTAACTATGTTTATCAGTAGTTTGTGCCTTCAGTAGTTAGAATCCTTTATTTAGCTGGCAGTATTGGCGCTGGCTGTATTGCAGTAGTTCGAGTATAGAAGGTTTTTGTGAGGTAAGTGATTCATGAGAGGTATAGGTTATTGTTAGTCAGGACCATTCTTTTGTAGGGATTATTGAAAGTCAGATTGCGTTGCGCTAAAAATATTGTGTGTCAGTTTAGTGACTATCAGAATAAGTAAAGAGAGAAATGTCTGAGTACGTTCAGTTTTGCTCAGTTGTTTGAAAATCAAATAACGTAAGGGGTTTACCAGCACAGAAATTCATTAATTTTTCTAAGGGGATGTTTCATACGTCGACCCTTAGCCGAGGATACCTCACTGGAATCTTCTGATTTTTTTCTTGTACTTTGTGTAATTAGTGTAGCTATTGTTTATTGCTAGCGCGTGATTGTAGACAGAATCTTCTTTATAGTTGTAGTTTTTCATTGTTGTACAGTAAAACAGATGTGGCATGCACGTAGATCTGCACCAAGTATTTCGCAGCTGTGCTTGCTATTAATTAGATATTATTTTCAGTGCTATGTTAATCTGTTTTCTTATTTTGCTCTTCAAATTGTGCTTTTCTATGTTATCGTGTGAAATATTGTGAGAATAATGGCGTGTGAAAAACGTAACACTAGGCTCCAAAGTAAATTGAGAAATGATAGTGACGACGAGTGTAGCTTATTAGCACCACTGTATAATGAATTAACAGACATTCAAAGTAGTAATTTGGTAATTGTGCATAGGGAAATGGAGCGGGCGGCAAATAACAAATAATGGTGTAGACAGTGAAAATATTAGTGAACAGTGACGCATTATCGATCGATTGGTCAGCAACAGCTCGCCTCAGGATTCCGAAATGACATGACACAATCTTGCAAATACTGTAGATTCAGGTTTTGCTTCGTCACCGTTTTCTCAAATAAGTCAAGACACATTTTTTGCTTTTCAGAGTGCGAATATTGCCGGTTCAAATGCACTGCCGAATAGCACTGAGGAACATGTTTCAGACACCAGTGCACTGTTATTACAATTAATACAACAAATGGGACAAAGGCTTCAAAAGTTAGACACAATGGAACAGAATCTTCAAAAGTTAGACACCACGCTTGAACAAACACGTGAAGATTTAACTACTGAGTTACATAACATCGAATCGAAATGTCAAAAAGTCTGTAACGACGTAAAAACACAAATTTGTGAGCATTTTCAACCTATTTTTCTCGCGGCATGAAAATGCATTACAGAATCACGAAGCAGCCATAAAAAAACTGCAAACTATTGTTCATGAAAATCACGACACCTTGCAATTGAATCAGTTGTATCTACCGATTCGGTTACGCAACTTGCAAAAACTCAGGAAAACGTAAAGGACACAGTAGTTGCGATTTCAACACAAATGGACTCACTGAAACTTGGTTCAGAACAACATACTGAGGAAATAAGTTCACTATCGGAGAAAGAAGCCGAACTTTCAGATCAGTTCACTAACTTATCTACAAAGGTAGATGATGATCTGAATGACACAAGACCCATGGCCTTCACTGATACAGAAGAGTACGAACAAATTCGAAAATTCAAACAAAATCAAAATCAAATCGCCGGCCACGGTGGACTTGCGGTTCTAGGCACTCCAGTCCGGAGCCGCGCTGCTGCTACGGTCGCAGGTTCGAATCCTGCCTCTGGCATGGGTGTGTGTGATGTCCTTAGGTTAGTTAGGTTTAAGTAGTTCTAAGTTCTAGGGGACTGATGACCACAGCAGTTGAGTCCCATAGTGCTCAGAGCCATTTGCAGCCATTCAAAATCAAATCGATACACAGTACAAAAGAAAAATCCGGGAAGTACAAGATCAGTTGGCACAAGTAATTCAAGAATTACATATTTCAGAGGACACTCGCGCTCCAATACGGGAAGAGGGACATAGAAATACGGAACAGCCACAAAATAATAACACAGGGCACTTCGGAAATTATGAAAGAAATTGGCAAAGTACACCGAATTTTGAGATGGAACCGCCGAAACGAAGAAACAATGACCGACATGCGACTCGCCGATATGATGATTTTCACTATAAGCTGTTTATTACTACACGTAAATTCAAAACATTTCAGAATTCCGGCAACGACATTCATCCACAAGTGTGGCTTCATTATTCTCTCATTGTTTTCCTCTCAACTGGTCATTAGAGCACAGATTAGAATTTATGTATGGCTATTTAGAGAATGAACCAGCTGTAAGAATGCGATCGGTCATTCACGATTGTCACAGTGAAGAAGAATTTTATCATGCCTTCCTCTCAGCATATTGCTCTCAAGCTATTCAAGACCGAGTAAAACATAGCATCATAATGATGAAACATTTCGAACAATCTGAGTTTTCCAGTCTTATGAAATATTTTGAAGACATGTTGCACAAGAATCAGTACCTGTCAAACCCATACAGCCCCTCAGAAATCATCCGCATTTGCTTAATCATATTTCCTGAACATTTACGACATATTATTTTGGCAGGATGTTGCAAAGACGACATTGGAGCTTTTCAGAGACTGTTACAAGAATTGGAAATTGTCACTGACAATCGCGGGACGCGAAAACGGGTCACATCCGTCACAATTCCGCGATGAAAGAAATAATACCTGGGCACGACAAGGCTATTCTTACAACGTAAATCGTGACCAAAATAGATACCACCCGTATGACAATCGTTGGTAGAGTAGTAATAATTACAGAGAAAGATCACCTCTCCGTGGTAATGACTATCACAGAGACAATCAGAGAAACAGACAATATGGGAACCAAAATAAATATTATCAAGGGAGACAGAATAACTTCAGACGCAACGGTGCACCGCGCAGTTACGATTCCGGGAGAAATTCTCCTCCACATTACCGACAAAAAAGAAACTATGTAAACTACCGACATAACGACAGACCTGAATTTCATCAAAATTGGCGTGGTTCAAACAGAGCAGGGCCCTCTCGACAAGGTGAAATTGCAGAAGTTAGGACTCCTAATCCTAATAACGACGCACGCCAACAAAGAAACAGACAATGACTCGCACTGCAGGCAGCCACGTGCACCGGCTGGCTCTGAGAAAAATAACATAGACGCTAAGTTTGAGAAAAATTTTAGCATTCCTTACCGACGTATACAACTTGATAATTGCTTTGAAGTTGAAACTCTGCGTACTAGGAAGAGTAAAAGATTGCACCACATTTCACATGTAAGACCGTTTATTGAGAGATAATATGCTTTTTAACTTAGTCTCTGCCATAAAATTTTTATTTCACGCTACTAGTACGCTTTGTCAGGCTTAGAAACTGTTATCATGCAACAATGTTGTAAGTTAACTATCCAGTCAAGAACCAAGAGAACTTATTTAAAAAGTAATTACGAATGCATTGTTATAGTGAACAGATGGCACTGTGTTGTTATTTGTACATTCTTGCTTGTTAGATGCACGATTACGTAACGACTATAAGGCTCACATACTTAGAACATTTACCGCTACTGCTAATGAGATTTTAATGCAACATTTTGGTTTATTTGAAAATACGTTATGGATTTAAAGTACTTTCTGAGAGATACCAGATGACACAGTGGTTAGTTATTTGACAGGTACACAATTCTATCACGACGCTACTAATGAGTGACACAATTTATATTATTGCTTTTGCGCTGTATCTGCACAGTTTTTCTGAATTATTCTGGAAAGTAAAATATGATTTAGTAGTAACTTTCGTGGTGTCGCTTCAGTGAGACAGTCTTTCCCATAGCACAGCAATACGTTACACCATAGTACTTCCTTGAACACGGTAATGTACGTAATAACTATGATATCTATAAGCATAGCATTTCACTTTTGTTTATTACGAAGGAAGTACATTTACTTCTACAGAACTTTGCTTACTAACGACGATAATTACACTTGGCACATTTTTTACCCTTAAGTAATGACAGAGATTATCTTACAACAAGACGCACAGTTTAGCGCTACAGTACACGTATCTGAGTGATTAATTTTGTACTTAGAATATTTATTTTTAAAGATTTTTGAATTACAAAGATACAAAGATTTTCTATGATACATTTGATTCAATTGCTGTAATCTGTAAGACCTCAGGGTATAATTACATTAATCCTCAGGGGGGTACACGCTTACTTTGTGTACCATTTGCTTGGCAAGCACAAGGAGCCCTGGCTAATATGGTATTTCCTTATACAACTTGACACATCGGTATCATATTTTTCTAACACATAAATTACACAGCTATCTGATGGTTTAACTGAGAGAGAAAAGCATTTTTTTTACTACATCAGTGACACATGTTTACGTAATTACATAGTTGTATAACTTCACACTTATGAATTTGTATTTTGTCTGTACTTTGTGAACTGTTAATATTTTTTTTTGAACCTTTGTGATACTATGTCAGCTTTGAATGATGTATTTGGTATGGGATCATGATTTTTAAAGTACGTTTGAGGTAGATGACACTATTGAAATGAGCAGAGAAATTTTTTTTTAGATTTTGAAATTATTGCAGAAAGCTACGATGTTTTTGAGATTTGGCTGTCGTTTTATGATATTATTACAACGACGATGTGTATTATGCTGTTGAGGTATTTTTATGATCAATAAGATGATGCTACCGTATATGAGGAATGTGATTACATGTTTACACGTATATGAATACTGAATAGAAGTTAGGGACTCTGGTTTGTGAAAAACGACGTTGGAAACCAAGAAACGTACTTTAAGAGTTATGAAATGTGTGTACATGCGTGAATGTATCAAAATGCCACCGAAAATATTTTGGACACTGTTATATTTATGGGATTTTGTTTCTACACATTTGTAACGCAAATTCTCGACCTGTGATTTTTTTTTTTTTATATCAGACTGTCACTGTAGAGCAAACTGCTGTCGTAAATATTTCGGTAAGAAAGCTAAGTGACATTGATGTAATGCATTGTGGGAACCCACCTGTGCCAGTTGCCTGGAGAAAAAGCCATTAGGTGGAGAAAAAAGGAGCCATTAACCTCGCTATTGACATTCCTTTACAGAAAGCATCGCAAATACGACATGTTCATTACTTGGAAACATAAAATTATATTGTGGAGCGCATACTTTGTGCTACTTTCTGAAATGCTTATAAACTGGTGGGAAATATTCTTACATCTGCACACCTGATTATGACAAGTGTTTTTCTACTAGAGTTGAGAGAATTTCTACTAACTTATGAAATGCCACATGACTATTGAATGATATTTTTATGCTTTGCTTTACATAGTTGCTTATTTCATTTGATATCTGGTTTCTAGCTGTGTCGCAGCATTGGTTTTATAAAATAAAATTAAATGCATTTGCTAATGTGAATACTTTCTGTCAACAGATCTATTAAATAATAATTTTATGATCCACATTTTTCGAAAACGGAGCACTTGGAAAGGAAAGAACAATAAGAAGGGACTAATAACAGTAACTGCATACATAATTTTCTTTTCAAGTACTTGGTAATTTTTTTTGTAGAATAAGTTGTGGTGCCCCACTTTAATGACATAGACACTAAGATGTGAATAGACGTTTCCCTTATCTGCATTGTTGTCTTTAGTATACTATTTTTCTGCTTGAGCTATGTCATATTTAGGTATAAGTTATTGCATTTGCTGCTGCTGTTTGCCAAGCATAGTGCTACTAAATCTCACTTTGTATTGCTCTGTTAAGCCAGTTTTACTACTGATTTATTTTTCTTCTTTGCTGCACAGTGCCTTATATTAGTTGTAATATTGCAATTGCTTTGCTAATTTAGATATACTGCTGCTTGCTTTGCCAATTTGCATTTTTTTGTCATTGCTGTTTGTGTTAATTTGTTATGTGCTGCTGCATTGCCTCATCCGTTGGTATATATATCTGAGCTCAGTAGATTTAAGTTGGTTAAGAGGGGGTGATACCATATAAGCAACTAAGTATGGAGAATAGGGAAAGAATGCATTATATGAAAAAGATTTGGGCCAAAATGTGTATTGTACAATGAGAAATAATTATTTTGAAAGAGAATATGAACCAAACAGTAGGGTTTAGGGACGACAGGATTAGCTAAGATTTTCTTGGAAATAAATGATGAGGTAAGATAATGGAAAATAAATAATAAGCATGCTTGGATAGGATTTTTTTTGGTGGAAACACATGTTGAAATAAGAGGAAAGATCTATGGATTGAAGTTTTGGGTTGGACTGCAGTACCAAATGTTACACTGAAAATAAACCCTGTCCTTTCCCTTTGTGTTATTCCGCTATGTGTTTGCATACACTGGTGTATTTGTGTTTTTCCTGTCTTTATGTGTTTAGCTGATACGAGTTCGTTGTAGAAATTTTCTAATAATATTTTATTTACTTTGTAAAGATGTTTAGACATTATTTATTCTGTTTTCTTTTAATGCTCATGTGTGAAGTTGACGTTTCAAAAGTTATTCTGATCTTTTATGTATGTACTTATGTCATAATTCCTGTAACACTGATGTATCTGTTATTTCGATTCTTTTGTAAAGCCCATATTACTACAAATGTTATCTGTATTGTTATGTTCTTTAATGATGTATTTTGTACCTTTGTTATTGTATTCTCATGTTATAAAATTGTAATTGACACCAGTTCATCAAATTAAGTAAGTTGTAAGCACTCATTTCACTGCACACATTTCTGTTGGTCATAGTACAGGATGATTCAAAAAGAATACCACAACTTTAGGAATTTAAAACTCTGCAACGACAAAAGGCAGAGCTAAGCACTATCTGTCGGCGAATTAAGGGAGCTATAAAGTTTCATTTAGTTGTACATTTGTTCGCTTGAGGCGCTGTTGACTACGCATCTGCTTCAGTTCATGCTAAGATGGCGACCGCTGAACAGAAAGCTTTTTGTGTTATTGAGTACGGCAGAAGTGAATCGACGACAGTCGTTCAGCGTGCATTTCGAACGAAGTACGGTGTTAAACCTCCTGATAGGTGGTGTATTAAACGTTGGTATAAACAGTTTACAGAGAATGGGTGTTTGTGCAAAGGGAAAAGTTCTGGACGGTCGAGAACGAGTGATGAAAATGTAGCACGCATCCAGCAAGCATTTGTTCGCAGCCCAGGAAAATCGACTCGCAGAGCTAGCAGAGAGCTGCAAATTCCACAATCAACTGTATGGAGAGTCCTACGAAAAACGTTAGTTGTGAAACCTTATCGTCTGAAATTGGTTCAGGCACTGTCTGCAGCTGATAAGATTAAAAGAATCGATTTCTGTGATTTTATCCTTGCTCAAATGGAAACAGATGAATCTTTCGTTTCAAAGATTGTGTTTAGTGATGGAGCAACTTTCCACACTAACGGGAAAGTCAACCGTCACAATGTCTGTATATGGGGCACTGAGAATCCGCGGGAAACAACTCAGTATGAACGTGACTCGCCTAAGGTGAACGTTTTCTGTGCCATTTCAGCCAATAAAGTTTTTGGTCCCTTTTTCTTCGAAGGTGCTACTGTAACTGGACTACAGTATCTGGAGATGTTAGAGAATTGGCTGTTCCCTCAGCTTGAACAAGAAGCACAACAATTCATATTTCAGCAGGATGGAGCGCCACCACATTGGCACTTATCTGTCCGTAACTACCTGAACGTCAACTACCCTAGGCGACGGATCGGCCGCCAGGCAGCCCGTGACAGAGCACTTCATCACTGGCCTCCAAGAAGCCCTGATCTTACCCCCTGCGATTTTTTCTTATGGGGGTATGTTAAGGATATGGTGTTTCGGCCACCTCTCCCAGCCACCATTGATGATTTGAAACGAGAAATAACAGCAGCTATCCAAACTTTTACGCCTGATATGCTACAGAGAGTGAGGAACGAGTTGGAGTATCGGGTTGATATTGCTCGAGTGTCTGGAGGAGGCCATATTGAACATCTCTGAACTTGTTTTTGAGTGAAAAAAAAACCTTTTTAAATACGCTTTGTAATGATATATAACAGAAGGTTATATTATGTTTCTTTCATTAAATACACATTTTTAAAGTTGTGGTATTGTTTTTGAATCACCCTGTATATGCACAATATGTGAAAAAAAGAGGGACTGTTAGTGGTCGCACGTGTGTTGATAATTCAGCAAGGGACTGGTTAACAGCATTGCTGGTTCTAAGAACATTACAAAAAAAAAATTTTTGTGACTGCACAAGTGGTGGTTCATGGACATGCTATATTATCTGCAAGACTCTTCAATGGTGATTGTGCACCTGCACAGTCACAACGGATGGCTGCTAGCCATCTCTACAAGAACTACAGTGGGTGTGCACCTCTGGTGGCCCACCAGTACCATAATTTCTACCAGGACTACAGAGGGTCTGCTCTGTGATGACCTACCTACCAATATTCTTCAGAACTTCGACTGACTCTACTGTGGGTTTGCTCTGTTGTGGCCCATTACCTGGGTTTGCTCTGTTATGGCCCATTACCTGTCTGCAAGTCAAGAGTCAGCATTGTCTTTCAGTTGGAAGGACAACACTACATCTTCAAGACTGCATAGAAATCCACTACTTCCGTGTGCATTGTCTTTTGCTGCTCAGACTTTGAAAAAAAACTGCAATTGCTATTTTGATGAATGATCAGGGCTATCTTTATGAGAACAATTTATGCTTTTGGCCAACATTGCATCAATAAGTGTGTGCGTTTGATATCTTTCTTATTGTAATTATTAAATTTTTTTTCAGATCTGTATTGGCCACTGCCCACAACAATTTGTAAAATTTTTTGTGGGGAGCATGGGGGCTATGTGAATAGGCTGTTTAGGTTTTTATATTGGTAATGTCACGTAGCACTCTATGCGAAAATCACTGGCTGTGCTGTGTGCAGTCTGTGGCTGGTTGGCATTGTTGGAATATTCGCTATTGTAGTGTTGGGCAGTTAGATGTGAACAGCGCATAGCGTTGTGCAGTTGGAGGTGTGCCGCCAGCAGTGGTGGATGTGGGGAGACAGATGGCAGAATTTTGAGAGCGGACGATCTGGACGTGTGTCCATCAGAAAGAGTAAATTTGTAATATTGGACATCATGAACTGATATATATATATATATATATATATATATATATATATATATATATATATATATATATATATATATATATATTATGACTTTTGAACACTATTGAGGTAAATAAATTGTTTGTTCTCTATCAAAATCTCTCATTTGCTAACTATGCCTATCAGTAGTTAGTGCCTTCAGTAGATAGAATCCTTTATTTAGCTGGCTGTATTGGCGCTCGCTGTACTGCAGTAGTTCGAGTAACGAAAATTTTTGTGAGGTAAGCGATTCATGAAAGGTATAGTTTGTTGTAAGTCAGGGCCATTCTTTTGTAGGGATTATTGAAAGTCAGATTGCGTTGCGCTAAAAATATTGTGTGTCAGTTTAGAGACGATCAGAATAAGTAAAGAGAGAAATGTCTGAGTACGTTCAGTTTTGCTCAGTTGTTTGAAAATCAAATAACTTAAGGGGTTTACCAGCACAGCAATTCATTAATTTTTCTAAGGGGACGTTACAGTGGTAATACTACATACCCCTGACTTACGTGTTCCGAACATTAGATAGCATCTGAGACCAGAAGCAATCACGAGACGCTCAAATTAGAGTACAAACTGTGTAAAATGAACAATACCATGAACTGAAGCCCGCGCTCGGCTGCTTCTACGTCTTCAGTTGAGTTGGTCACTGGTTCGTACCAGTCACTATTAAGCGTGATGCCCACGTATCCTGTAACAACAAACACGTACGTTTTATCGTTCCAGACATTTTAACAAAATGAATAGAGCTTGTTATTATACTTTTAATACACATGAGACAGTGCTCCTCATTTGCGTCCTAACAATGACTCAGATCAGCGTGATAGACTGGTGAAAGTTGAAGGTCAACGTACCATACAAAATTTTTCTTAGAAGTAGTTGTAAATTGAAAATGTTGTTCAGCCTTCGAAACAGAATACGTAAGATTATATGCCCATCAGGCATGGATGGGAAGGGAGGGTTTGCGGGGAGGAGGGGGAAGGGCTCGGGGGTAAGCCGTGAAGATCAAGACATGTTAGGTGAACTGAAGGAGGTGGGGGGGGGGGGTGAGGGGGAGAGAGAGGGGCAAGTAAAGGGAAGGAATTCATGATGTCAGCTGCATCGGGATTTTATGCAGTGATGACGTGTGAAAATGTGTACCACACCGCGTTTAGAATCCGAGATGTTCTGCTTACTAGGTAGTTGCGTTACCATCTGCGCCACCTGACACACTATTCACTGCAATTGCGCGGACTATCTCGCTACACCCTTCGGCTGGTACACATTTCCACCTAGCGCCACCTTCAATTTATATAATGTGTATTGCATCTGTGGATTTCACATGGTGTCTGCTTTTTCGGACATGTCCGAAAGAACAGTAACCACGCATATATCGTATCGTATCACATACAACTGCGAAATGATGAAATGACATGGTCTCTTCTCGCAACCCCCCCCCCCCCTCAAAAAAAAGTGGTTGAAGAATTTATACACCGAAAAGCCAAAGAAACTGGTATACCTGCCTAATATCGAGTATGGAGTAGGGCCCCAGCGAGCAAGCAGAAGTGCCTCAACAAGACTAACGTCTGGAACAGTGCTGGAGGGAACTGAGACCATGAATCCTGCAGGGGTGTCCATAAATCGATAAAAGTACGAGAGGTGGAGATCTCTTCCGAACAGCGCGTTGCTAGACATCCCATATAAGTTCAATAATGTTCATGTCTGGGGAGTTCCTAGAGGCGTTCTGTAGCAATTCTGGACAGGTGATGTGTCGCACTGTCCTGCTCGAATTGCCCAAGTTCGTCGGAATGCACAATGGACATGAATGGATGCAGGTGATCAGACAGGATGCTTACGTACGCCTCACCTGTCAGATTTGTATCTAGACGTATCAGGGGGTCCATATCATTCCATCTGCTCACGCCCCACACCATTACAGAGCCTCCACCAGCTTGAACAGTCCCCTACTGACACGCATAGCCCATGGATTCATGAGGTTGTCTCCATACCCGTACACGTCCATCCAGTCGATACAATTTGAAACGAGACTCGTGCGACCAGACAACATGTTTCCAGCCGTCAACAATCCGATGTCGGTGTTGACGGGCCCAGGCGAGCCGTAAAACTTTGGGTAGTGCTATCATCAAGGGAACACGAGTGGGCTTTCGGCTCCGGAAGCCCATATCGATAATGTTTCGTTGAGTGGTTCGCAAGCTGACGCTTGTTGGTGGTCCATCATTGAAATTTGCAGCAACCTGCGGAAGGGTTGTACTTCTGTCACGTTGAACAATGCTTTTTAGCCGTCGTTGGTCCCGTTCTTGCAGGATATTTTTCCGGCGGCAATGATGTCTAGTGTTGAGTTTGTATCTGTTCTTAGGCGCTATGACCGACCTCATTTGAACCCTTCTGTCAAGAGAGTTAATTTGGAGCTGGAACGGCTGCTCATGTCAGGTGCAGGGTCACACATTTGTGTGGTTCCTGTTGATTCTCTCAGTAGGTGGGATTATACTAGGCATGGCCTTCACCTCAACAGGAAGGGTAAATTGGTTGGGGACATAGCAGGAAAGTTAAAGGGGGGAGGCACTGTCATGAGTGATAAAATACCAGTGGTTATACGGTTCAGAAAAGACCCATTTTTTAGGGTAGGGAGGACAGAAGGAAAGCAAATTTTAAGAGAGGTTAGATCTGATACAAACCTTCAGTTTGAGAAAGAAATCAAAAAACATAATTCCAGCTTATTACATCAGCATAAACAGCCATTGGTTAAGAATTTTCAACAGTCAGCAGATATTTTAACACTATCCAATTTTAACTCAGTCAATGTGGAATGTCAGCTATCTTTATTGCATCAAAATATTCGAGGACTGAGAAATAAAATTAATGAATTAACTATCTGCATAGATGAATTAGAGTCTTCAAACCCAGCTGACATAATCTGCCTCTCTGAACATCATGTGACCACTGGTATAGAACTTTTAAGTGCTACACGGTTTAGGTTAGAATCTCACTTTTGAAGATCAGAAATGGAGAAAGGAGGAGTTGCCACATTCATCAGGAACTGTCATAAATTTAAGAACATAGACATTCATAAATTTTGCCTAGAACAGCATATGGAAGCATGTGCAACAGAATTAGAATTTCACAAAAAATCTTTCATAATATTAAGTGTCTATCGAGCACCAGCAGGTAACTTTAATCTGTTTGTAAACCACCTTGAAGCCGCACTGGCCCATTTAACAACCAAAAACAAAGAAATAGTGGTTGCTGGTGATTTCAATGTAGATTTCCTTAAAGACTCTCCCAATAAGAACTTATTTGAGTTAGTAACACTATCATTCAACTTTATTCCCACTCTAAAGTTCCCCACTAGGATAGCCACTTGCTCACAAACAGCCATTGATAATATCTTTATAGAAAAGTCCAATGAACAAAATTATATCACAAAACCAACAGTCAATGGCCTCTCAGACCTGACATGCAGTTCCTTCTGTTAAATGTTTATATTGAACAGGATATAAAATCTGTTAAATCTGAGCTCAAGAGGGTAATCAGTAAGCCAAAAATTGATTCATTTAGGACACTCCTCAGAGACATTCACTTGACTGATGTTTACAGTGCTCATGACATGAATGAAAAATATAACACTTTTGTTAACAAAGTGCTTACCTTATTCAAACACTGCTTTCCCCCAAAACTTACCAAGGTTAGAGCAAAATCTACAAAGAAGCCATGGATTACTCGAGGAATAGGGGTATCTTGTAAAACAAAAAGAAAACTGTATCTGTCAATCCGAAACATTTCCAATGTTGATGCTATAGCACATTATAAGAAATACTGCAAAATATTAAAGACTGTAATACGGATGTCAAAGCAAATATATTACAAGGAAAAGATAGTCACATCAGATAACAAAATAAAGACAATATGGGATAAAGTGAAGGAGGAGACCGGTAGAACCAGACATGAAGAGAAACAAATAGCATTAAGAGTAAATAATACATTGGTGACAGATGTGTATAGTGTTGCAGAACTTTTTAACAAACATTTTATAACTGTTACTGAAAAGATGGGGTTGTCAGGTTCGGTAGATGCTCCTATGGAATACCTCAGACCAGACATTTCAAGTAACTTCTGTAATATGAATTTGACCCTCACTATCCCAACAGAAATAATGTCCATCATAAAATCTTTAAAATCAAAAACATCTAGTGGGTATGATGAAATATCAACAAAGTTAATTAAAAAATGTGATTCTGAGCTAAGTAACATATTAAGCTATCTGTGTAACCAATCGTTTATCAGTGGAATATTTCCTGAATGGCTGAAATACGCTGAAGTTAAGCCACTGTTTAAGAAGGGAGATAAAGAAATAGCATCAAATTTCTGTCCAATTTCACTGTTGCCAGCATTCTCAAAAATTTACGAAATGGTTATGTATAGTCGGCTTTATAACCATCTTATCTCAAATAACATACAGTCAAAGTCACAGTTTGGATTTCTAAAAGGTTCTGATATTGAGAAGGATATCTGCACTTACAGTGAAAATGTGCTTAATTCATTAGACAAAAAACTGCAGGCAACTGGTATATTTTGTGATCTGTCAAAGGCATTTGACTGTGTAAATCACAATATCCTTTTAAGTAAATTAGAATATTATAGTGTAACAGGAAATGCTGCAAAATGGTTCAAATCTTATATCTCTGGCAGGAAACAAAGGGTGTTATTAGGAAAGAGACATGTATCAAGCTATCAGGCATCATCCAACTGGGAACTAATTACATGTGGGGTCCCACAAGGTTCGATTTTAGGGCCCTTACTTTTTCTTGTGTATATCAATGCCCTTTCATCAGTAACATTACCAGATGCCAACTTCGTTTTGTTTGCCGATGATACGAACATTGCAATAAATAGCAAATCAAGTGTAGTCTTAGAAAGATCAGCCAATAAAATAATTGTGGACATTAATCACTGGTTCCTAGCCAATTCTTTGTCACTAAACTTTGAAAAAACACACTACATGCAGTTCAGAACTTGTAAGGGGTGTCCCACAAGTATATGTCTAACAAACGATGACAAGAAGATAGAAGAAGTGGACAGTGTTAAATTCTTGGGATTACACCTTGATAATAAATTCAACTGGGAGGAGCACACCACAGAATTGCTGAAGCATCTTAACAAATCTCTGTTTGCAATGCGACTTTTGTTAGACATAGGGGATATAAAAATGAAAAATCTGGCGTACTATGCTTACTTTCATTCCATAATGTCATATGGGATTATTTTTTGGGGTAATTCATCAAGCCAAGCCACAGTTTTCCAGCCACAAAAACGTGCAGTAGGAGTTATATGTGGTGTGAACTCAAGAACATCCTACAGAAGCCTGTTTAGGGTTTTCAAACCAACAGCTCAATTCATGGAATCAATACTAGAAATAAGAATAATTTTCACAAGGATTTAAAGTCACTTAGTCTTGTACAAAAAGGTGTGCATTATTCAGGAACACACATTTTCGATAACTTGCCAGCAGCCATAAAAAGCTTAACAACCAATGAAGTTCAGTTTAAGAGAACCCTAAAGGATTTATTGGTGGCCAACTCCTTCTACTCCATTGATGAATTTCTCAGTAAAACCAACTGATTTGTACATAATTACAATATAACTTCTGCACAATTTCAATGCAGTAATGTGTTCATTGAAAATGTGTGTGTGTGTGTGTGTGTGTGTGTGTGTGTGTGTGTGTGTGTGTGGGTGGGTGGGTGGGTGGGTGGGCGGGTGGGTGGGTGGGTGGGTGGGTGGGTGGGTGTAAGTACAATCTAACTTCTGCACCATTTCAGTGCAGTAATGTGTTCATTGTAAATAAGTATTATGATAGTTGTATTACATCTTTATTTCCTTATAAATAAATAAATTAACTTTTTTATTTTAAATTCAGTGCATTAGTATTTGGAAAATGACTCTTTCATATAGTGTTCATTAAAAAATGACGATCATTCCACTTGGGACCTGTGGAATAGTACATTACCTTATTTGTTTTAGTTGTAATTGGAGGACCTCCTCACTACGGATAAATTGGAATGATAGTAAATCTAAATCTAAATCTAAATACCATGTTCTTCTGTGCGGATGCACAAACAGCGCCCGAACTCAGTAAGCGCCGGCACGGTAGCTCAGCATGTTCGATCAGAGAGCTGGTTGTCCTCTATACTAAAAAACTGAGTGAAAGGATCAACAACGAACTTGAACGGTTGTCGTGTGACGTCTGCAACAACCAAACACAACGATCAACAACGAACAAAACGCAAAAGATAGAAAAGATAAAGGTGGATAGAACGTCTGCCATGTAAGCAGGAGACCCCGGTTTCGGGTCCCGGTCGGGGCACACTTTTTCAGCTGCCCCCGTTGAATTATATTAACGCCTGTATGCAGCTAGGAGTAGTCATTTCACTGTAATTGACATTATTATTGGAAAGTTTTTTTGTAATATCTTTTGTATGTGCTGCTTCTGGTCAGCTGTAATAAGGGACATCTTTCGGCTCGACTAGGAATTTGTATTGAAGACTCACAGACTCATCTCACATTTACAGCCACATCTGCGATGGCGTGCGATTGTGTTGCTCTTGATTTTGTATGTAACAATGCTTGCAGTCTTGGAGGTGGAGGGGTGGGGGTGGGGGCGTTAACACGCCAGTCCGCAATGTTTTTGGCAGATTATTCAGACACTTGAAAGCTCAACTGAAGTTACATTGGATAGGAAAGTGGATGAAGAAAACGATTATACAGACGATAACGCGATTAACTGTGTTTAATTTTGTAGAACTAGTAGCAGTGGCGAAAACAGTACTTCTCAAAGCGAAGCTAATAGCACTAGAGACGATGAACATTCGGCAGAAAAGAAATCCACCCAGTTATTATTTTAACAAAATCTTCGAAAGAACATCTTGAACGTAATAATGATGATTAGCATGAAACTCCACGTAAAGCTGCGACCTATAGCTCGTTGTTGAAGTGACACCCATCCATGAAAAGCACATCGAACATTAAAGTAATATTTGGTTATGTGGAGAAAAGGACGTAAGAACATCCATTTCGAGAAAACAAGACAGTGAAAGAGCTGGAAGTAAAACAGATCATTCTATCGCAGTCTGATATAGCAAGGAATGGAGAAAAAAGTGTCCATTACTGTCACCTGAAATTTTGCGTGAGTGAGAGTTTCAAACCACTCACAACACTGACAATCCAATTATAAACCTTACTTAATGATACCCGTCACAGGTCGTCTTCACATTCTCAAGACAGATAATAATGAAAATAAGCTTAAAAGTTAAAAGGGGACCGACACAAATTAAATCGAAATTTTAACATGTATTTCACTATCAAAGACTGAAAAAAACACGTTATCCTTTATGTCATAACTAAAATATGTGAAATACAATACCGCTCTGTCATAAGAAGGGAACAGTCTTCCACTATGAAACACAAAAAATACCACATTGTTGATTGTAGACAACGTTACTGACAATGAAATTTTCTCAGTTGTGATGATGACCCATTGCTTTCTTTTTCTGCTGTGACGTCATTCTATTTTACATATTATAATTTAGAAGTAATCAAAATGGTTTCATTATTAACTTTGTAACATATTTACCGTGTTTTCTATCTTGTAAATCTGCAGATTTGTTGTTTAAATTACGCGATTGCGCCGGAATGGAAGCCATTTTAAAAATCAAAATTTTGTGTTAGACAGACAGTAAACAACAGTCCATGCTCAGATGGTAGACATATTTAATGTGTACGAATTATTATTTGACCCCGAATCTGAAGTACTTCACGACCGTAACCATAAGCGTATCCCATTAGGTGTCAACTGCTGACTGCATTTTTGGTACGTTCAGTTATTTGGGAAGTTTGTAAGACAGCAGTTGGCACTGCGGCCTTCCCTACACACACCGCAATTTTTAACTTATTGGCTTGATGGATAAGTTCGTAGCGTTTCTCCGCAAGTTTAATAAACACAACACATGCACATAACAGAGTCTTTAATCATCAACTTACTCTTCTACAATATTCAAAAGAGTCTGCCAGAATTTGGGTAGCTTTTCGATTCTGCGACTACTTAAATTACGTGACTTTGAGTCGAAGCACTCGTCGGGCGGTGTTCGGAGTGTATTTTCATCCCGAAATGAAGTTCCGAGAAGATTTAACGATAGAGAACAGAAAAGGTTAAAATCTGAAGGCGCAAGATCAGGTGAATAAGGTGGGTGCGGAATGACTTCCCAACCCAACTCCTGTACAGTACTTTTTGTCCCTACAGCAGAACGCGGGTGGGAGTTATCGTGTAATATCATCATTTGACGCAGTCTTTCTATTCGTTGTTCTTGGACTGCCTCTGTAAGACGTCTCAGTTGTTGACAACAGGCCGGCCGAAGTGGCCGTGCGGTTAAAGGCGCTGCAGTCTGGAACCGCAAGACCGCTACGGTCGCAGGTTCGAATCCTGCCTCGGGCATGGATGTTTGTGATGTCCTTAGGTTAGTTAGGTTTAACTAGTTCTAAGTTCTAGGGGACTAATGACCTCAGCAGTTGAGTCCCATAGTGCTCAGAGCCGTTTTTTTTTTTTTTTTTGTTGACAACAAATGTCAACAGTGATGGTTACACACCAGGAAAGCAGTTCGTAGTAAACCATATAGTCGCTGTTCCACCAGACACATAGTATTATCTTTTGTGATTGCGCGCAGGTCTTTATGTGCAGGTCTTTACTGCATTGTTTGGGCTCATCCATTCCTTTATTTCCCTTACGTTAACATAAAGACATCATTCCTCGTTGCCAGTAACGATACAGGACTGGAGTTGTCAGTATTGTTCAAGAGCCAGTTCATGATGTCCAAGCAGAGATGCACATATGGCCACTCGCTGATGTTTGTGATTTCGGCCTAGAGCATGCGGTACCCACACACTCGATTTCTGAACGGTCTCCACTACATGCAAATGTCGCGCCATGATGGAATGAACACAGTTCATCACATTTGCCAGTTATCGAGTACACCGACGTGAATTATTGTGGATTAATGCTTTTAAAAGATGTTTGTCAAACCCGTAGGTGTTCCTGAACGTGAAGGGTCGCTAATGTCCAAACAATCCTCCTTTAATGGAGGATTTTTCTATGCACTGGGATTTTCCCCATACACGGTGCAAATGTTTCTGACCACCTCCGCTGCTGTCTCCCCCTTCCTGAACTCAAACAGAAGAATACGTCGGAAATGTTCCTATTTCTCCACTTAGCGCTCCATTTTCTAGTGTCCACAACTCCACTCACTATCTCTAAATGACAAAATTATAATATCTAAACTCAGCTAACAACAGTGAACTGTAAATAAAAAATGACAATCGATAAATAAACCCAAAGCAATAGGAATACTCACTTGCAAAACATAACGCTGCGAGCTTGTGCACCAATCTAATAGAAGTATTAAAAAAACTCTACAAGACGGTAGTAAGTGGATGACGACGCAGCAGAACATATCACAAAGTATCTTCTGCGCAACTCACCTTGCTGCGTGGCCTTGTATTGCTCTTGGTACATGTGATAGACCCGCGCATGCGCCTTGATGAGCGTGTGGGCCGCCAGGTAGTCTCCGATGCCTGGAGCGGGCTGGCTGGGTGCAGCCCCGCCCTGGTTGGCGTAACCGCCCACAATCGCCGGAGGCTCGTTGAATGTTATCCAGAACTTCACCTGAACGGCAAGTCATAAACAGTGTGACAAGTCCTATTATCAGACGCGCTTTGAATATTCACATACACAATGTTTATACGTTTTCTCAATTTTTAACCGAACATCTGCGAGACACCATATCGTACGTGGTGGAAGGTACCTCTGATATCACCCTTTCCTGTCCCATTGACAACTGTTTTGTAGGCCGCAAAAGAAAGTTTCAGGAATGAGGAAAATGAGATCAAAATTCAGTACGAAAGGACATCAGTTATAGTATTGGCTGATAGCATTACTTTTCACAGCGAGAGGAAGAACTGCTCGATCTGTTGAATCGAATGAGCAGTCTAATGATCACACACTGCTTGGTAGTAGCAGAAATGAGGCTATCGATAAGCTTAACATGAAAATTCGGGACCACGTATTAGAGGAAGTGAAGAAATTCTGTCGTCGTAGAAACAAAGTAAGCCATGAAGAACGAATCAGGGACGATACAAAAATCATAATTGTAAAAGCCGAGAGTACATTCCTGACCAAAAGAAATCTACTACAGTATAACATAGTCCTTTATGTGAGCAAGAAATTTTTCAGAATGTGCGTATGAAGCACAGCATTGCGTAGCAGCATTGCATAGCACAGCATGGTCTATGGGAGAATCAGAAAAGAAGAGAATCGAAACGAAGGAGATGTTGGCAATTATTCTGGCCACTTTGATAAAAAATGGAATCGGAAAGGACAAAAATTTGAGGAAAACACTGAAATGAAAGAACATAGGACACGTGTTACGAAACCAACAAATGATTGCCATAGTATTTGTGGAAACTGTGGAGGGTAAAAGCTGTAGGGAAAGAAGAGATTGGAATAGATATAAATAGCTGAGGACGCTGGATGCAAATGCGACTTGTAAGATGAGAGAAGAAAAAATTCTGAACGACTTTCGGTAAGCCGTCGTACAATTTGTTATAATTTCTCTGGTTTTCCGAATATAATCATTAAACGAGATTTGTTTCGACTACATTAGCGTGTTTCCTGACTTCGCTTGGGACGCATGCTCTAAATTGCAAAAATGAGCTTTTCCGTTTGCGTATGCCTCTCTGCTTGTAGTGGCTGCTACGGGCGTTTCTTGGACACCTCTGTAACGTCTCCGCTCAATAAACGCACCCGTTTTCTGTATCTTCTGCGTCCATTCCATGAATCCCACCTGTTAAGAGCTACAAATTGACGTTTAACATCCAAGAATCGGTCTATCAAGTGCTCTGTGAGGCACTCCCGTAGTTACGTTTCCTAGGGTTTTTCGACTTAATCTCCGATTGGTATCCGCTTTTCCTACAACTTACTTCGTATGATCGTTCTCCACAAAGTCGCTCTCGGCGGATAGTCATAGCTATAGTAAGATTTTGCTACTGGTTCCAGCAATGCACAGCCTGTAGTGCAATCGAATAGTGTTTTTTCTTTCCACATATTTATGACCAACTCATTTGAGTTCCACTGCCAGTACTTGCAACAACCTCGGGTGTTCAGTAGGTGTTCTTACACTTCTCTACAGCTTTCTGGCGTCCACCTCTATCATGCCAGATTGTCTGCGTGGGTGGATGGAGAAGAAGGTGATACTGCAAAAGTGCTGCACGAGGCGTGTGGCTTTCTTCAGTACTTCATATTTGTCAGCAAAATAGATCATAAACAAAACAATATTTTAGTACAGTATCAAAGAACTTATATCACGCTTTTAGGCCTCACTGTAGAGACGTGAAAACACTTACCAACGAAAACAATGTACAAATCCTGGACAGTGTTAACGTAAAAGGATTTGTCTTTTAAACGGGAATTACATTGCAGATCGACCGATTCCATGTGCAAGATGTACAGCGGCACTTCCAACTGAAATGGCGAATGGTCTCTAAAACAGCACAAAAACTGATTTGCAGTTTCATCGAGGGTGTGGAAATCTAGTCCTCTAATTAATTCCAAGCCACAGTGGATTATTCAAAATTCACATTTTCCTTAATGCCACCGAGTTTAGGGAAGTAGAAAGAGTTTCTACTTAGAGAAATGGGCAGTGTTTCTAGTTAGTAGTTGTCCCATCCAAAATGTGATTTTCCACTTCACCGATGAAATCAGAATCGTGTTGTTCCTCACCTTGCAATGCCTTACTGAGCGAAGTCTCAGTCAACTATATTTAAAATTGAAGGTTTCGAATCAAGTCCGAACTTTGTAATTTTTGATCTTACTTTTTTCTCTCATCAGAAATTCAATAATAGTAGGGGATCTAATCGAAAACTCGTTCCATGCATGTTTAATGACTTGTTGCAATATATAACGTCTCCATACTCTGCGTTCAGCTTCATCAGAATCTGTTGCAAATGACGATGTCATAATGTGTGCCACATCAGAAAATTTACTGTCTGCGCCACCAATTCTATCACGTGTTCCGGGCCTGCATATTTAATTCAAAGTTGTTCTTGATGCACAGCGCCATGAATCTCGTACAAGTCATCTATCGATCTTTATAATTTTTAGCTCTTTCACGTCAAGTAAATCTTCTACATGGAGTTGTAATGTGGCTTTTTTCGGTACTCGCCGATTATACTGTGTATAACAGGTACTGAGAGTTCTCGTCCTCTGTGGCTCCAATTCATTTGTAAACGATTGTGAAGATAGATAGCTGGAGTGTCTCCTTTTGCGCCAACAACCACTGGATCTATGAATTTTCTTTATACGATGACCAAACAGCGAAGGATAAACTGGAGTCACACCACGATTGTGCACAATAGGAGAAAGTCGTGCCGATCACCATAAGTCTCACAAAATGTTGGAGCAAAGAGTAGCATCGAACTGCTAAAAGAAATATCGCGCTATACCGAGAAGGACCGAACAAAACCCAGATGTACCGAGTAATGCCGAGACGGGCCGAGTTTTGGACTGCATGCCATCAGCACATTGTGTACCTATGAAAGTTTATCACGCCTTGGTCAACCTTGTGGTTAACACTTGCACAATCCGCAAACAACTTCACGGAGCTGCCTCTTACGATACTTCAGAGATCATCACCACCACCATCATCATCATCTGCATTCATGGATTAGCTCCGAGGAAGCTGTTCCGGATTCAGCATCTTAGCTTCAACGGTTCCGGTTCGATCTATGTTCCTTATCTCTGTGGTATACATAGCAAAACCTTTTTTCGGATTATGTTGTTGCATTCTGTCTACATGTTGTTCCTAGGTCTGCTTATCTGTGTCGACTGTTTCTCTTATTGCAAATATTTTAAGCTCATTGCTGACACAATTCTTTTCTTATGATGTCTTCTACTTTACATTCTTTAACTGATCTGAGGAATTTCAAGTATCTGTGGAACTTGGCATGTCTCCTTATATGCCACTGCTTTAATTATTGTCAGTTGTTGAAATCCGCAATAGGTAATAAGAGCGCACATTTATCCCAATGTTTACATTTATATGATGAGTGAAGCTGTTCTTGGAATGACTTGCACAGTGAAGTTATGTTTCCTCTCGCGGTACTCTGTTCCCCGATTATTATCGAGCCTCTGTCGGTGTGGGTAACCCATGGCCCGCGAAGTACCAACACGGACAATGTAATGTAACAGCCATGTAACGCCTGTGCAGATACTAAACAATAAAAGGTATGGTGCTTGTTCTAAGTCGTTATTGACGGTTCGTTGTGGTGGAAGATGGTCATTTTAAGCATATACTATCTTAAGCCACACCTTATTGCATATGACACCCAAAATTTTTTATTTCTATCTCTTATAATTAAAGAGATATGCAGTTTGAAAGACTATATACATTACTTTCGGATATCCTGTACAAAGACCTATTTCATTTTCCTCGTGACTGAACTGAGTGAGCTGGTTCGCAATACCACTGTTTGCGGAATACTTCTTGATTCCTATAATGAAGCTTTTCCTACTCCATAAAGCTTCCATATTTTATGACACAGATTGCCGTGTGCGTCAGGGTCTCTTACGAACCACTAATCATGTCAGAATTAGACACAATATAGTTCCCTTCGGTGAACTGGTTACGGGGCAGTGAGTGCAGAAGTTAACGTGAACTTAGTAATAAAATACACTGACGCAAAAAAATGTGCATCTGGAAAGACGACACAGTTGTGATCCGATGACGGCATATGTCACCAGAGGAATGGTAGATGTACTGATAATGGTTTCGAAATTGTCCGCCAACAGGTATCGTAGCAGCATAGCTACCAGATTGCCATCTGCGTCTACCGCCTAGTGGGGAATACTCACAGTCAGAAGGCTCAGTGTAAAGAAAGCAGGTGACCATGCCATGGAGTTGCACTCGTACTTCCTACAACCGAGAGAATTTGAAAGAGGCCAAATTGTCGCCCCCAGAGTGGCGGAATGATCCTTTAGGAGAACTGCTACACAAGTTGGACATGCTGCGCCAGTTGTGCAACGATGCTGGTATCAGTGGTCACGTCTTCATTCTCACACCCGTGGACGACGTTCTGGACGTTCGCGCCGCACGGACACAAGCCAGGATCGAAACCATTATCAATACATCTACCATTCCTCAGGTGACATATGCCGTCATCGGATCACAACTGTGTCGTCTTTCCAGATGCACATTTTTTTCCGTCCGTGTATTTTATTACCAAGTTCACGTTAACTTCTGCGCTCACTGCCCCGTAACCAGTTCACCGAAGGGAACTATATTCTGTCTAATTCTGACATGATTATTGCAACGAGATTAGTGGCAGATCATACAGCTGCCACAACACAGATAAGAGTGCTTATGAGCCCAGACGTGTCAACACCAGCTGTTGCGAACCGATTACTAGCAGTGGACTACGCCGACTTCTAGCCCGTCTTCCATCGAGCCACAGCATCGATGGGCACGGCTCGACTCGTTCCGCCAGAGAGTGACTTGTAATGGCGTGTCGTGGTCTTCAGCGATGAAAGCAGATTCTGCCTGCACACAAGTGATGGTCGTTTGTGCGTTCGACGTAGATCCACTGAGGGCTGTCTCGTAGAGACAATGGCATCACCCCAAGCGTTGTGGTCTGGAGTACTATAAGCTACAAACCTCGTTCAGATTTGTTGTTTGTGGATGGGATGCTAACCAGTGGTTGGTAATTGTAAATGTTGTTAGACCCGTTATTTTGTCGTTCTTGCAACAGGAAGGTGCTGCTCGCGCACACACTGCCCTTTCGACTTAACGTGCTGTGCAACAAGTGCAGCAACTTCCCTAGCCACCACATTCTCCGGACTTCTCTCCAATCGAACGCATGTGTGATGCGATGGGACGTGAAGAGGCTCTTGCAACCCGTCAGCCAACAACTGGTATACAATTACGTGAACTGGTCGAGCAGGTGTGACATTAGGTAT
Source organism: Schistocerca piceifrons (assembly GCF_021461385.2). Taxonomy (NCBI): domain Eukaryota; kingdom Metazoa; phylum Arthropoda; class Insecta; order Orthoptera; family Acrididae; genus Schistocerca; species Schistocerca piceifrons. The sequence goes on from NC_060144.1 coordinate 250,834,653, forward strand.
CCCACGATAATATCCCCTCTGTATGATCGACGAGATGCCACAGTCAGCTTGTGCAGTGTCGCCCGTGGAAGTTAAACTGCGTACTAATATTGGTGTTTCAGCATGGGTCGATAAGTGGTACCTCAGAACCGCTTGTGCTAGTGATCTATAAAAGTAATCATTTTATGTACTCCGTATACAGTGCTGCAACAATAAATCTTGAGTGAGTTGGAAACTTCTTACAAGGTGTACAAATTTCTTTTCTTTCCAGCAGTAAACTAAGAAGAAACCATGGGTAACAGTAGAAACACAGTTGGTCGGTGAAAGAAGGAAGTACCAAAATGTTCTTGGAAACTCAGGAATACAAAAGTATAAGTCATTTAGGAATGGGGATCGATGACCTAGCAGTTTGGTCAGTTCTCTCCGCCCCTCCTCCCCCCTCCCTTTATCAACCGACAAACCATTTAGGAACGAAATAAATTGTAAGTACGGGGAAACTAAGGCGAAATGGCTGCATGAAAAATATGAAGAATTCAGAAAAGAAATGATTGTTGTAAGGATTGTCTCAGCGAACAGAAAAGTTAACGGCCTTTTGTGAAATTAAATGGAAAGGTGGTAACATTAAGATACAATGGGATACCTACTGTTAAATGCAGGGGGGAGTGCGGATACGTGGAAGAAGTACACTGAAGGCCTCTATGAGGAAGAAGCCTCGTCTAATGACATGATAGAAGAAGAAATAGTAGTCGATAAAGAAGAGATAAGGGTTACAGTTTTAGAGTTAGAATTTAAAAGAGCTTTCGAAAACTAAAGATTAAATAAGGCAGAAAGGATAGATAACATTTCTAAAATCATTGTGCGGAAGTGGCAACAAAACGACTATTCACGTTGCTGTGTAGAATTTTTAAATCTGGCGATATAACATCTGACTTCCAGAACACCATAATCCACAGAATTACCAAGATTGCAAGAGCCGACAAGTGCGAGACTTACCGCACAATCAGCTTTACGGCTCATGCATCCAAGTTGCAGACAAGAATAATATACAGAAGAACGGAAAAGAAAACTGAAGATGTGTTAGATGACGATCAGTTTGACTACAAGAAAGGTAAAGGCACCAGAAAAGCAATTCTGACTTACCGTTGGATAATGAAGCAAGACTAAAGACAAATAAACACACTTTCGTAGGATTTATCGACCTGGAAGAAGCGATGGAAAGTGTAAAATGACATTAGATATTCGAAATTCTGAGAAAAATATGTTTAAGCTATAGGGAAAGCCGGGTAACATATGAGAGGGAACGATAATAGTGTAAGACCAAGAACAAAAAATGGTTCAAATGGTTCTGAGCACTATGGGACTTAACTTCTGAGGTCATCAGTCGCGTTGTTCCAGACTGAAAGGCCGAGAACCGCTCGGCCACTGCGGCCGGCACCAAGAACAAAGTGCTCGGATTGAAAAGATGTAAGAGAGGAATGTAGACTTTTGACCCAACTTTTCAATCTGTACGTCGAAGCAGAAATAACGGAAATATATAAAGGTTCAAGAATTTAATTAAAATTCACGATGAAAGGATATCAATGATAAGATTTGCTGATGACATTGCAGTGGAGAAAGTGAAGAAGAAATACAGCATCTGCTGAATGGAATGAACACTCTAATAAGTATAGAATGTGCATTGAGAGTAAACCGAAGAAAAATGGAAGTAATGAGGACTAGCAGAAATCACAACAGCAAGAAACTTAACATTAGAATTGGAGATTACAAGGTAGATGAAGTTAACGAGTTCTGCTTCATAGGCACCAAAACAACTCATGACGGACAGATCAGGAAGGACATAAAAGGCAAACTAGCACCAGCAAAAATATTAGTCCTAGCCAAGAGAAGCCTACTAGTACTACAGATACGAAGAAATTTCTGAGAATGTATATTTACAGCACAACATTGTACGGTTGTGAAACATGTACTATTGCAGAAGAGAAGCTGTTGAGCTACAGGAGAATGTTGAAAATTAGGTTGACTGATAAAGTAATGAAAGAGGAGGTTCTCCGTAGAGTCGGCGACAAAAGGAATATACGAAAAGCACTGACAAGACGAAGGGGCAGACTCGGTAGGAAAGGACTACGTGGAAAACACTGACGAGAAGAAGGGAGAGGATAGTAGGATATCAGTTCAGACACCACGGATTCGGTACTATGGCACTAGAGGGAGCTGTAGAGGGTAAGTACTGTACAGTAAGACAGAGATTGGAGTACATTCTGCAAATAATTATGAAGCTAAGCTAATAAGTTGCAAGTGCTGCTCTGAGACGAAGAGATTGGCACAGGAGAGGAACTGGTGGCGGGCCATGTTAAACCAGTCAAAAGACTAATGACTCAAACAAAAAAAGGACTTTAAACCATTGAATGTTCTTTACTTGTCTGTTGATACGTTCACAGAACTCTATTTCCAGTTTCATTAATAATTTCTCTTCCAGTATATACTGTCTTTTCAATTATTTCAGTTCACTGTTACGTCTTTCCACTCGTCTCTGTAATTGAGGTTGTCGTGAGCCATAGGTGGCAGTGACTATCGAGCCGTTTTCACTCGCTGTAGTTGGGAGTGATGTAACTATAGCTCCTGTCTCTAGGATTAGTTTAATTTGAATGGGAAAGGTGGAAACGTACATATTCTGATCTTCAGATGGGACACTAGAGAAATCTGTATCCATCGTTTTCTTGATCGATTCATGTCGCTATTCCATTTCAAAATTTCGTTAAGGTAGTGTCTCATCTCTTATTCTCTTTTTTTTTTTTTCTTTTTTCATATGTTTCTGCATTCAGTTATTTCAGCGTGGTTAGTAATAATAATACTAATAATGATAATAGCAATAATAATGACGACGATGATTATTCCGTTTGGCTCAACGGCTTGGTATAAGTCTCTGAGTCTACCCCAGGAGTCCTACCGCAGACGGGGTACCTGCAAATTTAACGTGGAATGCACACGAAGTGTCGTTTCCGGCGAATCATCGCATCGTTGAGAAGTGAAGGCTAATTTTAAGGCCAAATGAAATATTCCGTGGTCTGACCGGAATTCGATCTCGCGACTTTTCAGTTTCCACACACGTGCTGTACTAATACACCACGATAGTCGACATTTCATCATTCATAACGCTTAATTCTAAGTGTGCTGTCAGCTGTTTTACATATTGCTCGAAATGTCTGCAGTTTTCATCCATGTCATTACTGTAATCTTGAATCGTTCCACAGTTCAAACTTCTAAAATGTGACATCTGTCTTCTGTGTATCATTAACAGTACGTCTAGTCATTCGCGTTGTTATTTTTATTAACTACGGATTATGCCGTTTAACTCCTTGGCCTTGGCAAAATGCCTAATGACGACTCCAGAAAGCTTATTCGAGAAAGCAGTATAGTAACAGCGCATCATTTCAAGCCTGTTTATGCTACTGTTATAATTTCCAGTGGGAATTACAATCATCTGACCATCCTGTTTTTGATTTTCTGTGGATTTCCCAAATCATTTCACGTGAATGTAAACTGATGGCTTCCGCAACTCTTTCCCAGTTGTGCCTGTGACTCATATCTAACGACCTAGACAGCGAATAGATGTTAAAGTTCATTATTCCTTCGATTTTGTGAAGTTGGATCTACAACTGAAATGTAGTATGGTTTTTGTGGTGTCACCGCCAGACACCACACTTGCTAGGTGGTAGATTAAATCGGCCGCGGTCCATTTAGTACATGTCGGACCCGCGTGTCGCCACTGTGTAATCGCAGACCTAGCGCCACCACAAGGCAGGTCTCGTGATACGAACAAGCACTCGCCCCAGTTGGACGGACGACCTAGCTAGCGACTAGATGTACGAAGCCTTTCACTCTCATTAGCCGAGAGACAGAATAGCCTTCAGCTAAGTTAATGGCTACGAACTAGCAAGGCGCCATTAGCCTTACAGTGATTGTAATTAAAGTCTCCTGTGTATAGTCAAGAGCGATGTACCACAATGATTGATTAAAGATAAGTATTAATCCAGCTACGTACTTTTCTTCATAGCATTAATTACGTAGCCTGTTCCAGTACTTGACGCCCGTCGGCGTGTGTGTGTACGCGTGCCTTTCTTTCGGCTACCCGTCACTGTGGACTGGCTGCCTTGTCAGTCCACTTCAGTTTTAACGTTGTTTCTAGATGTAAATGCATGCTGTGTGGAGGCAGCCTAAAGTTGTTGTCAATTATGTGTTCCTCACTTACTGTTTCTAAGCAAGCTAAAAGTGTGAGATATCCTTTTTGCTCTCAACTGCTTTTGACAGTTTTTTCAAGGAGCTTGTACACAGTTTTTTCCTGGGATATTTTGTGACTATGTCGATTACACTCTGTCACACCACAAACTGTACTAAGTTAGATTTATGGGTTAAGTATTCTCGCAACAACTCTAACCAGTTTCTCAGTGACATTGTATCTCAAGATGTTCACACATAGGAAACTTTCGCAAACCGTCACTCTTGATTAGTGACATACATACATCCAAACAAATATTTAAGCGATCTGAAACTAGTACTTTATGTATCAATATTAACAGACTGCCTGTCAATTTCCACTTGAATATCTTTATCGATCCTGCACACTCAATAGACTTTTATTTATGAAAATACAGGTTTTTTTCAGTACGTTTCGCCGATTACATCTTATAGAAATATCAGCTAAACAACTAGGTAGGAAAATCGTCGAAAATGACTCTGTGTCTCAGTAGAAAACCACGGGAGACTACAACAGGAAGATGTTTTTATTTGATTCACTACGCTGCTGGTGCAAGAATCCGCCAGTGATTTGCACAGAGATGATACAAAAGACGCATTACACACCATAATGGTAGCGTATCCGTCAAAAAGAGTGGTAGATAAGGGATAAATGGCGTAACTGGAGCATAAACTATAATTGTTTCATGTATATTATCAATAAATTCCTTCAGAAAACAATACATATCATAATGAAATGAATTATCATTTCGTAGTTTTATCTTATTAGACTTACCCTGTCGCCAAAGTTCTCGAAGAGCACCCGCGCGTATTCGACAAAGTAGTCCGCTAGAATGGAATTTGGCCATCCGCCAATATACTGCAGCGCTTGAGGAAGATCCCAGTGATACATTGTCACCTGCAAGGGAAAGGTACATGGCCTACATTTATCTCTACGGCCTTGCGTCATCTTATTAACATACTGAATGTTGAGATGTGGCCAATAGAAGTGAAAAATACCCAAGTACTGGTAAAGTGAAGCTGAAGAGTGTCCAAGTATGCAAATCTAACAGCTGTCTAAAGACATTTATTGACAGAACTGGCCCAATCCCCGTGGCTTCGCTCGCGTATGCACTCGACAAATATATTGTGCACACTTCCTTCTACTCTGTGTCCACCACTCCCCCATCTCCCACATCATCGCCTCACGACCAATATATCTCTGTCCACCTCATCCTCCCACCTCCACAGCGGTTAGTTAGAAGTGCTCCATGTGACGAAAACCCCGAATGACTTTTTTTTTCATCTCTAGGAAAATGCAACGTTTTTCTAAGCCATCCGACTAGACGTATAACTTTCCTAATTTTGAATTATTCCATAGTGCTAACACTCTGTTATCCTTAAAGTATTTTCTAAGTTTTGCAGGCCGAACCCTTGGACACAGTACTATTAACAAACAGTTACATGACGGTCGAGAATCCGTTGTGGAACCTATATACACACATCAAAAAAGTTTTGCATCAGCTCGATTCTGTGACTTACGAAACTTGTACAGAAAATTGGAATTGATATCAACATAAACATCATTTTAGCTCTTTTTATTGTTCATAAAACCCACACATTGCATGTCGTACCACTATACAGAGACCTTCAGAGGTAGCGGTCCACGTTGTTGTACATACCGGTACCTCTAATACCCAGTATCCCGTCCTCTTGCATTGATGCATGCCTGTATTCGTCCTGACATACTACCCACAAGTTCATCAAGGTACTGTTGGTCCACTCCTCAAAGGCGATTTGGCATAGATCCCTCAGAGTGGTTGGGGGTCAGCCCTTTTCAATCCATCCCAGGCATGTTCAATAGGGTTTATGTCTGGAGAACATGCTTGCTGGCCACTCTAGTCCAGCGATGTCGTTATCCTGAAGAAAGTCATTCACAAGATGTGCACGATGAGGGAGCGAACTGTCGACCATGAAGACGAATCTCTCACCAATATGCTGCTGATATGGTTGCACTATCGGTCGGAGGATGGAATTCACGTAGAGTACAGCCGCTACGCCGTCATCCATGACCACTAGCAGCGTACGTCGACCCCACATACTGCCATCCGAAAACAGTAGGGAACCTAGACCTTGCTGCACTCGCTGGACAGTGTGTCTAAGTCATTCAGTCTGACCAGGTTGCCTCCAAACACGTCTCCAACGATTGTCTGGTTGAAGGCATATGTGACACTCATCGTTGAAGAGAATGTGATGCCAATCCTGAGCGGTCCATTCAGCATGGTGTTGGACCCATTTGTACCGCACTGCTTGGTATCGTGGTTGCAAAGATGGACCTCGCCATGGACGTCGGGAGTGAAGTTGTACACCACGCAGCCTATTGCGCACATTTTGAGTCGTAACACGACGTCCTGTGGCTGTACGAAAAGCATTATTCAATATGGTGGCGTTGCTGACAGTGTTCCTCTGAGCCATAATCCGTCGGTAACGGTCATCACCGGAGTAACCCTTGGGCGGCCTGAGCGAGGCATGTCATCGACAGTTCGTGTCTCTCTGTATCTCCCTCATGTCCGAACAACATCGGTTTGGTTCACTCCGAGACGCGTGGACATTTCCCTTGTTGAGAGCCCTTCATGGCACAAAGTAACAATGCGGATGCGATCGAACTGCGATATTGGCCGTCTAGGCACGAGCTGAGTACCTCCTTCCCGGTGCAATGACTGGAACTGATCGGCTGTCGGTCCTCCTCCGTCAAATAGACGCTGCTCATGCATGGTTCTTTACATCTTTTGGCGGGTTTAGTGACATCTCTAAACAGTCAAAGGGACTGTGTCTGTGATAAAATATCCACAGTCAATGCCTATCTTCAGGAGTTCTGGGAACCAGGGTGATGCAAAACTTTTTTTGATGTGTTTTGCAAGTAAATGTAGCTAGTAGTAAGCAACTCTGTTATCTTGTTTAATGATGCCTTTGGTCTAAAAGTACCATAAACAGATCCCATCACAACATAACTCGATTTCATCACAAAAAAGTGCATTTCAGTATTATTCAGTTGCACCACAAGCAAACATTCAAGGCATACTTCTAGGAAATGTTCGTTCTTACACTTCAAATCAGAGTATGTCTTCTCGCTCTGATATCACACTCAGTTTTTCAAAACAGTGTCAAATCAGGCATCATTTGATATTTTTCCTTCTTGATTAATGTTAAAAGAAACTGAACTACTCACCAGCGGCTGAATCTCATTTTCCAAAAGCAGATTGATGACATTGTTATAGTAGTCGATGCCTGCCTGGTTAATAACATCGGTATCCCCGTTTGGTAAAATTCGTGGCCATGATATGGAGAATCGGTACACGTTTGCCTAAAACAAAAGAAAAGTAAGGTGAAGTGTGTATTCTCAGACATCAGCAGAAACCTTTTCTTTTCTTAAATTTCATGAAATGCAGCACATTCAGCTGTCTATACTTTCTATATTCTTGCTACCAGTTTTGCTTTATAACCATCATATGAACGATTATACACAGTAGGAGTAAAAATAAGTAGGCGTTTTTATAGTTTTCCTGTTCACTCAGCATTTATTGCGGTAACAGTGCATATACAATACATGAAATGATTACAGATACAAATCAATAGCATAAGCAATTCTGTGCTGCCATTTATCGATCCATGCTGAAGCACCAGTGTTAGTACTTGGCCTATGTTCCACGGCACCAATGCGGGCGCCGACTCTGGCATGCAGTCGATCGAACTGATGGCGAATAATGCCCTGGGATACGTTATGCCAAGCCTGCTCGACCTGTTCACGTAGTTCTGTAGCCACCTAGCCAAGATGGCCACTGTGTCGTTAGTGGGTTAATGTACGCTCCGGTTGTAGTACGCAATTACGGTGGAAAACTGAATCCACTAACGTTGGCCTTTCGGTTAGAGAGTGTAGGTAGTGCCATCAGCACCACTGTGAGTGAGTGCGGCCTGTGCGGATGAAACTGTGGTCACGAAAGACGTGTAACAGTCGTTCTCCGTGGTCCGGGTCGTGGCGTGGCGCGTCGCTTCAGCTTGCGAAGCGTCAGCGAGCCTACATCAGCAACAGCAGCAGCAGCACTGTCATACCAACTAACATCGCCGGCTGCCAGTGACATCGGCTCTGCGGCGTCCCTGGCGTATGACGTTGGCGACTGCTGCGCGGGATTAGCCGTGCGGTCTAAAGCCGTCGGCACACGACCGTGCATCCGAACGTTGAGCGTCGGGAGTCTTTCCGAACGTGCAGAGCAATATCTGGCACGTCATATATTCTGAGCGTGCGTCTGAGCGTTGGCCAATGAGATGGCACAACGCCACCTACGTCACAAGCACGCCGTCTCCCTTCAGTACAGAGTTGTGAGGCGCCATATTGGCATTCATTTCAAGCTTATATGTATATATGCCGTTTCTGAGCACCAGCAAAGTGAGAATCACTGGGAAACCCGTTGTTAACTGCGTGATTCGTTCCAATAAAATAATTAGAAACATCGTATTCGTGGCAAAATAATTGTTGTAACTTGCGTATTATGAGAGTAGGCTATTTGAAGGCAGCGACACACTGAAGATCCACCCAAACGTATTGTTCTTGATACAATTTGTTATAATTAAATTTCAATTACTAACATATCTACAATTACGGTTTTCAGTACGGTGTAACATAATATGATCACATACAAAAGATGTGATCTTGATTTAGCGTAGTAAGTAGTGTCACTGCCCAGTATTGCGTTAATAGTTGGGCGGTGGTTCTCGTTTTAATTCTTTGAAATTTTGTTTCCTAACTTTCGCGTTTTTATTACGTTCTGATACTTTATTATTAGTTTAATATAAATATATACTATAATATTTGATGCTATGTAAATATAAGTTCAACTTCTTTGAGGGGTGACTGTTCGATTGGCTTAATCTACAGGACAGCTTGTGCTACTTCTATAAAGATATTTTGCTCCTTTTTCTTTTACGCTTCGTAATTCACATATTGCGTAGATTCTGCTACTGGGTAGGAAGAGTGATCAAGTAAGACTGACCTTGGGGTTTTACTAAAATGTGGGAATTATGAAATAATGTTTATCTTATGCGGAGAAGTATTCCAAATTTGTAACGCACTGGAACTTCTATAAGCCTGTGTCCTTACTGACTGGACATGGTACTTTCCTTTTCGTGGACGATGGTGGAAATGTGCGTTACGATAGAGTTAACGTGGGAATTTTACGCACGCCCGTTGAGTAAACAGTGTGATTTACGAACTAGAAATTTCTCTCAACTGCCGCTGGAGTGCGTTGCGACCGCGTATACCACATCGGGGCGCACGTACCGTATGCACAAGTCGCATCGTTCCTGAGCGTTCAGCAGCACGTTGAACTTGGCACGCTCAACGTTAACGTTCGGCAGAACGGTCCGTGTGCCGACGACATAAGACGCTGCAGTCATGAACTGTGCGGCTGGTCCCGGCGGAGGTTCGAGTCCTCCCTCGGGCATGGGTGTGTGTGTTTGTCCTTAGGATAATTTAGGTTAAGTAGTGTTTAAGCTTAGGGGCTGATGACCTTAGCGGTTAAGTCCCATAAGATTTCACACACACACGTTGGCGACTGCGGAAACAGCAGACGGTCAGCAGCAACGGCGTCGGCACGTGTGTGTGAGTAACAACAGGCAAGGTAGGCCGCGAAGCGTCATTCAGCCGGCGTGTTCCTAGGTTTGGCCCTGTGCTATCTGGTTTTACGCTATAGCCAAACTAGAAATAGACTGTCTTTTAGTGACTGCGAGAAACAATGACGGCGTGGTAATTTGTAACTATTTGGAGATTGTTTTAAGTAATGTAGCTGTTACCAATGTGCAGTAACAAACCTTCACAACAGAAACCTGGAGCGAGCTCTTAAAAATCTCACGTTGTGAAATACTTAGCACGTGTGCACTATGTTCCAAAACGATCAATAGCTCCTTGTTTGCGTAAACAACGCGAACACTAGGAGCAACGAAAATGACCAAAGCTGGCATCTGCAGCCGGGAACATCACCTATGTGAATGGTGCCCCCACCGAAGGCCGCAGGAACAGTCTAAACAGGCAGGTTAACACAAGGGACACCACGAAGATACTGCTGGGGGGATCTTACACCTAAACGAAGAACCATGGAGACGCGAATGACAGAGGCTGTAGAAGAGATACTAACAGAGCTACAGACAACACTTAAAGACAAGACAGTGTCATCGGCTATACCTGCACCAATTCAAAACAAAATATGGGTCTAGGCCAGGCGAAGCTTTATGGGCAGAATGAAGAAGTGCGAGCAGAAAATGCCAGGTTACGGAGAGAACTAGCCACCGCAAAATACCCTGATGCACTAGATAGCATACAACGTCTCGAGGCCGAAATAGCAGTACTAAAAACTGAAAATCACAAATTTCGTACAGAAACCAAACCTCCTGCTCTGTTATTTGTGACAGTCGCTGCAACAGTCAATGCAGGAAAACCAAACAAGCAAGGTAGAGGAACGAATTCTACAGACTACAGCATAACAAACCAGCGTACTGTTCTCCATATCTGAAAGTAACCAAAATGCAAGAACAATGGGAGACCTTAAATCCAAGTCAGGACAAAATTAAGGTCAAAGCAACCAGAACGACAGCCAATACAGTAATTTTGGAAACAGAAACTCTAGAAGACAAAAGAAAGTTTTGGAAAAACGAAAAATCTGAAATATATCAGGTGTGAGGAACCGCGCTAATTGCTAGCAATCTTGGCAGTGCATAATGTTCCTACAACATTATCAGATGATGACAGTACGAAATTAAGCTTAGCAACCGCATGTCTAAAGAACAATTCACAGAAGAGATAACGGTGAAGTTCAAAACTGGTCCAAGGGAAAAACCAACGGTAAATACCGTAATTGATGTCAGCCCAAGAGATCGCCAGCAGTTATTACAAAAGGGGCACAGTCAACATCCAGTTAGAATCACTTAGTGTTAAAGAGTTTGTGGCGGTTCATAAATGCTTTAACTGTTGGGAATATGGTCACCCAACAAAACTGTGTGACAGAGAGGAAGTGTGCTGTAAATGGTGCAAAGCCTGGTCACAAAAAGTCTGACTGCACAGAATATATCACTGTAGGCTGCAGACCGTACAAACACCTCAACAGAACATGCAATAAATTCAGGGGACCAGATTCCTCTGCGAACAGGCAAATGTATGAGAGACAAATAGAGAGAACCGGCCTTTGCTCACTATAAAATGTTTAAAAATATAAAAGAATACGAAACGGACGGAGCAAGATCCCACCTCGCCGTTACTAAAACATTTCAGAGCAGCTGTGGGAGGAAATACAAGTCATCCTCCACGAAAAGAAGAGCGTGGAGGCGCGCATTAGCCCGGAGACAACACTTAGGGCTGTCACGAACGACAGCCTCTCAGCACAATGAAGAGTCGCGTTTCCTTATGAGTACCATCGTATGAGAAAAATATTTTCGCATCAGAGATTACATTGATGATGCATGCACGCATTGAGCCATGGGCTATTTCGTAGCTATGCAAATCAAACACGAACTCTGAAACGTCCCCTTAGAACAATTATACATGACTGTGCAACTGACACACAGTATTTTTAGAGCAACGCAATCTGACTTTCAAAAATTCCTACAAAAGAATGGCCCTGACTAACATTAACCTATACCTTTCACAAATCACTTACCTCACAAAAATCTTCGTTACTCGAACTACTGCAATACAGCGAGCGCCACTACTGCCAGCTAAATACAAGATTCAAACTACGGAGGGCACTAACTACTGATAGGCATAGTTAGCAAACGAAAGATTTTAATAGAGAACAAACAATGTATTTACCTTAATAGTGTTGAAAAATCATAATATACATAGCAGTTCATTACATCCAGTCTTACAAATTTCAAAACTCCGCCGTTTCTCTCCCCACATCCACCACAGCTGGCGGCTCACCTCAAACTGCGCAACGCTACGCGCTGTTAACATCCAACTGCCCAACACTACAAAGGCAGACAACAATGCAAACAAGCCACAGACTGCACACAGCACAGCCAGTGATTTTCATACAGAGCGCTACGTAACATTGCCAATAAAAAAACCTACACAGCCTACTTACAACTCTTTCACTGGGCAAAATTCCAATTCGTAACACAGTTAAGAACTGAGGTACTAGAAGTAGATGATATAAGTATTAATGAAGCAACACATAGCAATCTACACAACACAGAGAGACAAAACAAAAGTAATATGCATCCGAGTCACACACAGAATGACATACGGCGCCATAGTAGTACACACGCAACACATCCGCATCATAATGAGAAAGATCAAATAAGTCAAAGGAATACACAGGCAGAAAACAAAAAAAAGAATATGACACGAGAAAATGTGAGAACAGAATAGAACCAATACGTTTTACATAAGGAAGTAGCATACACAGCCCAGGTACACTAAAGACAGTAAACGAAAACGACCAACAGACCACACAACATACCTCAACACTCAAAGTAAACACAAATGCTATCAATGAAGATAACAAGATCTCAAAAACACCAAAAAGCAAAACAAACCTGGCACAAGAAGGAAAGGTAAACACAGCCACTATAGGAATACAAGGAGATACCATACAACTAACATCAAATACACTCACGGGCAGGGAGAAATACACGACTCAGAGATTTGCATACCACGGACGGAAACGCAACGAGAAACAAAGTATCAAGTAATAAAGACGATAAACAAACTACAACAGACAACAGCGAGTTAATCTATGAAGAAGTTGAAAGTAACCCATCTCCTAGTAGATTAAAAATAAAGATATTTTCCAAAGAGCACTACGAAATATCCAGAAGGGGTAAAATATGTTATCCAACCACTGAACAAACACATAGAATGATACTCCGAACTGTAGAGTGGCACATAAGATAGGTACGTAAATTAGTGAAATCAATGTAAAGTGAAGTAGAAATTAGAAAATAAATGAAAAACTTAGTTTAGAAAAGTACACACTGGCAAACAATGGACAAAGCAGCAGTGGCAACGGCCGGCGCTTGAAGTCAGGACGTTCAGGAGAGAAGCGGAAACTGTCGATTCAGCCGTCAGGGCATCGCCCAACCAGCTCACTTCAAGAAGATTCTCAGAGAAGCTTTTCAACGTAACAGAAGAAGCCATCGCCATCCCCACATAAGCGGAAGCTGTCGATTCAGCCGTCAGGGCATCGCCCGACCCGCTCACGTGTTTCTCAGTTGTCGTCACATGTGATCAAAGGCCCTCGCCTACATTTCAAGAGCCAATGACCGACGTTAAGAAGATTCTTCGAGAAGCTTTTCAACGTGACAGAAGAGGCAATGGCCGTGAAGTCGTTCACCTCCAGTGAACTGAAGTGAATAAATACACGAGACGCAGTGGGCCCGACAAGAGTAGCAATAGTTTTCAGTCAGTTTCGGTGCTGAAGACCGTCGTGCAAGAAGAGACTACATCATACACAGACGCACCAAGTCCGCCGCTGTAATGGAATAGCAAGCAGCAGCCTCGGCGCCAGAAGACAAAAGTTAAAAGATATTTGAAGACTGGTTTTTACGTGCCCCGGTGACTCGTGAGGACGGGAAGGAGACGGCCTCACATCAGCAGTCACCTGTGAGATGGGATGAAGATCTGACGGCCGAAGACTCGCAAGCGGAAGTCCGTTGTTCGAGTTCGGGACACTGGCCTTCCCCCGCCGCGCCGCTCCGCTGGCCGACGCACAACACACGCGGCCGCTTAGAGAAGAGAAACACTGGAACGCCGCATCCAAGGCATCACCATCCGATGCACGACTTCGCTCTCAATAATTAAACGGGCCACCGCACGAGGCGCGTCTCCAGTCAACTGGGCGAAACGGAGACACGAGATACACACCGCCACGCGTAGTCAGACGCCGCCGCTGCAGCAGCAGAAGGCTTCGCAAACGACACAGCTGCCGCTCTCCGAGCCAGAAGATCCAGTAAGGAAACAGTTGTACAAAACTTGCAATAAAAGTTATCTTATGTAAAACTGCTGTTTCATACTACATCATACCCGAGCCAAGGAAGAGCCCACCCTGCCCACATGTTGTTAAGAGAGAAAAATTAATTTATTTAGTATTTTCACCCTGACATAATGCTTTAGAATTAAATGCCCATTGCATTAATGCTCATCCTTATAATTGACTAGCATCAAAAGAGAAAACCCAGTTACATTTACTGTCAAAAGTGTTACAGAACGGCAAATCTCCCGACAGACCACTGCATCTTAATCAAGCTCCTGGGACGGGCATGCTCAAGAAGGAGTGAAGGAATAGACTGGAAACGAATTCACAAGGATTTTGTAAGGGCATATGGGCGTGTTTACTACGACCCTAAAGAGACGGAACAAAAAGGCTGCGGCTATACAAAAGATGCACCAACAACATGGAACTTATTCAATAAAATTGCACGAGAATAGCCTTTGTGGGGACAGAGCTAATTAAATTAATAGAGGAAGAAGAAGCTGAGGTAATTTGCCAACAGGAACCATACATGCGCAGTGGGAAAATAGCTGGCATTCCTAGGCAACGTTGACCAGACACCGGAAAGAACTCATGAGACAAAAGACGACACTATCAAAGGTCAAAAAGGGCACGAGAACGGTAAATTAAGCTCCAAATCTATCGCGACACTAAAGACAGGAATAAAACTGAACTTAACAAGACAAGACAGGAGCACTGGGACAACTTTGTGCGGACTCAGTTGGAAAATAGTATTACTTTTGAATGCATTACGGGAACAGCAGTGATCAATGTCTTGTAAATAATTACTATTAAAACCAGTGGTTTTAATAGTAATTATGGAAAATAGTATTTGGGGAGAAACGTACAAACTGCTGACTGACAAAATCAAATCACCACTGGCACTGAGATATCCAGACGGCTTCACTACGCAAGGCTGGAGAAGCTCTGCAGAATATCTTCTCCGAAAACTTCTTCCGGAAGATGATCAAACTGAGGACCAACAACATCACATCAATCCCTGCCGACTAATTGAAATTAACTACGCTACTAATCAAGTAGTCATCCCTTTCACTCAGGAGGAAGTTTCCCTGGAAATTAACAAACTCAAACCCAAAAAAGCCCCAGTGCCCGACGGAATTCACCAAGAAACTGTCGGGAATGCAGCTCTGCGGATCATACCTTTTCTGACTGAATTACTGATGACGCCTTACATCAACACAAGATACACACAACATGTAAATCTGCAGATACAGTAATCACCAAGAACACTGAGGACACATACCAGACGGATCGGAAGACATACAAACCAATTTGCTTGATAAACACGTTGGTTAAGGTTCAGGGGAGACGGCTGTGCGACAGATTCCAGTCCCATAAACAGCTCTTCGGCCTTAATCCCCACCAGTTCGTGGTTAGATCACAAAAATCTATAGAATCCGCCATTAACAAGGCACTGCAAAGAATACAAACGTCACAAGACAAATATGTACTTGCGATTCTAATCGATACAACCGGCGCCTTTGACAGCCTCTGGTGGTCTGCACTATTTGCAAGATTTAGGGAAACAAAGATACCCACACCGTTATATTACAGTCTCCCAGGCTAGTGCAACAATAGAGTTATAGAATGGCACGCACGCCAACAAAGAGTCGTCAAAAGAATTACGAAAGGCTGCCCACAGGACTCAATATACGATCCCATATTCTAGGACATCGCTTTAGAGCCTCTTTGAAGCACTCTTGATGTGGACGGACAAGACGGTAACAGGAGTAATTTCGTATGCAGATCCGTAATGGTAATTACATCGGCCAGTTCAAGAACAAATCTAGAACTAAAGGCAACACAGACAGTGCAAGAAGTAAGTAATTGACGCAATAACAATAAACTTCACATAGCAGTCAACAAAACTGCTTACCTAGAGTTAAAGGGAGCATTACAAAGAAAACCAACAATCAGATTTAACAATACCATCACACAACGAAAGTCTACGACAAGGTACCTCGGAGTATATGTTGACAAACCACGCAAAACTCAAGATTGATGCATAATGTAGCCAGACCCAACACTGCACAGTTTAGACGACTACTAGAGACGACACGAATTTGCCGTATCGCCTTGGTTCAAATGGCTCTGAGCACTATGGGACTTAACATCTATGATCATCAGTCCCCTAGAACTTAGAACTACTTAAACCTAACTAACCTAAGGACACCACACACATCCATGCCCGAGGCAGGATTCGAACCTGCGACCGTAGCAGTCGCGCGGTTCCGGACTGAGCGCCTAGAACCGCGAGACCACCTCGGCCGGCTCGTATCGCCTTGTTAGAGTCCATTCTGAGCTTTGCAGCCAGCACAAGGACCTATCGTCTCTGCCTCACATCATCCAAAACCATTGTACGACGCGGACAAAGAAGCATCCTATTAAGAAGGTCAGGAGTGCTTGGGACAACATCTATAGAGGCATTATGCGTCGTCCTGGGTGTGTACCACATAAGCATTACAGTACGTTTCAGAGCAGCAGCATGCTGGGTAAAAAAGGGACGACAGGAAAAAGTACAGGAAATTACAGGAAAACAAATAACTGACCAGAAAGAAATTAATGAATGGCGACACAACAGGAAAAGGACGTAGAATACACACATTCTTCCCGAACATCCGAGAAGGAATGAGCGTGAAATATATAGATCTGATACGTGGTATGGTCCACTTTATTACGGGACATGGACCGTACCCACAACATCTCCATCATGTTGGCCTAAGTGACACAGACATATGAACATTTGGAGAAAACGCCCTAGCACAACACATCACATTATATTGCGGCATATAGAGACACATACGACCCCAACTGCACGACAATGACATAATGCAAAGGATAAAACAGTCAGATGACTGATTAGAACTGAACACCATCACCGACAAAATTTCACAAGCACTCCGCACAACATACAGACAGGAAGGAGCATACATGAGTCGGAGAACAGAGAATCACCTCACAAGACAACTCAACATATAGAACGATTCCGACAACAACGCAAACACTGAATCGGATGCCTCAACAAACTCAGAACAAGACAATATGATTCATAGAACAATATGAAAAATAATAAGCATAATGAAAAAAAGTATATATTGAACATTATACAACAATATAAAATGCATAAAAATCTATAACATGTATAAGGATTGTAAATATAGGAAAGTAACATGTAAATAATTGCTAAGTTTAACTTCGTAACGACGTGCGTTACAGAAATATACTGAGCTGAAACTTCCTAGGGAGGCGAAGCTAGACGAACTTCAGAGGCTCCCCTCCCACAGCAAAAGCCATAACATTGCCAGCAATCAACAGTGAAATTAATATGAGAAACATATACTAATTTATAATATGTAATGAAAAATTGTATATAGCATATAAACATCGTTTGTACTTAGATCTAAGCAAATTGCTGCTCCATCTCGTACGGACTCGAAGTTGTTCCGATTCCTTCCCACCTGGAAGAGCCAGGTAATGGGACACTTTCTTCTGCTAATAACCTCTTCTATCATTAGCTTCCTCTCAAATTTTTAAATTGTTTCTGTTTTCTTTTCCTCGATTTCATTTTATCCCAGTACTAAGTCATTATTGTTACTGTAGTACCAACTCATTATTGTTGGTCTTTTTTTATTGCTCAAGAAAAAAAATGTTAGAAAAACGGAACAATGTATTCTAACATGCAAAATTGAAAAAAATGTGCGACCTGCTTTTTAAAATAGGCAACAAGTCTTTCAGTAAGCAATAAATGAAATGAAATGAAGTTCTGTAAGATTCACACGAGTCACTTCTCGTCCCATCGTATCCCAACACGTTCTAGACTGGAGCCAGGTTCGGAGATCGTGGTGGCTATGGAAGTTGCTGCGCGTTTTGCAGAGCACGTTGAGTATCACAGGTGGTGTTGGAACAACACATCACCTTCCTATCACAAGAATGGCAAAATAACGGGCCTCGCCGGCCGAAGTAGCCGAGCGGTTCTAGGCGCTACAGTCTGAAACCGTGAGACCGCTACGGTCGCAGGTTCGAATCCTACCTCGGGCATGGATGAGTGTGATGTCCTTAGGTTAGTTAGCTGTAAGTAGTTCTAAGTTCCAGGGGACTGATGACCTCAGAAGTTAAGTCCCATAGTGCTAAGAGCCATTTTTTTTTTTTAACGGGTCTCACAACAATCCCTCCAGAAACCCCAATTGTGAAAGAGAGTTGTAACTGGATGAATGCATTCTACGAGACAGCACTCAGCACGTCTACGTCGTCCTCCCTAACGACTGTCACTTGCGTCAGGCAGAATCTGCCTTCATCGCTGATTCCATAACGGCACGAGCCGAGCCGTGCACGTCGATGCCGTAGCGTGAGTGGAAGACAGGCTACAGACGTGCTTGCCTGTAGTCCTACTGTTAATATCCGATTTGCAACAGTTCGTGCTGAACGACTGGGCTCACAAACCCTCTCATATGTGATGTGGCTGTTCTACGATCTTCCACTGCTGTCCTTACAATACGACGATCTGGCAGGCGTCCAACGTGCGTGGACGTACAGCGCATCGTCTACGGCTGTGAGAATGATCTATGATACCAGCATCGTTCCACAACTGACAAAGCACGTCTGCCTTGTGTGGTGTTTCTCTGGAAAGACCATCACGCCACTCGGAACCCCAAAATTTAACCCCATTAAATTCACTCAGTTGTCTGTAGGAAGCACGAATACGCCTCCACTGTATGGTTGTCCGCTTGTTTCAGGCATCTGCACCACATTGAGCATTCGGGCTGTTGACATTTCTTGTTAAAGTGTACACACAGATAATGCTCTGGTACCTACACGATTCCATTTCCTGTTGGCGAACGACGCTGAAACCATTACCACTACATCTACAATCCCCAGGTGCCACGTGCCTTCATTCGATCAAAATCCAGCAGTGTATATTACGCGTTTACGTATCATGTCACGGTACATCGATACGGAATATTATTATTGCAGCACAGTCAGAAAGGCTGATCATTACGACAACTAACAGGATACGCACTCTGAGAGGTGAACTAAGAGAAAGGTGAACTACAAGAAAAGTGCAGATACAATGAGAGTATGAATTTTATGCTATGGTGATGGTTGCTAAACCAGCCTTCTTCTTCTTCTTTCTCATGTTATTTTACCTTTACCCCTTATCAACACAGGGTCGCAATGCTAATTATCTGATTTGCATTGTAAATGTTGGGGGGGGGGGGGGGAGCTTCCTGTCGCCATCACTTTGTCCCCTAGGACTGAATTTCTGCCTTTTTCTAAATGTTTGTGATTCGTGTAACTGACCAGATCTGGGTATCAGTCCAGTATTCGCCGTGTCAGGTATGGAAAACTGCTTAAAATCCACAACTAGGGTGGCCAGAGAACCGGCCCTTTTCGTTTATCCGCCAGTCGGATTAGAGCTGGGGCCGGTACACCTTACCGCATCCCAGAAGTAGCGTGCTGACATTCGCGGCTAACCGGTGAAGTATTAAGCCAAACCGCCAGTAACAGTAAAACACCTATAAAAAGATGGATATTATGGATTTCTTAAAATATTTCATTGCAATTTACCATAGAAATTCAAAACTATTATATATTTTCGTGCAGTTAGAAGTACGGCTACAAAATTAGTTGACGGCATTATTTTTAGGGTTCCGTGCCCAGTCTTTGAAAACAGAATCCTTATAAAACCGTATTGTTGTCCGTCTGTCTGTCCGTTCAACTGTTAAGAACACTTTTCTCTCACGAACGAAAAGACGTATCAAGTTCAAATTTATCTCATACATTAAGGTCCATGGTCCCTTGGCGGTGTAAGACGTTTAAGCTTTTAAGTCGATGCAGTGAAAAGATACGGCCATTTATGTCATCTATTTTGGTACTCGAAAACTGATTCATCGAAAGCTATAGGATAATCCCAGTTGACCTAGAACCATGAAATTTGGCAATAAGTAGGTTTCACAGTACAAGTAAAGGACAAAAGGTTCATTTTTAAGTATATCGCATAGAAAATATCTTTCTGCCATTTGAACATTCATCATGTTTTAGTAAGTAAACAAAAAAATATTTTATTAAATCTTCTACTTATACATATATAAACTGAAGTCCCCTGATCGCTTCTTTCGTATGACCGGGGTACTCAGGGGGACTACTAGAGCTTTTCATAATATCTTAGCATTCCCGAGACCAATATCTTGCCAGTATCTAAATAGATAATAGTAAAAAATCGTTGAGATTCTCGATTCCCAGGATGAATGAACTACATAAATACATATTTAAGTTTATGTGGAACCCTCAGTGTATGAGTCCCACTCGCGCTTGGCCGGTCTTTTTGGATGGTATGGACTTATGTTTCAAAGAGAGCTTGTCACAGATCTTAGTGAAGTCAAACTCTTGTTGACATACAAAACCTGAACGATATCTAAATGAAAGTAAGGAAATCAATTTGAGGGGGACTCAAATGAAACAATAGTAAAATTTTGACAGCTGCTGTGATGGAAATCGCAAGACATTTTGGTCTTAGATGAGGTCAGGTAGATGATCTAAATCATAAGTTCAGTCGATCAGTCACGCTATTGGTACGAAGCGTAGTATGACAGACAGAATGCCGCAGTATTGAACTGGGTCTTTCGAGTTAATTAATTTATTATGAACCTAAAGTGATTTCCTCTTTGTCTTCGCACGAATGGTGAAATGACAGATATTGATGTAAACAGAAGAAAGGCATCGGTATCTGATGAGATAACTGTAACTTATGCGAAAGAACTTGCTGCCTTGTAGCAGTTTAACATAGGATACCAAGTGATTGGGAAAAAGTGTAGGCCACACCAGTTTTTAAGAACTGTGGTCTATGAGACGTACATAAGCGTAGATTATTTCTCTGTCATCTGTGTTCTGCTTAACTACATAACAGATTTAATGATTATGCAGTATGATCTTCTCGTAGATTGAAAATATACTCAGTAGGAGTCAATACGGATTCCGAAAACTGAGACCTTGTGAATATAGTTACATTCTTCGTTCATAAGGACTAGACTGTCGTAGACAAAGTGGCCCACATTGTTTCCTTGTTCTTTGATTTCCGGAAGACTTTCAATAATTTTGAATGTTGAGCTCCATAAGGTTCCCTTTCTGTGCAGCGACCGTGGAATATAAAACTATAAAGAATGTAGCAACCAGTCACGGAAACATAATTTATTTATCTTTTTGCAAATCGATTTCGACTGATATCAGTCACCATCAGTGCATTTTTCTAACCGACACACGCCATAAGTAGAAATACTGTCCTTGGCAGATTCCTATCATGACAGAAATCTGCCAAGGACAGTATCTCTACTTATGGCGTGTATCTGTTAGAAAAATGCACCGCTGGTGACAGATATCAGTCGAAATCGATTTGCAACAAGATAAATAAATTATGTTTCCGCGACTGGTTGCTACATTCTTTATAACTTTATTTTCAATAATATTAGACTCAGCCGTTTCGTGGACAACGCTGAAGCTGAACGAGCATAGCACTAGGTATGCGATTGATTTCAGCAGACAGGAATAAACATTTCATTCTTAATGAATAGAAATATAAATTATTTAGTAAATGTCGTCGGAAACACTGTAAGGCTGTTGGAGGAATATGTTGAACACATAAGAAAGAATCATCATGCTAACTTTTTTCAAACATTGTTCTCCTTATGTCAGTATGTGTACACTATTCTGTATATCTGCACGTAGGAGCCGTGAAACCAAGTAAGCCTCAGCTGTAAATCTCCGCCGGCCCCGGTGGCCGAGCGGATCTAGGCGCTTCAGTCCGGAACCACGAGGCTGCTACGGTCGCAGGTTCGAATCCTGACTCGGGCATGGATGTGTGTGATGTCCTTAGGTTAGTTAGGTTTAAGTAATTCTAAGTTCTAGGGGACTGATGAGCTCAGATGTTAAGTCCCATAGTGCTCGGAGCCATATTTAGGGTTTGGCGCGAACTGAATTTCCCAGTTCATCCTGAAGGACTTCCACTCGGTTCAGGTCAGGGGTACGGACAGGCCAGTCTTTACGGAATGTTACTCTCCATAGACTAATGCCTCACATGTGTTGCTTTATTAAATGGTATATTGTCAAGCGGATACAAGCAATCATCGTCTCCGAAATGCTCCTGTACTGCATTTAGAACTCTATGGTGTAAAATTTGTTCATATCCTTCCCGTTCTCCGTTGTGGTAAGCGCAGTATAGGCCACCACACGCAACCACGAAAGTGCCCTTACCGGAACAATACCTTCTCCATACTACACTCCTGGCAATACACTGTTGGCAGGTATGATTCTCTAGGTATTCGCCAATCCAAACCCTTCCATACGTCTTCCACAGGGTACTGCGTGATTAATCACTCGAATCACTCGTTTCCAGTCATCTACTATCCAGTGACGTCGTTCTTTACACCACATCAAGCGTCAGTTAACATGGCTGCAGAAATGTTTGAGTTATGAGTTTCTCACCGATTACCGTATCCCTTTCCTTTTCTTAACTCACTACGCACAGTTACTGTGCTATCTGGACTGTGTATAGCACTTTGGAACTCACAAGTGACTCACCAAAAAAAAATGGTTCAAATGGCTCTGAGCACTGTAGGACCTAACATCTGAGGTCATCAGTCCCCTAGAACTTAGAACTACTTAAACCTAACTAACCTAAGGATGTCACACACATAAATGCCCGAGGCAGGATTCGATCATGCAACTGTAGCGGTCGCACGGCTCCAGACTGAAGTACCTAGAACCGTTCGGCCACACCGACTCCTTCCGCTGATTTCACGTGATTGCTTTTTACTACCCCCTCCTCAGTGCTCGCCGGCCCCTGTCCGTCAGTATAAGATATCTGCCTGGTCTCACTTTAGTTGTGACAGTTTTTCGCATTTTCACTTCACAGTCACATCACCAATAACCGGTATCTTCAGAAGGATTGAAATGTCCGTGATGGATCTGTTGCTCAGATAGCATCCAATGTCTAACCCACGTTCTAAGTCTCATGAGCGACCAGTCTGCTGTTACAGCTTCTCTACTGGCACCACAATACTCCCCTGCCTCCATTTATAATGCTGGCTTCACCTATAGTGACACATGTAGTGGAAAATACTTTTGATCAGATAGTGTGTACTGCTCACATACACACCAGAAGACACAATTTGGTGAAACAAGTTCGGTTCAACAGTTAGTGTTGCAGTAAATGCACACTCCTGTTTTCACACCATGAAGAAGCCCCTGATGTGACACTACCATTTTAGAACTTTGAAGTTGACCGTTCTGAGAGTGAAGTTACCTCGACAAACGCAGTTATGCTTCTAGAGAAATATAAAAAGCAATTCAGGATGCCATCTCCTTTTCCGCCCATAGGACGCGAGAGGCCAAATATACACCAGCTGCAAAGCCCCAACATCTTTCCCTAAATCAACCAGTCTCCCTGCAACACCAGGCTGCAACAGCCAACTGCAGTTACAGTATGTGAAATAATCATTCGATCTACTAAATGTACTCTTTAATGGTCCGCCCCGGTAGCTGAATGGTCAGCGTGACAGACTATCAATCCTAAGGGCCCGGGTTCGATTCCCGGTTGGATCGGAGATTTTCTCCGCTCAGGGACTGGGTGTTGTGTTGTCCTAATCATCATCATTTCATCCCCATCGACGCGCAGGTCGCCTAAGTGGCGTCAAATCGAAATACCTGCACCAGGCGAACGGTCTACCCGACGGGAGGCCCTAGCCACACGACATTTCCATTTTTTTACTCTTTAATGGCTGCATGAAAAAGGTGAAAAAATCGAAAACGAAATGATTGTCGGAAGTACAGGAAAGTCAAAACAACCTTCGGTGGAAATAAAAGGAAGGATGATAACATTAAGGGTGCAACGGGAATTCCACTGTTAAATGCAAAGGTGAGAGCGGATAGCTGGAAAGAGTAAATCGAAGACAGCTCTGAGGAGGAAGATATGTCTGATGTGATAGATGAAATAGGAGTCGATTTAGAGGTGACAGGTTACCCAATATTAGAATCGGAATTTAATAGAGATTTGGAGGACTTATGATCAAAAAAGGCAGAAGGGATAGATAACATTCCATCAGAATTTCTAAAATCATTAGGTGAAGTGGCAGCAAAACGACTATTCACGTTGTTGTGTAGAATGTATGAGTCCGGTGACATACCATCTGACTTTCGAAAAAATATCATCCACACATTTCCGGAGACTGCAAGAGCTTACAGGTGCGAGAATTATCGCACAATCAGCTTAATAGCTCATGCATCCAAGTTGCTGACAATAATAATACACAGAAGAATGGAAAAGAAAATTCAGGCTGTGTTAGACGACGATCAGTTTGGCTTTAGGAAAGGAAAGGCACCAGAGAGGCAATTGTGACGTAGCGGTTGATATGTAAGCAAGATTAAAGAAAAATCAAGATTCATTCTTAGGATTTATCGACCTCTAAAAAGCGGTCGACAAAATAAAATGGTGTAATGTGTTCGAAATACTAGAAAGGGATAAGCTATAGGGACAGACAAGTAATATACAATATGTACAGGAACCAAGAGGGAATATTAAGAGTGTACGACCAAGAACGAAATGTTCGGATTAAAAAGGGTGTAAGGCACGGACGTAGCCTTTCGCCCCTACTGTTCAATCTGTACATCGAAGAAGCAATGATGGAAATAAAAGAAAGGTTCAGGAGACTCTGAGACTATGGGACTCAACATCTTAGGTCATCAGCCCCCTAGAACTTAGAACTACTTAAACCTAACCAACCTAAGGACGTCACACACATCCATGCCCGAGGCAGGATTCGAACTTGCGACCGTGGCAGTCGCGCGGTTCCGGACTGAAGCGCCTTGAACCGCTCGGCCACCGCGGCCGGCTGGTTTCGCTGATGACATGATCTGCTGAATGGAACGAACAGTCTAATGAGTACAGAAAGTGGACTGAAAGTAAATCGAAGAAAGACGAAAGTAATGAAGAGTAGCAGAAAAGAGAACAGTGAGAAACTTAACATCATGACTGATGGTCTCGAAGTAGAAGAAGTTAAGGAATTACGCTACCTAGGCAGCAGAATAACCAACGACGAACAAAGCATGGAAGACATAAAAATCTGTCTAGCACTGGCAAAAAGGGGGCCAGGTGAACGCCTGGAACAAGCCTGTGTACAGCCTTGACGCACCGGACCTACACCTAGATTTACACGTGCGAATTCGTATGACAGTGAGAGCACTCACTTGGTTATCTCACGAACCCTGACTGCAGATTTCTACGTCAATCTAGTGGGTCGACCTGAGCGTTCCAGGGGCTCTTTTTCAACAGGATAACGGTCTCTCACATACTGCTGTTGGAACGTAGCATTATAAACAGGGTGTTCACATGCTCCCGTAACCTTTTCGACCACCAGATCTGTTGCATGGGGGCTTAATTAAATATAATGTAAATAATTTTTTAGTTTTTCGTACCTGTATGTCCGATTACGCTGTGTCTCGTAATCGGTTGGCCCTGACTAGTATTATTACGCTATCTGATTGCAAAGAACAACAACAAGAATGAAATGAAATTTTTCGTTAACACAATTAATTAATTAAGTCCCCAGAAACTATAAAACCTACAAAACCCAAGCACAAATGTATTTGTTCTGTGTGTGGGAGTGTGACTCAACGTACACATCTGGCACGGTTCTTCTTCAACAAGACAAGAATTTTTAAATACCAATTATACTGACGTGATAAAAGAAAATTAGAAATACCATAATTGCTCAAGGAAAGTAGAATTACACTCTAATACAAGAACACACGCCAGATGCTTTATTGACTGAACCTGTAATGACGCATTATTTAGGACACTAAAATAAAAACAAATTGAGTTAATTACCTCATTCATATTGATGAAAATCATTCTAATCCTTACATTATATCTCAACCAGAACTCTCCAATATCACATCTCAGCAAGCACTGCCTAATAGCACATCTCAACAAACACTCTCTGCTACAACATCTCAGCACAGACTACCACGAGACCTCGACAGGCACTGACTGCTACGAGTTCTTAACAGGCACTGACTATTACGAGCTCTCGACAAGCACTGACTACTACGAGTTCTTAACAGGCACTTACTACTACGAGCTCTCGACAAGCACTGACTGCTACGGGTTCTTAACAGGCACTGTGGAGGCGGCTTAATAATACTCTTTGGCGCAATCTCTGGCGCAGTGGCTCAGTGTAGCGACCTTTCATATGCCCCTCCTCCACAGGCCAGAATTTGATGGTATTTTTGCCAGCATTGGTGGTGAAAATACCACCAAATTCGTCCACAAAAATACAGACAAAAATAAAAGATAATATTAATACCTAAATATCACATAATTAGTAAATTTTGGCTTTGCACTGACCTTTCAATAACCTAATATATAAAATACAGTAGGCAATACAAATTCTTTTCATACATGTGGCTTTACATAATAGTTTGCACAATACACAAAAAATCAGTTTATACAAATGTTCACATAAAATACTTTTAATTATTCAAAAAAAAAAATAGTTGATAATTCCAACCCAGCAATGGTCAACAGGTGCAAACACCAACAAGTGACATCATTTCAGCAGAAGCAGTCCATCAGTTGCACCCAGCAATGTTAAGCAGGTGCAGACACCGACAAGTGACATCATTTCAGTAGAAGCAGTCCATCAGTTGCACCCAGCAATGTTGAGCAGGTGCAGACACCAACAAGTGACATCATTTCAGTAGAAGCAGTCCATCAGTTGCACCCAGCAATGTTGAGAAGGTGCAGACACCAACAAGTGACTTCATTTCAGTAGAAGCAGTTCCATTAGTGGCACCCAGCAATGTTGAGTAGGTGCAGACACCAACAAGTGACATCATTTCAGTAGAAGCAGTCCATTAGTTGCACCCAGCAATGTTGAGCAGGTGCAGACACCAACAAGTGACATCATTTTAGTAGAAGCAGTCCATCAGTTGCACCCAGCAATGTTGAGTAGGTCCAGAGAGCAGTCCATAATATTCACTATCACTGATCACACAGTTCATCAGCAGAAATTAATCATTCCTAAGTGTCACACATTATGTTGAAAAAGTGCAGGTAACAGTTCATAATATTTACCATCACTAATCAGACAGTTCAGGCATGAACAATAGTTTGAATGCACATACTAATGCTTTTACACTAAACATACAAATCATAACAAACACACAAATGATGTCAGATAATTTTCATATTAACTATTACAAATACTCAAATATCAGTAAACCTATAATATTTATGGGTGTCAGTGCAAGCCACTACAAACAAATAAAATAATATTTACGAGATAGGTGGGTAGGATTAGGAAAGGAAAACACACAAAACACACTCATTCATCTTTCATCCACATTAAGTACTACTGTGTAATTGAATGGTGTTAACTGTGTAAATGTAATTCTGTCAAAATCTGATGTTCATCATGTGAATCAAGTAATAGTGGCAGCAATGTATAACAGTCAATAATAGTTAGGTCAACGTCATAGTCATCATGTCAAGACCAATGTTTGCCAAGCCAGATCAAATGTACTGTTGTTGAACAACTGTCAGTGAGCCAAGATATGCAATTACTTCCTCTCTTCAAAAAAAGTATATACTGCTTAGTGATTTAACAAAGTGTGTGTATAGACTACCTTCCTTCTACTTTAGTGTTCTAGTCTGCTATCTTCATCCTCCTTGTTCCATAAGACCAACAAAAAAAATATGCATCTCACTTACTTTACCTCTTATCCACCAAAACTCCAATAATCATCAACTTCACACAATCTTAATAATACCTCTTCAATACGTCGATACATATAAACCTTATTGCCAATATATGCTCCTCACTTACTTTACCTCTTATCCACCAAAACTCCAATAATCATCAGCTTCACACAATCTCAATAATACCTCAATAACACCTCTTCAATGCGTCGATACATATAAACCTTATTACCAATCTCATTTCACTTCCATAACAACTCTTTCCTCTAGTCAGTCTCCTCGAACAAGTACAGGTAAAATCCTAATGCAAACTTCAGTTCATCATCCCATACAATCTGAAGACACATTGCCAACACACAACCTCTGTGTAATCCATCTGACCCAAATCTTCTGCTCATTATGAATTATAAACAAAGAAATGCATACATGACCTCTAACAGACTTAGTTCGAATAACTCTCAGTAATTAAGTACGATTACGGAGTGTGAATAATCATAATATTTCACAGTATGCACACCACTTCAAGAATTATGGCAAACAGAAGCAAACATGTGGAGTATTTCTTGTGTAAAGTGTCACTTCCTATTTCAATTGCTCACGAAAAATGCAGTGTAATAACTGTTAATGGTCTAAACCTAGTAATGGTATGTCATGTCGTTAGCTTCCTTCCTATTAGCATAAATTTATACAGCTTCCATAAAACCTCCAGCTCATGTGACTTCAACGAAGTTCTTTGTACTAATGTCGTTCGTCGAATTATAGCAGTTCATTTTCTTATCTTAAAAATATAAGGCACTGAGCGTAAGCAAAACAAGCAATAGCGAGTAAATATACCAGTAGAGAACAGAATGTCAACAAGTGGATGCAGCACAATCCTTACAACGAGGCTCTGCCAAGCGAACAATCTATAATTAATCCAATAGTGTGACCTAAACTCTCTGTTTGTACACAGTATATCAGCATTTCTATACACCAAATTAAAGAGTAGTTATGACAACAACAGATATGTATAAATATGCAATCCATACGTAAAGCAGGAAACATGTCATTAGCATCATATCAGCATAAGCAAATAAATGTTCATATGTAATCTTACTAAGTAAACATGAAGGCGCAAGCAGATAAATCACAAAGTATAACTTACATACCTAACCACATCAGCACAATAAATCAGGTGACAATTATAATTTAAATAAATAAGCACAGCAGGCACATAATTAAAAAGTATGACATCAGTGAAAAAGCAGTGCAGCCCAGCGATGCATAATATACACAAGTTACAACCCAGTTCATTAATAATCATTGTCAAATTCAGTTAACGTACGCAAGCACGTCGCTTCACAAGTAATTTCATAGAACATGAAATTTAGCACAAAGTATGAATCACGTAATTGCGAGCAGCAAATTACGTCTAAAGTACGTACCTAAGTGGAAATATGTTACCTGAAAAATGAACTCAATTAATAGTTACCCTTTTTAGTTTATTAGTTTCTTCTTCGAAATTACATTCTTTCTGAAATTTTCTCTATAGCAAGTCCTCTTAACGTAGAAAGACACAGAATTTACCTGAAGTTCTTAAATATTTTATACAACCGTATCCTGAAAAATACTGAATGTTAATAAAATAATTCATCAAGTCACTATAGCTTTATACTGAATTTAGTCGGAAAAATTAAACTGTGTATTTGTTTACGGCTGTCAGTGCATTCGCACTGAGCGCTCGATCAGCTGTAGGCGCGTGACGTAGAAAGCAATTGTTCGCGGTCAACGACTGCCTTGTGCGGCGCGCAGACTTGACTGTTGCTTTGAGTATGTGCCGCCGCCAAAACACAGCGCGGTATCCTTGTACTCTCCGCATGTTTACATGTAGCTGTGAGTTTCTCTGAAGTATGTCATTCCACAAAAATTTTTCAAAAGTATATCATTCCACAAAAATTTTTACGTTAGACATATGATGTATTCCTTCAGAGCGTCGAGATTTAAGAGTTTCTACTTCGACAGTGTTATCATGAATAATTTTACGAATTCTATATGGACCGTTATAAAGCAGAAAAAATTTGCGACACAAGCCTTTTCCTTTGTGAGACAAACGGTGGGACTTAATTAACACCTTCCGACCAACTGACAAGATTTTTAAACGACCAGGACGTTTAGCTGATCTCTCTCTTCTAGCAGCCGCAGATGCAATATTTCGTAGAGCCGGGTTCACAACTTCAGAATGCCGCAGTTTCCGTGTAGGCGGAAAAGGAACGATTTCAGATATGCGATTTGTCGGTGCTTTATTTTTTAATACCAGTATAGGCGGTAAAGAAGTTGAATCATTAGAGAGTTCATTCAGAATGTTTTGAAAAATATGAAGATACTGATCCCACGTTCTGTGATTCTGATGACAATAAAGTCGACACAATTTATTGATTTCCTTCATCCATCTCTCTGAAGCGTTAGATTGAGGGTGAAAAAGTGAAATGAAAATTGGTTTAATTTTACGACGCTGTAGAGTACGAAGCCAAATTTTAGAACGAAACTGTGATCCATTATCTGATATAACCTTATCAACATGACCAACTTCTTTAAGAAAATGTTTGATAAAAGCGTTAGATACTGAACGAGCTGTTGCTTTGCGTAAAGGTGTAACACATACATATTTTGACGTCAACTCCACTGCTACTAAAATGTACGCAAAACCATTAGTAGAACGAACCACTGGACCGAACAAATCGACTGCAGCCATCTCCTTTAATTTCGCTGGAATGATAGGAAACAACGGTGCTCTGTGAGAAACTGTTGGCGGCTTAGCCTTTTGACATAATTTGCATTTGGCCAGAACAGATCGAATACGTTTTTCCATATTACTGAAATAACAATTTTCTCGTAACTTATGAAAGCATTTTCTGGGACCAAAGTGTGCATAACTGAAATGCGTATACCAAATCAGCTTATTAACCCACTCATCAGGAATACAAACTAACCAAACAGAGTTGTCGACCGATTTTCGTTTAACAGGAATGTCATTGCGAACTGAATAGCGTCTAGTTTCTCTGGATCAGGAAGAATACCTTCTGTAGAAAGAATGTGACCGAGAAATTTCACCTGAGAACGACCAAATTCAGATTTTTCCAAGTTCACTGTAGTGCCAACTCATGCAAAAATACGTAATAATGAATCCAAAATTTTGTTGTGCTCATTCCAAGAATGTTTAGCAATAAGAATATCGTCAACATAAGAAGTAATAGTGTCACGAAGATAAACAGGTAAAATTTCATTTAAGCTAAGAATGAATGCTGCTGAAGGTACAGTAACTCCACACTCCGAAATCACTTATGGGTAAATTAGTCAAATCCGGTTATTGTTTACTTACTCACTAGATAGATTGACAGTCGAAGAGTTGTTTTGACAGATGCAAAGAATAGTAAAAGAGTAGGCAGCGGTACAGAAAACTAAAAGAGAAATAACACCACTACAGCTCGGGGCCCTATGCTCGCTACGGCACATATTCACTTAGAGTAGTGAATCCCCTGAGGACTTTAATAGCCGCACATAATTTCCAATTTGTGTCTTAATGGCCAATTTAGTGGGAGTGCGTACATAAATTGATCTAACCATGAACATGGACGTATGTCATTCTTAGAATTGCGGAAGATCTTAAATTTCCGAACAGTCAAAAAGTGTTTATAGTCAAAATTTTCGCCTCGTGGCGACAAAGACCTACCGCGTCTGTCCCAGTCCCAATGACGATTATTGTCAAGTTCACGCGCCTGGCGCTCTCTTGTTGCTTCTCGTAAATGAAATAAATTATTTTCTTCAAAGCCCTCTGCTATCGGTGATTCTAAATTTCTTCTGCTGTCTTTTCCTACGATTTCGCCTTCAATTTGTTTGACTTGCTTTCGTAATGCCTCAACTTCCCTTTTCACACGTTCATTAAATTTTCCCTGATTTTCAACATGCTTATTTATGTTCTGGTACTCTTCGGTTTCTGCAAATGGCAATGGTGCTGTATCATCTGAATCTCTGTCCCCATTTAAACTAAGATTTGTCAATTTGTCTGAAATCTCCTCAACTCTTTCCGATAAATCACCTACTTGTTCTTTCTGTTTATTTACGTCTTCCGTAAGTGTCGCGACTCGGGTTTCAGTATTAACACATTTAGTAGTTAACTGTTCATACTGTTGTGTTAGGTTATTTAATCTGTCATTTGGTACGGATTCCTCGATTCTCTCAAATATTTCTTTCTTATCGTGTGCACGTTGTAAATTTAACTCTGAAAATTTTTGAACTATCACGCGATCTCTTTCTTCCTGTTCTTTATCCTGTTTCCTTTGTCTGATTTCTACTGCAATTAATCTATTATTGTGAGCATTCAAAATTGGTTGTACTTCTTCTCTGATTTCTTTCTTTAATTCATCTTTCATATTTTTGAAACATGTCCCTATTCGTGAATCTATCCGTGTTTCCAAAGTTCCCATCTCTGTTTTAAATTCAGATCCTAACTGTGATCCAAGTGAGTCTAACCGTGTTTCCATTGTTCCCATACCAGTTGTAATTGTTCCTATCTGAGTTTTAATTGTTCCTATCTCTGTTTTAATTGTTCCCATTTGTGAGCCTAACCGTGTTTTCAATTCTGATCCCAAATTTAATATTACACCCATCAACTGCTCCATATCAGCTGGTTCCAAATTCTTTTCGCCCCTAACATTTCCCACAAAACTAACTTCCTTCTGCATAGCCATAAAGCTATCTGTGTTCGATACTATTTCAGAATCTTCTATTGTTGATCTCGTATTCTGTGAATTTTCTGATTGAGAAAAATTTTTAAAAGGTTCGGACTATTTTCCCAACTTATTACATTGTTTTCCACTTCATTATTCATCACACTGTTTTCCTCTGTTGGCGAGTTCGCCATGTTAACAATTTCGTCATTCTCACTATCCATCATCTTTGCCTTCTTCATCGATTGCGTAATCATTTACAAAACATAAAAAAATTCGTCACTGTACGAAAATTACACACAATGACTCTTTATCTCCAACAATACCATTTACATGAAAAGTTTCCCTCAAACACGATTAATCGAACAATTGAAATAATTGCACTAAATTGTCAAACCCGTAGACAAGACAACAATTTAAATTTTGAAAAATACCATTAGAAAAATGACAATTACCAAATCTACACATGCAATACAGACTACAATTACTAAACTCAAATTACTACAACAATACTACGGTCTACTATTTTTACAATCAGAAGAATTCCAAGGGACGATCCTGGCAGGGTCGCCACGTGCATGGGGGCTTAATTAAATATAATGTAAATAGTTTTTTAGTTTTTCGTAGCTGTATGTCCGATTACGCTGTGTCTCGTAATCGATTGGCCCTGACTAGTATTATTACGCTATCTGATTGCAAAGAACAACAACAAGAATGAAATGAAATTTTTCGTTAACACAATTAATTAATTAAGTCCCCAGCAACTACAAAACCTACAAAACCCAAGCACAAATGTATTTGTTCTGTGTGTAGGAGTGTGACTCAACGTACACATCTGGCACGGTTCTTCTTCAACAAGACAAGAATTTTTAAATACCAATTATACTGACGTGATAAAAGAAAATTAGAAATACCATAATTGCTCAAGGAAAGTAGAATTACACTCTAATACAAGAACACACGCCAGATGCTTTGTTGACTGAACCTGTAATGACGCATTATTTAGGACACTAAAATAAAAACAAATTGAGTTAATTACCTCATTTATATTGATGAAAATCATTCTAATCCTTACATTATATCTCAACCAGAACTCTCCAATATCACATCTCAGCAAGCACTGCCTAATAGCACATCTCAACAAACACTCTCTGCTACAACATCTCAGCACAGACTACCACGAGACCTTGACGGGCACTGACTGCTACGAGTTCTTAACAGGCACTGACTATTACGAGCTCTCGACAAGCACTGACTACTACGAGTTCTTAACAGGCACTGACTACTACGAGCTCTCGACAAGCACTGACTGCTACGAGTTCTTAACAGGCACTGTGGAGGCGGCTTAATAATACTCTTTGGCGCAATCTCTGGCGCAGTGGCTCAGTGTAGCCACCTTTCACTGTCTCTAATAGTGCGCATGTCGGACGTCATTCACCGACAACTCCAGCGTCATTCAAAACCAGTATTATCCGTTGCTGTATTAACCAATAATATGCAACAGGCATGTAACTCCATCCCACAAACTGGCATCCGAGACCTGTACAACACAGTTTATGCACGTCGGTTATTAATGTACCAGTCGTTCACATCTGCAATGGCTTGTCTCGCACTTACCTGTGATACTGCAATTTTAATCAAATATGTTACCAAGACAAATGTATTCCCGAAATATCATTACTCTTCGTTAATTCTTTTTTGGTGCTGCAATTTTTCATTGTATGTTTGCTGCAGGCTTAAGATGGCTGCAGACTTTTTAATTACAGGCATCAAATCTTAACCACCTTTTCATAAAGTATGTAGTTCCCAATTTGGAGGTCTTTTTTCGCAGTAGGACATTAATGGGAGGAACAGCTTCAATAGTAATACCCATTTTCCAGGAGCGTTCTTCTCCAAACTATCGAAGGAGAATTGAGAAGGTTGGAAAGTAAGAGAAAGCCACTGACAGAAGTAAAAATCTGAGGACAGGTCGTGAATCGTGCCTGGGCGCTCAGTCGGTAAGAACACTGCTTGCGAGAGACGAGGTTTCGAGTCCCGGTCCGACACGCAGTTCTAATCTGCCAGGAAGTTTCAATACAGAGCACCCTCTGCAGCAAAGTGAAAGATTCTTTCCACAAGCTTTAATAGAGTTTTTTCATAACACAACACACGTCCTTAATTTCTGAACTGGACAGGGGTCACACTCTCGTGAAAGTAAACACAACCTGGTCAGCCACTACGAAATTTCACCTTTTGATGTAACAGTGAGATAAATTTTTAAGTACTTTTGTCTAATTTCTTGTTTATGATTCGAATAATAAGCGCTTAAGGCACGTAAACAGTTCACTGCGTTCTTTAACAATCAGCAAAACAAAGTTCAACGTGAACTCCTTTAAAGCGACGAAATAGTTACGAATAAACAATTACTGTAACTGAAGTTTGCAACTCCATCCCAATTTACGATACTGTAGGTAGGTACTCGACAATATCTGAATTCGAAATCGTAACAGGAGAAGCAAGCTGAAGTTAACATAGGAAGACAGTTTCGATGAAGGGTTTAATCCATACTCACACTCAAATTCTTCAGAGCCTGTACGTCCTCCGCATACTTGTGATACGAGTCGCAGGCCACATACCCGTTGTCGCCGTTGGTGCCGTATTCTGGATGTTCGTGCAACATCCGGTCCCATATGCTCTCACCCTTTCCTGTAAAATGAGGAATAGTGGATCAGAAATGTCCAAAAAGCAACTCTGATTTAATAAGCTACCTCTCTGTGAATGAGAGTTTTACTATCCTGTTGGGACTAGGATGTAAAAGTTCAGTTAACTCGGTAAATAGTGTGGCAAATGGGAGATTTCTGGCATAGGGTATGCCTTGCACTACTGCAGAGCTACAGGGAACTTGTGTCTACTTGCCAACAACATTATTTCAGACTCCACATTCATACTGCGTCTTGACGTGGTACCCGAATCACCGTCATATACTAGGAGAGTGACGTTTGACTGAGACTGGTGAAAAAACTGAGCAAAGTAATTTAAGTTTCAGATCGAAGCGACGGTAATTTCAACAGAAGTTTTGTAAATCCACGGGATGCAGACGGCAAATGAAGGGAACGAATGTATTTCTAAGGGGCTGCCAACCCTTTTCTTCGAGTTATTAAAACTGAGCTTCGAAAAAGTATTAAGTTTCTTAAAAGAAAATTAGGAGTGAAATTGTTAAGGCTTTCGTGGCAACTCGTCGTCAAACTGCCTGTTGGATTCTATCTCGGGTTTTTCGGGTGACGTTTGTTTGATGATTTTTTTGATGTTTCGCCATTACCAGTGGCTGGCACTGCCAAAGCTTCGGCCACCATTGCTGGTGGTGGACTGGAGTCAAGCTCGCAGCCGCAGATTGTACACTCCTGGAAATTGAAATAAGAACACCGTGAATTCATTGCCCCAGGAAAGGGAAACTTTATTGACACATGCCTGGGGTCAGATACATCACATGATCACACTGACAGAACCACAGGCACATAGACACAGGCAACAGAGCATGCACAATGTCGGCACTAGTACAGTGTATATCCACCTTTCGCAGCAATGCAGGCTGCTATTCTCCCATGGATGTAGTCCTGTGGAACGGCTTGCCATGCCATTTCCACCTGGCGCCTCAGTTGGACCAGCGTTCGTGCTGGACGTGCAGACCGCGTGAGACGACGCTTCATCCAGTCCCAAACATGCTCAATGGGGGACAGATCCGGAGATCTTGCTGGCCAGGGTAGTTGACTTACACCTTCTAGAGCACGTTGGGTGGCACGGGATACATGCGGACGTGCATTGTCCTGTTGGAACAGCAAGTTCCCTTGCCGGTCTAGGAATGGTAGAACGATGGGTTCGATGACGGTTTGGATGTACCGTGCACTATTCAGTGTCCCCTCGACGATCACCAGTGGTGTACGGCCAGTGTAGGAGATCGCTCCCCACACCATGATGCCGGGTGTTGGCCCTGTGTGCCTCGGTCGTATGCAGTCCTGATTGTGGCGCTCACCTGCACGGCGCCAAACACGCATACGACCATCATTGGCACCAAGGCAGAAGCGACTCTCATCGCTGAAGACGACACGTCTCCATTCGTCGCTCCATTCACGCCTGTCGCGACACCACTGGAGGCAGGCTGCACGATGTTGGGGCGTGAGCGGAAGACGGCCTAACGGTGTGCGGGACCGTAGCCCAGCTACATGGAGACGGTTGCGAATGGTCCTCGCCGATACCCCAGGAGCAACAGTGTCCCTAATTTGCTGGGAAGTTGCGGTGCGGTCCCCTATGGCACTGTGTAGGATCCTATGGTCTTGGCGTGCATCCGTGCGTCGCTGCGGTCCGGTCCCAGGTCGACGGGCACGTGCACCTTCCGCCGACCACTGGCGACAACATCGATGTACTGTGGAGACCTCACGCCCCACGTGTTGAGCAATTCGGCGGTACGTCCACCCGGCCTCCCGCATGCCCACTATACGCCCTCGCTCAAAGTCCGTCAACTGCACATACGGTTCACGTCCACGCTGTCGCGGCATGCTACCAGTGTTAAAGACTGCGATGGAGCTCCGTATGCCACGGCAAACTGGCTGACACTGACGGCGGAGGTGCACAAATGCTGCGCAGCTAGCGCCATTCGACGGCCAACACCGCGGTTCCTGGTGTGTCCGCTGTGCCGTGCGTGTGATCATTGCTTGTACAGCCCTCTCTCAGTGTCCGGAGCAAGTATGGTGGGTCTGACACACCGGTGTCAATGTGTTCTTTTTTCCATTTCCAGGAGTGTATTTACCTGGCGCGCCAACGCACAAGACCTTTTCCGTGGTCATTTCCGGTGATGTTCTCCCCTCGCTACCTGCAGCGGTCGTTCGCTGCAGCACGGGAATCCATCTTGAGGCTTTCTTCTTTCTTCTTGCAGCTGTTCTCATGTTTGTGTACTTCTATAGCTTCTCTGGACAAGCGGGCGTGGCAGATCTACTCTACAGCAAGATCTTCCGTGTCGGCTAATTTTAATGTGTGGTTAATCTCACACGGCCGATTTCTCCACCTGCCCCAATCTGCAATGCCGCTTACGTTCTCTGATGCTGATCCTGGCCCTGATCGTCCCATCATTCCAATATGAACTTTTCTGCATCTACATGGTATGCGGTATATTCCCGACATTGCAAGTTGGTCCCTTTTGTCCTCTGCTGATGTGAAACTCTCTTTGATCTTCTTTGTCGGATAATAAATCGTCTTTACGCTGTGTTTGCGCACTATATGGCCGATTCTGTTCGTCACTCTGGCAATGTATTGCAGAAAGACCGTACCCAAAATTTCTTTTCCCAGTGTGTCACTTGCTCACCTCTAATGTAACTTCTGGATTACCGATTGCTCCTCAGAACACTTTTCATTCTCGTGACTGAGATTCTGCGTCTCTCATATTCGTCTTACTCGTGTTACCAGCGTATTAATCATGCCTCATTTGTGACTCGGGTGGTGATTTGACACTTTGCGCAGGTATCGGTCCGTGTGTGTGTTTTCGACACATACTGTAGAGCAATTTTTAGATGAAACTGAAACGTCCCCTTTGAACAATTATACATGACTGTGCTTAAACTGACACACAATATTTTGTTAGCGCAACGCAGTCTGACTTTCAAAATTCCCTACAAAAGAATGGCCCTGACTAACATTAAACTATACCTTTCACAAATCACTTACCTCAAAAAAATCTTCGCTGCTCAAGCTACTGCAATACAGCGAGCGCCACTACTGCCAGCTAAATAAAAGATTCAAACTATGGAAGGCACTAACTACTGATAGGGATAGTTAGCAAATGAAAGATATTAATAGAGAACAAACAATGTATTTACCTTGATATCATCATATATAAATATAGCAGTTCATGACAAATTTCAAAACTCCGCCATCTCTCTCCCCACATCCACCACTGCTGGCGGCTCACCTCCAACTGCGCAACGCTACGCGCTGTTCACATCGAGCTGCCGCTGCCCAACACTACATTGGCGAGTATTACAACAATGCAAAGCAGCCACAGACTGCACACAGTACAGCCAGTGATTTTCATACAGAGGTGGCGTTACCAATAAAAAAACCTAAACAGCCTACTTACAAAACTGAACTCTTCTGTCATAAAACATTGAAACTCTTCTTGCTTAAAATTGAGGTTGTCCTTCGAAAAACTGAACTTCATAAAAATAACCTTAGTCGGAAAAGAATTAAACGTTTCTTAAGGAAAAAGGAAAAACATTTCTACAGAACAGATTATATCTTCTTAGGCGAGAACTAAATCATTATTTCGAAAAGAAAAAGTTTTGGGAAAAATTCTCTTGTTTGTGAGAATTAAAAATATTTTTAATTGGATTAAAACTCTAATTCTGAAAAATCTTTGGAAAGAAATCTGCATCTCTTCCTTAAAAAAAGTGCCTTTCTTTAAATGAAGACGAGGGTCACGGAATAATCTGTGGAGAAACCAGAATCCAGTAGTCTGTCTCCGTGTATTGGGAGTCCACCATTAAAGAAGCAGTTGAAATACTTGTAGGTAACGACTTAATTCACAGAGACAGGGCCGCGAGAGTTGCCGGCACGGTAGCTCAGCATGTTCGGTCAGAGGGTTAGCTGTCCTCTGTAATAAAAAAACTGAGTTAATGGGTCAACAACGAACTGAAACTGGTGTCTTGCGACGTCCGCCCCGAGCAGATACAACGAACAAAACGAACAAAATGAGATAAAAAAAAAGCGGTGTAAGGCGCTGCTGTCATGGAGTGTGCGGCTGGTCCCGGCGGAGGTTCGAGTCCTCCCTCGGGCATGGATTTGTGTGTTTGTCCTTAGGATAATTTAGGTTAAGAAGTGTGTAAGTTTAGGCACTGATGACCTTAGCAGTTAAGTTCCATAAGATTTCTCACACATTTCAAGATTTTTTTGAACGGAAACAGGATGTCAACTCAGTAAATGCCAATAATCATCACTTTCGGCACTAAGGAACTGTCAGACGCAGACAAACGAATGCAACGATTTTAACACAGATGGAGAATCGAAGCCAGGACAGTTAAGTCGGGCACGAAGACCTTTCCCGTGCTCGTACAATTGGTCCGCGGCTTGTGGCTATGCTTTCCCCGACACACGCATATGGAAACCGGGAGCATTGGACTACGATGACCCTATAAACTCGCTGGCTCTTTTCTAGCGAGCCCCACATAAACAGGTGAACCACAACAGTAATGAGTCAGCAGCACCGAAAGATCACGAGCAGTAGCCTTGCGGATGTAATACGCAAATTACACAAGACCATACAAAGCGATTCCCGTGAACCATTCAAGCATGAGTTTTTCATTGAGAAAGTGCTTAACTCACTAGAGAGGCTGAATGGTTGTGAGGCTAAATATTGAGGCAGGATGTCGACGTCATCTGGGTGCAAGCACAAAACCTTATGAAATACTCATTACGGCGGTAAAACATTAAGATTCATCGTTTACTTCTTGATGATTGGGTCTTTTACCATGTAGGTGACCATAATTCGAAGTAAAAGTGCGAAAAAACAAGTGTCGTGCGGCACGACGTCCTGGTGCACCTCTTTCAGCTGGACACCACCTGGACGACGTGGGTGTTCTTAAAATTATCAGCACCCGGCTTTCTCCAGACGGTCGCCCAGCCAAGTACTAACCGGGACCATCGTTGTTTAACTGCGGTGATCAGAGGGGGGAGAGAGACCGGTGTTACTAACTTAACAAGGCCGTTTGGCAAAGTGGAGAGGAAGATACACTAGCACTAGCACTTGTGAATTTCTGTCCCTACAGCCTCTGTCACTCACCGTCGGCGTCCCAGCCGCCCTCGATCTGGTAGGCAGCGGTGGCTGCGCCCAGCATGAAGCCGTCAGGGAACTGGTTGACGGCCCCCGCTCGCGAGAGAGTCAGCGGAGATTGGTGGGAGTCTGCTGCCGCCGGCCAGAGCGCGGCTTCTGCTGTGGAGGCCAGGCACGCAGCTAGCAGCAGCACTACTCGTTTGGATAACATGGTCTCTGCCTCACAACTAAAGCTGCCACGTCTTTCAAAGCCTACTGTCTATAAAGTTGATTGCTTTAATTTCGTCCTGGTTTTTATCGCCGTAATACAGCTGCAGTCCAGTGATAGCGTCAAGTGTTTACAAAATTTGGGTCCGCTATAGAGCTCACAACTTCAGTCATTGCATAATGTATTAACTTTCTGAAGCTAGAGATAACGTCTTTTCTTATCGCAAACCGACACCTGCAACAGTTCTCCACTTCTTAGAAGGGATGTCTCTCGGCTCGAACAGGAATTTCTAATTAAAAATATCTACACAGACCTGTCTCACATTTTCCCGCCTACGACGGCGTTTGATTATGTTGCTCTTGGTTTGTACACTGCAGCGCTTGCGGTTTTGGAGAAGTGGAGGTTAACACGCCAGTCAGTCAGTTACCTCAGCAAGTAGTGAACATGTTTAGTATAAGTATGTCAGTATTCTCATATATATACAGCAAAAATGAACTAATCCACCAAACGTTGGAATGTTTTAAGTATTATCGCTTACAAGTTAAAGCTTTATCCATCAGAAGACGGTGTAGGACGTGATGATGACGCTGTCGCAATGATTTTTGTGAATCGGTTTGTCCAGAAACATGATCATTCATTTGACTGCTCAACTGGAGTTGCAATGGATACGACAGTGGATGAAGAAAGCGACTATACGAGGTGTGGCTAGAAAAAAACCGGACTAGTACTGGTGAAACAATAAAACGAATTAAATAAGGCTGAAAGTCGCGTGGCCTGTCACGTGACTCTCGCTCCGCCTACTGCTCGAGTTTCATCTGCCTCCTGCACTCAGTCTGCCCGTGGCGTCTGTTTTAAGTAGTTGACGTTTTGTCTGTGCGTCGGAAAATGTTGAGTGTACAGAAAGAACAGCGTGTTAACATCAAATTTTGTTTCAAACTAGGAAAATCTGCAAGTGAAACGTTTGTAATGTTCCAACAAGTGTACGGCGATGATTGTTTATCGCGAACACAAGTGTTTGAGTGGTTTAAACGATTTAAAGATGGCCGCGAAGACACCAGTGATGACACTCGCACTGGCAGACCATTGTCAGCAAAAACTGATGCAAACATTGAAAAAATCGCTAAACTTGTTCGACAAGATCGCCGTTTAACAATCAGAGCAGTGTCTGAGTTAACAGGAGTTGACAAGGAAAGTGTTAGGCAGATTCTTCATGAAAGTTTCAACATGAACAAAGTGTGTTCAAAAATGGTTCCAAAGTGTCTCACAATTGAACAGAAGGAACGCCGAAGAATGATTTGTTCTGACATCCTGGAAAACATTGAAAGTGATTCCACCTTCTTACAAAATCGATGCATTGGAAAACTCCTGGTTCTCCACGACAAAAAAAAGCACGAATGTCAAAATCGAAATTCAAGGCAATGATGATTGTTTTTTTTGGCATCAAAGGGATTGTGCACATTGATTGGGTACCAGAGGAACAAACAGTGAATCAGCATTACTACATTAGCGTCCTGGCTACCCTACGTGAGCGAGTACGGAGAAAACGGAACGATTTGTGGAGAAAAAAGTCATGGATCCTTCACCAAGACAATGCCCCAGCTCACAGAGCGTTGTCAGTGAAGACGTTTTTGGCAAAACACAACATTCCCATCTTAGATCATCCACCCTACTCACCTGATTTGGCCCCCTGTGACTTTTTTCTTTTCCCTAAAGTCAAGTCAGCTTTGAAAGGAACTAGATTTGAGACTGTTGAAGCAGTAAAAGAAAAAGCGACGGAAGTAATGTATGGACTTAACGAAAATGATCTGCAGCATTGCTATGAACAGTGGAAAATTCGTATGGAGCGGTGTAGAGACCGAGGAGGAGAGTACATTGAAGGAGATAACATGAAATTGTAAATAATTGTAAATAAATGTTTTTTCCAGCATCAGTCCGGTTTTTTTCTAGCCGCACCTCGTATATAAGATAACACGATTAATAGTGTTCAAGATTGTAGTTCTAGCAACAGTGGCTGATACAGGACTCGTACAACAGAAGCTAACAGTTGTACTGGCTATTAACCTTCACCGGAAAAGAAATCGTATACTGTTAGTATTTTAACAAAATTTTTCTGGAGATCGTATTGAATGTATTATGATTACATTATTATACACATCCACGTACAGTTGTGACTTACAGCTCGTTACTGAAGAGACAATCATCTATAAAAAGCTCATTGAACCTCAAATTAATATTTGATTGTGTGGAGGAAAAACAAACAATTTAGAGGAAACAAGGCAATCAAAGAACCGATGATAAAACAACACATTATATCCCAGTACGACACAGTAAGAATTGAAAGGCGCCTGAAATTTTGGACAACGTAAAAAGCAAGAGAAATACGGCACAAATACACTCCTGGAAATTGAAATAAGAACACCATGAATTCATTGTCCCAGGAAGGGGAAACTTTATTGACACATTCCTGGGGTCAGATACATCACATGATCACACTGACAGAACCACAGGCACATAGACACAGGCAACAGAGCATGCACAATGTCGGCACTAGTACAGTGTATATCCACCTTTCGCAGCAATGCAGGCTGCTATTCTCCCATGGAGACGATCGTAGAGATGCTGGATGTAGTCCTGTGGAACGGCGTGCCATGCCATTTCCACCTGGCGCCTCAGTTGGACCAGCGTTCGTGCTGGACGTGCAGACCGCGTGAGACGACGCTTCATCCAGTCCCAAACATGCTCAATGGGGGACAGATCCGGAGATCTTGCTGGCCAGGGTAGTTGACTTACACCTTCTAGAGCACGTTGGGTGGCACGGGATACATGCGGACGTGCATTGTCCTGTTGGAACAGCAAGTTCCCTTGCCGGTCTAG
This sequence comes from Schistocerca piceifrons, assembly GCF_021461385.2. Taxonomy (NCBI): domain Eukaryota; kingdom Metazoa; phylum Arthropoda; class Insecta; order Orthoptera; family Acrididae; genus Schistocerca; species Schistocerca piceifrons. The sequence continues at coordinate 250,878,253 of NC_060144.1, forward strand.
GAATGGTAGAACGATGGGTTCGATGACGGTTTGGATGTACCGTGCACTATTCAGTGTCCCCTCGACGATCACCAGTGGTGTATGGCCAGTGTAGGAGATCGCTCCCCACACCATGATGCCGGGTGTTGGCCCTGTGTGCCTCGGTCGTATGCAGTCCTGATTGTGGCGCTCACCTGCATGGCGCCAAACATGCATACGACCAACATTGGCACCAAGGCAGAAGCGACTCTCATCGCTGAAGACGACACGTCTCCATTCGTCCCTCCATCCACGCCTGTCGCGACACCACTGGAGGCGGGCTGCACGATGTTGGGGCGTGAGCGGAAGACGGCCTAACGGTGTGCGGGACCGTAGCCCAGCTTCATGGAGACGGTTGCGAATGGTCCTCGCCGATACCCCAGGAGCAACAGTGTCCCTAATTTGCTGGGAAGTGGCGGTACGGTCCCCTACGGCACTGCGTAGGATCCTACGGTCTTGGCGTGCATCCGTGCGTCGCTGCGGTCCGGTCCCAGGTCGACGGGCACGTGCACCTTCCGCCGACCACTGGCGACAACATCGATGTACTGTGGAGACCTCACGCCCCACATGTTGAGCAATTCGGCGGTACGTCCACCCGGCCTCCCACATGCCCACTATACGCCCTCGCTTAAAGTCCGTCAACTGCACATACGGTTCACGTCCACGCTGTCGCGGCATGCTACCAGTGTTAAAGACTGCGATGGAGCTCCGTATGCCACGGCAAACTGGCTGACACTGACGGCGGCGGTGCACAAATGCTTCGCAGCTAGCGCCATTCGACGGCCAACACCGCGGTTCCTGGTGTGTCCGCTGTGCCGTGCGTGTGATCATTGCTTGTACAGCCCTCTCGCAGTGTCCGGAGCAAGTATGGTGGGTCTGACACACCGGTGTCAATGTGTTCTTTTTTCCATTTCCAGGAGTGTAGTTTAAACGCGCAGCATTTTTTAATACTACGTCTCAAGGCAGAATAGTGAATGTGCAGTAGAAACATCATTGGTTTCATGACAACCACAGATATACAGCTAGAGAAAGACCAAGATATTCGTCAGTCTGAGGCCTGTCTTGTTCGGAGAAGTAAACCAGAAAACTCCAGGTTTCCAAATAAAGGCACAGTGAATTTGAAACACTGACCAGAGTGGATTTAATTATGAACTCCATATTTTCAAATACAGTCACAATGAATTTGGAACGTTGATCAAAGTGGATTTATTTATTAACTAACTTCTGGTGCGACAGTATCTAAAAAAAGGGGAAACATCAACTGTTGCCTTAGCCCAGTGTGCACACAATACAATTCATATAATAGACGTTGGACTTTCAATGAGCGGACACCTATCAACAAAAACTGTAAATTTGTATCCAGGAAGAAACTTTAGGTCCGAAGGTTAAAAGGTTGTTGAAGACAGTCTTTCACCAAATACACAACTAAAGACTAGCGCAAGTGGGAAGATCTCAAAGGACGCTTTCAAATTATTTCTCGCGATTATTCTTAATGATAACACCACAAATAACCAAAAGTGTATACTGCAATGTGATTCTGCGAGCGCTCACAAGGATACAAAATAGTAAATGATTCTTTGCGATTTAAGACATTGAACGGTTTAACATTCCGCATAAAAATTTACGTACTGCCTTTGGATGTATATTTCTTCTGGAAATGTAAGGCATATGCAATGAAGATATCAGACTCTATAAGGACTCTTTGCATTGACTTTGAGACTAAATTAAGAACCAGAATTTTCATTATCAAAATGTCTTCTATTATTTATAACCAGCTGTTTGCTCAAGTGTATCAGCCCATGCTTCAATATTCCAGACAAGCGGCAGAGTACGATACTCTGGAATAAGTTACAGAATTTAAGAACGTGACTCATGTGGCGTTTGATTTTGAAACTCAATAATTTGATTCTGACGACAGTCCAGATACTGCTTTCGCAGAATGCGCCTGTTTTGATTCTGCATTTTGTTTCATGCATTTCGTTGAGGAGCCTAATGTACATTTTTAAAGTCCGACAGTGGTCAAACTAAGAGTAATACAATCTAATGCTTTCATTATTCTATTCATATTGATATGTTAAGCGGCCGCGTGGGGTAGCCGTGCGGTCTAAGGCGTCTTTTCACTGTTCGCGCGGTTCCTCCCATCGGAGATTCGAGTCCTCCCTCGGGCATGGATGTGTGTGTTGTCTGTAGCGTAAGTTACTTTCAGTTAGATTAAGTAGTGCGTAAACCTAGCGATCGATAACCTCAGCAGTTTGGCACCATAGTCCTTACAACAAATTCCAAATTCCAATGTTAAACTTCTAAATACATTTAATAAACCGAATTCCTGTTCTAGCCCAGAAAGTCCCGTTGTTAGCGGCACGATGTCATCAAGCACTAAAACGTTTGTTATTTTGTTCCCGTCTCCAAATGTCCTTGACCCATATCTACAATGGTGTGCTCAAAAGCAAGTAAGAAAGTAACTTTCGCATGATGTGTAATTGCTAAGGAACGCGGCTTCATGAAATCTGGACCACACACGGAAAGCATAGTACAGAATTTACTTGAAATAAGTATGCAACAACGTCAACAGAAAGACACTTTTATTCAGAGAATATAATTACACTGAAGTCACCGGGATTTATGATGGTCTGTGGATACAGACAACATCTGTAGACATGTGACCAAACAACACCACAATCAGTGCTCTTGTAGCGTTGCAGATGACTCTCCTATGAAGTGTTAAAAGAACAAAACCTATTTTTCCATTATTTCCCCACGGTGGTGAGTCGCACTGACAAAAGAACACACCTTCTCAATGGTGGATGGACTGTGACATCTCTCCTCTGTCTCCTCCGTTCCACTTTCTGAGCAGAGATGGGCGCTAGAGAATTAGGTCTGGAGCGGAGTTTTTACAGAGCCGATGGAGGGAGTAAGGGGAATTTATAAATTTACAGAATGTAGGCTGCTAAGCGAGACACAGGAAGAAAATTTGAAGAGGAGAGAAAATCTGTTAGGTTGCACGGAAGAGTGCGCTTCTTTACAAACGTTGATGGTTCCGATGAGGCACTCAAAGTAGAATGGTAGAGTGAATTATATTAACATTGGAACTGGGGATGTGGAGAAGAGCTGACTACTGCTACTCGGAATGGGGATGGGAAAATGAGGAGGCTTTGACATTCGACGGGGTACACAGAAAAGAGCAGGCAGGTAACATCGAAGTGGTGTTGGCGGACATTAGTGGGAGCATAGGTGACTGACAGTGACGTAGGGCTACCTCGAACAATACGATTCGACACCCTCCGGCACAGCTCACGTCAAACATACGCTGCTGCAGCAGCATGCCTCGGACAGAGAAGCACGACGATTCCTTCGTTGTAATAGGAGTGGTGACCTTCAGAATGGCCGTTCTGCCCCTATAGGAGAATTATCTTGATTCGCTGTCAATGTGACGCTGTGCATCACCGCTTCCCTAATGTACCACTGTGATAAGAGTGATGCGATTGCCTGATATCCTACTTGATATCCTTACTCATCTCTGAACGATAACAATGAATAAAGAAGGTTGTCAATGTGAGCTGTCACATACTAAATGAGACGAGTTTGTAAGTCATAACTTTTCAACCCTTGCAATCTCCAACGGTGTTTATAAAATAAATTCTGGATATTTTAATTTATGACGTTACTTTCATAGCTACTACATCTCATATCACAGTAAAGAGTTAAAGAGGCTTCAAAGAGACCCTACTCCACATACAGTGCTTAGGGCCTGTTACACCAGATCACTTTATCCAAAATCTGTTGTGAAATATCACTAACTAGCACTGCAGTCTGAGGACAGATCTGCTACTGGTATCGGACCAGTCGGGTCAGACAGTCAAATTTTACTCGCGCAGGAAGGTTTCCCATCTAGTATAGTCGACCAGGGTTCGACAACATCTGTTATTTTGATTTTAAAATGTAGTACGGATTTGCATGCAACAATTGGTCTAAAACAAGAATATATTGGTTTTAGAGCGTTGAAATGTTGCGTTGATCAACGTTCTTCCATACCGGAAGAGCATATTTAGTAGACGTGCAAAATAGACAAAACGGAGTACGTAGGTAATTAATCCATTGCATTAAAAGCAGATAGAGAGATTCATGCGAATTACAAAATGTATGCATACACGAAGTCAGATATGTGTGGTTCAAAACACAGGTGTTGGTGATACAGTGGTGTGGATGGATACAGCACGATATGTGGGGGCAGCAACAGGCACGGTTTCGACCCACGCATCCCAACGAGCTACCACTGGTTCGGGAAGTAAAGGCACGTTTGGTAGTTTTTCTTTGTAGGCCCTGGTGCGAGCAGGAGCCTTTAGAAACACTTTCGTTGTGGATTAAATCAATTTATTTACATTAACAAACGTGGAACGTACATCTTCAGCAAGGCGATGTACTTCATGAGCAAAGCACGTTACATGGCTCAAATTGGGATTAAATACTCGGAGGGCTATTCTTGCTTTGATCATATAGGAAGCAGCATCTGAAATCGTTCCGGCGTGAAGTCTAAAGCGCCGACATGCCAGAACGGCAGAGCACACAGGGCTGTGAGACGACGTCAGCCAATTGCACGCTGACTGTCCGCTGTTCAGGATGACAATGTGAAGGCAGCGCCCTCAATACTTACAAGGGAACCTCCCCATCGCACCCCCCTCAGATTTAGTTATAAGTTGGCACAGGGATAGGCCATGAAAAACTGAACACAGATCAATCGAGAAAACAGGAAGAAGTTGTATGGAACTATGAAAAAAATAAGCAAAATATACAAACTGAGTAGTCCGTGTGCAAGATATGTCACAAAAAGGTACCTGTTCTCTGAGGAGCACAGTGGTCCCCGTGAGCAGCTACGGAACGGAAGGTCCCTGGTTCAACCCTCCTTCGAGTGAAAAGATTTAATTTTTTATTTTCAGACAATTATCAAAGTTCATGCACTCAGACATGATCAACTTTGCTCTCCAAAATTCCAGGACATGTTCAGATTTGCCTGGACACATGCAGGATTTGACGGTCTACACACGGAAAAACTTGAAAACGTTAAAAACGTTTGTTTTGACAGAGCACAGGGAAAACTGTGCGACTGTGAAACTGTTGCATTCATTTGTTGCCGTTTATGTGACAAACTCAATGTTTTCATCACTTTTTTGGGAGTGATTATCACATCTACAAGAAAACCTAAATCGGGCAAGGTAGAAGAATCTTTTTACCCATTCGCCAAGTGTGCAAGTTAGGTGGGTCGACAACATATTCCTGTAATGTGACGCACATGCCGTCACCAGTGTCGTATAGAATATTTCAGACGTGTTTTCCTGTGGAGGAATCGGTTGACCTATGAATTTGCGATCAAATGTTTTCGGTTCCTATTGGAGAGGCATGTCCTTTCGTCTACTAATCACACGGTTTTGTGGTGCGGTCGCAAAACACAGACACTAAACTTATTACAGTGAACAGAGACGTCAATGAATGAACGGTCAGATCGTAACTTTGCGAAAATAAAGTAAGTAAAATTTTTGCTCGAGGGAGGACTCGAACCAATGTCTTCTCGTTTCGTAGTATCTTACTCAAACCACGGGACCACGGCGCTCTTCGTGTTATATAGTCCTTAATGTTGGACGTGTTACACTTGGACTACTCAGTTTGTATATTTTGTTTATTTTTTCATAGTTCCACAAAACTTCTTCCTGTTTTCTCGATTGATCTGTGTTCAGTTTTTCAGGGCCTATCCACTGTGTCAATTTATAACTAAATCTGAGGGGTGTGCGATGGGGAGGTTCCCTTGTTAGAGGACGTAAGTGCCGTTCTGCCTGGCCGTGTCCCTCTACTGCCACTTCTACAAGCTCTACAGCAGCCAGTTCAAGAGTATTATCAAGACTAGTTATTTCGATTCTACTATGTAGCATTGTCTATACTGAAGAGAGTTCTGATTCTGTCTGTCACCTTTTACTTGCGACACATCTGTTTAAGGGGAGACGGAAGGCAATTTTTATCCCCATTCTGCCAACCCTATTTTACCGTTTGATTAGGTACACTTTTCAAAAGAACTATAAGTGATAAGACAATGAAATTTTTACTGCATATTTATAACACATATAAAGTGAAAATAATACTCTTATGGTTTTGAAGAAAAAAAATTATTCTTTCATTACTAAAATTTACCTTTTTTTGTACATTAATTATTATAAAGCAGTTACAGATTATTTGCTGGTTCTTAATTTACTTGTAGTAAACGTATTACCATCTGCAGTACAAATTAACCAAATTTCATGTTGCTAACCCCATTAGTTTATCAAATAATGGTACCTGAAAGTAAAAAAGTGTATTTTTGAGAAAAATCGATGTAAAGTTTAAGATTGCAGTTCTAGTACAGTCATAGATAAGAATTACTTACCACTAATATTTTCCTACTGCTGCATCCTTAGCGGATAAGCAGAGCGAAAGTGTGGGTTCGATTCGAGGGAGTTTTCCAGGATGTGAGGATATGCACCTCAAAGCAAACAATTAGTAATAACTTGTATTAATAGAAATAAACAGAGTACATAACTTCTGATACGTTAAGCGAAGCAAAGTATAGGATACAATGTCCATAGATAATTTGTTCTTCTCCGCTGGCTAGCTGGAGTACGTCCGCTGTATGGCTCGTCGTCTTTTCAGCAGGAAGACTCGGTGCTCTTCTTCCCGCTCTCGTGGCGGCCCGCAGCGACTTTGCTGCCAATCTGCGTTTCTTCTCGTGGCAGGCGCAATGTCGCAGCTATCGATACTGCAGTCACAATCTTACTGAGCATAATCTGAATCATTCTGATATTCTTTTCTTCTCTTGGTCCCTCTTCTTTTCCGTCTGGCTTCTTTTGTGCATTTTAAATTAGTAATATCTGCTTTGCCGAGTCTCTCTTTATCTTTTTGCACCAAGGATTTTGCAGTATTTCCACTATATTTTATTCCCAAAAATTCCAAAACATCCATTTTCTAATCACGCCATCATTGAAGCATAAAATAGCATCATAAACACCAAATTTGAGGGTTGTAAGCTGGACAAATACAGTCTGCGGTAACCGGTTCCAAATGACAGAATTCACATGTTCGTTTACATTTTGGGTTTTTCCCATGAAGACATTTCTTCATCAAGGTATCTTTACAAAGGTCTCTAAATGGGTTTGATTTCATTCATTACTGATGCAGGTAAAGAACGTTTGCGGTCATATTTGGCACTTCTCCTGTACATGCATCGGGTGTCAGGGTCATTCGGGCAAAGACCATGCACTGGATTTTCATTTGTGTAAAGCTTATGGAAGAAGATAGCCCATACAGCTTTTATCATGTTTTCTAAATTCCCTACATTTCTTCTTATGGCTAAGCCGAGGATACCAAGTTTCAGGCATTACCTCTCACCAGGACAACGCAGTGGCCGACGGCCTTCACTTAACGACCGAGAGCAGCGACGTTTGCATAAAGTTGTGAGTGCTAACAGACAAGTATATCGATAGTAGATACAGGGTAGGAAACACTGAAGCGATAAAACAATAGATGCATGAAATTATATACAAGGAGTAAAAGAATGCTGTGTTTTATCTCTGCATGGCGCAAAAAGGAAGGCGTAGCATCTAAATGCCAGATTGCATAGAGCGTCAGGAAAACCATCATATCTCACGAAAAAATTGTCGTATTTATATAAAGCAAAAACTATTTCACGCATGAAGGGCCAAGCATTTCAAATATGCTAACAATCTAAAAATCGAATGTTTGAAGCCCACTTGCCTTCCGTCTTCCCTTAACACAAAATTAACCCTTAACTCACGAGGTGCGGTCTCTCATACCGCGCGAAAAGGCCAGTTGTGGAGGGATGCTTCTGTACCCCCCATACCCTCTTTAAAGTGCCAAGCCTACGATGTTTTGTTGCTGGTTGCATTATCGCCTTCTGTGTTTATTGTTGACACGCGGTGTCCTATAGCTCAAAATGTTATTGTTGAAACAAGGTGTCCTATAGCTCAAAATGTTATTGTTGACACACGGTGCCCTATAGCTCAAAATGTGTTCACATGAACGTGTCGGTTTTATTTTTCCCAATTTTGATGAAATTGTTAGTCGGTCTATGGAGGAAGGTGTCAGTGATATGGATGAAGAAATCAATGAAAAAGATGACGATTTTACATTAGCCACTAATCACTATTGTGCTATCGAACAAGAGTATCATTCAGAGGAAGCACTTCAGGGAAGTTGTGATGGGGATCTGTCTGTTTCTTCAATGAAATACTTAAAGTGTCTGTTAAAATTGAATGTGTTCTGAGTGGTGATAAGAAAAATGTAGTTCCCAGCCATGGATGGCAATTCGACAGACTTTCTTTTTGTACCTATCGGGTGGAATTGTTATGCGCCAATTGAAGCCCTGTAATTTAAATTTACTTGGAAATTCATCTGGTACAGAGATTACATAACACTTCAGACTATAAACTTCAGTTCATTTACGTGTACTATTTAAGTGAACTACACAAAATTACGTGCTATTGTGTGACAAACAGTACGATGGTACAGACTTTGATTATTGCAATAAAATAAACTAGGTGCATTTAAACAAACATTAAATAACTGAAAAAATAAATGTTATATAGCGTAAATCAAAAGTTTCATAAGATTTTTGCCTTAATCTCGGTTTAAACATATGGGCCTAGAGACCCACCTCATGGTATACTTTACAGAAAAGTCACCCCACGAGTTAAGGGTTCAGTAGCGTAATCATTTCCTTTTGTAATAAACTTCAACAATGCGATTTGCTTAAATTGTTGTCTAACGATCCGAGAAAGCAGGTTTCCTAGGCATCCCATTTTTGATGAGTATGCGGGATACAGCAGAAACAAACACAAACACCCTTTCATCTGCAGAAGATTCAGGAAATATTTTTCTAATTTCCTCATTCACAAATCTGGTGATTGTAGAATTGTATATTTTTCCAAGTTCTTTGCAGGCTGCTAAATAGGAAGAAGAAGGCTCTTCTTTTAAAGTACCAACAATTAAATTTACAATGTAACGGCCACAAGAGTCTGTAGTTTCTTGAACTGAAATCCAGATAATGCTGTCCTTGAGTTCGTTGCGTTTTTCTTCCAGAACATTTACGTAAATTGTCGGTATGCAATTTTTACGCAATGTTGACTCATATGGTATATTTTAATTTAAGCAGTATTTGCACAGGAAGCTTTTGAGGATAGGGTTCGTAAGTTCGTGAAGAGGAATAATTCGGGAAATTAATGCTTCACGTAGATTTTAAACCGACTTCTTTGGTTACCTTTGGAAAAATTGCTGCTACTGCAAAAAATTGTAAATTTGTGGTAAGATCTTATGGGACAAAACTGCTTACGTCCTCGGTTCCTAAGCTTGCACACTACTTAATCTAACTTAAACTAGCTTATGCTGTGGACAACACACACACCCACGCCGGAGGGAGGACTCGAAACTCCGACGGGTGGAGCCGCGAGGACGGTGACAAGACGCCTCGTACCGCGTGGCTACCCCGAGCGGCACTGATACTGCAACTTACTGTTGTCAGAAGGTGTCGTCGTGGTCCTTTCTTCTGCATTCCTGCGGTGTGAAGGCTTGTGTCGACATGCTGGTCTATTTGAAATTTTTTTTTCACGAAATGTTTTTCTCGCTAACTCGACAATATAAAACAATTCCTTTAACTGTAAACGTTCCAGGAAGGTCAGCTATCCGACGTTCCTTTTTTCGGGTGGCTTGGCCACAACACGTAACACAATACACGTCGTTAACTCGTTCAACGTGTACAAGTTCATAAAAAGCTATACTGAAACAACGAATGTGTGACTAAAACTTCGCGTAGTTTAATTTAATTGTTGGCGACGAGTACGTGTGACATCAGGGGCAATTAACTGGGGCGCGTGCGCAGAAGCATTGACTCTCTTTCCCTGTTCCTGTTCCACTTCTGTAATGATTTCACTAGGCAGTGACCTCTCGGTTGGCGATTGTACTCAGTTCTAGATCGCGTTCATTCTGTGAGATATCAAAACTAGATCGAGCTAGAGACCACCCGTCTAACTTTTTAAAATATTGTAAGTATAGAGCGAAAATATGCATTGTCACTAGTTTATAGTTAAAATATGCAATAACTGGTGAAAAGGAGCCAAACATACAAATGCATAGGCAGCATGCAGATTCATATAGTCTGGTCTCTACGGTAATAACTACAAACTTGGATTGTTCAAGATTACTGACTATGCATCGAAAAGCACAGACTGGCACAGCAATCCAATATTATTTGAGCTAATTAATATTGTTCTTCTGGAATGTTCTCAGCAATATTATTAGTGTGCGGATATCAAATTACAGCATGTAATTTTACATTCTTGTATTTAGCGACCTTTTATGATATGGTAAAAATAGGAAGTTCCAAAAATGGAATCTGAAAGACATGATGAAGTAGAATCATATGCCAGAGACAACGAATTCGCTGATATCGTTGTTGACAACACAGATTCTTCAAGGCTCGAAATGGAGTCGCATGCTAAGAACAGAGGAGTTAGTCAACCAACTAGGCGATTTACATTTACCCCATTGTATCATAGTTTGGAAGCGATGATGAGAACAAACTTTGAACACATATTAATAGAGTTAAATGAAATTTCATGAACTGTCAACTAAGGAAAATGAAATATTGTCTCAGAAAAATAAATTTTGTTGAAACTGACAAATTTTGCATCTTAGCAGGATGCCTCAACAACTGAAATTAAGGAGTTGAAAATTGCATATCACGGCATTTCGGATGCAGTACGACAGTTAATTAATAAGCAAACACAAACAAAAGAATCTGGACGTGAGCAGAATGCAAAAGTAGATAATTTTGCTCGTGAACGAGAAACTAAAGTAAGTGGAGAGTTTAAAGGAAGAAGATACAGTTTTCAGCAAGATTTTTAACGACTGATTTCAAATAAGGACATACAAATTAATGAGATATTAAATTCGTAACTACTATACTCCGTACAGCAGTCCGTTGCAGAAGTGTTCTCTCATAGGGGCACTTCAGAAAAAAACAGTTAACACAAAATTAAAATAAATTAAAACTGTATCAAATAAAGATTTATCTGAGTGACGAGATAGTGTCATATCTCAGACAAGTAATGTACAACAGGAATTTTCTGCTATTATACAGATAGTACATAACACCACCCACAGCTACTAAAATAAGTGATGAATGTAATAGTTCTATAACACATGGCGAAATGCGTAGTCACAGAGTAGAACATGCAAGTCTATCACTTATATATGCTATGTAGGTGGGGCACAACCCCTCCTTCATTCACTGTTTATTAGATGAAAATTTATTGAAACACAAACAGTTGCAAGTGTCAAGAAAAGTATTCTTCCTGACTTTTTCATCAAATATTTTAAAGGAGTGTTATCTATATCCTGGACAGAAATATTTCACTGCAGAATTTATTCAGAGTGTACACTAAAAAGGAGCCATTTCACAGTATTCTAGGAAGTATACCAAAATATTTCGAGAAGTTCTTGAATAAGATTTCACTTACCTCACAAAAATTTTCATTACATGAACTACAGCAATGCCACAAGCTCCAATACTGCCAGCTAAATAAAAGATTCTAGCTACTGAAGGTTCTAATTACTACTAGACATGTGGTTAGCGAAGGAAAGATTTTGTTGCATGGCAAACAATGTATTTATCCTAATAATAATGTGACAACCAGTTCCAAAATTATATAATCGTGCATGACATCCAGTTCCAAAAATTATATAGTCGTCCATGACATCCAGTTCCAAAAATTATGTAATCATCGACAAACTACATTTCCATTTTGGGCACATGTCCAGATCGTCCACTCGTGCTAATACTGCAAACCTCCAACACTGCCAGTTATTGGCCTCTAACCTCCATCAATACTGACTACTCACTCCCAACTACCACCACTGCTGGCTATTCACCTCCAACTGCAGAGTCCAACCAGCCACAGAGTATCTTATAGAGTGTGCACAGAACTATCAGAGTTATTAATCCAGTCTATCGTGCTGCCAACATAAAGACTCATAAACAGGCTACTTACATAGCCCCCTGCTCCTCTCAAAAATATTACACAGTGTTTTGGGCAGTGGCCAAGACTAATTTGTTAAAAATGTTTTCATATTAACAATATCAAATAAATCAGATGCACACAATTAGTAATATACTGTTGGTCAAAAGCAAAAATTGTCCTCACAGTCCCTAAAGACCCTCCTAATCATTCATCAGAAGAGTAGTCTATGCAGGTTTATGCACAAAGTCTGAACAGTAAAAGAAAATGCACACATAAGTAGTGGACCTCCATGCAGTCTTGAAGAAGTAGTGTAGTCCTCCCAACGGAAGCACAGTGCTGACTCTTGACATGAAGACTGGTAATGGGCCACAACCGAGCAAGCCCACAGCTGAGTCAATCGAAGTCTTGAAGAATATTGGTAGAATTGGTAGGTCATAACAGAGCAGACCCAGAGTATTTCGTGTAGAAATTATGGCAGCAATGGGCCACTAAAAGTGCAGACCCACTGTAGTTCTTGTAGAGGTGGCCAGCAGTCATCCCACTGTGCAGGTGCACAATCACAATTGAAGAGTCTTGTGGATAATATAGCAAGTCCATAAACCACCACTTGTGCACTCAATAACTTTTTGCAGTATCCTTAGAACCAGCAATGCTGTCAACCAATCCCTTGCTGAATTATCAACACATGTGCAACCACTAACACAGTCATATAATATCTGAAATTTTATGCATATCGTATGACCACCGAAATGTGTGCAGTATAATGAATCCCTACAATTTACTTAACTTGATGTACTGGTGTCCATGCAATTACAAGTTTACAGCATAACAATACAATTGCAAAGGTACAGAAAACCTCACTACAGTCAAGTACATAATACAGATAACATTTGTAGTAATACAGGCTTTACAAAAAGAATAGAAATAAACATATACATAAGTATTACAGGAATTTGACATAAGTAAATAAATGAAAATTGAGAATACTCTTAGAAACGTTAACTACACACATGAGTATTAAAGTAAACATAACAGAATAAATAATGTCCTAACATCTTCCCAAATTAACGAATATGTTACAAAACCAGATTAGATTTGAGGATAACAGTATTCCTCATTATAGTGAATGCAGCTTAGTGTTAGAAGAAAAACAAATTCTACTAAATTTATCTTATCAGGTAAACACACAGAGACAGGAAGAACACAGATACACAAGGGTACACAACAACATAATGGACTAACACAGAAGAAGAAGACAGGGTCTGTTTTCAGTGTTACATTTAGTACTGCAGTACTTGTGGTACTTCATTTCCAACCAAAACTGAATTTAATTCTCAGAGATCTCCTGTAGTTCAACACTGTTAAAAAAAAGTCCTATCTAAGCATGCTTTCTTCATTTATACTTCCACATATATTTCTTACCTCATCATTTATTTCCAAGAAAATCCTACCTAAACCTGTTGTTACTATACCCTACTTACATCTGTTCATTTTCTCTTCCAAAATATTCTTAACTGTAGAAAGCTCTTTGGCCAAACCCTTTTTATATAGCTTCTCAAGGCATTTCTTTCCAACTCATCATAACTCATTTTCTTGTATAACATATGTCCCCTTATACTAACTTAAATCTTCTGAGCTCAGACATATAAACTAGAGAACGAGGCATTGCAGCAGCACAAAACAATTAACATAAACAACAATGACAAAAAATGCAATTTTTCAAAGCAAGAAGCAGTATATCTAAATTACTAAAGAAAGTGCCACATTACAACTAATATAAGGCAATATGCAGCAAACAAGAAAAGTAAATCAGTGGTAAAACTGGCTTAGTACAGTAACATGAAGAAAAATTCATTAGGACAATGCCTGATAAATAGCAGCAGCAAATGCAATAACTTATACCTAAACATGACAAAGCACAAGCAGAAGAAATATAAAATTATTAACAGCCGACCAGTTGCAATGGATAAAGAATTCTTTACCTTTCTTTCAACAAATTTAAATTTGTCTTCTTCAGAAGGTGGCCTAAGGACAATGAACATCATCGCTTACATTAGAAAGGTATGAAACTTAAGTCAAGAACAGGTTTTAACACAAATTAGAGAGCTCTTGCATTACAAAATTGTGAGAACGACGGCTGGTATTTACAATTTTACATTAGTATGGACTGATGTATCATCGCCGTTTTTACAAATGTCGGCATAAATCCATTTGTCAAAATTAAAATATAGCCCTAGAAATAGGGTTTGTCACGTCAATATAAATTAGTACATGGATGTTGCAGAGCTCACAACCGACTGAGTGTAATCGGCCAGCGTAGTTACTCTGCGGCCAGGGCAGGTGGCGCTCGTGGCGCAAACCATGTGCCGATTGGCGTGCAAAAGCAACGTGTAAATTATCAGTAATAATAACGTCCTTAGATAAAGTAACAATAAAAAGAAGGAAAGCGTTTAACACTCCCGTTATAACAGTATGGGAGCCTTGGTGCAATTAATGTAGTTATACATCAAAAATGCAGGTGGCGCTTACGCCGAGAGAGTTACGCACAGTGGCATATACAGTCAGAATATAAAAATAACATTTCTATATTAGTGAAGCCCACACACGGTATATATGTCATAACTTTAAAATTGACAATAAAGGCTCTTAAGACAGAATTACGAACCCTGGCCCACAATCCAGTTAATACACATTCGCAGGGAACCAAAGTTTTAGAGCTAGACAAAATCACATAAGGGCCGATGTAGTGGCAGCCATACATCGTGAGAAAACCACATTACATAAAGGGTAGTGAGCTTAAAGATTTGAGAGCGCATCATAGCTTCCTGAGAAAATAGACCACTGAGGTTACCAGCATTAATGTTATACCATAAACAGTACAGTTTAAAGCCTTCGAAAAATTGTCTACATGCAAGGTTCAACTGGTCGTTCAGTATATTACCGTCTTTGAGCTCTAGATGTTTAAAAATTTGTAACTCTTCCCACAGATCTAATCTACGCCCTTTGACTTGTCTGTGTAGGATAACCGTGTCTTCTAACTGTTTAGGCGTATGGCCGGCTATCAAGAGGTGTTCAGCAAAAGTAGAGTTGTGTATATTCGCTCCTTTTTTACCTAATAGGTGTTCTTTATATCTTGTTTTCGCAGCTCTGCCTGTCTGACCAATATAATATGAAGGGCAGTTATTACAGGTTAGTTTGTAAACACCTGAATTCAATCGCTGTAAATCTCTACTGAATGTACAAGATTTCTTTTTAAACTGTTATCTGTAGAGAAGGAGACGTTACAGTTATATTTTTTCTTTAGAAGACGTTTAATCCTATACGATATATTACCCAAGAAAAGAATGGAAATAAATTTTTTAGCTTCTTTGCTATCAGTGGGGAGGTTGTTGCTCAAAGTCGGTTTTGGGAAATTTTCTTATTGAACAAGTAATCGATCATATTCTGATTGTACCCATTACTAGCCGCAATCGCTTTGATGACATTCAATCCCTTTTGCTGATCAGCATGTGATAAAGGAGTAGTTACCATTCGGTGAATGGCAGAATGAAAAAACGCCAGTTTATGAGCTTTTGGATGAGTTGAGTCACCAGGGATGACATTATCTGAATACGTTTCCTTACGGAAGATATTGAAATTGAAGGAACTATCCTGTATAGAAATTGTTAAATCGAGGAAGTTAAGTTCACCTTTTTCATTCTGAATTTCTGTTGTGAAGGAAATCTTTTCATGTAAACCATTGAAAGTATTGAAGAGAAGCTCTAACTCATGATCAGTACCATCAAAAGCAATGATAATGTCGTCAACATAACGTGCATAATAGTGGATTTTGTGGCGTAATTCTGAACTTGAATTGAAGAACGTTATTTCCAGGGCGTTGATAAAAACATCTGCTAAAATACCGGCGAGGGGGCTACCCATTGCTAGACCATCTGGTGGCACATACATTTTCCCATTAAATGTGAAGTAATTTTATTTTAAAACGACCTTAAGCAAACCAATCAATTCCGCAATCTGAATTTCACTTAGATTTTTATGTTTGAGAAGATTCTTTTTTACAAGGGCTATGGTTTCATCAACCGGGACATTTGTATAAAGACTGACGATGTCAAAGTACACCAGTCTAGTGTCAGGTGTACATCTTACAGTTTGAATATTGTTAATTAATTCCTTACCATTTTTAACAGAAAAATTATTTTCAAATGTGAAAGCATCTTTAATTTTAAAATGGAGGCGCCTAGCAAGTGTGTGATGCGGACTACATATTCCATTCACTAGAGGGCGAATCGGGTGATTTTGTTTGTGCAGTTTAAACTGACTTCTAAGTACGGGTGGCTTCGGGTTCATATTTATAAGCCCTTTCTTTTGGAAGTTATTGAACAGGCTGACAGAACTAGCTAAAGTACGCCGGATTTCATTTTGCAATTCCGCGGTTGGATCTACGGTAACCTCAGTGATGTCATTTTCCTCAAGAAACTTTACAGTCTTTTCTATATATTCATTTTTTTTATCTAAGGACGTTATTATTCCTGATAATTTACACGTTGCTTTTGTACGCCAATCGGCACATGGTTTGCGCCACGAGCGCCACCTGCCCTGGCCGCAGAGTAACTACGCTGGCCGATTACACTCAGTCGGTTGTGAGCTCTGCAACATCCATGTACTAATTTATATTGACGTGACAAACCCTATTTCTAGGGCTATATTTTAATTTTGACAAATGGATTTATGCCGGCATTTGTAAAAACGACGATGATACATCAGTCCATACTAATGTAAAACTGTAAGTACCAGTCGTCGTTCTCACAATTTTGTAATGCAAGAGCTCTCTAATTTGTGTTAAAATCTATTCTTGACTTAAGTTTCATACCTTTCTAATGTAAGCGATGATGTTCATTGTCCTTATGCCACCTTCTGAAGAAGACAAATTTAAATTTGTTGAAAGCTAGGTAAAGAATTCTTTATCCATTGCAACTGGTCGGCTGTTAATAATTTTATTACGTGGAACCGTTGCTGTTGCGCAGCTATGTTTAAAATACAGAAAAAATATTTCAGTAAATACAGCAATGCTGATAAGGGACATGTCTATTCACATCTTAATGCCTATGTCACATCTTCACACTAGAGTGGTGCACAAAAACAACTTATTCTATCAAAAAAATTACCAAGTCCTTTGAAATAAATGTATGCAATTCATGTTACTAGTCCCTTCTCCTGCTTGTTATTTGCTCTCCAACTGCTCTTTTTTAAGAACGTGGATCATTAGACTATTATTTAGTGGATCTGTGGACAGAAAGTGTTTACATTAGTATATGTATTAAGTTTTATTTTACAAAACCAATACTGCAGTGAATCTAGAAACTAGATATCAAATAAAATAAAGAAATATGTGTAAGGAAAAGCATAAAAAAACATCATTTACCAGACATAAGGCATTTCATAAGTTAGTAAAATTCTCTCAACTCTCGTAGAAAGACACTTGTCATAATCAGGTGAGTAGATAGAAAAATATTTCTCATCAATTCATAAGCATTTCTGTAAGTAGTATAAGGTACGAGCTCCAAAGTCTGATCATACGTTTCCAAGTAATATTATGTCTTGTTTGTGGTGCGTTCTCCAAAGAAATGTCAATGTACTTAAAAAATCATGACCCCGTACAAAATACATCACTCAAAGCTCTCACAGTATCACAATGGTTCAGAAAATATATGTGAACAGTTACCAAAACGCAGACAAATCACAATTTCATAATGCAAGTAATCCAGCTGTGTAATTAACTAGATATGAGTCTGAGACATACTGAAAAAAATGTTTATTCCTATCTGTTAAAAGTCCAGATAGATGTGTAGTTCTGTGTTAGAGAAATGTGGTATCGATGTGTAAAATTGTATGAGCAAATACCATATTAGGTAGGGCTCCTTGCGCTTGCCACATGCGTAGTACACAAAGTAGGCGTACCCCCATGAGGGCTAATGTAATTAAACCCTCATATGTTATAGATTAAGACTGCAGAATGAGATGTAACGCCAAAGACCTTCTCTGTATCACTGTAGTTCAAAAATATTTCTGAAAAGGATTCCAAGTACAATCGTAATCACTCAAATGCGTGTCCCGTAGCGCTAAACTGTGGTTCTTGCTGTAAGATAATGTGTCATTCCTTAACGGTAAAAATGTACCAAGTGTCGTAGTTATCGTCGTTCATAAGTGAAGTCCTACAAAAATCAATGTACTTACCTTTGTAATATACAAAAGTAAACAGCTATGCGTGTAAATGTCGTAGTTATTACAGTCATTGCCGTGACCTTGAAAGTACTATACTATAACGTATTGTTGTGTTACGAGAATAGCTGTCTCATTGCAGCTATGCCACAAAAGTCATTACCAAAACATGTTTTGGTTTCCAGAAGAAAGCAGAAATCTGTGCAAACATAAGCAGATACAGAGTAAAAGCAATAATGTAGATTGTGTCATTCACTAGTAGCATCGTAATATCATCGTGTAGCTGTCAAACAAACCAAATACTGTGTCATCTATAATCTCTCAGAAAGTACTTTAATTACAAATGTCTTTTCAAATAAACCAAAACTGCAGAAAAACCTCATTAGCAGTATAAGTTCCAAGAATGTGGTAATCGTGCAACTAATAAGCAAAATGTACACAGAATGAGACTGTGTCGTCTGTTCTCTACAGAAATAAACTCGTAAAATCATTTTTTTAATTTGTTCCATAGGTTCTTGACTGGATAGTTGACTTCAAAACATCGCTGCATGCGAAATGTGACAAAGCGTAACAGTAACTTGAAGTGAAAAATTTAATGGCAACGACTAAGGCAGAAAGCAGATTATTTCTCAATAAACGGTTTTACAAAAGAAGTGTGGTGTAATCCTTTACTTTTATTAGTACCCAGAGTTTCAACTTCAACGCAGTTGCCGGCCGCGGTGGCCGTGCGGTTCTGGCGCTGCAGTCCGGAACCGCGGGACTGCTACGGTCGCAGGTTCGAATCCTGGCTCGGGCATGGGTGTGTGTGATGTCCTTAGGTTAGTTAGGTTTAAGTAGTTCTAAGCTCTAGGGGACTTATGACCTAAGATGTTGAGTCCCATAGTGCTCAGAGCCATTTGAACCATTTGAATCAACGCAGTTATCATGCGGGACACGTCAGATCCTATAAGATCCATTGTAAATCAGGAAAAATTTGTTACTCAAATGTTTCTTCTTGTGTGACAATGAATGGGCTTTAATGAGAATTTTCTGACCACTATGTAATTTCTTTGTATTTGTCTTACCGTGTTTTCTCCTTCTGTTTACAGCAGAATTTATATTTTTAATAGCCAAATCTATTATGTCTTTATGTCGAAGTTTACGTGCATTTAGAAAAGGTACAAGCTCTCTGATTCTGTTCGGTGGTTCCTCATTCTTCAGTACAAGAATAGGTGGTAAGACAGTGGAGTCATAAGGCATTTCATTCAGCATTTTTTGAAATAAGTGTAAGTATCTATCATAATAGTGATGCTTCCTGTGACAATAAAGTCTGCAAAGCTTATTGATTTCTTTCATAATCCGTTCAGACAGGGAAAAATTTGGAGTGTACAATGAAATAAAAACAGGTTTGATTTTACGATTCCGAAGCATACGTTACCAAACAGCAGATCTGAGTTGAGGTCCGTTACCTGAAATGACTTTGGCAGCGTGTGCACCCTCACGTAAGAAATTTTTAACAAATGCGTTGGATACAGACCGTCCAGTCGCTTTGCGTAACGGTGTGAAAGAAACAAATTTTGAAGTAAGTTCAACAGCAACTAGAACGTACGAAAATCCATTCAATGTTTCTACAAGGGGTCACAGAAGATCAACAGCAGAAAATTCTTTTAGTCTAGTAGGAATGATAGGAAACAATGGAGCACGATGTGAGATGGTACATGGTTTAACTTTTTGGCAAAGTTTACGAACAGACAAGACTCTCCCAATCCTCTTTTCCATGTTTTAAGTCGTCCGAAGAATATGATAAAATTTTCGTGGACCAAAATGTGCGTAGCTGAAATGAGTGTACCAGATGAGCTTATTAACAAAAATCGTCAGGAATACAAAGTACCCATAGCTTGTCATCAACAGTGCAAAGTTTGAAGAGTATATCGTTTCTAACCAGATAATAATGACGAATCTGCTTGTGTGTCTTTCATGCCTTTTGCTTTTGATATCTTTTCAAATCAGATCTTTGTCTTGTTCATAAACCAAGTCCATTAAAGATGTAGTGATGAAGTTTTCAAAGGCTACTTTTGTAATGTAAAGAATACTAAAATTTTTTCAATGTTAGCTTATGTGTTACTTTTCTCAAGGCCAGCCGGTGTACGTGAAAGTGTGTCCACAACAATGTTTTCTTTGCCAGGAATGTAGACTGTTGTGAAGCGGAATTCCTGCAGAAACAATGCCAATCGTTTCAGCCTGTCATTATTTAATTTTGATGACATAAGAAACTGTAATGCACGATGATCACTATAAACTTTTATGTTTTGGCCAGAAAGAAAGAAACGAAATTTGTAAAATGCCCAAATGATAGCTAAGTCTCATTATTCAGTGACGGTAATTTTTTTCTGATTTTTTTAGCACGCGGCCAGCAAAAGCGATGGTTTTCTGAACAATAATGTCATTTTCTATGTTTCTTGAAATAAATGAGCGCCAAGTCCAACTTAAGAAGAACCCGTGATAAGGCAGAAATCTTGTGACAGATCTGGGTGAGCTAAGATTGGTGCGTTTAGTAGCGCTTCTTTCAAAGAATCGTATTCCAGCTGTGCGTGTTCATCCCAGTGGCAAAAAGTGTTTTTTGCCAGTGAGAGAGCAAAGTTTTTGTGTTTCTAGAATTTGCATATTCAGGAAACGACGGTAGAAATTCACGAGACCTAGAAAACTGCGAACTGGAACTGGAATGGCTCTGATTGCTTCTAACTTTTCAGGATCCACATGAATGCCTTCAGAAGAGATAATGTGACTCAAAAATTTCGCCTTTGTCCTACCGAATTCATATTTTTCCAAGTTAACTGTAATTCCATATTCTTGAAAAATACGTAACACTCTGTTGAGGATCCGATTATGTTGTTCCCAAGATGCTTCCGCTATCAAAATGACGTCCACGTATTAGGTGATGCAACGTTTTAAGAACTCAGGTGATATGGAATTTAGCCAACGAATAAATGCTGCCGAAGAAATGTTCAAACCATAAGGAAGTTTCCGAAATTTATAACAAATGCCGAAACAAAGAAAAGCCGTATATTTCCTACATTCTGTATGAAGTTCAATTTGATAAAAGCTGCATGTGAGAACAATAGAAGACAACACCTTTACGCCATTAAAATTTTGGAGAAGTTCTTCCAACGTTTGCGGCCTATCTGTTTCAGGAATGATTATGGTGTTTATTTGTCTCGAATTTGAGACAAGCCTGATCGATCCGTTTTTCTTCTCAACAACTTGTAATGGATTATTGTACCAGCTTACAGCAGGTTCAATAATACCATCATCAAGCATAGATTGGTATTTCCGATCTAAAACACGGTCCCTGTAATGTGCCGGGATTACGTATAGTCTAACGCAAAATTTAGTATGCTCATGAACAGGAAATTGGTATTGAAATACTTTAATTGTTGCAGTTTTGGGAGTAAAAACTGTGGTATGTGCTTGTAAAATGGCAAAAAGGTCCTGCCTGCCAGTGTCATTCCAGTTCTTATTTGTTTGAATTTTATTTTGAATTAAATCGTTAGTATCCAATACATCATCAATATCATCCCTGTCAGTACTTGCAAAGTGATTAATAGTGTCAAATTCCGTCGAAATTTCCATACTGTGATCTAACAAGGGGTAAAGCCGATTAATTTCCTCGTCATGGTTTGAAAGCCAATCTTCAAATTTCAAAGCTGTTCACTTCCCTTCTTTTTCTAAACTTATTTCAGCCTTGTGAAAGTTTAAAATTGCTTTATGTTCATTCAAAAGGTTTACACCCAATATAATTTCGGCCGAAAATAATGGAACAATAAGAAAATTCATAGTAAATCTATGGCTTTGACAAAAGAATTCTAAGTTAGTTTGTTGGCGTACATCCACACTTTGTCCCAAAATGGCACCTTGCAATTTAATTTTGCGTAAAGGAAGTGTGGGGCAATTGTTCGATTTGTAGCATGTACTGAAAGCTATTTCACTATTTACTGAAGTAGGACTGCCAGAATCAAGTACTGCCGTAAATTTTGTGTCATTTGCTGTGATGTGAATTACAGGATATGCAATGTTGTTCTGTTTCATATCATGTTCCTGGAGTAAGATATCCCATTGTCACGTAATTAAAAGTCACGGCAACTACGTCGTCAGCTTCATAAGTGCGTCTTGTGGCTGCCTGCTGTGCAAGTCATTGTCTGTTATCTCTTTGTTGTCGCGTATCGTTACTGGGATTTGGAGATCTAACTTCTACAATTTCAACTTGTCTAAAGGACATGTTGGTAATTTCTAAAATTTCTTTGGTTCAAATGGCTCAGAGCACTATGGGACTTAACTTCTGAGGTCATCAGTCCCCTAGAACTTAGAACTACTTAAACCTAACTAACCTAAGGACATCACACACATCCATGCTCGTGGCAGGATTCGAACCTGCGACCGAAGCGTTCGCGCGATTCCAGACTGTAGCGCCTAGAACCGCTCGGCTACCACGGCCGGCTCTAAAATTTCTTTCTTGTCGATCACGTGGTGGAGAATTTCTCCCTAAATCGTAATTAAGATGTGGACCGTCGCGCCTGAAGTTACTTTGTCTCCCTCGATAATCATTGTTCTGGTTTCTATGTTGTCTATTTCTACGGTTATCTCTGTCATAGTCATTACCACGGAGAGATGATCTTTCCCTGCTACTATTGTTACTCTGCCAACGGTTGTCATAGGGGTGGTGTCTGTTTTGATCACGATTTGCGTTGTAATTACAGCCTAGTCGTGTTCCGTTATTTTTTGCTCTAGTGACCAGTTAGGATGGAAGCAATGAGCAAATTGATGAAGCCAAGCTTGTAGATGAATGCCATTACTGGAATTCTTCAATGTTTTGATACGCGTTGTCATGAAGAGCTTATAGTCAAAGTCGTCACATCGGCGAGTCGCAAATCGGTCATTGTTACGTCGAGTCGGCGGTTTCATCCCAAAATTTGGTGCACCTTGCAATTCCTTTCAAAGTCTCAGAAATACCCAGAGTTATTACTTTGTGACTCTTTAGTATTTCTAAATCCCACTACCCGTGTCGTACCGCGAGTATCCTCTGAAATATGTAAGTCTTGTATCACGTGTGCCAACTGATCTTGTACCTCCCGCATTTAACTTTTGTGTTGGGTATTGATTTGTTTCTGACTTTGTATGAATTTCCTAATTTCTTCATACTCCTCTGTATCAGTAAAGGCTACCCGGTCTTCTAGCATTCAGGTCGTCATCTACCTTCGTAGATAAACTAGTTAGCTGATCCGAAAGTTCGACTACATTTTCCGATAATGTGCTGATTTCCTCCGTGTGTTTTTATGAACCAAGTTTTAGAGTATCCACTGTGTTCTTTAAATTTTCCTGATTTTGCACAAGTTGCGCGACCGTATTGGTAGATACAACAGATGAAGGCTTTCACGACCGGGTGACATGGCTGTTGATATACTTTCCGGGATGTGAGGTCGTGGTCGAAGAACTTTTCTGCTCCTTACGTTTCTTCCAGGACTGCGCTGGACTTCCTCAGAGGCGCTGCTCCGCTGAGTCTTGCCGACAGTCGGCAAGACTCAGCGGAGCAACGCCTCTGAGGAAGTCCAGCGCAGTCCTGGACGAAACGTAAGGTGCACAAAAGTTCTTCGACCACGACCTCACATCCCGGAAAGTATATCAACAGCCAGATACAACAGAGACAATTTTTGCTTGAAAGGTGTCGTGATTTTCGTGCACAATGATCTGCAGTTCTTTTATGGACGCTTCATGATTCTGTAATGCGTTTCCATTTCCTCCTAGAACGTTGTACTCTTTGTCATACGACATGCCCCAGCGCCGTCTCCTGACATAGTAATTGATAATGTTTTGTCACTTCTCTTACTGAAAAATGTTCAAATGTGTGTGAAATCTTATGGGACTTAACTGCTAAGGCCATCAGTCCCCAAGCTTACACACTACTTAACCTAAATTATCCTAAGGACAAACACACACACCGATGCCCGAGGGAGGACTCGAACCTCCGCCGGGACCAGCCGCACACTTCTCTTACTGACTCACCTTGTAGTGGATGTGATACAGCGTTGTATACAATGGATCCGTATTCGAATTAAGAGCTTGCCGACATGGTGTTTCCTTACGGAAAGGCAAATGGTAACAGGCGACGGGCAGCAAGGTTGTATCAGGAGACCTATCCCGGCCGACAACAACGACACTATTCTGTGGTTTCATCAGTGTTTCGCTGTTTGACTGAGACAGCGTCGTTTCAAGAAGCAGGATATCATGAAAGATTTCGGCACTTGACTTGGAGGAAAATGCGATTAACGCTATGGAAGGCGACCGTCGTGTCAATGCCAGTCAGTTGGCTTGCCAGCACAGGGTACGTCAGACGATCGTATGGAACATTCTTCATGACAGTAGTTACTGTCCTTGCACTTATAGCGTGAGCAGGGCTTACTAGCGACAGACTTCCATCACCGGGAGAAGTTTTGTCACAGGTTTCTTCACTAGGCAACTGCGATTCCGGGATTTGTGTCATCCATCCTATTCACAGATGAGGCCAGCTTTACGCAGAGTGGTACATTCAACTTTCAGAACAGTCATCTGCGGGATAGTATGCAGAACCCTCATGGTTTGGTGACAGCAAATCCTCAGCATCGGTGCAGCCAGAATGTGTGGGCCGCGATAATTAGCGACCGTATTTGGAACCAATCTGATCGGCCGAAACTATCAGCGCTTCTTGTGGTTGACTTTGCCTCCACTGCTGGAAGAAGTGCCTGGTTATGTGGCTGCTACGTGACGGTGCTCCAGCCCACTTCGCCGTTAACGTCCGAACGCATCACAGTCCTGTAGTCGATTGATCAGACGAGGGGGTCCTGTTGCATGTCCCGCTAGTTCACCGCATCTCAACCTGTGTGATTTCTGGTAATGGGGCCATTTCAAAAGTATCGTGTATGCAGAGCCCATTCCAGATGTGGAGACACTTGAGCATCGTATTCATGCTTCCTTTGACACTGTTCGGATGCAGCATGGCCAATGTGAACGTGTGAGACAGAACATGCTACGGAGCATACACACATGCGCTGAGGCAGATGGGAACCATTTTCACCACGTACTGTAACTGTGGCTGCATGGTACAGCGCGTATTAAACCGCAGTCTCTGTAACAATTTATGACTGAATAAATGGTTTCTAGCATGTAAACCATGCATTTCAGGACATGAGGTCATTAGACCTTTTTTGTTCCGTATTCTCTCGTCGATCAATCTCTGGAGTTTGTACAGGTTGGAAAAAAAATCAGTTTGTACTCCTTAAAAAATCAGCCTGTACTTCTTAAAAAAATACATATGACATAAATATAACCTCTTCAGACGATTAACGTCCTTCTACAAACATTTTGTTTAGGTTACAAATAAAATGAGACTAGCTTGTCGTTTTTATATGTTGAGGTACATACAGGAAATTGTCTGCCTCCTCCTTCTCTTATATAATATGACACAGATCTTAATTTACTTTTATCGTCTTCCTTCCTTATGCATCTTTTAGGCAGGTTCACTCTCATCTATCTTAGTAAGAACTTTTGTTTTATTTATGCACAGGATATCTCTGAAATGAGTAACACCATTGAAACACAAACATACTGCTTTCCATATTGTTCCCCTTGTTGTTTTAATGTGGTTTCAATCTGTATTCAGATCTTTAGTTGAGGGTGTAACTGTGCACTTGCCACTTTTTTCACGTTGTCAACCCCTACTCTGCCGGCCGCGGTGGTCTAGCGGTTCTAGGCGCTCAGTCCGGAGCCGCGCGACTGCTACGGTCGCAGGTTCGAATCCTGCCTCGGGCATGGATGTGTGTGGTGTCCTTAGGTTAGTTAGGTTTAAGTAGTTCTAAGTTCTAGGGGACTGATGACCTCAGATGTTAAGTCCCATAGTGCTCAGAGCCAACTCCTACTCTGTCTTGCACTTTTCACCTTCTGATCTGCTTCAGAATATTCCGTACCGACTAATATCTCAATAATTATGTTCCAAAAGGAGCATACTACAGCAGCTGCTAATCTTGTAGTAAAACAATGGCCGAATATGGAAGATAATTAAGTGGGAAAATATACATTGTTCTCCAACAATGCAATGCTGTACGACTACCTGACAATAAACGCTTGCTACTGTAAAGGCTGTTAAATTTTAATTTTAAATTTTAGTTTCTATTTTTTAACCATGCAGTATAAAACAAGACTTAGTTGAGTTTTATAGAATCTTGAAAAACGGAGATGACAAGTTTATGTGAAAATTCACAATATTCAATCCCCTGTTATGTCGACAAATATTCAGTTTTTTGGTATTTTCTTATAGCCATTGTGTGAGACTCGTATTAAAGTACCAGAATCCGTTAGAAACGCAAATCCATTAGAAACACAACATTATAAACTAGCGGAACACCAAAAAAAAGTAGTTCAATTAATATGTCGCCTGCAGAAAAGCTAGATAAAATAGTAAAGTAAAATCGTAAAACTGGTCAGCTTTGGAGATGGAAACTAAGCGACCGTCGTGGTACTACATTACCAAGAAGGAACATGTATATTTTTCAAGACAAGCTTGCTGTTGCGCATGAGTTTAACCTTCCAGAACATTGCGCATGTGTTGCTTTCTGCCGGGCTTTTGAACCAAGATTTCCGTTTCTTCCGATGAGTCTTTGTTTATTCAGTCACGGTAGGTGAGCTCAAAGAACACACATCACTATCCACCAGGAAATCATATTCAGTACGTTAATATCAGATACGTAGTGTTAAGACAGGTGTTTGCGATTAAGATCGGCTTATTTTTTTTATTTAGGTCACCCTCTAAAATGGTTGCAGTTTAATTTTGTTCAAAATCCTTGGCAAGGGAGAACTACTAGCATTTCGTAAATTTTTTTGTGAATGGCAGAAATCAAATGTATCCTGTAAGGATGAGTGACGCTTGGTCGGAGCGCACTTCAGTATAGTGATGGCAAGCAGTGCCACAGATACTAAGTAACCGCCGGCTAAGGGTCGCCGATTGCTATGATAACAGTGAACTTTCAATAACCTATAATTTCTCGCAGTTATGTGTTGCCATTTATAACGTTATGAAGCGACCGATATAAGTGAGAGGGCACGGGTTCGCTCGTACGCAGAAATGAAGGGCCCGGCAGCAGCAGTTAGGCAATACATCCACGGCCCATCGCAGCGATGACGGGGGACTATCCTGATTGCAGTTTAACCACTGAGCGGCTTCGGACTCGTAATATTTCAAAACACAGGTTACATAAGTGTAAACTGACTTTTTGTTCTGTACAGTTTTATGGAACGCCTGTATTGTCCTGAGTAACGGACGTATCACAGCCAAACACTGCACATGCCGGAATATTCACTATGGCAACATACAGCACATAAAAAAACAAGCAATTACTCTACATCTATATGTACTTATATGCAGCGCATGACAGAGGGTACCTTGTACCACCGCTCGTCATTCCCTTTCCTGTTCCACATGGAAGAGAAATGAGGCAAAAACGATTGTCTGTATGCCTCCGTAAAGCCCTAGTTTCTCTTTTCTTCGCGATCATTACGCGGGACGCACACTGAGGTGAAAAAAGTCATGGGATACCTCCGAATATCGTATTGGACCTCCTCTTTTACGGCGTAGTGCGGTAATTCGATGTGGCATAGACTTCACAAGACCCTGGAAGTCCCATGCAGAAATACTGAGCCATGCTGCTTCTATAACTGTCCATAACTGCGAAAGTGTTTCCGGTGCAGGATTTTGTGCACGAAATGACGTCTCAGTTTCGTCCCATATCGGGCGACCTAGGTGCCAAAGTCGGTCGCTCGAATTGTCCAGTCACGAACAATCGTGACCTGATGAGATGGTATACTGGTACCCATAAAACTCCGTCGTTGTTTGGCAACATGATGTCCATGAATGGCTGCAAATGTTCTCCACGCAGCCGAACAAACCAATTTCTAGTCAATGATCGGTTCAGTTGGACCACAGGACCCCGTCAGTTCCATGTAAACACAGCCTGACTCATTATGGAGTCCCACCAGCTATCATGGTACGTTATTGGCAACTTGGATCCACGAATTCGTGGGGTACCCCACCCTCCAACACTACCGATAGCTTTTACCAACTGGAAATGGAACTTATGTAACCAGACCACGGCTTTCCAGCCGTCTAGCGTCCAAACGATATGGTCAAGAGCCCAGGAGAAGTGCTGCAGGCGACGTCGTGCCCTCAGAAAAGGCACTCACATCGGTCGTCTGCTACCACAGTTCATTAATGCCGAATTTCACCACACTCTCCTAACAGATACTTTCGTCGTACATCCGACATTGATTTCTGCGGTTATTTCACGCAGTGTTGCTTGTCTGTTAGCACTGACACCTCTACAGAAACGGTGCTGCTCTCGGTCGTTAAGTCGGCCACTGCGTTGTCCGTGATGAGAGGTAAAGCCTGAAATTTGATATTCTCGGCACATTCGTGACGCTGGGATCTCCGAATATTGAAATCCCTAAAGATTTCCGAAATGGAATGTCCCATATGTGTAGCCCCGACTACCTCTCCGTATTCAATGTCTTTTAATTCCCGACGTGCGGCCTAAATACTGTCGGTCACCTTTCCAAATGACTAATCCGAGTTGAAATGACAACTCCGTCAATGCACTTCCCTTTTATACCTTTTCTACGCGATACTATCGACTTCTGTATATGTACACATAACTATCTTATGGCATCTGTAACTTCATTGTATGTTGAGAGCAGTGGGATCGTTCTGCAGCTTGCCGCTGGTGCAGAGTCTCTAAATATTTTCAACAGTGTTTCATCAAAATAATATCGTCTTTCCTCAAGTGATTCCCATTTGACTTCATGGAGCATTTTCGTAATTCTAACGTGTTGATCTAACCTACCGGCAACAAGTCTAACAGGACGCCTCTGAATTGCTTCGATGTTCTCTTTTAATCCTACGTAGTGGGGATCACAAACAATCAACCAGTACTCGAAATAGGTCACACCAGGATTCTATGCTATTTCTTTTTTACAGAGGAGCTACACTTTCCAAGAATTCCCCCAGTAAACCGAAGTCGAGCGTTCACCTTCCCAACAACGGCCTTTACCTGTTAGTTACATTGCATGTTGTTTTGCAAGGCTATACCTTGATATTTTATCAGTATTAATGCGTCTGGGAGTAAACCACTAATACTGTATTCGAACATTTCAGGATTGTTTTTCGTACTCATCTTCATTAACCTAAAAGTTTCCATATTTGAAGCAAGCCCCCATTTATCACACCAAATACGAATTCTACCGTAGTGATTCTGTATCCTCCTAGAATCATTCAAAGTGACACTCTCTCCATCGCTACGACGTCATGAGCAAACAGTAGTAGATTTTTGCTTTCCATTAGTTAGTTTATGTATGATAAAGACAGAAGAAAATAACGGTCCTGTCTCACTTCTTTGTGGCAATCACGACGATGCCTTTTGTTTGCGATGAACATTTGCTGGCTGGGACGATGTACTATGTTCTTTTGCTTAAAAGCTAGCCACTCATACATCTGAAAACCTATCCCGTATTCTCAGACCTTCGTTAATGGTCTACAGTGTAGTACTGTATATCAAATGATTTCGGGAAATCTAGAACTATGGAATGAACGTGTTGGTCTTCATTTTACTCTTCTCATTTAATTCGCAAAAAAGCTAACATCGTTAATTTTGGAGGCTGACTGAGGAGACTGGATCCTTAACTGTTCCATGGGTTCTTGCTGGATTATTTTATACAGTATGAATGAAAACACAGACGACAGTGCGATATCTGTATTTAGAAGTGACAAATTATTGAACTTTGATCATTCGGCACTAAGCTTGGGCAAATGGCCATGTGTTTACCAATTTCCATTATTTTAAGGTACTTCATCTCCTTCCCTTCATGAATGTATTATGATATTTTATGATGCACCTCTGTTCAGGATCCATGGCCGGAATAGCCCGATCGATGTGGTCGCACATCTTCTCGATTTGGTTTAAGCGCGAGAAGTTTGGTGACCATGGAAGCATGATAAACGCATTCTAGTGGCCTGTAAACCACGGACGGACACTGCGAGCTGTGTGACATATTACGTTGTCCTGCGGGTGGGGGACATCGTGCTGAGGACAAAAAAAGTCCTTGCAGTGGTGGACGTGGTCCACAAGGGGACTATGACCTTTAAGGAGGTGGTCTGCAAAACTAGTCTCTTTTCTAAGATTCCAACTTCCATGGTTTTCGTTCAAGCGGGTGCATATTGCCCTGACAGACTGACCTATATAGAATTTGCCAAAATTGCAAGTCATTTTGTCATTCCAATCTTTTCCAGAGCTGAAGATCTGCCTTTACTTTTTGGAAATCGATAAAAGTCTATCCATTTTCGTAATACTGACTGATCAAACCCAGTTCCCTCGCTGGCCACTTTTAACTCTAGATACAACTCATTATTCCATCCAGACCATGTTGTAAATTAACCATCCCATTCACATGGCCCATTTTTTCCTTAATCTCTGATCTGTTGTCTCAAATTCACTGCGTTAAAATGAAATACGTTACCTGGTGTAATTATAGCTGCCTCACTAATCAGCTTAAACTCACTTATGTACGGGGCGATCGAAACGTTTCCGTTCGAAGGTCGTACAGCCCAGAATCTGTTTGTCGATCAGGCAGTGTATCATATAATTCATAACTCATTGCAGACACAGGTGCAATAGTACATCCAAATGCGACGACGCTACTTGGGTCATTCGTTAAAACAGGTGCGAGTGTACAGTAAACTGTATCATGTAACGTGCTGAAGTAGTATTGTATGTCTAGTTAAGGTAAGTTTTGGGTGAAATTTGAGCCGAGTCTGATGGGGACATAAACCAAGAGCTTAAATTTGATAGATATTTGTACTAACTAGGAGAATATTTCATGCTGCAGTCATTGGTGATTCGTAACCATACATTCGCGATTTCTCGCAAGCATTTAGTTTCTGAACCATATTTACTGGTATATGTATACTTGTACTACACGGTCCAGTCACAATAATATGACCACCGCCTGTGTTTGACATCAGCTGGCAATAACCACTCACACACGGCTGGTGGCATCACTAACAGTGGAGATCATGTAAAGAGTGTCTGGGGGACGCAGGGAACAGTGCAGTCGCAATGCGAGAATGGAGAGATTTATTTGACATCCAAACGGGCTTCTTCACCGGTTTTCGCGCGAAGGGTGCAAGCATTTCCGGAGCGGCTAAGTTTGTAAACTGTTCGTGTGCTGCCATGGTTAAAGAATATGGTGCATGGCAAAATGGTGCTGTCCAAATTCGTCGTCGAGGCAGTTGTTGTGCACCATGGGCCGTATGCAGACAGAGGTGAGCAACGCTTGTGGAGATGTGTACCGGCGAACATACATACAATTGTTGAGCAGCTGACCGGCCAAATGAACCAAGGGACTACCAACAGTGTGTTCTCAACGACAGTTAAGCGACCGTTGCTGCGTGTGCACATCCGCAACAGGCGCTTTCTTTATGCAGCCGTCCTCTCTTGTTTGTCGGCACCAGACGCAACTGGACGTCCACTGACGGGCGACAGGTGGCCCTTTCGGATGAATCACGCTTATGCTCCATCGGACAGAGGGCCGTCGACATCTTCTAGCCAGAGGAGGCAGCGTTGTGGTCTGGGGAATGTTTTCGTGGTATCCCCTGGGTGATCTCGTCATTCTGCAAGGCTAACTGGATCAACACATGTACGCATCTACCCTTGGGGACCACGTCCACCACAGTAAGCAGGACACTGTACTGTTTCACACTGCTCGTAGTGTTTGTGCGTGGTTCAAACGCCACCACAATGCGTTACCATGCTTCCCCGGCCACCAGACTCCCCACGCTAAAACCAAGTTGAGAACATGTGGGACCACCTCGACAGGGCTTTTACAGCCATGGATTCTGAACCGAGAAACCAAACACAGCTCGTTACGTCACTGAAGTCGGCGTGGCTCCATATCTTTGTCGGTGTCTTCGAAAACCTCTGTGACACTCTTCCTGCACGTCTCGCAGCGGTACGTGCTCCAAAAGATGTTGTAAGTAGGCTGTTTAGGTTTTTATGTTGGAAACGCCACGTAGCGCTCTGTATGAAAATCACTGACTGTGCTGTGTGCAGTCTGTGGCTGGTTTGTATTGTTGGAATATTTGCTATTGTTGTGATAGGCACTTGGATGTGAACAGCGCGTAGCGTTGCGCAGTTGGCAGTGTTGCCAATTTAGCGACTTTGTCGCTAGAAATGGCGACTTTTGCTTTCGTCTTAGCGCCAAAAAAAACTTTTTAGCGACAAAAATTATTTAGCGACTTATCTGGCGACTTTTGGAGTACTGACGACTTTTGAAGTACAAATCAAAACTATTTTGGGCCAGTATTTTCATTAACAAAACTAAGATTTTAACTATAGAATGGGTACTACACTTACTTTGTTCTAGATTTACTAAGTTAAATTAAGTTCTTAGCAGATCATGTAGCATTGTTCAGCATTTAGCAAACCTGAATGTGGGAATTGCCTACAGAGTATGAAAATCTTGACTATAGAACAATTCATTATTTATTACCCACTAGCCTGTTATCGTCGATAGCGTATCGATCTATAATTCTTCAACTTTTGAACTTCCGTTATTTTTCGAATTGACAAAAAACATACGTAATGTTGTTGTTGTTGTGGTCTTCAGTCCTGAGACTGGTTTGATGCAGCTCTCCATGCTATTCTATCCTGTGCAAGCTTCTTCATCTCCCAGTACCTACTGCAACCTACATCCTTCTGAATCTGCTTAGTGTATTCATCTCTTGGTCCCCCCTACGATTTTTACCCTCCACGCTGCCCTCCAATGCTAAATTGGTGATCCCTTGATGCCTCAGAACATGTCCTACCAACCGATCCCTTCTTCTGGTCAAGTTGTGCCACAAACTCCTCTTCTCCCCAATCCTATTCAGTACCTGCTCATTAGTTATGTGATCTACCCATCTAATCTTCAGCATTCTTCTGTAGCACCACATTTCGAAAGCTTCTATTCTCTTCTTGTCCAAACTATTTACCGTCCATGTTTCACTTCCATACATGGCTACACTCCATACAAATACTTTCAGAAACGACTTCCTGACACTTAAATCAATACTCGATGTTAACAAATTTTTCTTCTTCAGAAACGCTTTCCTTGCCACTGCCAGTCTACATTTTATATCCTCTCTACTTCGACCATCATCAGTTATTTTGCTCCCCAAATAGCAAAACTCCTTTACTACTTTAAGTGTCTCATTTCCTAATCTAATACCCTCAACATCACCCGACTTAATTCGACTACATTCCATTATCCTCGTTTTGCCTTTGTTGACGTTCATCTTATATCCTCCCTTCAAGACACCATCCATTCCGTTCAACTGCTCTTCCAAGTCCTTTGCTGTCTCTGACAGAATTACAATGTCATCGGCGAACCTCAAAGTTTTTATTTCTTCGCCATGGATTTTAATACCTACTCCGAATTTTTCTTTTGTTTCCTTTACTGCTTGCTCAATATACAGATTAAATAACATCGGGGAGAGGCTACAACCCTGTCTTACTCCCTTCCCAACCACTGCTTCCCTTTCATGTCCCTCGACTCTTATAACTGCCATCTGGTTTCTGTACAAATTGTAAATAGCCTTCCGCTCGCTGTATTTTACCCCTGCCACCTTCAGAATTTGAAAGAGAGTATTCCAGTTAACATTGTCAAAAGCTTTCTCTAAGTCTACAAATGCTAGAAACGTAGGTTTGCCTTTTCTTAATCTTTCTTCTAAGATAAGTCGTAAGGTTAGTATTGCCTCACGTGTTCCAACCTTTCTACGGAATCCAAACTGATCTTCCCCGAGGTCGGCTTCTACTAGTTTTTCCATTCGTCTGTAAAGAATTCGTGTTAGTATTTTGCAGCTGTGGCTTATTAAACTGATTGTTCGGTAATTCTCACATCTGTCAACACCTGCTTTCTTTGGGATTGGAATTATTATATTCTTCTTGAAGTCTGAGGGTATTTCGCCTGTTTCATACATCTTGCTCACCAGATGGTAGAGTTTTGTCAGGACTGGCTCTCCCAAGGCCGTCGGTAGTTCCAATGGAATGTTGTCTACTCCGGAGGCCTTGTTTCGACTCAGGTCTTTCAGTGCTCTGTCAAACTCTTCACGCAGTATCGTATCTCCCATTTCATCTTCATCTACATCCTCTTCCATTTCCATAATATTGTCCTCAAGTACATCGCCCTTGTATAGACCCTCTATATACTCCTTCCACCTTTCTGCTTTCCCTTCTTTGCTTAGAACTGGGTTTCCATCAGAGCTCTTGATGTTCATACAAGTGGTTCTCCTATCTCCAAAGGTCTCTTTAATTTTCCTGTA
Source organism: Schistocerca piceifrons (assembly GCF_021461385.2). NCBI lineage: Eukaryota > Metazoa > Arthropoda > Insecta > Orthoptera > Acrididae > Schistocerca > Schistocerca piceifrons. The sequence goes on from NC_060144.1 coordinate 250,912,951, forward strand.
GGCAATATCTATCTTACCCCTAGTGAGATAAGCCTCTACATCCTTACATTTGTCCTCTAGCCATCCCTGCTTAGCCATTTTGCACTTCCTGTCGATCTCATTTTTGAGACGTTTGTATTCCTTTTTGCCTGCTTCATTTACTGCATTTTTATATTTTCTCCTTTCATCAATTAAATTCAATATTTCTTCTGTTACCCAAGGATTTCTACTAGCCCTCGTCTTTTTACCTACTTGATCCTCTGCTACCTTCACTACTTCATCCCTCAAAGCTACCCATTCTTCTTCTACTGTATTTCTTTCCCCCATTCCTGTCAATTGTTCCCTTATGCTCTCCCTGAAACTCTGTACAACCTCTGGTTCTTTCAGTTTATCCAGGTCCCATCTCCTTAAATTCCCACCTTTTTGCAGTTTCTTCAGTTTTAATCTACAGGTCATAACCAATAGATTGTGGTCAGAGTCCGCATCTGCCCCTGGAAATGTCTTACAATTTAAAACCTGGTTCCTAAATCTCTGTCTTACCATTATATAATCTATCTGATACCTTTTAGTATCTCCAGGGTTCTTCCATGTATACAACCTTCTGTCATGATTCTTAAACCAAGTGTTAGCTATGATTAAGTTGTGCTCTGTGCAAAATTCTACCAGGCGGCTTCTCTTTCATTTCTTAGCCCCAATCCATATTCACCTACTACATTTCCTTCTCTCCCTTTTCCTACACTCGAATTCCAGTCACCCATGACTATTAAATTTTCGTCTCCCTTCACTATCTGAATAATTTCTTTTATTTCATCATACGTTTCTTCAATTTCTTCGTCATCTGCAGAGCTAGTTGGCATATAAACTTGTACCACTGTAGTAGGTGTGGGCTTCGTATCTATCTTGGCCACAATAATGCGTTCACTAAGCTGTTTGTAGTAGCTTACCCGCGTTCCTATTTTCCTATTCATTATTAAACCTACTCCTGCATTACCCTTATTTGACTTTGTGTTTATAACCCTGTAGTCACGTGACCAAAAGTCTTGCTCCTCCTGCCACCGAACTTCACTAATTCTCACTATATCTAACTTTAACCTATCCATTTCCCTTTTCAGATTTTCTAACCTACCTGCCCGATTAAGGGATCTGACGTTCCACGCTCCGATCCGTAGAACGCCAGTTTTCTTTCTCCTGATAACGACATCCTCTTGAGTAGTCCCCGCCCGGAGATCCAAATGGGGGACTATTTTACCTCCGGAATATTTTACCCAAGAGGACGCCATCATCATTTAATCATACAGTAAAGCTGCATGCCCTCGGGAAAAATTACGGCCGTAGTTTCCCCTTGCTTTCAGCCGTTCGCAGTACCAGCACAGCAAGGCCGTTTTGGTTATTGTTATAAGGCCAGATCAGTCAATCATCCAGACTATTGCCCTTGCAACTACTGAAAAGGCTGCTGCCCCTCTTCAGGGACCACACGTTTGTTTGGCCTCTCAACAGATACCCCTCCGTTGTGGTTGTACCTACGGTACGGCTATCTGTATCGCTGAGGCTCGCAAGCCTCCCCACCAACGGCAAGGTCCATGGTTCATGGGGAGGAACATACGTAATATGAAGTATAATAAAATACATTTCTGTCCAGCAACCTCTAATTTTTCGAAATGTTAACTTGCAGTCAAATTATTACCACATGCACAGTGGTAACGCAAGAACAGTTCGGTGGGGGTATCTCAGACATTATTACATTTTAAACAATGAACAATAGGACTGATATCGAGTTACCGAGTGAGTAGATTGTTTCATGACCTCTAGTTTGCCTGAGTTTTAATGTATTTTCAGTGATTATAAATTGGTGAAACTTATGTTGTGGTGGCGTACATAATCGATTTACCGTAGAAGAAGAAGCAGTACGCTCAAAAATATCGGGATGCGTGGGAAGCAGAACTTGAATTCAATGGGTGGCTGAAACTAGTCGTTGGTGACTTATCCAAGGCAAGATGTCAAGTATGTGCAACAGAATTTTATGCTAAGTTGTGTGATATTAGAAAGTATTCGTAAACTATTAAGCATAAACAAAAAATTGATTAAAAAAAACACAAACCACCTTACCTGCGAAAATTGTTCCGAACTACAGTTAGAATAGCAACCTGAGCTGAAGGTGCCCTTTCTTTATTTATCGCTGAACATTGTTCTATTTGAGCTGTAGATCATTTAGGAATACTGTGCAAGAAGGTGTTTTCAGGTGATGAGGGCGCTAAAAACATGCAATTACATCGTACGAAGTGCACTAACATTATGACTGAAGCTTTGGGTCCACATTTTACACAATCATTGGTTGAAGATATAGGTAACCAAAAATACAGTGTACTAATAGATGAATCCACAGATCAATATCTAAATCAATATCAATATCTAAAATGCTAGGTATCGTTATACGGTACTATAGTGTAGACAACCAAACCATTAGATCAGCATTTCTCAAACTCGCTGTAGTAGAAACTACAGGTGCAAGAAATCTGGCTGCTGTTCTTGTGAATTCTTTGAAAGATCTCAAACTTCCATTCGCTAATATGGTAGGAATTGGCACAGATAATGCTTCTGCAATAGTTGGAATAAACAATGGACTTTTCGAACAACTGAAGAGAGAATATGGTTTGAAGCATTTGGTATTGATCCGTTGCATTTGTCACTCTCTTCAGCTTGCAGTTTCGCACACCTCAGTGAATACCATACCTAGAAACATAGAGTTTCTTGTACGCGAAACCTACAATTGGTTCTCCATTTCACCCAAAAGACAAGGGGGATACAAAAAGGTTTATGAGACAAATTGTGGAAAACAGCCACTAAAAATTTTGAAGGTCTGTGCAACACGTTGGCTTTCAATTGAACCAACAATTCTGGAGCAGTGGGAAGAACTAAATCTACATTTTGCACTTGCCATGGTTCAAGACAATTGTTACACTGCCGATCTTTTGTACAAGATGTATTGTGACGACTCAAATCATCTTTACATTTTTTACTTTAAACATGCTATAAAAGACGTATAAATAGCAGTAAAAGCTTTTGAAAGAGAAGACAATGACCCCACTAGATTACTAGAAACACTTATACTTCTCATGCAGTCACTGGGACAAAACATATTTTTTTCCAACTGTTGATTTGTTGACAACACCAGTTCCAAGCGAATGTATGTACGCAAATCCGAACCTTGGCTTTATGTTTGAACAGAAATTGTCTTAGTCAAGTTTGTCTGAAGAAGTTAAAGTTTATCTGAAGAGGAGATGCATTCAGTTTAATCTGAAACTCATAAAAGAAATTCAACAAAGGCTGCCAAGTAACGTTACGATCCTGAAAACAATGTCAATGCTGAATGTTGAAAGAACACTTAAAGTGAATAAAAATAATGCTGTAGCGGATGTAGCTAAAGAATTGGGTTTTAGTGTCGATTTCATAGACGATATGCTGCAAGAATGGCATAATATCAACTTCATTAGGTGGAATAACACTACTAACACTGTTCGATTTTGGAGTGAGGTTTTGCGGTATAAAAATGCTGCAGGGGCGAATCATTTTTCTTTGATTTCACAGCTACCAATGACTGTTCTATGCCTACTGCATTCAAATGCAGAAGTGGAAAGAATATTCAGTTCTACGAACATTATAAAAACTAAACAACGTAACAGATTATCGTTAAAGACAATTAATGCTTTGATCATATTGAGAGACCAGCTGAAGAAACAAAATAAAGATTGTGCATCTTTTGACATACTGTCAGACGTATTGGAGCTTATTGGAATGAACAAAAGTTACTCTTTTACGACAAAACCAGTCGAACTGCAACATCATCTTTTGAGCGACGTTCAACCCTCTACATTAACTATAGTTCTGTCAGAGCATGAAACAGAAGAGTTATTCGATCTTCTGAGTGACGACGATGAATAGCTCATATACCGGTATGTATATATTTTGTAACCTAATTTGAGTTCTTGCTTTCTTTTGTTACAAATATAGTTGTATATTTCTAGTATATTTGACTACTTTGATCGAAACAACAATTTATGTATTGTGTCAATTATGATAACATGTTTAATTAAACTTTAGCGTATTTTATATGTATGTTGTTGCAAGCGATGCGTCATTTAATTAAGACAATATAGCAATTACATATGAGACAATTTTTATTAATATTTTATTACCCACCACTGGGTTATTGCACCATTCACAGCACGAAATTTTCAGTACACCCCTAGTAAAATCAGTTTTAGCGACTTTCGAGCGACTTTTGATATTGAATCTAGCGACTCGGGTTTTTTAAAGTTGGCAACACTGGCAGTTGGAGGTGAGCCGCCAACAGTGGTGGACGTTGGGAGAGAGATGGCAGAGTTTTGAGAGCGGACGATCTGGAAGTGGGTCCGTCAGAAAAACGAAATTTGTAAGACCGGATGTCATGAACTAATATACTTTTGAACACTATTAAGGTAAATACATTGTTTGTTCTCCATCCAAATCTTTCATTTGCTAACTATGCCTATCAGTAGTTAGTGCCTTCAGTAGTTAGAATCTTTTATTTAGCTGGCAGTATTGGCGCTCGCTGTATTGCAGTAGTTCAAGTAACGAAGATTTTTGTGAATTAGGTGATTCATGAAAGGTATAGATTATTGTTAGTCAGGGCCATTCTTTTGTGGGGATTATTGAAAGTCAGATTGCGTTGCGCTAAAAATATTGTGTATCAGTTTAGTGATAATCAGATCAAGTAAAGAGAGAAATGTATGAGTACGTTCAGTTTTGCTAAGCTGTTTGAAAATAAAATAACGTAACAGGTTTATCAGCACAGTCATTTATAATTTTCCAAAGGGGACGTTTCAGTGTTTATGCATGCTTCTAATAGATGGTTACTTTAGTGTGACTGAACGGTGTGTAATTTCGTCCGTGAGTTTTTTTGGTATTGTTTTTATACGAATAGTCCTCCGCACTGCAAAGGCTAGCCTCTGCGGTTGACCAGATGAATTCTATAGGTGTCCCAATAATCGAAACGGAGATCTCGATGGTGTCATTGCAGGGTGTATACGACCCGGGAGATCCGGGAAAAACTCGAGAATTTTTTCGTCCGGGAGAAAACCGGGAAAAACCCGGGAATTTTTTAGAATTCCGGGAACTTTTCCTTGTTTTAGTTACCAGTTAAATTTTGGTGATTTTGACTGGTAAGAACCAATACTCTAACGAAGGATATTAATGTATCCCGCTTCTGCAGAAAAATGCTGCAGCAAAAAAACATGAACGAGAGAAGAAAAAAAAACGAAAATAAAACTAAAGTCGCAAAGGAAATGCGCCATATACAACAACAAAACACGGTGCTTATACAAGCGTCTGCCAACCAATGTCAAACGATTTAGGAAGAATATGCAGTGCTTCCTAACAACAAATTGCCCCTGATGAGCGTGACATGACAGCTGTTTACATTTGATTCATTTGAGCAGTTGCGGGCGGGCTCTTGCGCATGCGCAGTTGAGTCGCCTATGAGTAGTACCTTCTCCCGCTTCTGGCTACAGATGTGTGGCTGGGCGCCACTATCTCAATTGCTGCGGTTCGGAAATATCGTAGATCTAGGGCTGATGCACAGAGCAGTCTGAGTTGTAGTGGGGAGATGGGCAGTCTCCACGTGACCTGTGTTTACGTTTAGTGATTTTACTGTTTCCTCTTCGTTTATTGCACTCACTTTAAATGAAAACAAAACGGATTTCTGTGACCGGGAGCTACCAAATGAATTAAAATACGTTCGCATAATTACGGAAGGCTAAAATATGTTGTTAGTTTCAGGTTTTATTTCCACCTTTCTGACAGTCAAGCATTAATCACCTTGCAGAACAATGAAGTTATTTTTGTCGGTTTGCTAAAAAGATTTGGCTTTTATTAATATTTTGCGCTGAGACAGTCAATTTATTTGGAACGAAGTGTTTAATTTCACACTGTTTGCTAGTTTCAACTGTGCATTTGAAGTGCACGTTTTCCGTCTTCTAGCTCGTATGGCATTATGCCATAATAAAGAACCAAACATGAGATAATACAGTATTGGTACTCAAGAAAATTTACATCCGAATCTGGACATACGATTGTTCACTTTAAGCCGAATTATGACTTTAGTGTTGTGGATTGGCAAGAGAGCCAACCCACTATGAGAGGAAGCCGAAAGGCAGGCGTTTTAGCTCACGCAGGCTGGCGTGAGGTCTGGAACAGGACAAGGAAGTTAGACTTTAGCAAAAAAGGACGTAGCTGTTGGAATACTTAACTTTAATCCGTAAATGGTGAACATCGCTCTTGACGGTACATGTTTTACAGCATCAGTAGTAACTGGTAATGGCGCTTTGCTAGGTCGTAGCAAATGACATAGCTGAAGGCTATGCTAACTATCGTCTCGGCAAATGAGAGCGTAATTTGTCAGTGAACCATCGCTAGCAAAGTCGGCCGTACAACTGGGCGAGTGCTAGGAATAGTGATGGGGAGCTCGTGAATGAGTCGTTCAAATGAACGCTTCACTCCAGTGAAATGTGAACTAACCACTCAATTTCAATGAACTGGTACTTCAAACTCTTCACAGATGGCACACTCCACACTTCTTTCTAGTTCACTCACTCTCTTCCCCTCTCACACTACATCGGCGCTACGCCACTCATTCTCCCTTCACTTCAGTCCTCCCTCTGCTGCCTGTCGACGAATCGCGCGGCGTTTGTGGGAAATGATAGGTTTGTGAGGGGTTGCGGTGGTGAGGGGCGAGGGGAAGGCAGCGTCAGCTGCTTCCTGCAGTGCTGACATCTTGCGGACCAATGAATATTACAGATGCAAACGAAGAGGCTGGCTGTGTGAGCACGCACAGCCAACATGAAAATAAAAGGTTTGTTAATAACACTGAAAGAGGGATTTTACCTGAAATCGTACCAATGACTGCAGGTGACAGTTTAAACTGTTTTGAATCTGGAGGGTTATTATTCTCAACAAAAATAAAATCTACAGGAAAACTTCTGAATAATTACCTAACGTAGATATATAGACTTTGTGACAGTGGTAAACATACACATTCTATTTTGGATTAAATTTTAAAAGGAACATAAAACTGGAATGCATTTCGTTTGTAGCCCTAGTTTTCAGTCCATGAATACAACAAATACTGTTTCACTTGGCAGATAAAGACTTTTTTGGGCGGTTCATGAGAAAATGTCGAGCAAGATTAAATGTAATACCTTCTTTATATGTGACAGGCTTCTCTGTTTATCTTTCCTTTGTCCCCTTCGACCATGCTCTATTTAAGTTAGCTCAGACGCTGTAAGAGCGTAAAACGTTGCGTGCACGTTACTGCATAGTTCGGCCATCTGTTGGTAAAATTATGAAGTATTACGAAGCTTTTTGTACGAGCGAGGCGATGCGAGCGTAGCCGCGGCTGAGCGGCGAACTGGGCAACTTCGCCAGGCTTCCGTATACTTCGTGAATGAACTACTTCATTTGAACGCTTCACGGCAAAGAGTGAAAAGAATGAAGTAGTTCACGGGAATGAACGAGTTCGACCCACCTCTAGCTAGGAAGTCTCTCTAGACCTGCCGTGTGGCGGCGCTCGGTCTGCACTCACTGATAGTGGCGACACGCGGGTCCGACGTATACTAATGGACCGCGGCCGATTTAAAGGCTACCACCTAGCAAGTGTGGTGTCTGGCGGTGACACCACATTTAGTATAGTTCACGAAATTCCGATACTCCTGAAGTATCCTTTGTGTCTTGTTTCTTTTATGACATAACGCAAGATCTTTTAATGTTTTTCACGAACGAACATGCGGGCTTCCTGCGTCATGCAGCTGCACAAGTGCAGTGACGCCTTTTACCTGGCGCTCTCTGGCAACTGCTGAAACGAACCAATTTCTAACAGGCCACGGGAAAATATTAGGACTGGTGGTTTGAAGAGTGTTACTTTCAAAGTAAATTTCTTTTTACGCAAGATGAACTATGTGTGAGAATGTACGATGAGTTTCTTAAATCACAGAGTGTTTGACTCTCATTTAAAAATCAACTCTTTGAGGACGACCATCTAGAAGAATTTCGAGCCCAGAAGCTCAGACATTTACTTCGTTATTAAAAATTTTACTGGCACATTTGTGTGATGTATCTTAAAGTGTAACACGCGCAAAATGATCAGCATTATATGTGGAAGCTTAGCTTCTCTTGCAGCTTATTAATCTTCAAGACCAATATTATTTGCGAAAGCTTTGTTTTTATTCTAGCAAATCTATGTATATTAATTTAAACCATTAACTTTTCTTTTTGTGTGTTCGCGCTACTTAAGAGTGATCTTGCTATTGGTTGACTACACTACGTGTCCTGTGCTGTCATCAGCTGACGAGATCACGTGACATGAGCTATGACTGGCTTACAAAAGGGCGTCGCCATCTCAGTTTCATTGTTTCGGAAAATAACGTGCAGTGTTTGGTGGAATTCGAATTTATACCTCCGTAAAACGAAGAAATGCAGCGTACATGTTGCTGCACATCAAAGATCTTTCCAAAACGTGTTTTTTTTCCCCCTGGGTTTCGTTTTCTTAAGTGCCAGCAAATTCTGCGTCTGTGTAGAAAACCATAAACATTCTAAGCATTGATAACTTTTACAGTGCCGAGGAAAAGTGTACTGTCATTTAACACGGAAAAAGTGTATTTCCATCCGAGAGAAAGTGTATTTTCAACCGGGAAACCCGGGAAAAATCCGGGAATTTTTTTTCCTTGTCCACGTATACACCCTGCATTACAAAGTGAACGAATTGTCTGTTATTATAAGCTGACGTCACATTTTGTGGTCCATCATGATGGACATGATTTGCCAGTGCTTTTCAGACGAAGCATTTTATCACATACATCACTATTGGAAAAATGTGATTCATGTGATCGTCAGTTGCGAAGTAGAACTAACTGTGCCACCATAGGTTCCATCTATAGTCACAGCTTGATTGCTTGGGACATTTTGAGTAAGTAAGTCGCTGTGATCACTGACGCAAGTCAGCGGTATACAACTTTCAATGTTCGCACAGAGTATGCGTAACACTGCAGCTTAGAGATGATATCGGATTCGTACACGCTATAGCGCTCTGTAGTTCGTCTGTTACACGTCTCATTATTTAGAACAACCTCTACTCTTTGTAAAATTGTGGCCTTTCTCAAGGAGAAACGGTAAAGTTGAAAATGTGCAACCATGTTAAAGATATGAGAATGGAAACTGCATTACCGTTTTCTCCTCTCTAGGATTGTGTTGGACATTCTTGTACGATCTGGACGCAGATAAACGATCTCTCAACAAACAATACCCTAAAGAACATTCTTGTTCTTGTTTTTCCACAGTAGTTAATATCATCAACTCTTTTGTCTTCATTAATGGTCAGCGGAATTACCTATAAAACTTTCGCCAAAAGAATGTTCGCCCACAAGCAATTAAAAAGCAAAGAGGTTCTTCTATCAAGCAGAAACAAAATTAGCGTTTGTTATCTTCACCACAACTAATTATATGTACCGTTGCTTCTTTCTCCAGATGTATTAGAACATGAAGTATAGGCCACGTTTACGTCTGATATGGAACGGAAACGTTACTCAAGACAACTTACATACAACTCCTAAAGCCTCGGAAGACAGGATCACTGCACAACTTCCCACGGCAATTCGTCGTACTTTGTATGGTGACTAAGAGTGACGCTAGCAAATGTTTTTTAAATGTGGAATACGTAGCAAACAAGTGGCACGCTCAGATAACTGGGGACCGGGCGTTTAGATAAAGACTTAATGTAGGTTGAGGTGGGCCACTAATGTTACGAATGATAAGGCGCGTTTCATTATTTCAGATGATTAGTAGTGTTAAAAGTAAAGTGGTTTGCTCAGAGCTGTTGGTAACGAAATATCCGGCGGCTGGTGGCGTCTAGTATATGATATTCCGTGAGGGATGTAAATATTTGTGGTAAACCAGCGTAGTTTTATGTACTACTGTAGTGGTTGTATACGAGCGTGTGACTGAATTAGAAGTGTCTGTACAGTTGTACGACACACTATTTGCCACAAAACACTATGTTTATTTCGTACACATACATATGGTGGTGTTGTTTGGACATTAGCATTGTCATGTCAATGAGGCGCCTAGAACATCAGACCTGGAGCAGACCACGTTATCAGTAAGATGTGCAATAGCAGAACACATAACCAGTGGCGAACGCTTATAGTTGGAACATTCCAGTCGCCTACTAAACGTGATTAATTACTTCATTACATCATTGTACATTGTTAACTGCATCACACTATAAACTTTAGAAAGAAAAGTGAACCAAACCTGCATGGGAAATATTGTTCAGATTAAGTTTAAATTTTTATAAACCATTGTACTTATTGTATTTACTGACATGATTTCCATGTTGTCATCTGTTGTCTAATAGCATATTAAAATGTCTGGATTCAAACCATAAGTCGTTACGTCAGAGCTAATATTATACTTACGGTTTCATTATCAATACCACAGCAGCACATCTGTATGGTTTGTGCTGAAATTTTCAGACTAAAAACTTAAGTATCTCATAATGGGATTAAAGTGCAGAAATATCACTAGGTTGAGGAGTTCAACTGTTTCTCACAAGTATGCGAAACTGTTTCCAAGGCTTAAAATTTTTATTAAATGACAACGTTTTGAAAGGAAGGTAACATAAACTACGTCGATTACTGTTGGTATAATTGTCCGAGAATTAAGTATAATGACGTCATGTGGATATAAACAATATTTCAAATGAACGATGTGGTAAAACTGTAACAAAATCTAATATAAATATCACGTATAAGACAGTTAATTATTCTGATGTTCGTGATGTTTATAATTAATGGTGGTCCTAGTTATGGCCTACGATTTTTGTCATATTTTGTTCATGAAAGTGTGTCAGTCAGATATAAGATCATAAATAAGATACCTGGGATATCTACGTTCGTCTGGAAACCTTGCAGATGATCGACATGACTTCAGTCTGATTACTTGTTGGCTTAGGTAACACATATAGATAGAATATAAGGATGATATAGTAGATCATTTAAACCTGCCTCTCTTCTCTGTTTGCTTTCGAGGTATTTCAGACTTGAAAGTCCACCATATGGCGAATACTACGTAACAATGGTATACAATCTTTCACTACATCCATATCACTCTGTGAGTAATATGTGCTTAGCAGACGAAGAAAGAACTATTGACTGCAGACAAAAGACAGCTTCAGACTTCAAAATTGAAACAGCAAAATGATAGTTCATATGTAACAGTACTGTAGCGGTCTTCAGTCCGAGAACTGATTTGATGCAGCTCTCCACGCCATTCTGAACAGGTCTCTTCATCACTGCATAACTAATGGAACCTACATCCACGTACAGTTGCTTAGTGTGATTAAGCCTTGCTGCACCTCTATCATTCTTATATTAGTTACTTGCTCCAACAGCTGATGCCACAGGATGTCTTCTATACACATATCTCATCTTTCAGTCCCAGTGTGGCGTATACACCTTCCTCCTCAAATCTATTCAGTATCTCTTCATTAATTACCCAATCTACCCATGTAGTATATAATTTTCAGTAATCTTCTATAGCGCCACCTATGAAAGTTTCTATTCTTTTCACGTCCGAACTGTTTATTGTCCAAATTTTACTTCCATGCAATGTTTCACTTGAGATGAATACCTTCAGAACAGACATGTTAACACTTAAATGTATATCACATTTTAACATGCTCCTCTTTTAGACACACATTTCTTGCTATTGCCATTCTGCAGTTTACTATCCTCCCTATTTTAACCATAACAAGTTACCCCAATAGCAAACCTATCTACCGCTATTCGTGTCTCATTTACTGATCTAATTCCCACAGCATTGTCGAATTTAATTCTACCACATTCCATTACCCTTGTTTCACTTTTACTTATGTCCATCTTATAACTTCTTTCCAAGTCACTATTAATTCCGTTCAACTGATTTTCGAAGTACTTCTAGAGGTTCCTGTCAGAATTACAAATAAATCGACAAGCTTCGAAGTTATTGTTTCTTCTCGCTGAACTTTAATACCTTTTCAAAACGTCTCTTTGGTTCCTTTTATTGGTTTTCAACATTCAGACTTAACAAAATCTAGGACAAATTAGAACCCTATGACACTATCTTCTCAACTGCCCTATGAATCTTACAGCTTCAATCTGATTTCGCTACAAACTGCAGATAAACTTGCGCATCCCTTATTGTATCCCTCCATAATTTCAAGCAAAGCACTCAAGTCAAAGTAAACACTTTACCTCTAGAAGTACTGTGAATCTAGGTTTGTCTTTCTTCAGCTAAACTTTTAGGATGAGTCGCTTGTTCTTACATTTTCCCGGAATCTTCCCCGAGGTCGGAATTTACCAATCTTTCCACTCTGTAAATAATTCGCGTCATTATTTTGCAGCCACCCCTTACGTCATATAGTTTGGCAATAATTGTAATGGTCAGAACTTGCATTCTTTGGATCTGGAGTTACTATATTCTTCTTGAAGTATTTCATTTCATCTGACTCATGTATCTTGCGCACCTAATGGAATGTTCTCCCAAGATTCTCAATAAATGTGAGGGATTGTCCTAATTCTGTCCCTTGTTTCGAAACAGATCACCACTACTCTGCCGAACCCTTCTCCCAGTGTTGTGTATTCCTTCACATCCTCACTTACTTCTCCTTCGGTTTCCATACTAATGTATTTTATTCCTTCGTATTGTCCTTCTCTGTGCATGGTACTTCTGATGTTCCGGCAATCCTTTCTTCGTAATGGCTTGCAGTCGTAACTATTGATTTTCATACAGGTGCATCACTTTTGTCGAAACGTCTGTCTTTCCGCTAGTCATACTCCTTTTAGACATTTACATTTGTTTTTTAGCCATTCCTGCTACGCCATTTCAGTCACTTTTATTATGCGTCTCTATTCCGTGGTCGGTGCTTTATTTTTACACTTTCTCCTTTCGTCATTTAAATTCAGTATCCCGTACTATCCAAGGATTTCTACTGCACCTCATTTTTTGCCTACCTGACCATCTGCTGCGCTCCTTTTCTATTGTATTCCTTTTCTTTTTTCATTCAGGCTTTGCATAAAAGTCCCAATGCGATTCTCAACAACCTCTGGTTCTTTCAGCTTTTTCAGTCCCCATTTCCTTAATTTCCTAGATTTTTCAAATTTAAGTTAGCTTTAGTTTGTAGTACATAGCCAATAAATTATTGGCGCCCTTCCCGCTTCACAGAGCGGGACAGCCTCCGACCTCCCGTTCTGTTAAGAGACGTGGATGTCTGATTCCTCATCTGGCCCTGGACATATTTTGCAGCTTAAAATCTGGTTTTGTAATCTTCGTCATATAATTAGATATTCCTTAAGCAACCTTGCGATATCTCTGGGGTTCTTCCACGTATACAAATTTACCTCATGATTCTTAAACCAAGTTTTAGCAATTATTAAATTATACTCTGTGTGAAATTCTATCAGGAAGCTTCCCTTTTCATTCCTTTCACCCACGCTTTGTTTCCGTCACCTTCTTATACTACTACGGAATTCCAGTACCCACAGAATTAAATTTTCCTCTGACTTACCCATCTTCATCATCTAAGGATCTAGTCGTTACATAAACTTGTGGCCCACCTTGGCAACAATAATACGTCTACTCTGCTGTTCATCGATAAATATAGTTTACCAATATCGACTACTTAGAAGTAAAATTAAGAAACAAAACAGTAAGCATACTTTCGGCATGTTTAGGAAATCGCTAATACAAATGTGAATATTACCGCTTCTTCAAGTCATACAGTGCGTTGTAAGACGGCACATCTAAATACTATTTTCCACAGAATATTAAGGTTACCATTGGACGCTAAAGAAATAGCACAAGAACCGACAACATGAAAATACGCTGCTGTTGCTAATGACTATGCTTAGCTTTTAGTCGAGGACCTTTATCTTAACCTAGCTAGATACGTTGCTGGCTAACCAAGACGCAATGAACTGAAGCAAGCATCCAAATCAGATGAAATTTTCATCAAGCGTTACCGGCGACGAGAGACGCACATGATTATCATTGCAGCGCAGGCTCACATCACGAGCGCTAGTAGCGCTCCTGTAAGCGATATATAAAGAGGGAACAGACGGCGTGTGGATGTACTATAATTGTTCATTAGTGCGATAGCTTCAGTATGCCTCGTAGAAGTCAGTGAGCGTCTTTCTAACACGTTTCGGCGTTCGACTGAGAAACAATACTTGCCTGCAGGAATTGTGGATTATCCTGTAGAGAAATCGGAGATCGTGTCGGACGGAACCAAGCAGCTGTGAAGCGGATCTGTAGTCGTTCGATGCAGCAGGGAACGATGACCGACGGGACCGATTCCACCCACCTCGTTGCACCACAACACGTGATGGCAGGAGTATTGTGCGCATGGCATTGATTGATCGCTCTGTCGCATCACGAACCATATCACAATAAATTAGGTATTTTGCGTAACAAGCAGTGTGCGCGAGTACCACTGGACGTCGTTTGCAGTAGAGGGGACTGTCTCAAGGAGTCCACTGCTGCGTTGAAAGGCGTTTACCCCCGGCAACAGTGCGATAAACGACGGACATGAACAACCGAATGGAACGACGTTGTTTCTACCGACGATTCCCGATTGGGCATGCACTATACAACTGTCCACATCGTGTTGTGCCGCCTACACTGTAGCTTGAATGGATTTTTAAGTTTGTTTTATATGCCCGACTTCTAATTTCACCACACAAGTCTCCAGGGTTGAGCAGTTATTGCCCGATGACGACACGCAATACAGTTTGTTAAAGCGGAGTTCGCCGTTACTAATTATGTTTTTAGATTTAATTTTATTACTCGTACAGAGACTCAACGTTCCTTTGTTTAACAGCGCGTCGTCAAAATAAGTATGAAATGCTAATGTCTGCAATACATAATGTCGACTATTGAGCTAAAGTTCGTACCTATTTTGCCATTTTAGAGAAGAGAAACCTCAAGCGCTTCTGCTTCTATAGTCTCAGTATCGAATGTTCACTAATTTCAATTTATTTCCTATTTCAGTTCAGTATTTAACACATATTATATATCAATGTCATTTCAGAGATATTACGTCGGTTCCACACTAACGGAATAACACGTAATTGTCATTTAACATCACTTTTATTAATAATCCTTTTTCTTATGACGTAAATTTTAATGAATTATCACTAGCTAGGAGGAAAGAGGGATTGATCCTAATCATGAGATAATAGCTTTTAATGAGCCCGCAATCGTTAATTAAATAAAAAGTCATGTTCAAGGATGATATGCGAACAACTTTCGTTACGTCCGTTTTCCCGTATGTGTCAAAACTAATCCTGTCGCCCACAATTCAAATTAACACTGACGTTAACCCCTTTTGTCGGAACATCGAATCGTAACTATTATGTGAAAGTTTATTCTAGTCCCCGAATTAATTCCTTTCAGATACGCGCACGACCGAACAGCAGAACGGAACACAAACGACTTGTTTTAACAACCGAACAACGCAGTGACGTTACATTGCGACAATGTCTGCCCAATGAACATCTCTTTGAAATAATAATTAAATGGACACCCTAGCTGCAAACAGGCGTTGATGTACTTCATTGGGGACATGTTGAAAATGTGTGCCCCGACCGGGACTCGAACCCGGGATCTCCTGCTACATGGCAGACGCTCTATCCATCTGAGCCACCGCGGGCACAGAGGACAGTGCGTCTGCAGGGACTTATCCCTTGCACGCTCCCCGTGAGATCCACATTCCCAACATGTCCACACCACTACATTCGTAGTGCGCCTTTGACTTTATCTTCTCTACTCTGCTTACTTAAATTATTCCTAATTACAATTTATTCAGCTATTTAACGAACCATCTAACAAAAAATAAAATAAATTTTTCCCAACGTAAAAGATCCGTTATAACTACCACGTTGTTCGGATTAGAGTCTGGAGACCCCGTGGTGAGGGGCTATTTAACAATTTGCAGCGTTAACAATTGCCGGAATTCTGCAGAGCCACAGAGGTTTTATTGCAGGTACATTAATTTGTTTTATACCTGCAAGAGTGGGAGATAATTACGTAAAAATGTTGGGGAAGCAACTTCTCTCGCCTAAAAGTTTCCATTCAAGTAACTAGATATTATTCAGTCACGTTAATTTAACTTCAGTTTCAGGCAAAGAGAAGTTACATTGGCTACCTTTTAGGCCAGGAATCGGTGTATAATATTCACGTGCATCTGTTTCATGCCACAACGGAACGACATTGGGTGCAGATTACGCAGGTCCGTCACATGTGAATTTCAGACCAGAAACTCTACGGAAGACAACATATAAAGTCAAGGCCTCTAATCAATAATCTTTCTGTATGTTTCCAGAATGAGATTTTCACTCTGCAGCGGAGTGTGCGCTGATATGAAACTTCCTGGCAGATTAAAACTGTGTGCCCGACCGAGACTCGAACTCGGGAGTTCGAGTCTCGGTCGGGCACACAGTTTTAATCTGCCAGGAAGTTTCTGTATGTTTTAAGCCACCAACGTGGTTGTGGTAGTGTTTCCATTTTCGCTGTCATTCTGTAGAGAAACTTCTATAGCGGTAGTTTGTGAAGTGCTACGATATTTTAATTGCGTGTGAAATCGTGACTAAATTTATTGAGCGTGTTAATCCGAAAAGTAGAGTTTATGGAACTGTTAGCAGCATTTCATGGTTTTAACTCACGCGCAGTTTAAAATGCAAGTGGAACAAGAAAGCGAAATGCAGTCAGCTAACATAACGGACGCTACATACAACACCATAGCCGCGGCGCAGGATCTGGCTAGATTCCAAGCCCCAGCAATTGACCCCCTCGCCGTAACTATGCAGAAGCTTAGTTTACTATCTCATAATACACTCCTGGAAATTGAAATAAGAACACCGTGAATTCATTGTCCCAGGAAGGGGAAACTTTATTGACACATTCCTGGGGTCAGATACATCACATGATCACACTGACAGAACCACAGGCACATAGACACAGGCAACAGAGCATGCACAATGTCGGCAATAGTACAGTGTATATCCACCTTTCGCAGCAATGCAGGCTGCTATTCTCCCATGGAGACGATCGTAGAGATGCTGGATGTAGTCCTGTGGAACGACTTGCCATGCCATTTCCACCTGGCGCCTCAGTTGGACCAGCGTTCGTGCTGGACGTGCAGACCGCGTGAGACGACGCTTCATCCAGTCCCAAACATGCTCAATGGGGGACAGATCCGGAGATCTTGCTGGCCAGGGTAGTTGACTTACACATTCTAGAGCACGTTGGGTGGCAAGGGATACATGCGGACGTGCATTGTCCTGTTGGAACAGCAAGTTCCCTTGCCGGTCTAGGAATGGTAGAACGATGGGTTCGATGACGGTTTGGATGTACCGTGTACTATTCAGTGTCCCCTCGACGATCACCAGTGGTGTACGGCCAGTGTAGGAGATCGCTCCCCACACCATGATGCCGGGTGTTGGCCCTGTGTGCCTCGGTCGTATGCAGTCCTGATTGTGGCGCTCACCTGCACGGCGCCAAACACGCATACGACCATCATTGGCACCAAGGCAGAAGCGACTCTCATCGCTGAAGACGACACGTCTCCATTCGTCCCTCCATTCACGCCTGTTGCGACACCACTGGAGGCGGGCTGCACGATGTTGGGGCGTGAGCGGAAGACGGCCTAACGGTGTGCGGGACCGTAGCCCAGCTTCATGGAGACGGTTGCGAATGGTCCTCGCCGATACCCCAGGAGCAACAGTGTCCCTAATTTGCTGGGAAGTGGCGGTGCGGTCCCCTACGGCACTGCGTAGGATCCTACGGTCTTGGCGTGCATCCGTGCGTCGCTGCGGTCCGGTCCCAGGTCGACGGGCACGTGCACCTTCCGCCGACCACTGGCGACAACATCGATGTACTGTGGAGACCTCCCGCCCCACGTGTTGAGCAATTCGGCGGTACGTCCACCCAGCCTCCCGCATGCCCACTATACGCCCTCGCTCAAAGTCCGTCAACTGCACATACGGTTCACGTCCACGCTGTCGTGGCATGCTACCAGTGTTAAAGACTGCGATGGAGCTCCGTATGCCACGGCAAACTGGCTGACACTGACGGCGGCGGTGCACAAATGCTGCGCAGCTAGCGCCATTCGACGGCCAACACCGCGGTTGCTGGTGTGTCCGCTGTGCCGTGCGTGTGATCATTGCTTGTACAGCCCTCTCGCAGTGTCCGGAGCAAGTATGGTGGGTCTGACACACCGGTGTCAATGTGTTCTTTTTTCCATTTCCAGGAGTGTATATATCATATAGTGCAAGCGCAGTCAACCATGACAGTAGCACAGTCAAACATGGCACAAGAACAAAAAGATATGAAAATTCAAGTCGATAAGATGGCACAAGCGCTATGTGAAATCCAGACACAGGTTCGCTTAATTCCGCTGATCATGCAAAATCAAAACGAAATGCAAGAGGTGATATCTGTCTTATCAGAAAGCAAGAGGCCATATCGAATGAGTTACTAGAATTGGGACAGTCTCAAGATAAATTTCCAATAGAGATCGAAAAGATAGGTGATACTATCAGTGGCCGGCCGGGGTGGCCGAGCGGTTCTAGGCGCTACAGTCTGAAACCACGCGACCGCAACGGTCGCAGGTTCGAATCCTGCCTCGGGCATGGATGTGTGTGCTGTCCTTAGGTTAGTTAGGTTTAAGTAGTTCTAAGTTCTAGGGACTGATGACCTTAGAAGTTAAGTCCCATAGTGCTCAGAGCCATTTTTAGATACTATCAGTGAGGTTATGTATCGACAGAATCAGGTAGAAGAAACGGTTGTTAGCCTCTGCAAAACAGAACAGGATGTTTCTTCAGAACAGAAAGAGTCAAAGAAAATTTTGAGGTACATAAGCGTTACTTTTCGGAGGACATCGATAACTTGGCAAAGGCGAAAGGACGGTAGCTGAATCAGGCAATAACAAATGGAGTAGAATCTGGTGTCTCATCCTTATTCCCCAGATGAATAGCCAGAAGAGAATTTCTTTAAGAAAGGATTAGAAGAGGTGAAGACTCAGCTAGGTTCCGATTTTGGAAGGAGAAAGGCGAGCAATCTAATAAGATAACCAAAGGAAAGCTTGAAGAGTTTCGAGGGGCGAGCTTCAGGAAAGTTATATGAAGCACCACGACAACAAACTTCTGGTGACGCATCCAGCTTTGGAAATCCAAATGTGTCTTCGCTATACTATAATCCCCAATATAGTCCACAAAAAGACGCTAAGAGCCAGTACAGATATTCTACTCCTAATATAGAAGATAAAATGGTCAAGTATCGGCAATTTCAGATATTTAATCCCGTAGTGTTCGTGAGAAACTTCAAGTGAGCTTTGCCAAGCAACTGGACTCATACACAGAAGACGAGCTTCGTATCAGGTTACATTCAAGGAGAAGGTGCACTGTTGGCAACCGACGCATACACATCTTGTCGGACTTAACGATGAATTTTAACAGGTATTCTTAGCAACATACTGGTCGAGTAGAATTCAACAAAGATTCCACCAAGAAGTCTTTTACCCTGAGCAATTCTCATTCAAGCAAGAGGCGTTAAGAACGTACTTCGAAAAATATCTTAATAAATGTCGCTACTGGTACGATCCGTTACCACAACAGAATATACTGAGGACATTAAATGCTAGATTACCAGTCAGTGTCAGAAATCAGCTGGTTAATGTACCAGACGAAAATTTGTACGAATTTTTATCTTTTTTACATTTGATCGATGTGATTCAAAAAAATCTGAACTCCACGCCATGGTCGAATAAGGGGTGTAATAGTGTCTATCACTCACCCAGTGTCCATGGAAATGGCAGTAATGGACAAAGAACCAATCACATGGATAAAGCAAATCCAAGCAATGTACCAAATGGTAACCCAAACAGCAGTTGGAAGAACAACAGTGGAAATGGAAATGGTAGAGGCTACTGCCTGGCCAGAAACAAATGTAATAGAGGTGGTCAGAGGTACAATCGAGTTCAACCTAAGCAGCAAGAAGCAGTTTTGGAACAACAACAACAGAATCAGTCGCAGTCTATGACAGGAGACCGGCACCTGCAGGCGCCAATAATTACGGAGGTAACAGGTGGCGAAAACAATGGCAGTGATGCGCATCCTACAAACCAATCGTGACCACCTCGAGCCCCAGAGACATGGTAAGAGATTCAAATATGGGCTACAACCAGTAATTCCAGGTGCTACGGTATAACGATGGGAAGGAATTGTCGGAGGAATTTTGTGAGGGTATTTAACAGGGTGACAAGGTTCATCGTTTCGTGCCAGTGTGAGAAATCCTTGCTGCAGTTGAGGGAACTCCATCACTGTAACGTTAGAAATGGGAGCTTTCACTAATGTGATATCAAGCGTTTTGTTCCAAAAGCTTTTGCACAAAGCAAAACTACCACTTTTGCCAATGGAGAACCGTAGAATTACAGGAGCAATAAGTACAAAATCCAAAATCATCCGGATGCAGACACAATCAGATCCACAAGCGTCAGGATGTAGACAGAACTGAATCTGAATTTTGAAAATCCAGCAACTACATGCGCATTCCTAATTGTTCAAACATTGATAGTGGGCTGTATCGTGGGCATTAGTAGCATACAACAGAAGGATGGAACCATCGACCTCTCAGCGGAGAAAACAAAATTTTGGATCAACGGTGCTTTGGTAGTGGCTGACTCGATAAGGAACGAAGGAGTACATGAGAAATACTGACGTGCTGCCTTCATAAGGTTGATCATCACAAATAATAAACGCGGAACAATGTTTTCCCTGAACGCAATGAAGGTGTCTTCATTTTCAATCAAGTAATCAAGAAATCAAAGGAAACTGTGTACCTCACTGCCGAACAGAACCAGCAATTATCAATCCTCCTATTATCTCATTGTTGTTTTTGAAGAAAAACCCACAATCATCAAAGGATATGTATCTTGATGTTATTGCACACTGGACATACCACCATCATGGCTTCTATCTGGTCGCCTGGCGTCGTAAGGAACATGCAGAAGAGGAAATTAATCGATGCTATAGTGGGATCTGATAAAACCAACGACTGCTCCATACTGCAGGCCATTGCTCATGTTTCCTAAGCCGAGAAGAAACGTGAGACTGGTCTTAGATGTGCATGATATAAAATTATTCTTCCTGAGAGGGCTCATCTGGAAAATAGTGATGAACTCTTCCAGAAACCCCATGGCTTGAACATTCAATGTGCCTTTGGTTATTTGTACTGGCAAATAAAGCTCGATGAGGTATCTAGAAAATATACTACATTTGTTTATGCTGGCAGGAGCAATTTTGATTGAATATTAGCTTAGGAATTTTCATTTCTGCATTGGATTATTTTCTGGAACTTGCATTAAGAAGGTGGATTCCTATGTTTGTGAATGATCTATTAATAGCCAATAACATCTGGGATGAGCGTATCGCAGTACTAACAAGAATCTTGGCTATATTCAGAGTTGCAGGCGCCACAGCCAACTTGCAAAAGTCTCATTTTGCGTTAGAAAGAATTAGGCTTTTTGGACATCTTATAGATGTGAAAGGAATTCTTCTAGATGAAGCGAAAACTAGTGTGATCAAGAACTTTTCACTTCCAAGGAATTAAATGCAGCTGAAAGGATTTCTGGACTTAGCTTCATTCTTATGCAGATTTATTCCTGATCATTCCATGAATGCTGAACTACTGTTAAATCTGCTCCAAAAGAATGTGCCCTGGGTATGGACCAATGAATGTCACAAACGTTCAGTAACAATAAAAACGCACTTGTGAACTTATCTACCTTCTTCCACCCTGATATATCACTGGAATTTGGATTATTAATGGATTCATCAGATGTTGTGTTAGGTACGTGTTTGTTTCAAGCCAGGATCATAGATGGTGAGCCAGCCTTCTGTCCAATCACATTTGCATGTCGAGTAATGCCGAATTGTGAAAGAGCCTATACAACTACAAAGCATGAGACACTAGCAGTGATCTGGGCATTCAAAAAAAGTCATTATTTATATGGATCAAGAACACCGTTTATTGTGACCATCAGTCTCTGAGTTTCCTGCAAACTTCTAAACTGCTGCATGCAAGGTTAGCCCTGTGGACCCCTGCTTTGCACGAATATAGCTTTCAGATAGTTCACTTAAGTGGTCATGATAATATTATTGCTGATGCCTTGTCACTTTTGCCAGAAGGTTTGACGCCAGAACTATGTGACGACGAAGAATCATCTGAGTTCCCAGTGTTGCTTATGGAAGACCACGCATCGAGGACATTACTTAAAGTAATGGCTAGTCTTCAACAGGCAGACACATGTTGGAGTCAGATTCGAAAAAAACTATGGCAACCAGATCAGCTGAGAACTGATCAGTTGTACAAACTGGTGAATAATGTCTTATTCTATACAAGATATGAATATATGAATAATTGGTGTGTGTGTATACCACAGGAGTACGAAAGAAAGTTAATGTGGCATATCCATTATGCATGGTGCACTTTGATGTACTCGAATGTGCAACAAAGCAAAATACCTATTGTTATTTTCTCAACCTCTGTAGAAAAGTGCAGCATGACTTAAAGCAAACTGTACTATGTCAGAAAGCGAAGCCCAACAACAGAGGACGAAGGGACGTGCTCCATTCAGTTCTTCCGGAAAAACCTCCTGCCTCAGTATCAGTCGATCTTTTTGGTCAATTACGCCAGTCTAGAGGAGGGGTTTAATATATACAGGGGGATTTTTAGACGTTTACTATGTAAAGCTTTATCTGTTGAAGACAACCACGAATCGCCCAAACATAAACAGGTTAGTTAATGACTATGTTCCAAAGATTGGAAAACCTGAAGCGCTTTTGTCAGATAATGCGGCGAATTTTACTTGTTACAAATGGGGAATTACTTTAACACAACCGTGGATAAAACAGGTGCTAAATTTGCGCTATCTTCCTGAAGCTAATCCTGTTAAACCTGTATTCTGCGAATTAAATAGATTCATGACAACTTATTATCACGCTAGGCAGACTGCGTGAGTAGAATATCTGCAAAAATTTTCGAAAATTATGAACAACTTACTGCACTCCCCAATCAAATTCACGCCTGCTGAACTGATGTTTAGAAGAAAAAAAAGAAGTGAATGGGTAGATAAAATTCAGAATGGAGCCCCGACGCCGGCTGGGAGCGCTTTTCGCTTGCTGTGTTACGAGATAAGTAATTTAGTTAGTAATTAATTATTTTTGCTGTATATTCTATAGTATTTACGTGCATTAGTGTCAGATAAACTTGATAAATTGAAGGTTTCAGTTTTTATTTGCATCTGAATAGGAAAAGCGAAGTTTCTGTTTAGGACAGTTTCACGCATACGGAAACGTTTGTTTGCATTTTTAACTGACGTTAAATACGCGGAATTATCAATTAAGTCGGTGTGCAACACTCAGTATTTACGTTTATTAGTGTCATTTAGACTCGATACATTGAAGGTAGCAGTTTTTATACGTTTTATTACGTCACTTCTCGCGTGTACGTAAACGTTTGTTTACGTTATAAATACGAGGGTTAATCAGTTTAAGTTAGTGTACAATACTTAGTATTTACGTTTATTAGTGTCATTTAGACTCGATACAGTAAAGGTAGCAGTTTTTATAGCTTTATTAGTTCATTTTCGCGTGTAAGTAAAGTTTTGTTTACATTATAAATACGAGGGATAATCAGTAGGTGTAGCTTACTGTAGGTTACCGTTTAATTCTTTAGTAATATTCACTAGATAGCCCCTAGAAGTTTACTGTAGATCACTGTTTTTTTCTTTAGTATTCACTAGATGGCCCCTAGCGGGAAAATAAGCACCAGATCTAGCATCTATCATACATTTTATTATTCTTCTAGTTGAGTGTCCTTTCTGCCAACTAGAGTGTAGCTGTTAACCTTGTATCGCAGTAGTTTTCCTTAAGTTTCTTATAGTAAATCGCATCATGGATAGGGACTGTGTCTGCTGTGTGCGGATACAGGAGAAGTTGGCCACAGTCCAAATGCAGCTAGAAGCTTTGTTGGCCACAGTCAACAGGCTCCAGAGTGCCACCTTGAGGTGCGGTGGGGATGGGGTGCCTGGGGCAGTCTCTGCTGTACTAGATGTGCAGGAGGAGGGGGGGGGGGGTGTCACAGCTGTCAGATTAGGTTCCTCCCCATGGGAAACAAACTGTTGGCCTGAAAAATTACCAGTTCATGACACTGATGTGGGTGTACTAACTGTATAAATTTTTAGTTCGCGTAAACAGGCAATTCCAAAGGATTTAAATATGACAGATCTCATGTAAGTAAATTGTCGAAATGTCTGTAGTAAGATCCCAGAGTTACTCTCCGAAATAAACAGTAGTAATGCCAATATTGTATTAGGTACCAAAAGCTGGTTGAAACCAGACATAAATAGCAGTGAAATTTTTTGAACTCGGATTGGACAATGTTTCGGAAGGATAGGATTGATGCTATGGGAGGTGGTGTATTCATTGCAGTTAAAACATATTTAAACGCAGTTGAGATCGATACTGGGTTGGACTGTGAAATAGTCTGGATAAAGCTGTCAATCAGACAAGGAGTGACCATTATATTAGAATGTTTTTATAGACAAGGAGTGACAATTGTATTAGAAAGTTTTTATAGACCACCAGCATCCGCAACAAATGTCGCAGAACGTTTCAGGGAACGTCTTGAGTACATAGGAAATAAATATCGCAATTATGCCGGCGGTTGTGGCCGAGAGGTTCTAGGCGCTTCAGTCTGGAACAGCGCTGCTGCTACGGTCGCAGGTTCGAATTCTGCCTGGGGCAAGGATGTGTGTGATGTCCTTAGGTTAGTTAGGTTTAAGTAGTTCTAAGTCCAGGGGACTGATGACCTCAGATGTTAAGTCGCATAGTGCTTAGAGCCACTTGAACCATATCCAAATTACCCATTAGTTACAGATGGAGACTTTAATCTGGCTTCCATTGAGTGGGAAAATTACGTTTATCACAGGGGGCAGGAGCAAAGACTCACGTGAAGTTATTCTTGGAGCGCTCTCAACATACAACCTTGAGCAATTGGTTAGGAAACCAACTCGAGATGGGAACATATTAGATATCTTGGCGACAAACAGAACTGATCTTTTTGAGGAAGTTAATCTAGAAGAAGGTATTAGCGACCATAATGTTGTTGTGGCTTCTATATCAGTGGAACTTACACAAAAAAAAGCCAGCATAGAGTTTTCTTGTTAGGGAAAGCAAATAAAAGTATCATTAATGAATGTCTTCATAGTCAGCTCCAAGCATTCACCGCAGAACACAAAGACATTGAGCATCATTGATCGGAATTTAATGATATTGCCCACCACCCGCTAGAGAAATAAGTGCTTAACAAAAATGTTGAGGAGTGAAAGGATCCACCTTAGTTCCCCAAAAATATTAGAAAGTTGCTGAGAAAGCAGAGAATTTTGCACAGTCATTTTAAACGTAGTTACTTCTCCGCTGACAAACAGAAATTATGCGAAATAAAAGCAGCTGTCAAGAGGTCAATGAGAGATTCTTCTATCGAATTTGAAAGAAATATTTTATCTGTAGATTCTAAAAATAAACTCAAAAAAGTTTGGTCCTAAGTAAAATCTATGAACGCTACAAATAGTTAAATACCTTCTCTTGCTGACAGTACTGGTAATGTAACGGATGATGATAAACAGAAGGCCGAAATTCTAAACCAAGCTTTCAAAAACACGTTCACGGTAGTGGACTGCAGCACCATTCCCCCTTTCAATTATCGAACAAACGCAAGGATGGCTGACATAGTGTTTAGTGTACCTGGAATTGTAAAACATTTAATATCCTTAGTCGCCAGGGAGGCATCTGGCCCAGACGGTATCCCCGTAAGATTTTATGTTGACTATGCTACAAATATAGCACCATTCTTAGCTATCATCTATCAGAGGTCACTGGAACAGCGGAAAGTTCCACAGGACTGGAAGAAGGCTCAGGTCATAGCAATCAATAAAAAGGGTAGAAAATATTATGCACATAATTACCGGCCAATTTCACTGACATCGATTTGCTGTAGACTCATGGAACATATTTTGTGTTCAGACATAATGACCTTTCTAGACTCTGAGAAGCTCATCTCTTGAAACCAGCACGGTTTTAGGAATCAGCGGTCATGCGAGACACAGCTAGTCCTCTTTGTGCATGATACACAACAGGCTCTAGATACCAGCTCCCACGTTGATGCTATATTTCTCGACATTCGAAAGGCGTTCGACTCAATTCCGCACTGTCACCTGCTCCAAAAAGTGCGCGTTTACGGTCTATCCGATGTCATATGCGGTTGGATAGATAGTGTTATAACAGACGGAAAGCAGTATTTCGTCCTGCATGGGGAGACTTCAACAGAAGCAAGCGTAACATCAGGTGTGCCCAAGGCAGCGTACTAGCTCCACAGCTTTTTACAATTTACATAAACGATCTGGTTGATGATATTGACAGCGGCATTAGACTGTTTGCCGATGATGCTGTAGTCTAGAGGAAAGTAGTATCACATGAGAGCTGTGAACAAATCAGAGAGGATTTGCAGAAAATAAATGTATGCTGTAATGACTCTTAGTTATCTCTCAGTATTAGTAAGTGTAACCTACTGCGTGTAACAAAGCGAAAATCCACATTAATGTAGGAGTACAAAATAAACGTCCAGTCTTTGGAAGCGGTAACATCCGTCAAGTATCTGGGTGTGATTATTCAAAATGATCTTAAATGGAACGATCAGATTACACAAGCAACGGGTAAGGCGAACTCTAGATTGCGGTTTATTGGTAGAATCCTGAAGCGTTGCAGTCCTTCAACAAAGGAAATTGCTTACAATACTTTAGTTCGTCCAGTCCTAGAGTTCTGTTCGTCTCCATGGACCCTTACCAGTTGGGTCTGATTCAAGAGATTGAGGAAGTCCAAAGAAGAGCGGCAAGTTTCGTGACTGGTGCATTTGGCCTTCGCGAGAGCGTTACAAATGTCATAGAAAGTTTGAAGTGGGACACACTTGCAGATAGACGACGCGCTAAACGGAAGGGGCTGCTCACTAAATTCCAAAATACGATCTTCACGGAGGATCTAGAGCACATTTTGCTACCACCAACTTTCAAATCGCGCAATAATCACCATTCAAAGATAAGGGAAATTAGAGCTCGTACTGAGGCGTCCAGACAGTCGTTTTTCCCTCGCGTGATCCGCGAGTAGAACAGAGGGGGGGGATTTGACTTTGGCGCGATTAGTGCCCTCCGCCACACACCGCTTGGTGGCTAGCGGAGTATATATGTAGATGTACATATATCTTGGGAAGAGAAAATTAGACAGGTACTGGTTAATCTGACTGAGAATGCCAGGATCAGAAAAAAGGGTTATGCCAGTTAGGATTTGCAGGAATCATCGATAATGAAAAGTTAAATTTTGCTGCATTCTTGCCATTTAGCGTGGTTTGCAAGTTGGTTGGTATGTAGATTGGGTTTGTTCTGATGGTTCCTGACCCTAATGAATTTTACTTTCAGGATTGTGTTGATTTGATTTATTTGATTTCAAATGATCATGAAAGTAAGAGGAATTAATTTATCTATGTGCTCTAAATTGAATTCAGGTTCAGATGTAGTCTGAAAAGAAATTTAGAAGGCATAGGTGTTTAATAGAGAAATACATGATGAAAGCATAGAAGTGGTGCGAAGGCAAGGTGATTTATAGTCTTCGTTGGAAGCATTTCCATGGTGGATTATTCACTTTGGATATAGAAAAAATTGTCTTGTC
The DNA here is from genome assembly GCF_021461385.2 of Schistocerca piceifrons. NCBI lineage: Eukaryota > Metazoa > Arthropoda > Insecta > Orthoptera > Acrididae > Schistocerca > Schistocerca piceifrons. The sequence goes on from NC_060144.1 coordinate 250,940,829, forward strand.
TCACTATGAAGAATGATAATGTGATATCGATTCACAGAGAGGATTCCTGAAATGAAGCATGATCTTTCTTGAATATCGGCTCAAACGAAAAATTCATGATGTCGAGTTACGTGGTATAAGAAAAAGTATTTAATAATCATCTGACTTCATGTAGTCCAAGAAACCCTGTGTGTAATGAATTGATCATGAGCAGCGATTTACTTTGGAAATACTTATTTAAAATAGATAAAATCTATCGCTATACAGTGGACATTGCAGTGGATCAAACCTCTTCCGAATCTACTGAATTCATGAAGGATACGATGGAGAAATGTGCTACTAACCCGCTCTTTTGCAGCGTATAAGACCTCCGATTGATGCAGTGTTTGAAATTGTTTCATGTCGCCTATTGGTCCTGTCTGGTGCCGTGATGTTCGAGGTCATCTCACCTCTCTACAGGCTGGTTCCTGATTCCTGCAAGATTCGTCTTACAACCATCTCCAACAGTTCCAGTATCCATCTGTCAACAAACTCCATCAATCTTCAACGACTCCGTCTATTCAAGTTAGCAGATTGTTATTGTTGTTCACTGAACTATTTTAAACACACAAGCTGTAGTTTATTCTCTATTAGTAATATGAACATTCACGCGCTTGATCAAACGAAATTGGTTAACGTTTTAAAAAACTTACGGTGATTTTTAGATGCTAATTTTCAGAATCTCAGTATCCATCTTATCCAAATATCGCGCATGAGTGAAGGTTGAGGGTCTGCACTTCGAGGTTTCTCATGGTTTCACTAAGGAATAAGGCTCCCTAATGGGAAGGCCCGAATATATCATGATCTTCCATTGCTGTATTCCGAATACCGAGAAACAGTAAGGAATGCAGATCTATATTTCAAGGATTTCCTTGGTCCTCCGCACAAGTAATTTATATGGCTCAAAGACTCCTTATAACTGCAAGAGACAAATTATCTCTGACTCGTAATGTAAAAACTCTGTGGATCGTACGTGGAACATTGCACGTACAGTGCACTGACTACTCCTGACTGAGAATTGCCGAGAGTAGGATCGCAGTAGAATTGTAATTAGCGGCGTTGTTGTAAGCTGCCATCTTGATATGAAATGAAATATGATTATTTCTGATAACCTGTAATTTCATACAAGAGGATGTTTACTGGAATGTAGCTAGGAAAATCGTTTATGGAAATCATAATTTTATTACTGGAAAAGGTACGTTCAGTTCTTTCGCAATTTTAACTTCTCCGTTGTTTGTGGATTGGTACATTATTTGGTGTTTCATAACTCGAACGAACTTTGTATCTTGAGAAATCAGTAGAGCCTGCAGCGCGGTCGTTTATCCTCTATGTTAAGAGATTAATTTCTGGACTTCATCGAAATTGATACACAACTTAGGCACTGATTCCCATGCGGCAGAGTGAGCACGTCATAGCACCCATGACGGCTTCCCCACGGCGTACGACGTGCCTCTGATTACGAATTAGTTGACGATCGCCGGAATTCTCCAGAGCCACAGAGCTTTTATTCCAGTAAGAGTAATTAACTGTATACATAGAAGAGTGCGAGATAATTGCGTAAAAGTGTTGGGGAAGCGACTTCTCTCACCCAAAAGTTTCCTTTCAGATAACTAGATATTATTCAGTCATATTAATTTAACTTCAATTCTAGGGGGTAGAGAAGCTAAATTACTAATGTAGAACGGGGCGACATTACCAGAAAAACCTCCAAAATTATTAACAATAATTAATAAATTCCACAACAAGGAAAACGAAAATATCAGTATCATTTGTGAAAGAATAGAATGAGACAGCATGACAGTATTCAAAGCAGATAACGGTAATACAGTAGTAATCGTGTCCAAGAAACGCTCCAAAAAACTTCGTAATTTTTCAAGAAAAATGACATCATTGACATAAAAACATACCCAACCCATCTATCCCATAATGCTTCGGTTTGGCCCTGGTTGCAGAACTTAAAATAGAGGCTCAGACAGCTCTTTGGTGATACTCATGCGGAGTTTTCGACACCTACTGTACGGTGGAGAGTTATAGGAACACATTTATAGTTCAGGCGTCAGTTATGCACAACAAGGGCCTAGTAGGGAGTAAAAACTCACATGTTGCACACGTAGTTTTTACACATGAATATACCCTCACCACAGTCTGATAAAAATTACGTACTGATTTCTGGAAGGAAGAATGTCAACCCTACTAGTTATAGAATGCTTTATTCGTTCAGATTAGAGAAAGAAAACGTAAATACAGCCTTAGATAACAGTAGGAAAGTCTGTAGGAAAGTCTCAGAGCTTATCATGCTTACTGACGAAATATGTCCACACCTATGTGTGCTATACTGTGTAGCATATTCAGATTGTTTGTCAGATGAGCTTCTGGGTCCAGTATAAATCGGTGATATTAAATCTGGTGGCTGATAAATTTGCAAGTTTTTTTCCGCAATGTTCCCAGCACTTTCCCTTAGTGTCTTAGTTTGTTGGAAGAGAACTGTTATCCAATGTTGGTGTGGATATCTCAACCCCACTCACCCTCGGATATACTAGGTGGTTTTGTTGGCAAAATAATAACAATAATAATAAATAATAATAATAGTAATGCACAATCCACAGAGTTGCTACACTTGCTTAATTTTCAGTTATAGGCAGGACAACACCTACATGATTCAACCCAAAAAATACGTACGCATTAATTCAATAAGCTATTTGTAGTCTATATAGACTTCGGATGTTTTAGCTCCTGGATGTCATTTTAAATGATTGTATCTTTGTCATCCAATTAAATCTTAATACGTACGTAGGATCCCCTGTGGTTATCGTCATTTAAATGTATTTTTGCTCACTCTATGAAGTCATGGGTGTCCAGAGAGAGAGAATTGGGTCCAACGTCATGTTAATTTTGGCTCTGGCGCGTCTTTGGTCATCGTTAATTTTGGCTCCGTTGGATTTTTTGTATGCGTTCAGAACGTCTGTTGTGCTGAGCTCACCTTAATCATATTTTAAAATTAGACTGCGGTCATCCGAGTACGATTCTTCTAGTATCTTCACCCTGTAGATCAGCATCTAACGAGTGAGCTCTGTAGTCTTTATAGAGGAAATCAAAATACGGAAAATTCTGATGGAGGAGATTCTGTAACTTTTTCTACTCTACTAGATTATATTTCATCTTGGGCGGGTGCAAACATTTCGAACGCGTAAGTTGATAATGTCAATGAATTTCCTATAAAATCTTATGACTAACAAACCGTCCTCACAGTCTTACATCTGCTGTTACCCTTCTCCATCTCCGTGTAGTGATAGCTTCCGGTGAGATTACCGCCCTCGAAAGGCAGGCTTCTAGGTTTGAGTCCTGATGAGGCTCACAATTATAGTATGCTTACAAGTTTCAGAACAGAGTGAAAGACACATTTTAGAAATTTTATGTTTCTTCGTATCACAAGCAACACACGTTTGCTTACAATATTGGATTTGGTGATTCGAGACAAGCTGCTGCTTTATGGTTCATATCTTTCTATGTTTTTGCAGTAAAGATACAGCTGTCATAAGTTACGACGGGCCTTCAGGAAGTAAGTTTCACTTGTGGTAAAACGTTATGATCATTGCGCAACAGGAGTGGCGCCTTGTCAGAAGAGAGTACATGTTCTGGATTTCCTGCAGACAGAGTACTGCTTCGATACAGGTAACAGGTCCTACACAGTCTGCAGTGAAATGCTGGAGGAACTACGCGTACTCCAAAGCTGAAATACGCAGGACAGTACGAGTCTTACAGGGAGAAACTTCTAAACTGCACACATACTCACCATAAAATTTTGAGGGTATATGGACCAAATGCAACGTCGCATCCAGCTGTACTGGAATTTGACCAAGGCAGCACAGACTTGGATGATGCTTATGTTGGTTGGGGGGGGGGGGGGGGTTGGAGAAAGAGGTTTTTCAACGACGAGAACGTTCACACAGCGGTCCTCAAGTGGCTCCGTGATCAACGAGCGGATTTCCGTCGTCAAGAAATAGTAACCATTGTTAGAATGTTCCGACTGTTGTTCGCAGTGACTCGATGACAACGCTGAAGTGTATTAGGTAGCTTAAAGTGTGGTCCAATAGTTAATAAAGGCTATCTGCCCTCTCATATTCACTTGTAACTTACATTCTGAAGTCTCTTCGTGCATACCTCAAACCTGTTAATCATGTGACATGCTACGTACGCCACACTGTCTGAGACTTCACACTACAGGCTGCGATATGTCGTTTTCAGCCTTAAGGGCAGTAGGTCTTCAGTTATTTCAGTTGCATTTTCAAATCAACGGACAATTAACAACAGTAAGCCTCATAGAATATATGATGCATTCGTTGCTGAAGCAACTCTGGAAACATGCCATAAAAATCATAAACGATAAGACAGATAAAAGAACAGCCGGCAACATTGTTTTATGTTGAAAATATGTAATGTTTGTAGTCACATATAGAAGAAAACCGTATATGCATTATTCATTATTGCTGGACAAAGATGTCTTTCTACATAAACCATGAAAGGTGTTATCACTCGAAGTATTCTATAGGCAATTCTTTGCTAGCGTATATCTGAGCCATTGTCTGCACTGAATCCTTCGCCGTCCTGGGCCTTTCGGGATCGTTGAAGTCGACCTGATAGAGGCCGAATTTTATGCTGAAAAAAAAAGTAAAGGCAACATTAGTAATTTCAAAGTAAATGTATCACCCAACAGATGATTATCGTTTCTATATTTACATTCAGTCACAACCTTTGACCACACAGTGCCTTCGCCCTTATGTCTCAAATATCGCAGAATATTACTTGTGTGAGTTGTCAACTTATATCATTTGGACCAACTGAATATTCGGGGAAACAGACCCAGAAATAATAATCGTACCTTCATCATGTAAAAAGATGATGAAAGAAACAGGGTGAGTCACTAACTATTGCCACCTAGAATAGCTCCTAAAGTATGACAGGAGCTCAAAAGTTTGTGAGACAAAAGTTGCATGAGACAACGGGGCCATAATATGACGCTAGCTTTTGTTGCTAATGGGATGCTATAGTTTGGTACTTATTTTCTGATAGCGGCTATCGAGACGAATCCAATTACGTGTAACAATAAGGTCTTTGAAGGTCAACGAATTTCACAAAGGTGGCATGAACGTCCATTCACAGAAGACGTTCGAAGTGATGACCATTGGTATCAATGCAGTGCTGCAATCTTCTTATCATGGATTGAGCGGTATTCCTTATCACTTCGACATTTATCGAAGCACATGCTCTAACAATACTCTCTTGCATATCGTGCTAAAAGTAAATATTCGTCGAATACGGCGTATCCATCTAACGCGCCATTGACGTGCAAAAACCTTTCAACTGTTTAGGAACCGTAAGACTAGTATCGTCGCATCAAGCGAATGTGAATGATTTATTGCTCCGTAGAACAAGCCGATATGATTCTCATTTACGGAGAATGCCAACGAAGTTCAGTGAGAGCTAGAGACTTATACCCTGAAAGATATCCTCAACATACACACCCTACACAACGTACATTTAAATATGTGTAAGATAAATTGAGAACAACTGGATCTTTAACGCTTCGGAAACATATCCGCCAAAGGAAAGTTACTAACGAGGAAACGGAAATTGGTACTCTTGCCACTGTGGTTCGAGATCCTTGTGTTAGTTCGGGTCAAATCGCAAGGGACCCTGGCATGAGCCAGAGTAGTGTTGTTCGTGTTCTGCATCGTCATAAATATCATCCTTACCATATCAGACTCCACAAAGAATTAACTGGTACGGATTGTATGCGTCGCATTGAATTCTGCCGATGGGCTCAACTTCAGATTCAGAGGAACGACACATTTATTAAATTGATTTTATTTATTCACGAGGCGACATTCACGAACCATGGAAATGTTAATATCCATAACATGCGTTATTGAGCAACTGAAAATCCATGTTGTCTGCGTCAAGTTGCACACCAAAAACCATGGACGGCGAATGTATGGTGTGGGATTCTGGACGACAGATTTATAGGCCCCTGATTCATCGAACAAAATCTTAATGGTAGGAAGTACACCACATTCCTGCAAGGAACATTAGGTCTGTTACCGGAAGAAATAACTTTAGGATCAAGGAACGAATGTGGTATCAACACGACGGGTGTCCGGCACATTTTTCGTTGTTGGCTAGAAATGAGACGCAGAGACAATTCCCAAATCTTTGGACTGGACGCGGAGAAGACGGTTCGTGGCCGGCTCGTTCACCAGACTTGACGCCTCTGAATTTTTTCTTGTGGGGATTCGTAAAGAACATTGTTTGTAAAGACGTTCCAACTACACCTGAAGATAAACGAGAGAGAATTGTCACAAAATATGCTTCGATAAGTGCCGATATGATAAGGAATACCACTCAATCCATGATCAGAAGACTGTAGCACTTGCATCACTGCAAGTGATAACCAATGGTTATCACTTCTAACAACTTATGTAAATGGACGTTCACGGCACCTTTGAAGCCCTTCGTTGACCTTCAAAGACCTTACTGTTACACGTCATTGGATTCGTCTCGATAGCAGCTATCAGAAAACCATAGCATCCCAGTATAAAAAAAATAAAAACTTTCGGAGCTATTCTTGGTGGCAATAGTGAGTGACTCACCCTGTATAACTAAAATATCGAAGCAAATATTATGGCATCAAATAACGTGATAAAAAAACGGTACATTAAAACATTTTCATTTACTCTGATACAGTACAGAACAAACAACATAATTATGGAAATTTAATGACCTCTGATAATGATGTTGATGATCTGTAAGTGTGATGCAACTTTTTTCATTCTCACTGGACACAATACGCACAGATAACTAAATTTTTCTTTAACTGCTGAACCGCTGCGTTCAATAACAGCCGCATGATTGTTTATACCATTAGTTCTCATCAGTTATGTGCTTCTGGGTATGTGACCGCGTTGTAATGCTCTTTCATCTACATTTACATCTACATACATACTCCGCAATCCACCATACGGTGCGTGGCGGAAGGTACCTCGTACTACAACTAGCATCTTCTCTCCCTGTTCCACTCCCAAACAGAACGGGGGAAAAATGACTGTCTATATGCCTCTGTACGAGCCCTAATCTCTCTCATCTTATCTTTGTGGTCTTTCCGTGAAATGCAATTTGGCGGCAGTAAAATTGTACTGCAGTCAGCCTCAAATGCTGGTTCTCTAAATTTCCTCAGTAGCGATTCACGAAAAGAACGCCCCCTTTCCTCCAGAGACTCCCACCTGAGTTCCTGAAGCATTTCCGTAACACTCGCGTGATGATCAAACCTGTTGTTGTTGTTGTTGTGGTCTTCAGTCCTGACCTGGTTTGATGCAGCTCTCCATGCTACTCTATCCTGTGCAAGCTTCTTCATCTCACAGTACCTACTGCAACCTACATCCTTCTGAATCTACGTAGTCTTGGTCTCCCTCTACGATTTTTACCCTCCACACTGCCCTCCAGTACTAAATTGGTGATCCCTTGATGCCTCAGAACATGTCCTACCAACGGATCCCTTCTTCTAGTCAAGTTGTGCCACAAACTCCTCTTCTCCCCAATTCTATTCAATACCTCCACATTAGTTATGTGATCTACCCATCTTCAGCATTCTTCTGTAGCACCACATTTCGAAAGCTTCTATTCTCTTCTTGTCTAAACTATTTATCGTCCATGTTTCACTTCCACACATGGCTACACTCCATACAGATACTTTCAGAAACGACTTCCTGACACTTCAGTCAATACTCGATGTAAACAAATTTCTCTTCTTCAGAAACGCTTTCCTTGCCATTGCCAGTCTACATTTTATATCCTCTCTAGTTCGACCATCATCAGTTATTTTGCTCCCCAAATAGCAAAACTCCTTTACTACTTTAAGTGTCTCATTTCCTAATCTAATTCCCTCAGCATCACCCGACTTCATTCGACTACATTCCATTACCCTCGTGTTGCTTTGTTGATGTTCATCTTATACCCTCCTTTCAAGACACTATCCATTCCGTTCAACTGCTCTTCCAAGTCCTTTGCTGTCTCTGACAGAATTACAATGTCATCGGCGAACCTCAAAGTTTTTATTTCTTCTCCGTGGATTTTAATACATACTCCGAACCTTTCTTTTGTTTCCTTTACTACTTGCTCAGTATACAGATTGAATAGTATCGGGGAGAGGCTACAACCCTGTCTCACTCCCTTAGCAACCACTGCTTCCCTTTCATGTCCCTCGACTCTTATAACCGCCTACCAGTGACAAATCTAGCAGCCCGCCTCTGAATTGCTTCTATTCCCTCCCTCAATCCGACCTAACAGGGATGCCAAACACTCGAGCAGTACTCAAGAATAGGTCGGATTAGTGTTTTATAAGCGGTCTCCTTTACAGATGAACCACATCTTCCCAAAATTCTGCCAATGAACCGAAGACGACTATCTGCCCTCCCCACAACTGCCATTATATGCTTGTCCCACTTCATATCGCTCTGCAATGTTACGCCCAAATATTTAATCGACGTGACTGTGTCAAGCGCTACACTACTAATGGAGTATTCAAACATTACGGAATTCTATTTCCTCTTCATCTGCATTAATTTACATGTATCTACACTCCTGGAAATTGAAATAAGAACACCGTGAATTCATTGTCCCAGGAAGGGGAAACTTTATTGACACATTCCTGGGGTCAGATACATCACATGATCACACTGACAGAACCACAGGCACATAGACACAGGCAACAGAGCATGCACAATGTCGGCACTAGTACAGTGTATATCCACCTTTCGCAGCAATGCAGGCTGCTATTCTCCCATGGAGACGATCGTAGAGATGCTGGATGTAGTCCTGTGGAACGGCTTGCCATGCCATTTCCACCTGGCGCCTCAGTTGGACCAGCGTTCGTGCTGGACGTGCAGACCGCGTGAGACGACGCTTCATCCAGTCCCAAACATGCTCAATGGGGGACAGATCCGGAGATCTTGCTGGCCAGGGTAGTTGACTTACACCTTCTAGAGCACGTTGGGTGGCACGGGATACATGCGGACTTGCATTGTCCTGTTGGAACAGCAAGTTCCCTTGCCGGTCTAGGAATGGTAGAACGATGGGTTCGATGACGGTTTGGATGTACCGTGCACTATTCAGTGTCCCCTCGACGATCACCAGTGGTGTACGGCCAGTGTAGGAGATCGCTCCCCACACCATGATGCCGGGTGCTGGCCCTGTGTGCCACGGTCGTATGCAGTCCTGATTGCGGCGCTCAACTGCACGGCGCCAAACACGCATACGACCATCATTGGCACCAAGGCAGAAGCGACTCTCATCGCTGAAGACGACACGTCTCCATTCGTCCCTCCATTCACGCCTGTCGCGACACCACTGGAGGCGGGCTGCACGACGTTGGGGCGTGAGCGGAAGACGGCCTAACGGTGTGCGGGACCGTAGCCCAGCTTCATGGAGACGGTTGCGAATGGTCCTCGCCGATACCCCAGGACCAACAGTGTCCCTAATTTGCTGGGAAGTGGCGGTGCGGTCCCCTACGGCACTGCGTAGGATCCTACGGTCTTGGCGTGCATCCGTGCGTCGCTGCGGTCCGGTCCCAGGTCGACGGGCACGTGCACCTTCCGCCGACCACTGGCGACAACATCAATGTACTGTGGAGACCTCACGCCCCACGTGTTGAGCAATTCGGCGGTACGTCCACCCGGCCTCCCGCATGCCCACTATACGCCCTCGCTCAAAGTCCGTCAACTGCACATACGGTTCACGTCCACGCTGTCGCGGCATGCTACCAGTGTTAAAGACTGCGATGGAGCTCCGTATGCCACGGCAAACTGGCTGACACTGACGGCGGCGGTGCACAAATGCTGCGCAGCTAGCGCCATTCGACGGCCAACACCGCGGTTGCTGGTGTGTCCGCTGTGCCGTGCGTGTGATCATTGCTTGTACAGCCCTCTCGCAGTGTCCGGAGCAAGTATGGTGGGTCTGACACACCGGTGTCAATGTGCTCTTTTTTCCATTTCCAGGAGTGTATATTTTGGGTTAGCTGCCACTCTTTACACAAATCCTGTCCAAGTCACCTTGTATCCTCTATTTATGAAACCAATGTTTCGGCCAATGTTGAAAGTGTCCTTTAGCAAGGAGATGTAAGTATTACATATCCATTCTAACATTCAGACTTTCCTTTGAGTATTCATCACTCCTTCGGTTTGAGCCGACCTGACACATTATCATCTCCAGTGTAAACTTCTTCATCTCATAGTACCACTTACACCTAACGTCCTCAATTAGTTGCAGGATGTAATCGAAGAGCGGCTTAGTGGTATTGTCTTTGACTGGAAATCAAAACGTTCTGAGTACAGGATTCGAAGTCAGTCACTGAAAAATGTGGGCTGTACCTGAAAAAGTGTCCTGATGATCTTTCCGTTGACAAAAAATTTCGTATTAGTTCTGCATTCGAATCTCCTGGAAGGGACTGCCAATGGAAAGCGATCATGGGAAAAAAAGTTAAAGAAGCAAGAAAAGGGTAACATTCTATAGGCTGGCGCGTGGTAGGGATGCTAGAAAATTTGCAGAGGGAAATGAAAAGTTTCAATCTAGATACGATGGAGGTTAGAGAAGTCAAATCGTAAGATGATAAGGGTTGCTAAAGAGAAGAATATAATTTAATAACAATGATAGCAGAGAACGGTGTAACGGAGTCGGATTCATCATGAATAGGAATACAGGGTAGAGAGTGAATCCGTATCAACGGTTCGGCGATTCCCATTACAATCGACAGTAAACCAACGTCAACACCAATAGCACACTATACAGGGTGGTCAGAAACAGTCTGAAAAGCTTGTAAGGGTGTTGAAGGGTAGATTGCCTGAGAAATAATTATTAAGAAAAAAATCTATACGTTGCGCCGTTTCCTAGTTAATTAGCATTGAAGTTAGCTTATCAGGCCGTTGCGCGTGTAAATTCAAGCGGCCCGCCAGGGATGGTGCGTCTCTCAGAAATTGTTCCTTCGGTTTTGTGTCTCTATGTGATTAGAAAACCAAGAATGAAATTACTGCAAGGGAACGCCCAGCAATGACTTTTGTATTCCTCACTTATCACAAATTATTTGTTTCCCAATATATCGCGTTTTCCTAGGTTGTGGTCAGGCAGGAACCTAATAGGACAGCTTAAATTGCTGCAGTGAAATGAGTAATAGTAAAATGTATATTCTTCATTGTTACAAACATTTGGCTGTTTGGTTTGCAATATGTTGATATTTCAGAGGTTGTGACTAGGCGTGAATCTAAGACGACAGCTTACATTGCTGCGAAATGAACTTTTACACTATGTGATCAAAAGTATCCAGATATCGCCAAATCGTGCGTTTTTATATTAGATGCATTGTGCTGCCACCCACTGCCAGGTACTCCATATAAGCGGTCTCAGTAGTCATTACACATCGTGAGAGAGCAGAATGCGGCGCTCCACGGAACTCACGGAGTTCGAACGTGGTCAGGTGATAAGAGTGTCACTTGTGTAATAAGTCTGTACGCGAGATTTCCACACTCCTAATCATCCCTAGCTCCACTGTTTCCGATGTGATAGTGAAGTGGAAACGTGAAGGGACACGTACAGCACAAAAACATACAGGCCGACCTCGTCTGTTGACTGACAGAGACCACTGACAGTTGAAGAGGGTCGTAATGTGTAATAGGCAGACTCCTGAGAAAACTTGGATTTCATGGTCGAGCGGCTACTCGTAAGCCACACATCAGGCCAGTAAATGCCAAACGACGCCTCGCTTGGTGTAAGGAGCGTAAAAATTGGACGATTGAACAGTGGGAAAACGTTGAGTGAGTGACGAATCCCGGTCACAATGTGGCGATCCGATGGCAGGATGTGGGTATGGCGAATGCCCGTGAACGTCATGTGCCAGCGTGTGTGGTGCCAACAGTAAAATTCGGAGGCGGTGGTGTTATGGTGTGGTCAGGTTTTTAATGGAGGGGGCTTGCACCGCCTGTTGTTTTGCGTGGCACTATCACAGCATAGGCCTACATTGATGTTTTAAGCAACTTATTGCTTCCCACTGTTAAAGAGCAATTCGGGGATGGCGATTGCATTTTTCAACACGATCGAGTACCTGTTCATAAAACGCGGCCTGTGGCGGATTAGTTACACGACAATAACATCTTTGTAATGGACTGGCCTGCACAGAGTCCTTACCTGAATCACATGGAACACCTTTGGGATGTTTTGGAACGCCAACTTCGTGCCAGGTCTTCGATACCTCTCCTCAGTGCAGCACTACGTAATGAAAGGGCTGCCATTCCCCAAGAAACTTTCCAGCACCTGATTAACGTGTGCCTGCGAGAGTGGAAGCTGTCATCAAGGTTAAGGGTGGGCCAGCACCATACTGAATTCCAGCATTACCGAAGGAGGGCGCCACGAATTTGTAAGCCATTTTCAGCCAGGTGTCCGGATATTTTTGATCACACAATGTACCCTGTCTCTGCGATTCCCGAGGATCCATAATCGCATGGGAGCAGTTGGTGTCAATGTCACACTTCGCTTACTGGAAATGTGATGCTGGATACGTACATGTCATTTTGACGTCATTTCCAAGTAAGATGAGCGGTGAATCCTTTCGCCCTCGACGTTACAATGCTATTGGGCCATGTGACAAAGGTCAGATAATAAATAGTTCTAATCAGAGTACAGTATGTGGTTTTTTCAATATTTCTGGGGGTGACATTAATACGGAAGGGCTGACATAAGTAAGTGTGCGTGTGTGTTTCTCATTAACATAACTTGTGTTGCTGATTAACCAATGGAACAATTATTGCCATTCCGCAGGTACCAGTCTCCATCTTCCTCAGTACTTGTACACGCTCTTCACCTTCCTCAGTCCCATACATCTTGACTAATCTATTCGTAACTTCATTATTTATGTTATTCACCTTTACAAACCATCTTCTTTCTTTCTCTCTTTTCTCTGTAATCTCTCTTATGGCGAATCTTTAAATGAGAAAATGTCTTCTCAATACATACTCACCACCAAAAGTATTTTTCTTGTTCTCATGATTTCTCTTATTCCTGTCTCCTTTCCTGCCTTTTTAAAGTGTTTACTGACTCAGTATATCAGTCCATTTCATTTTTAGCATTTTTCGCCAGAACCTTATTTCTTGCATTTTAACCGCCCATGTTTAACTGCCATATAACATTAACTCCAGATAAAATTCTTTCCAAATATCTTTCTTAGTTCTACTGAAATATTGTTTGTAATCAAAATACCATTCCTGTTTTCCAGAGCTATTTTACCCATACACATTCAACTTATTTCAACACAGTTTGCATTTTCCGTCACCAAACTTGCTAAGTACTTCAACTATTTAATTTTCTGTATGGACTGCGCTTGCAATTATTATTTGGCGGAACCATCGTGTTTTCTTCATTTTGATGTTGCTTACTTTTATCCTAATTCCATACCATTTTCCCACTTTTGAAAGTAGTGCTGTTACACGACGCGGAACAACAGAAGTACCTTTAAGCAAACAACTAGATATGAAACTTGCTTTCTATAACTATTAGATAATAAATACATATTTTAATATACGTACGACAGCAAATAATCGAACAGCTTGAAACGGTCACTGAAAGAAATATTGCAGCCAACAACTACAAGCACGAGAAATAGTTTACTCTGAGTAGACATATATCAATCTACAACGTGAGGATACGTACTGATGAAGGCAATAAATCGGAAATAATCTTGTATATTAAAATAAAATATCGAGCAGCATACTGCCTGCCAATTCTCTGCATAATGTGCTGCAGGTCTCGCAATAAAGAATTATTCTTTGTACTTCCGTCCTTATTCCAATACTCGTTTTCCTGCCTCTTCTTGTGTGTCCTACCGTTCTTCTGGAAACCCTATTTCTACGTCTGGAGTTTCTTTCTTTGCCTTTGCTTAGAATCTATACCATAATTCATAGAATGGAGAAGGAGCAGACTTGATTTAAGCAGGTGGTGTGAACTGTTACTCCCTTCATGCGGCACGCACTCCAACTTCCTCACAAACACATTGAGTAGCAAGAGAGATAAAGACAAAAGCGTTGTAATCTAATTACCGTGCCCATATCTCAAATATGATTTACTACTTACGCAAAGCCATCAGTCCACTCGAGGTTATCAAGGAGACTCCAAGCCGTGTAGCCAATCACGTTGTTGCCATCAGTGTTGATTGCTTTAAGCATTTCTGCTAAGTAGCTCTGAAAAACCATGCACAATTAAATATTTCAAAATTTACTCATTGTCACAACATTATTATCTCAAATGAAAAAAGACAAGTGGTAAAAATGCTACTAATACAGCCTATGAATTAGTCATTAGGAACTGATTTACCTTGCAATAACAGTACGAAGATGCAACGCCGAATTTCTTTCACTGAAGAACATTATACAGTAAAATATTACCGACCTGTGAAGGCGATGCAGTGTAAAACGCAATGGACTGTTTTTTCGGCAGAAGCGTGGCCAAAGATTCTCTTGGCTGTGCTCGCAGGGGTTTCAGATAATTTTCTCATGTTTGTGCGTACCACTTCAGTCTCAAGATGAGCTACTAATCTCTTTCAAATTGCCAACGTGACCTATACGCTTCAACAGTTTAATGGAGTTATTCCACGCTCTGTGGGGTAGACAACTCGTAGGGGGTCGATGCACTCAATGCCTTGCACCATTTTAAAAGAGGCCACACTGCGCGCCGCCAGTCTGCTTTTGTCCAGTTTCTGTGTTATTTGGCCCTCTGAAGTAGGCAGCTTTATGCGCTGCTGTGAATAATGGTTATTTGCTAGGCACTCGAGTTCGTATCTGCACCAAATGTAAGTTTCCTTCGCAATGATCCCTAGAAAAATGGTTGACATTGACCTGTACTAACTGACAGCAGCATTTCCCGTGAGGGTTTGAAATAGTCACTGAGAAAGCGTGAAGCTCGTCTCCTTTGGCTTTCCCTTAGCATCTTTTAACGGCCAACTTATTGCAATCAATTCTTGGAATGAAGCACTTTGTATACGGATTGATTGTTCTGCGTTTTTAAGTTTTGAAATCACGACCTCCAGGAATATATGGCACTGTATGACAATATCGTTTATTTTTGAGAGATACATATTGTGCCTGGAGATGGTATAGTGGAATGTCAAAACTGGCAGTCAAAATAAAATAAAATAACATCTCAAATACCACGGATACTGGCGAACATCCTTGATAATTACTTGACCAGCCGATGTCCCATGTCCATGATGGATGATCAGAGACTCGGACCAGTTCTGTTCCGTCAGTAGCGCTCAGCAGCGATCAGCGTGCTGTTTTAAGAAGTCACTAACATTTTGCTGCAATTTTTTGCGGATTGTGTTTATGGAACTCCACCTTTTTGTACGCCCGATGTGCATAGTCAGCACTCACTCAAAACAAATGACAGTAATCGTATTGACAGTTAACAGACAACTCCGTAACAGTGGGAAATCTAAAGGTCATACAATGAAACTTTCAGCAATTGGTTAGATGAGACAGCACACAAAGTATTCACTCGACAACTCCAAGGATTTAATTGGGAGGATAGGAAACAGAATTTTTTGGTTGAAATCGCTTTATGTGGAATAAAACGAGCTAATGAGCCGCTGCGATTGAAAGTCTCGATGGTCACCGTGACTGCTGGATGGTCATTCCTCAAATGTATCTCTTCCGTTGACCGTTTCCTCAAAACTATAATTTACGAACGCATTTGGAAGTGAAGATGAAACATTTAACAAATGGTGCACAGCAAACATAAAGCACGTTCAGACCACACACACACACACACACACACACACACACACACACACACACACAGACACAGACACAAGCACACCAGCACCACCATGCACTTAGATATTGCTATAGTTACTCGAAGAAACCTCTATCTCAGAATGAACAAAACACTACTTTAATGCCTAGTACCTTCATAGGCACGCCTCGTGACAGTAGCCAAACACAAATAGTTTGATTCTTAAGTCCGTTAGCAAAGTACTTAACACAGTTAGTATTAAAATCGTATTTGAAAAAAAAAAAATCCTATGAAAGTATCATTTTGAACTGTCATTAACGTGATAATTATTTGTAGCAGTTCCATTGTACTTGTCTGCAAGTGTACAGTAATCGGAGCCTCATCTCTGATTGTACAAACGTAACGACAGCTGTATACTCACCGTGTAGTAGTCCGTACGATTTTTGTCATCCAGTTCGCCCCAGTCCGAGTAGCCGTTCTCTGTCACGATTATGGGGTATTCCGGGTACTCAGCAGCAATCCAGTTCAGAAGTTTACGGAATCCCCATGGGATTACCTGTTGGATGTACAGAAAGATTTATATCGCTTATATTCGAAAGATCAAAAATGTCACGCTATTCAATGAAAGGCAGCCAGGTGTACCTAGTGTTGACAGGGTTATTAAGGGCTGTACTAAAGGGACTTGTGAACGGGATCATTCATCCAATAACGCAGCCTATCAGTAAAGAGTAAATGCAACAAGACACGTGATTTGCTGAATTTCACTAGGATTTGTAAAAAATAAATTCCGGAGTGAGATGCTCTACCCAATCTGCAAACGTATTCCTAAAATGCGGAGAATTGCCAAAACGCTTCTTGACTTCACAGCGGCGTCTTCCATACAATATCCCAACGATAAGCAACGACATAGTAACTAGAAACAAACGGCAAGAAAGTACCGTAGTTCTCATTTCCACTCGTATATCACTACCCACTCAAAGTAGAGTGCTTCATAATGTTCCCACCGTTATAGCTTGAAGGACAGAGAGAATATATACGCTGTCCAGTCACATTAACGGGACTACCCATCAAAGGCGTCAATAACCACCCTTTGCAGCCCGAGACGAGCAGGAAGAGAGTTAACGAAGTTCTGGGAGTTATCGGCAGGGATGTCGAACCATGCCGACTTCAGAGCCTTGACTAGCTCCTCTGTTTCTCAGTTGAGGATACATAGCATGAACAGCCCAATCGAGATGGTCCCACATATTCTCGATTGGGTTTAAACCCTGGGAGTTTTGTGACCAGGAGGATATGGTAAACCTACCCTGGTACTCTTAGAACCAGGCACGTACACTAAAAGTTGTGTGAGATATTCATTGTCCAGCTACTAGATGCCATCGTACCGAGGAAGAACAAACTGAATGTACTTGTTGACATGGTCCCCAAGGATAGATGCATATGAAACTTCCTGGCAGATTAAAACTGTGTGCCGGACCGAGACTCCAACTCGGGACCTTTGCCATTCGCGGGTAAGTGCTCTACCAACTGAGCTACCCAAGCACGACTCACGCCCCGTCCTCACAGCTTTACTTCTGCCAGCACCTCGTCTCCTACCTTCCAAACTTTATAGAAGCTCTCCTGCGAACCTTGCAGAACTAGCACTTCTGGAAGAAAGGATATTGCGGAGATAGCCACAGCCTGGGGGATGTTTCCAGAATGAGATTTTGGAAGGTAGGAGACGAGGTACTGGTAGGAGTAAAGCTGTGAGGACGGGCCGTGAGTCGTGCTTCGGTAGCTCAGTGGGTAGAGCACTTGCGCGCGAAAGTCAAAGGTCCCGAGTTCGAGTCTCGGTCCCGCACACAGTTTTAATCTGCCAGGAAGTTTCATATCAGCGCACATTCCGCTGCAGAGTGAAAATCTCATTCTGGATAGATGCATACTTTTTCTGATTCATTGTGCCTTACAGAATAACTAAACCATACAGGGAATTCAACGACAAAAATCCGCAGACCATAACGCTCCTTCCGCCGACCTGGATCGTTCTGACAATTGCTGCAGGATGTCTGCTTTCTGTCTGATGCAACGTAAAACGTGATTCATCTGGAAACCCTACCTGTTGCCACTCAGTGGGACTTCCAATGGTGGTACTGATGTGCAAATTCCAGCCTTTGTCGCCGATGAACAGTAGACAGCATGGGTGCACGAACCAAGCGCCTGCTGCGGAGGCCCAACGCAGCAACTTCTGCTGAACGGTCGTTGAGGAGACACTCTTGGTAGCCTCCTGGTTCATCTGGGCGGTCCGTTCCTCAACAGTTGCACGCCTGTTCGCCAGTCTGATTTTCGCAGCCGTCGTTCACCACTTTCGTCTATGGCCCGATGACCCGTGCTGTACTACAGCTGTGTCGGCGCCAGTTTCGGATGTGTCATTTTGGCACGCACCGCACCGCACGGTATACTTTAAGCATGGCAGCACGCGAACACTACACAAACTTAGTCGCTTCGGAATGCTTCCACACTTGGCCCGTAAGTCAATTGTCATGCACTTTTGGACGTCAGATAGATCGCTCCGTTTCCACATTACGACAACTACTGAACAGTTTTCCATTTTGCGGCGTCCCCCTCTTCCCCCCCCCCCCCCCCCGCACCCATCCCGACATGCTTTATACACACTCCATTGCCAGTGCTGTCACATGCCGACTGTGAGTCGTTATTTCATGCTGACCTCGTACATGGACGGTGATCATATTAATGTGGCTGGACAGTGTATAAATCAGGGCCGGCCAAACGCTGCACAGTGTGCAGACGTGCGGAAGTGCTGCACATGTGCGCACGTGTGCGACAGTGAGCGACAGCAACATCCGTTATTAGACATGTGTCCTAAATGAACGGCGGCGGCTCCACTTCCCTGTGGTACAAGCAAGAGCGCAACATATCCAGTCTCGTTTACCCCTGGTGACCGTAACCGTAACAGAGAAGTACTGAGAAATGGCAAGTACTGTGAAAGAGCAATGGACGGGAGATCTATGTTCTCAGTCGCTTAAAAATGACTGGGAACTGTAATTCTTTTTTATAGCAATTGGTGAAAACTCACAGTGTTTGCCGTGCCGCCTAATAATAGGCGTCCAGAGTAAGTTTTCAATTGAAAGACATTACAATACGTATCACAAAGAGGAGTGTAGTGTACTCAACAGTGAAGAACGGCAAGCAAAATTAAATGTCCTTCAGAAAATTGATGAGACACATCAACTCGATTTTACTGTACTTCAAAGTAACTGATACTTCTTGAACTCTTAGTTTCTTTTGTTACATTTATGTCTGTTTTACTGTACGCTGTACAATGTACTGTTTTCAATTTTCCAGAATGGCAACCACACTAAATCTTCACTGCGAGCAAGTTTTAAAATCGCATTAAGAATTGCACAATCTGGGAAACCCTTTTCCGAAGGGGAGTTTGTGAAAGGGTGTCTTATTGATGCTGCAGAACTTGTGTGTCCCACGAACGTTAGCAGGTTTCAAGAAACAAACAGTGACAAGACGTATCAGTGCTATGGCCGGCGATCTGCACAGGCAGCTAATAAAAAAGGCTAAATACTTTGTTGCTTTCTCTGTTGCGCTCGATGAAGCAACAGGTCTTACAGTTACAGCCCAGGTTGTGATATACATACGAGGTGTCGATAACGCACTTTGTGTAACAGAGGAGCGACATCTGTGCGTAGAAACATGCACTACATGAACGCTGACGGCTGCGGCGTGCACGCTGTGACCCGGAAGTTGCACATGTGCAAGAGCACCGCACGCGTGCAGAATTTCTGGCCGGCCCTGGTATAAATGATAGTGTATACTAGAGTAGCATAAACACTGGTCAGAAAGCCACCAGCTGATAGCTGTCAGTAAAGTTATATTACATAAATCAACGAAAATATAACATGAAAGCCGATCAGGTCGTTTTTGCATTATGTGTGGCTGTCTGTACCATTCAACCCAGTCTCTCATTAAATGTTATTACCATCACTGCAGGTGTGGAACTATGGATTGTGTCCAAATAGCTGGAGGTGGTGGTTTTAGGATTGTTCAGTAGACTGTCCAAGAGATGGCTGCCGGCAGAGAGGGAGCCGGATCGACGTGGTATACTGAAGATTCTCATTGTAGAAACTGCGCGACTGAAGCTAGGCAAGTGGTGTCACGTGCAGTACACAATTCTGGTCTGAATGTCTGAAATCGCTACGTCCACCGCCATATGGTAACGTACTGCAGGAACGATAGGAGCAGCGACTTGTGAACTAAGATGTCTAGGAGCGTTAGAAACTTTGATGTCAGGTTTAGAAGCAGATAGTGTCATTTGTGGTGATTCATCATGTGCTCTAAACTTTCTGTACATACGTTTAACAGAAGGTACAATCAGAAAATGTGATACCGTGATGTTCTATCATCGTATTCCTTTTTCTAGTCAGTGTTTCTTCGAGTTCTTCTACTCGTTTATTTTTCGGTAAAAATTCTCGTAACTAATCGCAGGAAAGGCAGGTGTCAGACAAAGATTCATTGGAAGAATCCTCATGAAATTTTATCCCAACAAAGGAGGTAGCTTACATAGCTTTGGTTCGACCAATACTTGCCCTCCAGTCAGACAACCGTACTAGATAGGACTGACAGAGAAAACTGAGAGAATCCGTAGAAGAGCAGTGCGTTTCGTGACAGGTGCGTTTAGTAAGCACGAAAGCGTAACAGAGATGATCAACCAACACTAGTGGCAGACGCTGCGAAAGGGGCGTTCTGCATGACAGTGTGGGCTACTTTCAAACTTTTGAGAGCATAAGTTTCTAGACGAGTCGACAAAAATACATTACTTCCACCTAGTGTATATCTCACGGAAGGGTCGTAAAGACAAAATTAGAGAGATTCGAGCCCACACGAACGCTTACTGGCAATTGTTCTTCCCGCGAACTATTCGCGACTGCAACAGGATAGGGTGGACGCGGCAGTTGTACACAGAGTACCCTCCGCCACACACCACAAGGCAGATGTAGTTCCTTATCAATCAATTTAACTTTCAACATTCTTCTATACCTCCACTACTCAATTGCTTCCATTCTCTTCTAGCTCTCTTCTTTGCTTAGTCCGTAACGCGAAAATTTTGCTTCAAATGTAGCAGAATTTCTTCCCTTTATCTACTTCGTGATTCCAGACTCTACGTTCAGAGCTCATTCCTTCTACGCCTCATTACTTTCGGCTTAATTTCGTTCGCTCTCAATCCATACTGTGCGCTCAGTAGACTTTTCATTCCAGTCAACAGATCTTGTGCTTCGTGCTCAGTTTCGCTGAAGATAGCAATGCCATCAGCAAATCTTATCATTCATATCCTTTCACTATGAAATTTAATCCCACTCTTGAATCTTCCTTTTATTTACGTCATAAAGTGTCCTGAGAGCAGAGATTTCTTCACTTGACAGAGATACGCTTCCATCCATGAGGTAGGCGACCAGTCAGAACTGGCATGCAATGAATTGTGAAAAGTTTTTGTCGCAGATTAATTTAGTGACAGTTTATACATCATCATCAGACAAAGCTGTAAAAACAAATAAATACAATATAAATCAGGAATTTCTAGGAAAATATAAACATTGTATTCAGCAGTTTCCAACAATACTTGCAATGAAGAACAAAACAAGTCACAGCGGAGGAGTGGTACTCAAGCGCCAACTTTAGATTACAATATCTCCGGATGTAATTAACATTTTACAATGCAACAAACGGCACTGATTACGTATTTGTTTATATGTTCAGATGTGCTAACGAAACTAACGGGGTGGCATTTAAAAAAACGTAGGTTTGTGTTAAAAAACATACTTCCGTGCATTTTTGTGTGGTTTGTATTAAACAATTACACTAGCCCCTCTCCTCAGGTTAGGTCTGTGGAATCGATTCGTCAGTATTTGATGTGGTTTACAAAATATATCCAGCGGTAACGTTAGGTGACTCACTCTCTCTCTCTCTCTCTCTCTCTCTCTCTCTCTCTATATATATATATATATATATATATATATATATATATATATATATATATAAAATTTTAAAGTTACGGTCATGTATGCCGTCACGCCCCCTTTATTTCTGTTACAGAAACCAGTATTATTTCGAAAAGAACTGTGAACCTTCTGTTTCCAGCGATTATACGTATTATTCATTGCATATGTTGGTAACAGTGCAGGTTTTAGTGTCTGTAAATGATTATATTTGCTAGTATTACTTTTGTTTCGCTGAAGCGGTTTCTTCACGTGTTACTGAACGTTTGTTGCCCAAGTGCTACATATATTTGTGGAAGCACATATCCTTTAGTATGCAATAAATACGACCTATGCCACGCATCAAGAAATTTAATAAAAGGAAATTCCGTGGTAACCAGTTCACAAACAAAGCAAGCCACACTATTGAAAGTAACCTATGTTTCAGTTCTTCAGGGAAGAAACTCCCACATGGCACGCCTCCTGGTGGTTGAAATTTTTGTGTTAATAATTATGGATTCATTATTGTTGATGTGGGCATCTTATCTTCTTTGATAAAGGAAGTGGCGAAATGTAAACAATGTGATGCTGTAGGCTGTCTGGAAATAACTCAACAACAAAGTAGCAGGAAGGGTTTAGCGTCAAAATTAGTTGTTCTGTGTAGATCCTGCAATAAGTCTGCCTAGAAAAGTACTTCAAACATTGTGCATAATTCATATGATGTGAATTTGAAGTTAGTGTATGCAATGCGTGCAACAGGGAAAGGAGAAAAGCCTGCTCAAACGTTTTGTGGTTTGATGGACCTTCCTCCTCCTCCCAGTAAGCTCAGCAAATACATAAAAATACTTTTCGTTTCCTTGGCGGTTGTGTCGAAAGCATCTATGAAGCGTGCAGGGACATTGCTGTTGCACTTGATGGGACATGGCAACGCTGAGGACATTGTTCCTTGAATGGCGTTGTAAGTGCTATTTCTCTGGAGAATGGAAAAATTTATGATTTTGAGTGCGTATCTAAGTACTGCCACACCTGCCATGGTAACACTGACGGACATATTGAACATCGGTGTCCTAAGAATTATTGTTGATGGTTACAGTGGAGGTATGGAGTGTGATGGAGCTCTAAAAATCTTTCAAAGGTCGGTGTTCGTTATAATGTTAGATATACGAAGTACCTAGGCGATGGGGACTCTAAAGCTCTCAATAAAATTAATGAGTTCAATATTTATGGTGATAACTTGGTAACAAAACTGGAGTGTTGTGGACACGTGCAAAAGAGAATGGGTGCTAGATTGAGGAAGATACGAAAAGAAATGAAAGGAAAGTTGCTGTCTGATGAAAATCTCTGTCTGGCCGAGGCAGATTGACAGAAACTGAAATAGACCTTCTTCACGGTTATTATGGACTGGCCATTAGACGAACTGCACCTCTGAATGATGTTATAGCAATGAGAAAACCTGTATGGGCCACCTACTTTCATACGTTTTCCACAGATGACCACTGTGTTCACGGACGTTGCCCTAAAGATGCAGGTTTTTTTGTGTGGTTACCAAAAAGCAAAAGAAAGTGGTCAAATATACCATCATAAGCTTCCTCTTCCAGAGCCTGTTATGAATGAAATAAAACCAATTTTTAGAGACCTGAGTGACCCTGTTTTGCTTAGTAAATATTTCCTGGGGGCACTCAGTATACAAATGAAAGTTTCAACCACTGCATATGGCAAAGATTACCCAATAATGTTTTTGTAAGATTAAATACGTTAAAAGTTGTTGTACTAGATGCAGTGATATGTTTCAGTGATGGAGTGATAGGAAGGTTGGAAGTCCTGAGAAATTTAAGCATAAAATGTGGCTCTAATATGGAAGACCAATTGCTTTCGTGTGACAGACAAACGCTGCATGTAGCTGAAAGATTCGCTCTTCAAGTTACCAAAAAGCAAGAACTGCTAAAAGGAACGCCAATAGGAAGCTTGAAGTTGAATAAATACTGTGTAGTCTTCATCTACGCTTCAGGAATGTTCTGAGGCACAGTTTAATTGGACTCATATCTTCATTCGCAATTTCCTGCAAGTTGTATTTTTCAGAACTCAGGTAAAAATATTTCGTAAAGTTTATAAAGCATTTCTCTATTCATTTTTTTGTAACTTCCAATAGTCGATACTTATGTAGTACATCTAAGCTTTATTCCAGAATCAACTAAATTATAGAAAAAATAAGATTTTTATTAGGACAAAAATTATAAAAATTTAATTGTAAGATGTGATATTTTTATCCTTGTAATATACATAATACGAGGAATTAAATAGGTCTAGTACCTCAGCCATCATGTCATGCACACCTGGTAAAAATTTGGTCTCTTTCAAATGTATAACATTGGATTAAATGGTACGTCAATTTGAGAAAGCATTTTGGAAAAGAAAAATTCCATCAATTTCTTTGTAGTTTCTTTTAATAGCACTAATCAGGTTCAACAATATTCAAAATACTTCTAATTTGTTTATGAGGTATGCTGCATTACCTGATATCAACAAAAAATCTGTAAAACATATACATTATAAACAGTGCCCCAAAGAAATAGGTGTTGATTTTTACATAATATTGAGCCGGAAAAGTACCCTGAATCCTCAATGAATTATCCATTCATCGAGAAACATATCATTTCCTGTAAATAACCCCCTCCTCCCCTACGTGTTCATGAATAAATTAAGATATATATTGAAGAAGGAACATATCTGCATAAATTTTAGAACTTCGTAAATGGTTTGAACTATATAACAACTATAATAAAGTCCCCCCCCCCCCCCTCATTAACCATGGACCTTGCCGTTGGTGGGGAGGCTTGCATGCCTCAGCGATACAGATAGCCGTACCGTGGGTGCAACCACAACGAAGGGGTATCTGTTGAGAGGCCAGACAAACGTTTTGTTCCTGAAGAGGGGCAGCAGCCTTTTCAGTAGTTGCAGGGGCAACAGTCTGGATGATTGACTGATCTGGCCTTGTAACACTAACCAAAACGGCCTTGCTGTGCAGTTACTGCGAACGGCTGAAAGCAAGGGGAAACTACAGCGATAATTTTTCCCGAGGGCATGAGGCTTTACTGTATGGTTAAATGATGATGGCGTCCTCCTGGGTAAAATATTCTGGAGGTAAAATAGTCCCCATTCGGATCTCCAAGGGGGGACTACTCAAGAAGACGTCGTTATCAGGAGAAAGAAAACGCGTTCTACAGATCGGAGCGTGGAATGTCAGATTCCTTAACCAGGAAGGTAGGTTAGAAAATTTAAAAAGGGAAATGGATAAGTTAAAGTTAGATATAGTGAGGATTAGTGAAGTACGGTGGCAGGAGGAACAAGACCTTTGGTCAGGTGAATACAGGGTTACAAATACAAAATCTAATAGGAGTAATACAGGTGCAGGTTTAATAATGAATAAAAAACAGGAATGGGGGTAAGCTACTCCACACAGCATAGTGAACACATTATTGTGGCCAAGATAGACACGAAGCCCACGCCTACTACAGTAGTACAAGTTTATATGCCAACTATCTCTGCAGATGACGAAGAAATTGATGGTATGTATGATGAGATAAAAGAAATTATTCAGATAGTGAAGGGAGACGAAAATTTAATAGTCATAGGTGACTTGAAACGATAGTAGGAAAATGGAGAGAAGGAAACATAGTAAGTGAATATCGATTGGGGGTAAGAAATGAAAGAGGAAGCAGCCTAGAATTTTGCACAGAGTATAATTTGATCATAGCTAACACTTGGTTCAAGAATCATGAAAGAAGGATATATACATGGAAGACGCTTGGATGTACTAGAAGGTATCAGATAAATTATATAATGGTAAAACAGAGATTTAGGAACCAGGTGTTAAACTGTGAGATATTGCCAGGGGCAGGTGTTTGCTCTGACCACAATCTATTGGTTATGAACTGTAGATTAAAACTGAAGAAACTGCAAAAAGGTGGGAATTTAAGGAGATGGGATCTGGATAAACAGAGTTTCAGGGAGATCATAAGGGAACGATTGAAAGGAATGGGGGAAAGTAATACAGTAGAAGAAGAACGGGTAGCTTTGAGGGATGAAGTAGTAAAGGCAGCAGAGGATCAAGTAGGTAAAAAGACGAGGGCTAGTAGAAATCCTTGGCTAACAGAAGAAATATTGAATTTAATTGATGAAAGAAAAAATATAAAAATGCCGTAAATGAAGCAGGCAAAAAGGGATACAAACGTCTCAAAAATGAGATCGACAGGAAGTGCAAAATGGCTAAGCAGGGATGGTTAGTGGACAAATGTAACGATGTAGAGGTTTATCTCAGTAGGGGTTAGATAGATACTGCATAGAGGAAAATTAAAGAAACCTTTGGGGAAAAGAGAACCACTTGGATGAATATCAAGAGCTCAGATGGAAACCCTGTTCTAAGCAAAGAAGAGAAACCAGAAAGGTGAAAGAAGTATATAGAGTGTCTATACAAGGGCGATGTACTTGACGGCCACATTATGGGAATGGAAGAGGATGTAGATGAAATGGGAGATATGATACTGCGTGAAGAGTTTGACTGAGCACTAAAAGACCTGAGTCGAAACAAGGCCCTGGGAGTAGACAACATTCCATTAGAACTACCGACAGTCTTTGGAGAGCCAGTCCTGACAACCATCTGGTGACCAAGATGTATGAGACAAGCGAAATGCCCCCAGACTCCTAGAAGAATATAATAGTTCCAATCCCAAAGAAAAGAGGTGCTGATAGATGCGAAAATTACCGAACTTTCAGTTTAATAAATCACGGCTGCAAAATACTAACGCGAATTCCTTACAGACGAATGGAAAAACTGGTAGAAGCCGACCTCGAGGAAGATCTGTTGGATTCCGTAGTAATAGCGGAACACGTGAGGCAATACTGACCCTACGACTTATCTTAAAAGATAAATTAAGGAAAGGAAAACCTACGTTTCTAGCATTTGTAGACTTAGAGAAAGCTTTTGACAATGTTGACTAGAATACTCTCTTTCAAATTCTGAAGGTGGCAGGGGTAAAATACAGGGAGCGAAAGGCTATTTGCAATTTGTACAGAAACCAGGTGGCAGTTATAATAGTCGAGGGACATGACAGGGAAGCAGTGGTTGGGAAGAGAGTGAGACAGGGTTGTAGCCTCTCCGCGATGTTATTCAATCTGTTTATTGAGCAAGCAGTAAAGAAAACAAAAGAAATATTCGGAGTAGGTATTAAAATCCATGGAGAAGAAATAAAAACTTTGAGGTTCGCCGATGACATTGTAATTCTGTCAGAGACAGAAAAGGACTTGGAAGAGCA
Organism: Schistocerca piceifrons; assembly: GCF_021461385.2. Classification (NCBI taxonomy): domain Eukaryota; kingdom Metazoa; phylum Arthropoda; class Insecta; order Orthoptera; family Acrididae; genus Schistocerca; species Schistocerca piceifrons. The sequence continues at coordinate 250,967,956 of NC_060144.1, forward strand.
GTTGAACGGAATGGACAGTGTCTTGAAAGGAGGGTATAAGATGAACATCAACAAAAGCAAAACGATGATTATGGAATGTAGTCGAATTAAGTCGGGTGATGCTGAGGGAATTAGATTAGGAAATGAGACACTTAAAGCAGTAGAGGAGCTTTGCTATTTGGGGAGCAAAATAACTGATGATGGCCGAAAGGATATAAAATGTAGACTGGCAATGGCAAGGAAAGTGTTCCTGAAGACGAGAAATTTGTTAATATCGAGTATAGATTTAAGCGTCAGGAAGTCGTTTCTGAAAGTATTTGTATGGAGTGTAGCCATGAATGGGAGTGAAACATGGACGATAAATAGTTTGGACAAGAAGAGAATAGAAGCTTTTGAAATGTGGTGCCACAGAAGAATGCTGAAGATTAGATGGGTATATCACATAACTAATTAGGAGGTATTGAATAGAATTGGGGAGAAGAGGAGCATGTGGCACAACTTGACTAGAAGAAGGGATCGGTTGGTAGGACATGTTCTGAGACATCGAGGGATCACCAATTTAGTACTGGAGGGCAGTGTGGAGGGTAAAAATCGTAGAGGGAGACCAAGAGATGAATACACTAAGCAGATTCAGAAAGATGTAGGTTGCAGTAGGTACTGGGAGATGAAGAAGCTTGCACAGGATAGAGTAGCATGGAGAACTGCATCACACCAGTCTCAGGACTGAAGACCACAACAACAACAACAACTTTTGTTGCGCCGGATTGAGTTGAAATTTCATAGAATGGTTTTGAACGGTTCCTAGTAGTACCACAATGTACACCAGCGCAAAAATTCAAGTCGCATTGCACTCCAAACGGTTCCGATTACGTCCAGTGGAGTTGTTGGCCTCAGAGAGGGGCTGAAGCGTTCGTGTGGAGTTTGCAGTGTTAAAGATTGTCAAGAACGGCGTCCTGGTGCTCACTGCACTGCGATCTGTCGTTTTAGACCGTGAAATGTATCGAAATCAGTGCCTCAAGGGAAGGTGTGGTTCCATTGATGCCATTTATGCAACCACCCGCGGCCTTTTCGGGTCGATTCTGAGTGGAAATGTGTCTGGAATGTTTCTGCTTGGCCACCCATAAGAAAAACGCTTGATTTCAACGCTTGGACTTGCTGTTCTAACCCGCATCGTGGAGGCGTGGAAAAAAAGGGGGGGGTTATACGTGGGAAGAGGGAGTGCGACGACTTCCCATCGTCTGACACATCCATGGTGGCATTGGGCAGAGTTGTGGCGTAATTTGATGCCACTGCGACATCCTTAGCCCACCTTACACCTCACAATATCTTCTGAGCTCTGGGGCTTTTGGCAGATGTTGAAACCTTGCTGTTCGAAGCGTCGGCGAGCCAGACAGTAACGTCGCAGGGCGCCTCGCTTTAGCGCCATTACCTGGCAGCTTGTATGCACCTTTGAGTTCGATATGATACTTGGACGACGCAGTGGAAAACAATTAGGTGGTTTCGAAAAACTGATTCTTCAATTGTTCTGCGCAGAGTAGATGCGAAATGTATCACATCTTGCACTGTTCTTATGAAAAGGTGGTAGGTATCTGTTATGCGACGAGAGGTACTGAGAGCAATGGTGGCTAAGAAATCGATGAGGAAGATAGCGCGAAAGAATCACATCTCAACCAAACAGCTGAGAATAATAACAGTTGACGTCATCAAACAAGTCGCTGATACACAATCGACTCGCATTCCGCGACAGTTCGCTTCAAATCTTCTTAACATCATGCAGGATTAGCGACTGCCGTCGTCCCTAAACTGATGAAGAGAAAGCCAGGATGGCTCGTTTCAAATAAAAGTGTCTGGCTGGCTTCTTCTTGCTGGTCCATTTCTGATCACCTTCCCGTGGACGGGACGCTAAACCCTACATTTCATGCTTTTCGTCCCGAAATAAAAGAAAGAACTGCATACGTGTCAAACTAAGAAACAAGTAAACTCAATTTTCGGATCAGCAAAGCTAATAGTACTGGAATTCCTTTGTTTCAACGTTACTGCAATGTCGCTACCCACTACTTTTGATCAAGAGTAGAGCCTTACGTCACAGTTATGTACTGCGTGTCGTCCAGTTGACCAAACACCATCCTCTCGTAACCTGAAGAGATTAAAAGCTTACTCCCATTCTAAGAAAGAAAGCCAAATGTAGTCCCCCGATCTAGCTGGAAGAACATGGGAAGTTGTCTCACCTGCAGCCAGCTACTCGCCGCTTGAGGATAAGAGTCAAAGCTGTAGCTGATGACGCCAGCGTCGTGTTCCTTAGATGGAATGGTTCCAGTCTCACCTGACGTCGACAGTACCGAAGAATAATGATTGACGCCGAAGAAATCCGACGTCCCTGCAACACGGTCATAGAGTCTTCACAATATGCTGGTTCTCCAAAGTACGAGAAGAATCGTTGAAGGGCTTTACGAATACCCCTTGTAACATCTTCGCGAGAGAGCCCCATATTAATCTGCAGCATATTATGGAAATTATCAGCATCATCCTTCTGTGCTGGCAAGCTGGCACTAGATTTTAGTTGTTAACATGAATCGCTTACGAAAAGTGGGTAAGGGTCACTCACAGTGTGAAGACTAAAGCATGTAACATTGCACAATTTTGTTAAAAATATGTTGGCCCTTAAAAACTCATAGTAACCAGTTTTCCGCCATGTCGAGCTCGAAAGACAAACTCTTGATGAATTTACATATAATTCCATTACTATGGAGGCATAAATACTATAAGACTATTGGATTAGAAAGAAAAGAAGCAGGATACTTGTGTACTAAGCAGTACTAGGAACAACGCCACAAATAATTTGCCAACATCTTGAAGTTATTTACTATTTCAATTAAGATAATTTGTGATGTATCCTAAGTTTATCGTTATGTGTTGTGTTTACGCTTCAAATCAAAATACGTTTCAGTCTGTATCAAATGAAGAAAGTTTCGGCAGACACCGTTTCGAACAAATGGCTTTATCATCAATACATTGTCAAATGGACATTGTCAAGGTGAAGGTAATGAACTATTCAATGACAGTTATTAGTCACGAAAAGAAAATATAATGGGGGCGCACACTTTCCATGACACCTGGCTAGTATCTTCTGGTGAGATGAATTTTAATTTATACAGATAAACGTTCTTCTTTGAGTGTTCAGGGTCTTCCAGTCATTACAGTTCGAAAATGAATAACAAACTACAATGGGTTATTAGACTGTCTTAAGAAACGTAAAACCATAAACCAAAGGTTCACTTACTAGATTGTACCCATCAAAGATTGGGTTGGGCTGTGGGCGGGAGGGCCTAGATGATGCGTCTAATAAAAAGGTCAGGAGACAATCCTCTCATGTAGAAGAAGAAACACGATTTTCGGCATGGCGACTCATTTTCTAAGACACTTCGCATTACAATCAGCAGAGGAAACAGGAACAGAACTTACGAAGATACCGCATGGAACTCTTTCCTACACACTTTCTGGTAATAAGTATCTGTGTATCCCTACGTGATGCAGAAATGACAAGTAGATGTCACGGGAGGCGGACTCGCCATTATTAAAGAGGCAGGGAGTACAGCGTATTCAGTACACAAATAGTAAGAGCAGGATGGGTCAGTCAGCAGAGCTTGGTGACGTGGACTAGTCATTGTATGTCATCTCCGTAACAAATCCATCACGGACATTTCTTCCCTTGTAAAGCTGCCCAAGTCGACTGTTGTATCGGAAGTAATCCACATTTGACAAATAAACCAATTCCAGCTGTATATGAACCTTTATTTATGGGAACATGACCTGCTTAGTGTTATCTAATTACATCCTCAGTTGTACGTACGTTGCTAAAACATTAAGTCAACAAGGTGGGATGAAGAGGGACTCAACGTCCTCTAAATAAACTGCTGTCACCCACAATAAGCAGAGCGACACGAATAAAACTCAACAATCAAAAATCTGAGACGCGGTTGGAGGTGTGCCCTCCGCTCTTTCCTGATACGATGTTAGGGTGGTTTTAACATGTCAGTTTTCTCAACTAGTGAAATTTTTCCTGACGCTCTGCTTACCGTGGACAACAGCAATCTATTCAGAGAAGGTCTGGTCCCCCTTCGTCCCACTTACAGGCTCAATGTTTTAACTGCGTATGTAAGCCTGAGGATGTGGTCTGATATCACGAAACCCGTCTTGTTCCTACACAGCTGGAAACAGTTTATTTGTCAAATATGGACCTATGATGTTAAAAACTGATGAACGACTGATTTTCCACTGTTGCCTGATACGCCGGTATTCCCGCATCAGAATCTGAACTTTCCTCGCGATCCCTGCTTCTTGAGCGAGACACGGTTTCTCACTTCCTTTTTTTGTCATTCAGTCTTGTTTGGCCACACTAGAAGCGTGTGCGCTGTCTAACCAGTGTGTCACTAGATGGAGCATTGTTGCCAAATACTTCCACAACAGAATAGACAATACACAGAACTTGAAGCAGAGGCCGGAACCTTTGATCTGTATGAAGCCAACCGTTGCGCTCGACTCTGTACTGAAACCGAGTACACGCCAAACGATAGATGCTTAGTACTACAGCTCGAAATGGACATTCTTACGAAACGGAAGTAACCTAGCGGACTACATAAAAACTTTTACTACACGAAACGCAGATGATACAAGTTGTGACAAATCTTTAGCTGAAAGCTTATCGCATAACCTCTTAAATTAATTTTAGTTCACTTGTGCAAGCTATAAACTACCGCTACTTTTAAGATGACGATGAAGCGACTTCCTAAGTAATGTCGTTATTTTTTCTTTGCAATACTTTTGTTGTACTTCTTAATTTTCCTTTTCTTGGGTTTCACGCCGATAAATCAACTTCCGATGGAAAGAACCGTTATGGGACACTTAGCAGGAGCTACAGTGTTTGTATCAGTGCAGGGATTTTCATTCATGTTTTCAACCTGAAAATAGCACCCAGGTATTATTTACTTGCATGTCTGGATGAACAATTATTAATAACGATTGATAGCCGTCCGAAGTTAACATTTTGCCGTCCGGCGACACCACAGTGGTGTCGCGCGCGAAATACCGCTCAGCGGTTGGCGACACCACAGTGGTGTCGTGAGCATAGTAATGCTCAGCGGCCGGCGACACCACAGTGGTGTCATGAGCATAGTATCGTTCAACGGCCGGCGACATCGCACTGGTGTCGTGAGCATAGTATCGTTCAGCGGCCGGCGACACCACAGTGGTGTCGTGAGCATAGTATCGCTCAGTGGCCGGAGACACCACAGTGGTGTCCTGAGCATAATATCGCTCAGTGGCCGGCGACACCACAGTGGTGTCGTGAGCACAGTATCGTTCAGCGGCCAGTGACACCACAGTGGTGTCGTGAGCATAGTATCGCTCAGCAGCCGGCGACACCACAGTGGTGTCGTGAGCATAGTAATGCTCAGCGGCCGGCGACACCACAGTGGTGTCATGAGCATAGTATCATTCAGCGGCCGGCGACACCACAGTGGTGTCGTGAGCATAGTATCGTTCAGCGGCCGGCGACACCACAGTGGTGTCGTGAGCATAGTATCGTTCAGCGGCCGGCGACACCACAGTGGTGTCGTGAGCATAGTATCGCTCAGTGGCCGGCGACACCACAGTGGTGTTGTGTGCATAGTATCGCGCAGCGGCTGGCGACACCACAGTGGTGTCGTGAGCACAGAATTGCGCAGTGGCCGGTGACAGCACTTTAATATCTTTTTCATCCTGTTGGGGGTTTATTTGGGTAACAATAAGTTACACACGTCAACAACTTTTTTGTTTTTGTAACTACTTACGCACTTTCATCATGGGAGACGAAAGAGACGATATGATTATTTACGATGAATGCGCGGACTTGTCTGACGTTACGGGAAACTGGGCCATTTGGGAAGAAGACAATGGATATCAAAAAAACGAAAGTGAAGCAGAATCGTCGGAAGATAGTCAAATACGTCCAAGAAGAATCCGGCGAATGCTACAAGTGCCAACTGATTCCGATGAATCAGAGAAAGAAGACAGACTATGATTTACTGACGACCAATAATAAATTTGGAGGGTCTCTGGCTCAACACATATTTCCTAAAGATACACAGAGCGTCGTGGATATCGTAGAATTATATAATGGAAACGATCTATTTTAATATATTAGCAACGAAACCAACAAGTATTACAGTCAAAATTGCAATAGAAGGAAACTGGATTTAAAAAATGCCAAATTTGTCGACAATTACAGGACCTAAACTTAGAAATGGTTTGGGCTTGCTATCCTTATGGGACCTGGCAATCCGTTGATAGACCCACCGATATTTCGCAAAACGATGTCCCACAACCGATTCAGACAAATATTATCATTTTTACACTTTTCCGACGATAACAATAAACTGGATAATGCCCACTGGCTTTTCAAAGTGCAATTTGTAGTTAATTATTTTTCCAAAATGTTTAAAGAAACGTTTAATCTAAGTCAAAACATCTCAATTGATGAAGGAATGATACCGTGACGTGGAAAGTTAAATTTTGAAGTTTACAATCCGTCGAAAATTACGAAATATGACATACTCATTCGGATGCTGTGTGACTCGAGGGATTCGAGTGATACGTTTCCTCATTCAAGATATATTCCGGTGCTGAACAACCTTTAGCAAAAACAGTGATGGAACTATTGACACCTTCTTATGGAAAGTGGCATCACCTCTACATGAATAATTATTATAACAGTATAGATCTTGTAGAGAAGTTACTTGAAAAGAAAATTCTAGTTTGTGGAATGATACGGCAAAATGGAAGATTTCCGAAAAAATTAAAGCGCGCAAAAGTGAATGTGTTTGAAGCTTGTCATCGACGGAAAGGTGACAAGCGGCCGGCGACAAGCCAAGTGATCCGAACTAGCGCTGCCGGCGCCAAGCGAATAAATTTGTACGAGATGTGCGGACGGCAAAGTGTTAATACGAAATAAACTGGCGTGAAGGGGTAGCCGAAGTGGTGCAGCCGACCGTTCGCTGTAAGTATGGGTTTCGATTCGTGGTCCGGCACAAATTTTAATACGTCACTAGTAGGTCGTATATCTGTAACTAATACAGCTGGTGCCACAATATTCGCAGTTCGCAAATTTACTTCGAACTAGCATAGGTCTTACTTTAAATGAAAACAACAGACTGCATTGAAATTTAATTTACAGAAATGTTTCGAAATAGACCCAGGCCTAAAACTTCGCCATGAGATATTATGTAAAGTGATTCATATTGGTTTAATAAGTGACGACTGACAAGTGTCTCACATAAACTTTTGTCCAGCTTTGCCCTTAAGTTTTATGTATGTTTCAGCTCTTCCAACATGTAACTTTCGGTGTGGAGTGTCTTGTTCTTCATCATTTTCTTGCTCCAATAAGTACAACAATAAATTGCGATCACTAAACGTACTTCGAATTGCACGAACTATTCACGACTGAGGTGCAGGTATGTGACACCGATAGGCAGTGGGTTCAAATAAATTAACTTCATATCTTCTCCATATTGTAGTGGGATTTCGCTTTTCTTCCAACTTCAAAAACAATTTCGATGCGTTAGCTGCATTTAGTACCCAGCAGCACATCAGTTAAAATAAACCAGACGTAAAGTAGCCAGCGACCACATTTTTCACTCCAAACCCTCCACATTTTATGCAAGAGATTACTAGGAAATTAAGTACCCTAGGAACAATTACCAATATCGGAAAAATAGATACTTAATCATTGAGCTGTGGTATGAAACTATAAGATTCGAAAGAAATCAATTTCTTGTATCAATTAGTTTCCTCGAATCGATTGAGAGGTGTTGTACAATGAGGTGACAAAAGTCATTAGATGCCTCCTAATACTACGACGGACTTTTTTTTTTTTTTTTTTTTTTTTTTGCCCGATGTGGTACAACTTGACGCGGCATGGACTCAAGTCGTTGGAAGTATCTTGCAGAAATAATGATCCACGCTGCCTCTATGGCCGTCCATAAACTGCGAAAGGGTTGGCACTGCAGGATTTTATCTCGCATAAATGATCTAATGATCTATGGAATTCATGTCGAGCAGTAAGTTCTTCGGTGACGTAGCGCATTGTCATCCATAAAAATGCCATCGTTGTGTTGTAACACGAAGTCATGAATAGCTGCAAATGGTCAACAAGTAGCCGAACGTAACCGGTTCCAGTCAATGATCGGTGCAGTTGAACTAGATGACTCTGTCCATTTAAGTAAACACAGCCCACACCATTATGGAGCCACCACCAGGTGACACAGTGCCTTGGGTCCATGGCTTCGTGGGGACTGCATCACACCCGAACACTATCAGCTCTTACCAACTGAAAACGGGACTAATCTGGCCAGGTCACGGTTTCCCAGTCGTCTAGGGTCCAACCAGTACTGTTAACAGCCCAGTACAGGCGCTGGAGGCTTTGTCATACTTTTCGCAAAGGAAAGCATTCGCGTTGGTTATCTTTTACCACAGCTCGTTAAAACCAAATTTCACCATACTGACCTAAGGCTTACGTTCGTCGTACGTCCCAAATTGATTTCTGCGGTTGTTTCACGTAGTGTTGCTTGTCCGTTAGCACTGACAACTCTCCGCAAACGCCGCTGCTCTCATCCACATCTACATCTACGTGATTACTCTGCTATTCACAATAAAGTGCCTGGCAGAGGGTTCAATGAACCACCTTCATGCTGTCTCTCTACCGTTCCACTCTCGAACGGCATGCGGGAAAAACGAGCACTTAAATTTTTCTGTGCGAGCCCAGATTTCTCTTATTTTATCGTGATGATAATTTCTCCCTATATAGGTAGCTGCCAATAGAATGCTTCCCCAATCGGAGGAGAAAGCTGGTGACTGAAATTTCACGAGAAGATCCCGTCGCAACGAAAAACACCTTTGTTTTAATGATTGCCACTCCAATCCACGTATCATGTCTGTGACACTATCTCCCCTATTTCGCGATAATACAAAACGAGCTACCCTTCTTTGTACTTTTTCGATGTCATCCGTCAGTCCCATCTGATGCGCCCCCACACCGCACAGGAATACTCCAGAACAGGCCGGAGAAGCGTGGTGTGAGCAGTCTCTTTAGTAGACCTGTTACACCTTCTAAGTGTTCTGCCAATGAATCGCAGTCTTTGGTTTGCTCTACCCACAATATTATCTATGTGATCGTTCCAGTTTAGGTTATTTGTAATTGTAATCGCTAAGTATTTAGTTGAATTTACAGTCTTCAGATTTGTGTGACTTATCACGTAATCGGAAGTTATCTGATTTCTTTTAGTACACATTTGAATAACTTCACCCTTTTCCTTATTCAGGGTCAATTGGCACTTTTCGCACCATAATCTTATCTAAATCATTTTGCAAGTCGTTTTGATCATCTGATGACTTTACAAGACTGTAAATGACAGCATCATCTGAAAACAAACTAAGACGGCTACTCAGATTGTCTCCTATGTCGTTAATATCGATCAGGAACAATAGAGGGCCTATAACACTCCTTTGGGGAACGCCGTTAAATGAATGCCGTCGGTCACTGTGTAGTCCGTGGTGTGTGGTTATGCCTGAAATTTAGTGTTCTCGGCATGCACTTGACACTGTGAATCTCGGATTATTCAATTCCCTAACAATTTCCGAAACTGAATGTCCGACACATCTGGCTCCAACTAGCATTCCGTGTTCTAAGTTTGTTAATACCCGTCATGGAGCCATAATCACGTCGGAAACCTCAGTACAAACGACAGCTCCAACAATGCACTGCCCTTTTACAACTTGTGTACCCGATACAGTCGTCATCTGTATAAGTGCGTATCACCACCCCAATGTACACCTCAATGTGCACAGTAGTGAAGAAAACACGCAAGTGCGAAACAAGTCATTTCTATAACTTCGTAGGCTTCCGCGGTCAGTCAGTCGACATAAAAGTTTTCTGGGTATGGTACCGCGTCATAATGTATAAATCTACTGCTTCTGGAGAAAAACCAACGTTTCGGCTACAGTTCCAGCGGCCTTTTTCTGTGCCCACTGATTTACAGCCAGTGGCTACAACCATAAATCGATCCACACAGCCCTCTCGATGAATATAAGATGAGCAAGAAACAGAGAAACTGCAGCCAACAGTGCACTTACCTTATGTGAAAAATGTTACTGACCGAATAGGCCAGTCCGCAGCTCGTGGTCGTGCGGTAGCGTTCTCACTTCCCACGCCCGGGTTCCCGGGTTCGATTCCCGGCGGGGTCGGGGATTTTCTCTGCCTCGTGATGACTGGGTGTTGTGTGATTTACTTAGGTTCGTTAGGTTTAAGTAGTTCTAAGTTCTAGGGGACTGTTGACCATAGATGTTAAGTCCCATAGTGCTCAGAGCCATTTGAACCATTTCGAACAGGCCAACACTTCACTGGGTTGGGGTGCAGCCTGTCTTCTACAGTAGTCGGTCGCAGGATCCAGGACGTGCTAGGCTCCACTAGGGACAAGGTGGAAGCATTACACACTACAGGCGTGTACAAGGTGGAATGCGAATGTGGAGAGGCATACAACGGCAAGACTGGCAGGCCAATAGCAACACGCATTAGGGAACACGAGCGCTATATTCGTCTCGGGCAACACAACAAATCTGCAGTGGCAGAACATCAGTAAGATTGCGGTAAAGAAACAAAATACAGTGAAGCCTGTGAGTTGTCCAAGCAACCGGATATGACGAAACGCAAAATCAGAGAGGCCATCGAAATACTTAAACACCCTAAGAATATGAATAAAACTAGAAAAGTGTGACTAGGGCCTCCCGTCGGGTACCCCGTTCGCCGGATGCGCGTCTTCCCATTTGACGCCACTTCTGTAGCTTGCGAGTCGATTGGGATGAAATGATGATGGTTAGGACAACACAACACCCAGTCCGTTAGCGGAGAAAATCTCCGATTCGGCCGCGAATCGAACCCGGGCGCTGTCACGCTGACCACCTTTTTTTTTAAATTCTTTTTGTTCGATATTGTTCGTTGCGTTTGGTCTGGGCGGACGTCACAAGACATCTGTTCAAGTTGATAGTTGATTCTTTGACTCTTTTTTTTATTACACAGAGCACGCAGCCCTCTGACCGAACACGCTGAGATACCGTGCCGGCTTCCACTCAGTTACCGGGGGTGGTTAGAATATGAATAGAGAGGAAGGAATCAGGCTGGCCCCATCTTGGGTGCCAGCAATCAGAGACCAACAGATCGCACTGTCAACATGAGGCGCGAGTACTACCGGCGAGTAACTGCCGCCGCGCCGCCGACGTCCAGCATTTGAAAAACAGGAGCCAACTTCTCATTCGACGGTCACCACCAGTCATGGCACATAACACAAGCACCAATAGACAACAGAGGTATCGCTCTCCCTCCACCGCAATAACCTACTAAAATAAAGTTCCCTCACCTTCTAGGGCGCCTTGTCACGGTCCCTGCGGCTCCCCCCGTCGAAGATTCGAGTCGTGCCTCGGGCATGTGTATGTGTGTGTTGTCCATAGCTTAAGTTAGTTTAAGATAGATTAAGTAGTGTGTAGGCTTAGGGACCGGTGACCTCAGCAGTTTGCTCTCATAAGACCTTACCACAACAAATTACCTCTCCTTCTTCCTTCAGTGACTAATGAAAGGATCTATCCTATGCGCAATGAACAGTAACAACAAAATATAAGGGACACTGCATAGCTAGAACTTACCAGTAGACCCAGAGGAAGGCCGTTGCAACAGTGGCCGAAACGTTGGTTTTTCTCCAGCAACAGTAGTTTTATACATTATGACGCGGTACCAAACCCAGAAAACTTTTGTATCGAAGACGTTTCTACTTTTTAAAGGAAAAGGGGAACTTCTACCGTAAAATTAACTTTAGGAATTGATGTTGCTTTCCTTCATTTACACACACTATTTTTACAATTTAGTGAGCTTTTGTTGTTTATAACAAGAAAATCGGCTGTCAAGCACTTTGTGGTTAACGTTCGGTACTCTCCTGGGTGGTTTTTCTGTTATTACTGCTGGTTATATACTTCGAACTTTAACAGTGCTTCAAACAACTGTTTACTTGTAGGTAAGCCCAGCAGCTAAAATCCATAATTAATTAAACATACAGAAAGTATCCTTTCGCCTTTGGCTTCAGACACAGCTGTTTACCCGATTTCATATGGCATACTTTGCGCATGTGCACAGAATTCTGGATCATGGACAACAGCCGACTTTCCATTCAGTACACACACTATTCTTCGCTTAGAGCGTGTTAGCATGAATTTTTTCAGTGATATTTCCCATCAAATCCAGAAAACGAATTGCCTTATGAAACTCCACCGTATCAGTCGGCTGATATATTTTGTTGTTGTGCCACGGTACTGTGATGAGAGAGTACAGTCTACCAGCAAACAAACCAACAAATATGAAAGGGGGATTTATGTTTAAAAAAGATAAGTAAAAGTTTGACTATACTTTCTACAGTTCAGATCCTTTATACCTGTATTAGTTACAGTTAACTTGGACCTGCAATGGACAATTCTTCATGTGTAGCGGCGATCTGCTGACACTTGCTCTTTGAGAAATATTCTCCTGCAAAGGAATGGCAGAAAGTAAGCTCCGGCACACAGTGTCACTGTGTGCTCCGCAAACGGGGCTCCCAAGTGGACACTCACCCCTGATGTAAGCGACTTCCTCACTGGTGAAGGAGGGCAGCCGGGAGCGTGGTCTTCCCTCTGCTGCACTGTTGGCGTCCACCCTCTGCCGCATCACCGGAGGGTAGTCACCCTCCTCACTGAAGATGGGGTGCGCGTAGATTCCAACCTGAGGGGCAAAGAGACACACCTCAATATCATCAAGTGAGCCAGGACACAGCGTAAGTGAAGAGCAACTGTGCTGGCAAAGTAATAAATATATTAATAAATATATACTAATATATAAATACATATTAATGCCGGGTGATCAAAAAGTCAGTATAAATTTGAAAACTGAATAAATCACGGAATAATGTAGATAGAGAGGTCCAAATTGACACACATGCTTGGAATGATATGGGGTTTTATTAGAACCAAAAAAATACACAAGTTCAAAAAATGTCCGAAAGATGGCGCTTCATCTGATTGGAATAGCAATCATTAGCATAACTAACTAAGACAAAGCAAAGATTATGTTCTTTACAGGAAATGCTCAATATGTCCACCATCATTCCTCAGAATAACTGTAGTCGAGGAATAATGTTGTGAACAGCACTGTAAAGCATGTCCGGAGATATGGTGAGGCATTGGCGTCAGCTGTTGTCTTTCAGCATCCCTAGAGATGTCGGTCGATCACGATACAGTTGCGACTTCAGGTAACCTCAAAGCCAATAATCGCACGGACTGAGGTCTGGGGACCTGGGAGGCCAAGCATGACGAAAGTGGCGGCTGAGCACACGATCATCACCAAACGACGTGCTCAAGAGATCTTTTACGCATCTAGCCATATGGGGTGGTTTTTTTTGTTCTAATAAAACCTCATGTCATTCCAAGCATGTGTATCAATTTTTACCTCTCTGTCTACAATATTCCATGGTTTATTAAGTTTTCAAATTTATACTGACTTTTTGATCACCCGGTACATTAATAAATATATTTTGATTTTGCAACATTTGCAGAGTTATCAATTGAACTCATGAAGTCTGTAAATGAGTCCGCAATCATTTTATTTTTGGCACTTTTATTTTCACAAGTCCGTCTTGATCAGCCGGCTGGAGTGGCCGTGCGGTTCTAGGCGCTGCAGTCTGGAACTGAGCGACCGCTACGGTCGCAGGTTCGAGTCCTGCCTCGGGCATGGATGTGTGTGATGTCCTTAGGTTAGTTAGCTTTAATTAGTTCTAAGTTCTAGGCGACTGATGACCTCAGAAGTTAAGTCGCATAGTGCTCAGAGCCATTTGAACCATTTCGTCTTGATCACACAGATTTCTTTACACTTTATTTCCGGTTCCGGCTTACCACCATCTTCAGATCGTTAAAATAGTCTGGTGAAAAAATCATTGTCAAGTTAAACATGAGAGTACATGTTTTAACGATCTGAAGATGGTGGTAAGCCGAAACCGGTAATAAAGTGTAAAGAAATCTGTGTGATCAAGACGGACTTGTGAAAATAAAATTTCCAGAGTTGTTGCCCGGATTTATTCTGGATCGCTTCATTTGCTTAAATCATCCTGATGTAGGCTACTTGTGATAATATCGGAAACGCTGGAACACATCAATTTACGATGGGAACATTATTTCGAATGCGACCGATCACAGAACTTCATATGTCATGACGAAATTAACTTAAAGTTATCGAAACTGTGAAATCACCTTAACCTTTAGAATGAAATGTCCAGTTCAGTATAATGAGGTGTACTCGCACCGCTACGACAGTTACACTGCGGAGTATTTGATAAACATTATTATTTTAGATTTACCTGACTTTCCTCTGGTTTCGTGGAATCGGTAATAGGTCTTCAATTTAAATCCATTTTACCTCATTAATACTGACAGGCACATATTTTACCATTCGCCGCTGAGAATAGTTCATAAATCCACTGAAAGTAGCGACTGTTCTGGATAGAACTACAATTCCAGTGAATTTCAAAGAAGGATGAAGAAGCAGTTTCTTTCAGTATACGAACTTACAGTGCTGGTCGTGACATAATCTAATACGGACGTTCAGCCTTATTCTGATGTTGCATTGTATCACATGTCCGAAAGAACAGCCACCACGCAGTTATATAACTGATTCGCCTAGATGGACAATAGATCCACCTTCTTCAGTGCAGTTGCACAAATGCTTCCGACCTCCTGCGGGAATCTCCGAGTAGAGAGCATGGATGAAATGGAAAGGGACTGTGGATGGGTGGCGCTCGGTGGGAATGTGGAACGGCAGTCACGTGTGCCGAAATATTCCGCGCTGATGTGCTAAAACGGTCTCCCGGATGGCGCAGTGGTTAATGCACCTGCCTAGTAAGCAGGAGATCCGGGGTCAAGTCCGGGTCCGGTACAAACTTTTTACTCGTCACGGCTGACTCCGCATACTGTCTTGATGCATCAGTAATTCCTTTCCTTTGTTCCCCCTCAATCTTTAATTTAAACGTAGCAACATGTTTTATTTTCGGTATACAATGCTGCTCTACATTGATTTACTTACTCGTAGTAATTACAAAGTTACACAACGAGCTCGTTTCCGCGTTTTTTGCCACTGTCAAGAGGACATCCTTAATGAACAAACAGATTTTGAACATAGAAAATGCCTGAAAAATTTTCCTGACATTATATTGTAAAAATGGTAAATCATCACGACAAACACTAAACAATACAACGTTTGTTATTTATGTATGGTAAAAACACGAAATACTAACTCTAAGAATTTAACGAATGAACGTTATCACTGACTTTCCACAAAATATGATTTGTAATGCAAAACAACGGCATTGCTGGATCCAGAGCTGTCAAAATCCTGCCAAAAATAATTTTACGAAGACCGCATAAGTAACAGTACATATAAATAATGTGGCCGTAACAACTGACACATTCGCTCAAAGATGCAGTATGTACCGCGACATACAGGGTGTTTCAAAACTGACCGGTATATTTGAACGACAATAAAAACTAAACGAGCAGCGATAGAAATACACCGTTTGTTGCAATATGCTTGGGACAACAGTACATTTTCAGGCAGACAAACTTTCGAAATTACAGTAGTTACAATTTTCATCAACAGATGGCGCTGCAAGTGATGTGAAAGATATAGAAGACAACGCAGTCTGTGGGTAAGCCATTCTGTACGTCGTCTTTCTGCTGTAAGCGTGTGCTGTTCACAACGTGCAAGTGTGCTGTAGACAACATGGTCTATTCCTTAGAACAGAGGATTTTTCTGGTGTTGGAATTCCACCGCCTAGAACACAGTGTTGTTGCAACAAGACGAAGTTTTCAACGGAGGTTTAATGTAACCAAAGGACCGAAAAGCGATACAATAAAGGATCTGTTTGAAAAATTTCAACGGACTGGGAACGTGACGGATGAACGTGCTGGAAAGGTAGGGCGACCGCGTACGGCAACCACAGAGGGCAACGCGCAGCTAGTGCAGCAGGTGATCCAACAGCGGCCTCGGGTTTCCGTTCGCCGTGTTGCAGCTGCGGTCCAAATGACGCCAACGTCCACGTATCGTCTCATGCGCCAGAGTTTACACCTCTATCCATACAAAATTCAAACGCGGCAACCCCTCAGCGCCGCTACCATTGCTGCACGAGAGACATTCGCTAACGATATAGTGCACAGGATTGATGACGGCGATATGCATGTGGGCAGCATTTGGTTTACTGCCGAAGCTTATTTTTACCTGGACGGCTTCGTCAATAAACAGAACTGGCGCATATGGGGAACCGAAAAGCCCCATGTTGCAGTCCCATCGTCCCTGCATCCTCAAAAAGTACTGGTCTGGGCCGCCATTTCTTCCAAAGGAATCATTGGCCCATTTTTCAGAGCCGAAACGATTACTGCATCACGCTATCTGGACATTCTTCGTGAATTTGTGGCGGTACAAACTGCCTTAGACGACACTGCGAACACCTCGTGGTTTATGCAAGATGGTGCCCGGCCACATCGCACGGCCGACGTCTTTAATTTCCTGAATGAATATTTCGATGATCGTGTGATTGCTTTGGGCTATCCGAAACATACAGGAGGCGGCGTGGATTGGCCTCCCTATTCGCCAGACATGAACCCCTGTGACTTCTTTCTGTGGGGACACTTGAAAGACCAGGTGTACCGCCAGAGTCCAGAAACAATTGAACAGCTGAAGCAGTACATCTCATCTGCATGTGAAGTCATTCCGTCAGACACGTTGACAAAGGTTTCGGGTAATTTCATTCAGAGACTACGCCATATTATTGCTACGCATGGTGGATATGTGGAAAATATCGTACTATAGAGTTTCCCAGACCGCAGCGCCATCTGTTGTTGAAAATTGTAACTACTGTAATTTCGAAAGTTTGTCTGCCTGAAAATGTACTGTTGTCCCAAGCATATTGCAACAAACGGTGTATTTCTATCGCTGCTCGTTTAGTTTTTATTGCCGTTTCAAATATACCGGTCATTTTTGAAACACCCTGTACCAGCTAATACGTATGCATAAGGAGCCGTACGTAGGCACGGAAACTAAAATAGACTTAGGGAACTGTGCTGTTCCTATTTGCAAAGGTTCGATTGATAATGACAAAAACGCCGAAACTATCTTGGCGTGAAACTTAATAATCACTACGATCAAATAAATAGTACAACAGACACCTGTACCAAAAATAAAATACGTCTGTCATCGACAGTTTCTCAGTTATACGTCGAAATAAATTGCGAAAAATTTAGGAGTGAATTTCACAAAATCGATATTAGTTACTTGAGACATAATACTCAGAAATTGGCTATAGTAAGGAGGGAAGGAAGAAGGAAGATTTAGAATTTAACGTCACATCGACAACAAGCTCGTTTAAAGGCGTAAAATTGGAAAGGAAATCGGTAGTATTCGTTACAAAGGAAACACCCCGTTACTTGCATGGGGCGTTTTAAGAACATGAAGGTAAACCTAAATCTAGATTGCGGGATTGGGATTTGACCCACCGACCTCCAGAATGCGAGTCCAGTGTACTGATAGCTGCGCCAACTCGCTCCGTTGGTTCGCTACAAAAGCGCAGGTACTAGGAGACGGGACAATAATGTGATTGCAGGGGGCACTGACACTCAGCCCTTATGTTTCTAGAATAGATAAGTAAATAATATATCGACAGGTCTCAGTCATAAACAGAAATGTCTCAATCGAAATTTTTATTTTCCTTCGACATAATTCCTTTCAAAACGTATCAGCTTCAGGTTAACCACATAATAAAAATTGGGGTCAAGAGTCTGCTGTTTATCATTGCCTGATGCAGAAAAGACGGTCGCATTGTTCTACAAGTAATTTTGTTACGAACAATTAACGTCACCAGGTATTAGAGACGGCGGATTATTCAAGAAGTCTCTATCTCGTCATTAAAGCTTTCTGCGTTTAACCATTACATGATTTCCATACTAGGAAAACAATGTGGTGAGGTTTCGCCAAGGAAAAACTCTTGACATGCTCTTTACATCACCAACCAATTCCAAACCTTTCAGTATGTAGGAAATAATTTTGAACTGCAATGAGTCCACTCACTTTGAGATTGACTGTTGCAACAATGACATTATCGAAGTTGTGTCGAACGTCAGTTCTAACGCTTCCTGTAAGCACTCGTGTATTGAGTCTAATTGTGTCGGGAAAACTGCACAATACTTCCACGCGGCAGCTGCTTGTCGTCGTCACGTGCAATTGTAGAGAGTTCTAGTGGTTCTCCAAATTTTACCTTCTTTTTACTGGAAAGAGGAAGGAAGATTTATAACTTATCGTCTCATCGACAACAAGCTCGTTTACAGGCAGAGCATGGGAAAGAAAATCGATAGTGTTCGTTACAAAGGCAACACCCTGCCACTTGCATGGGGCGATTTAGGAAAATGAAGAAAAACCTAAATGTAGATTGTAGGATTAGTATTTGACCCACCGTCCTCCAGAATTCGAGTCCAGTGTACCGATAGCTGCGCTGCCTCGCTCGGATGGTTCGCTAGAAAAGGGCAGGTATTATGAGACGGGACAATAATGTGATTGCAGGGGGCATTGACACTCAGCCATCTGCACAACAAAGGAGTCCCCGTAGTAGTGAGCTCCCCTAGGAGGCCGGCCGGAGTGGTCGAGCAGCTATAGGCGCCACAGTCTGGAACCGCGCGACCGCTACGGTCGCAGGTTCGAATCCTGCCTCTGGCATGGATGTGTGTGATGTCCTTAGGTTAGTTAGGTTTAAGTAGTTCTATGTTCTAGGGGACTGATGACCTCAGAAGTCCCATAGTGCTCAGACCCATTTGAACCATCCCCTAGGAGTGACCTTGTTGAATTTGTTTCCTTACGAGTGATGAAGAAGTTTTTGTGACATGAATGCCGCTTCCCATGGTCTAATAAGCTGAAATCCTATGCCTGTGTAGAATAAGAAGTTTGCTACAAGTACATCGACCCCTTCATTAATGAGGGATTGTCAGTAGATGGAGGTGGACGAGAAGTTCTTGGTCTGTCCGTGATTTATACCCTGTCTCAGTCACGACAGTTGTCAGGAACGGCAATTTTTTTTCCTGGTGTAGCTTGGTGTGATGCCTATATTCATCGCAATGTCTCTTTATCAGTGTGACTTGTCTGTCCAATGCCAAGACATCTTCTATATTAGCCATCTCCTTAGACCGAGATCGGAACTCAGTATCGTTTGTACTTGTGTTGGAGGACGGAAGACACATATAAACTGGAAGTTTTTGAAGAAACTTTTTAAGCCACAACAGTCACTGATTACAAATATTCGCTTATTCAATTACGATCGTTTGGATCAGTTTCATACTGATCAAAATACAGAAATGTGTTTAAGTTACAAAAACGTACATAATGGTAAGCTAGCTACCGTAATAACTAGTGTTGTAAGCGGTAGGCATGCGATTCCTCATCCGAGTTCAAGACGAAAATACAAGGTGCGACAATAAAGTAAAGAGACTGATGTGAAAAAAAATGTTGCTTACCGTTTTAGTCAAGTTTAGTGTTGTCTCCTTCAAAGTAGTTCCAGCGCTTCTGCCATTGATGTAACGTTTCTGGAACTCATTTTCTGTAATATCCTCCAAGAACCTCGTCACAGCTTTATGGATACCTTGTGTTGTTTGAAAATGGCGTCCCTAGACCACCGTTTTGACTCTTGGAAATAGAAAAAAGTCGCACGGAGCGATATCTGGTGAATAAGGTGGCTGAGGTAGTACTGAAATTTGTTATGAGGTTAAAAATTCCTGTACTGACAGAGACCATTTTTGCAAAAATCTTTCTCATACCAAGATCTTCAGTTATTATTAGATGAACCGTTTATCGATTGATGTTCAGTTCGTCTGCAATCATTTTCACGGACAATCTTCGATCAGATCACAAGTTCACGCACCCTGGCCTAGGTGACATCCATCTGTGAAGTTGATGATCATCCACTGCGGTCTTCATCTTTAACATTCGTTCTGCCCTCACTAAACATTTTATTCCAACGAAAACTTGAGCTCTTGACATAACCTCCTCTCCAACAGCCTTATGAAGTTTACCGTAAGTTGTCGTCACGTTTTCACCCAATTTTACGCAAAAATAAATGGCATACGGTTGCACAATATTATGCAGTTCCATTTCCGTGACGAGAGACACAACCACATGCTAACTTATTGCAGCACAACTCACGACTGAGCAGATGCATCGATGAGCGGTTTGGACTAGAAGCAGCTTATAGACCAAGGTCAAAGATAATGTGCCTATGCGAGCCTGCAGGGTTGCCACATCTTGCAAGGAAAATCAGTCTCATTACTTTATTGTCACACCTCGTATATGTAGCAAAACCTAGTTCTACCAGTAGGTTAAATGGAAATGCTATTCCAAACTGGGGCTTTGGCGACGCCGTAACGGCGTACAGCGTGGCCAACAGCAGGTACGATGAACTCCTACCGTCTACCGCGGTTGATGTATTACCTTAGTGAGACGCTGCAATACCACGAGGATCGGATGCGCAGACTCGCCTATGTTCGAGACGCATTAACGCCAAAACCTTTTTTTTTTTTCTTTTTTTTTTTTTTACAGCATCAAACTGTACCCAGATTACACGTCAACGATGTGGTATCTTGTGTATTTCTTTCTGTTACTGTTAGAGTAACACATAATATGAACGTCTTACAGACGTAAACGACTACTTCCTTTCGAATATGACACAAATAAAGCCAGTAGAAAATAATAGTGAATAAAGTTACATCGTCTTTATCCAGCGGTACAAAGAACACAGTAGGTAGGCTACACTAGACTGCACATTGTGCTACACAGAATAATTCCATTCTGTACGTTTGACGTCCTGGCTTATGCTCGCAGGGCCAGCACGTACACGTACGAGCAACGTTCACTTTAGAAAGTATGTTGAAAGCGACCACCTTCTAATTGCAAATACTTCCCCACTCGCTGCATCATACTTTGCAGGACGCAACACACCTGCATCCACCTTTGCCAAAGCGGCATCCACACGAGCTATTAGGTCATGTACGTCCATGGTTGGAATACAATAAACTTGTTCTTTAAAATGCCGCCACTAATAAAAATGTAGACGATTAAGGGCTGTAGAACGTGGAAGCCAGGACACTAGACCTCCAGTACAAATCTTTTTCCCTGGAAATGCTTCATTTACACAGTTATACAAATTCGTTCCAGAATGTGGCGCTGCATCATCATGCTGAGACCTCCCAAAAGTTGAACGTTTTATAACCCGTCAAGAAAAGTATTGCAAAGAAACGTACGATACAGAGGCGTATTCAACTTCTCTGGCAATAGATAAAGGCGCAAAGAGAGTCCTTCAACGACTCCTGACCACAGGCTTACCCCAAAGCGTGGTGGTTGTGCTCCGACCAGTAATGGCTGTTGTGGAGCTCGAAAATGTCTTCACGAGTGGAGCTAGAAGTAGTCCACGTGTCTTTGTGTATAAAACGTTCGTTACA
Source organism: Schistocerca piceifrons (assembly GCF_021461385.2). NCBI lineage: Eukaryota > Metazoa > Arthropoda > Insecta > Orthoptera > Acrididae > Schistocerca > Schistocerca piceifrons. Next base: position 250,989,559 of record NC_060144.1, read on the forward strand.
CTCTACTTGGTGCAGAAGTCATTCACAGAACTATAGACGGCGAATTCTAATTTATCGTCTTGTGACAAAATGGTATGCTGCTAATAAACGACAGGAACTTTGGAAAGAACATTTTAAAAAAATACATCAAAAACCCGACGAGGATTCGAACCACAGCTTCATAGCTGAAGTGGGTTTGATGTCCCAGTAGTCCATTCAGGTAGCTACGACGAGTCGTACAGCCCGATGCCCTGCACGCTGTGACAATTTTGCCAGCTCCTCGTTATCATACACGTATTTTCAAAATGGACCCTTGTAAGGTGTCAGGCAAATCCAACACCTTCCATGAAAACCCTGACATGATAAGCAAATCCAGTAGCATGTCACATAGCTCCGAATAAATCGTGACATTAAATTAACCAAAGTAATACGAGTAACGAGTGAGCAAATGGAATACCACAGATTAACACAAGAATGCCTAAATGCATGTCATACCTTCCCACCGTGAGACAGACGCAGTTCCAAGGGGAGAAACGAGAACAGAAGCCGAGAGCAGAACCGTGTTAAGCTGGAAGGCCCTACGATAAGGGACGGACGGGCACCCACGTCGCCAGCTAACCGCTAGGACCACACCACCCGCAAGTTTTAGCGTGAGACTTTTTCGCGTCTCTGTGACGTCAGGACCACCCCCCAGCCAATGTTAAAAGCTAGAGCCCTCCAGAAGAACAGTATAGATCTTACGATAACGCTAAAAGGACCACACCAGCTGCCAGTTTTAGCGTGAGACTTTTTCGTGTCTCTGTTACGTTGCAAACTTTAAAAAAACATTGTCCCACCACGAAAAGTATAACGTTTCTCATTGGATGGACAGAATTTTTGTAGGCGGAGCTTAAGGTTAACATTGAGACCCTGATTGGTCAGATAAAAACAGAGCCAGATAGTTTTTTTTAAACCAACTTCGGTAAATTGTAGTAAGGAGAAGCTAGGAGAGAGTGGCTTCCGAGACGGCGAGGTGAGCGGAGCTGTGCTGCCCGCCGCCCCCTGACGAACACCGACAAGGGATTGAACGCACGCGATGCCGCATAACAGCGCATAAAGCTTCACTCAGAACTGCAGAAGTCTCATCTGTTACACCCCCCTTTTTGCGTAATACTAGTGTCGATCGTCAATTAAAGCTCATGGTGTTCACATTTGCCACTTGAAGTAAAAATCCGAAACGCGATGATTTTTCTGTTATATAGTTATTGAGAAGCCACATCAGCCACTATAATTTACGACAAGTTAGATAAGTAATTAAAGATAATTGAGGGTCACTGTAGACCATTTTTGATAGTTTTGTCTTTTGTGAAACTTAATTTAAACCTAGATTATAGATGTGATATGGCATAGGTCATCCTTCGATCCATTGTAGAACTTGGAAAGCCACTCAGGGAATATTCGTTCACATTTTTGTTGAACGCAGTTGGGGGTTTACCATCTTGTATTAAAACATTTCCTTTTATCAATAGTGCAATTTATAAACGATGTTTTGTGAGTAGAATAAAATTTCTAATGGTAAACTTAACTGCTTTTTCGACGTTATTTTACCAGCTAACTAAAAATAGGAAAGCCTTGAACCCCTTCCACTAAATTTTGTTAGTATTAAGATTCTTTTACAGGGAGTGCAGTGGAACTGACGCTGAAATCATTAAGTATTTGGTTATATCATCGCTAGTCTCACTGAACTCTTCTGAACTCTACATGTCATGTGTGGTCTGGCGTCTCCTTACCAGCAACAGGTCCCAGGTTCAAACTAGACAATTCCCTAAAATACACGCTCAGAGCGTCGTTGCGCAAAAGTGGTAGGGAGACACGATATAGAACAAACAGACGCCACGGAGAATGTTAGACCCTATCTGATTTTGGTAAGTAAATGTTTCTCTAGAATCTGTAATGGGAATAGAAAGCCGACTTCTAAGTGTGGCATTTTTTTCACCCTGTGAACACAGACTGGAAAGTTAGCAAACGTACCTGTTTTCGTGAAGCAATTAAGTGACATTGTCTCATGAAGAAATATCACTATAAGGAAAGCAACACGTGTCATGTAATGTTGGGCTATCGCTTGCGTACTGTACTTACAACGCCGCTCCAAACAGCCTATGAGACGTGGCCGAATACAGCTTGCAACGGCGTTAGAAATCTAATCTTAGACTACGTCTGCGTACAACTAATCTGAATAAATAAAACTCAGTTAAAAGAGAGCTAGAGTCATGAGTCAAAAGGAAATTTTTTTTTAATTCTGAAGGGTAGCTGCAAGTAAATGTACGGACCAAATGCAGTACAACGAACCTAATTGATAACAACTTTTCAACCGACAAAGACGTCGCAGGCCCAGCTGGCATACCAAAAACTGAAATGAAGAATCGCTGTCGCCACAGGGCCAAGAAAACCGTGACTTTGTCGGATTCCCGATTACAGTTGGTAAAAGCTAATAGTAGGGATAGAATGTGGCGCAGAGCACGAAGTCACGGACCCAAGTTGTGAACAAGGCACCGTGCAAGCTGGTGGGCGCTTCCTGATTGTCTGCCTGCGTTTACGTGGAATGGACTGGATCCTCTAGTGCAACTGAACCGATCACTGATTTGAAATGGTTGTATTCGGCTATTTCGAGACCATTTGCAGCCGGATAACGATGCAATTTTTATGGATGACACTGCGCCTTATCATTGGACCACAACTGCTCACTGTTGATTTAAAGACAACTCTCGACAAATTTGAGCGAATGATTTGGTCATCCATATTGCTAGACATGTATTCCATGTAGCATTTATGGGGCACAGTCGAGAGGTCAGTTCGTGCACAAAATCCTGCACCGGCAAAACTTTCATAATTATGGACAGCTAGAGAGGCAGCACGGCTCAGTGTTTCTGCAGAGGTCTTCCAACGACTTGTTGAGTTCATAACACGTCGAGCTGCTTCACTACGCAGGAAGATCCGACACGACATCAGGAGCTCTCAAATGACTTTTGTAGTTACAGTGCCAAGTAAAACTTGCGTAGAGCGCCGCACCTACTGGGCGCTGGTAGTGTAATAAAGTCTTCAGTCGTATGAAATACGTAATTGAAGCAGTTATACATCAGTACAACATACATGTAAGTGTGGTAAGCTAATTAACAATATTAATGTAGAACGTAAGCAAAACGAAGCCCCTCTAACAAAGTCTTCTATAGATATCGCTGTAGATGTTGGCAGTAAAAGTGAATATCTCATCAAAACATTAAAATATTTGGAGAAAATAATCTTTGTGAATTGTAGGACTAGCAGACTTCCACCTCACGAAAAGTAACGACCTGTTGTGTAGGTGACGCCAGATATCTGTTAAAGCCTGTTCAAAGGAAACGATTGATTAACCTGACCCATGGGCTCCTAAGCTACGCCGTCATCTGAAGTTCCATAAAAAAGCTATCCATTTCTTCCGAGCGTAAACTGCAGTAGCAGTGGGTACCACTTATTAGCCAGGTTTCTTCACGGAATGATTAAAAAATCAATGTTTTCAAAACAGACGGTAACAATCAGATCTTGTTCACCAAAACTAAAATTTTGTAATGTAACAAAGATACAAAATTAATAGTTTTCGTTATTACTAATTAGTACAATAATGTACCAGTTCAAAGAAGTGTGAAATCGTGGAACAAGACCCGCATGCTTATAAACAGATACAACAGATGAACAAACTACACTCCTGGAAATGGAAAAAAGAACACATTGACACCGGTGTGTCAGACCCACCATACTTGCTCCGGACACTGCGAGAGGGCTGTACAAGCAATGATCACACGCACGGCACAGCGGACACACCAGGAACCGCGGTGTTGGCCGTCGAATGGCGCTAGCTGCGCAGCATTTGTGCACCGCCGCCGTCAGTGTCAGCCAGTTTGCCGTGGCATACGGAGCTCCATCGCAGTCTTTAACACTGGTAGCATGCCGCGACAGCGTGGACGTGAACCGTATGTGCAGTTGACGGACTTTGAGCGAGGGCGTATAGTGGGCATGCGGGAGGCCGGGTGGACGTACCGCCGAATTGCTCAACACGTGGGGCGTGAGGTCTCCACAGTACATCGATGTTGTCGCCAGTGGTCGGCGGAAGGTGCACGTGCCCGTCGACCTGGGACCGGACCGCAGCGACGCACGGATGCACGCCAAGACCGTAGGATCCTACGCAGTGCCGTAGGGGACCGCACCGCCACTTCCCAGCAAATTAGGGACACTGTTGGTCCTGGGGTATCGGCGAGGACCATTCGCAACCGTCTCCATGAAGCTGGGCTACGGTCCCGCACACCGTTAGGCCGTCTTCCGCTCACGCCCCAACATCGTGCAGCCCGCCTCCAGTGGTGTCGCGAAAGGCGTGAATGGAGGGACGAATGGAGACGTGTCGTCTTCAGCGATGAGAGTCGCTTCTGCCTTGGTGCCAATGATGGTCGTATGCGTGTTTGGCGCCGTGCAGGTGAGCGCCACAATCAGGACTGCATACGACCGAGGCACACAGGGCCAACACCCAGCATCATGGTGTGGGGAGCGATCTCCTACACTGGCCGTACACCACTGGTGATCGTCGAGTGGACGCTGAATAGTGCACGGTACATCCAAACCGTCATCGAACCCATCGTTCTACCATTCCTAGACCGGCAAGGGAACTTGCTGTTCCAACAGGACAATGCAAGTCCGCATGTATCCCGTGCCACCCAACGTGCTCTAGAAGGTGTAAGTCAACTACCCTGGCCAGCAAGATCTCCGGATCTGTCCCCCATTGAGCATGTTTGGGACTGGATGAAGCGTCGTCTCACGCGGTCTGCACGTCCAGCACGAACGCTGGTCCAACTGAGGCGCCAGGTGGAAATGGCATGGCAAGCCGTTCCACAGGACTACATCCAGCATCTCTACGATCGTCTCCATGGGAGAATAGCAGCCTGCATTGCTGCGAAAGGTGGATATACACTGTACTAGTGCCGACATTGTGCATGCTCTGTTGCCTGTGCCTATGTGCCTGTGGTTCTGTCAGTGTGATCATGTGATGTATCTGACCCCAGGAATGTGTCAATAAAGTTTCCCCTTCCTGGGACAATGAATTCACGGTGTTCTTATTTCAATTTCCAGGAGTGTATATCTTATGCGGTTACTAAAAGTGGTAGTCAAGTACAATTCTTCGATTTTTAATGAAAAAGTTTCAGTAAGCAGATGGTCTTGCAATGGGTAATCCGTTAGCGGACATTCTATAAGACATTTTTTTATAAATTCATTAGGAGAAAAACTGTTAAACGTTATGCTTCTACAGTATTTGCCATTCAGTCCAGTTCGAAGTACGGGCGTGATATTTTAATTATATGCCATGGAATGATGGTGTAGACCAACTCTTTGAAATATTTAATAATCTTTCACTTGCGACTTGCACAATTCAAATCGTGAACTAAATCTTGGCTTTAAATTTGACCATTATTGATGGTTTTACGTGAAGCAACAAGTCTCGATCAAATGGCACCTTCTAATTCGATACATCCACAGACCCATAATACAGCTTTATTTCGTTCAGCTATTCGTCATGCTGTAGTCACATCTTTTTCACCAGATAAAAAAAGAAATTAATTTAATCAAGAAAATAGCCTGTAATCACGGTTATGAGCCCTCATTAGTGGGAAAAAGTTACGAAGCGAAAACTAATAAAATAGTCACTACTTTAGAAGACAATAAAAATGGAGATAATGATTAAGGAAAATTTATTTCAATCGCTTATTTTGGTAATGTATCGAATAGGATTCAGCATGTGTTGATTAAGAAATATAGACATGATGTTGTTTTCGCTACAATCGACAGTTCACGAAAAAATTGAATCCATAATTTAAAAGCATCAAATGAAACTTTACGTTGCTCTGCAGTTTACAAAACGGCTTGCGTTATATGTCTGGTGTTATATGCTGGAGAGAGCGGTAGGCCATTTAGCTTAAGATACAAGGAACACCTGTTAGGATAGAGGGGTAAACATGTTCATAATTCAGCTTTCGCGTATCATTTATTAGTGATGGGACATAATCAAAAAGGAGTAGACGAAATGATGAGTCTACATAGAGAGAAGAAAGGGAGGCAGCTTGATGTCTCGGAAGAATTTGAGATCTTTAGACATATGATCAGTGCAGATGGCGACATTTTAAATGAAGTACTACAGTTGAGAAAAATAAGCTTCATTAACACTTTGAAGCCGTCGCTCGCAACAGCATGATGTTCTGGCTCATGTTTCTTTTCACTTCTATTTCGGAACCGTTATTTTTCTCTTCACTTAGCGGACTCTGCATTTCATTATCAAATGCACTGGATATGCAGGTTTTACGTCAAGAATACTCTTCTTATTAGCATATTGTAATATCTTGTTTTAAATTCTGCTCTAGTATATTCTTTATTATTTTTCATTAGCACATATTTTTATAACTAACAATTTTATTAAGTTTTGCTACATATTGCCGTAGTCATTATTTTGAAATATTATTTTACTCCTTTCGTATTCCCACTAACAATGTCCTTGCTTAGAACTAAATACAATTTGTTCTATTCAAACCCTTAAATGTATAATATACTGATGTATTACTGCTTCAATTACGTATTTCATCCTTTGAGCATTTATCACTCTACTAGAGCCAAGCAGGTGAGGTGCTCAGCGCTACTTTTATTTGGCATCGTAAACAGCTGCCGCACGTTAAGTGTACTTGTGGAGTAATTCTTGCTGTTTTTGTGAAGGACTTACTCCATGATTTCTGCTATCTGAGCGTTTCAGTTCTTCTGTATACTGTACTTCAAATCACATTTGTAATGTACTGGCCATTTTGGATGTATATTTTGTAATGTGTTTAAAACACTCTAGTTGACTTTACTGCTTCTGAAGAAGATACCCACGGGGGTATCGAAATCTGGCCAAGGCTTATTACAGTAAACTTTAGGCAACATATTGGCTGTATGCGTTATTTGTTGAGTAAAAGTAGATGAAAGTGATCACATGTTTTAAGAGAAGTGTATTATTCTCTTCCAGCTTTGTACACATCATCATATATTGTAGCGAACAAAAGGCACTCGTCTGAATAGACTACGTAGAAACTCAGTAATACGCCAGGTACATGAGTCGACGTGTACAGTCTTCCGAGTTTCGAATCGTTATTCCCTCCCAAAGGGTTCAACAGAGAAGCCATATATTGAATGTAACGTTAAAAAAACGACCCGACGCACAGAACTGTTCTCAAAATAAAAAAATCTCTTATCTGACTTCAAAATGGATAGCTCTACTCCCAACAATCTTAGGCCCCAAATACCTGTCTCATCCTAAATGCTTGGTCTACCGAAGATACATAAAGAAGTATGTCTGCCGAGACAGATAGTGAATGGAACTAACTTGCCAACGTACTTTTTACCAAATAATGTAACCGAAGAACACATTCAGAAAAAAACAGAACGCCTTGAAGGACAAGAGATAGGACGTACGTATTCACGGGACACGTACAATGCTATGTTTTGCAGAAATGATAAGCATTTCAGTTACATAGTTTCAGCATGTGCCTTGTTGCCTAGTAGCCACAGGGTCCGTCATGGGCCCTGGTAACTTTTTCCATGCAGATGACATCGACGCGTATAAGGTGCGAATAGCGACCTGTGGTATAGCCATCCATGCTGCATTTACCTGGTGGCTGGCGTTGGGTCACAGCGCTGCGCTCATCGTTTCACCATATCCTTCGACTGGTGACACGTCTGGTAATCTAGTGGGCCAGGACAAAAGGCTGACATCGTATGACACCAAGAACACGTGTTCATGCAACAAGATATGGTCGCGCATTGTCTTGTTGAAAAATGGCCTCTAGGCTGTCGTGCAGGAAGAGTATGGCTACGGGTCGCAGGATGTCATTCATATAGGTCACACAGGTCAGAGTGTCCTGGAGATGCACCAACGGTGATTTGTGGCTGCACTCAACAGCACTCCACACCATACGGCCTTGAGTTGGCACTGTATGTCTTGTACGAATTCTGTCACTGTGATGTCGCTCCTCCTGTCTGCGGCGACTCAAAATTTGTCCGTCATTTTCAGACAAACAGAACCTGCATTCATCAAAAAACATATCTATTGCCATTCCTATCTCTAGTGACGTTGTTCCATACAGCGTTGCCATCTAGCATGTTTCTGCACATTCGTCAAAGGTAGGCGGAGAAGTGGACGACGCGCACGTAATAAACGGCGACGGACTGTCACCCCTGATGCTGTGCGATGTGTTACACTATTCCACTGTTGCACCGGATCCGAGGAGGACGCAGATGTGTCCTGCAATGTCATTCGGATGAGGTGTCGATCTTGTCGGAGCGTGGTCTGGGTGGTGCGACCTGACCCATCTCGTTGTGTTCTGTGATGGTCCGTGAACCATTGTGCAAAAGCTCGTTGCACTACCGAAACACTTCGTCCCACAAGAGCAGCAAATTCCCGGATGGATGAATTACATTCTCTGACGCCAATAATGCGCCCTCTTTCAAACTCACTGACTTGACGGTACGGTTCGCGCATACGTCTGCCAGGCATCCTGCACCTCTGCTCAAGTCACACTGATCCATTACTTTCGGTTTATAGCGACAACGAGAGCTGCAGGCAGATTTTATCGGTAGGTGGTGTTGCGCCGCCATATCGATGTTGACCTTGAACCTGCGGCCCGACATGGTTCAAATACTAATCATTTCTGCCGAACACACCAGTATATATGTCCCGTGAATACGCGTGTTCTATCTCTACTCGTTTAAGGTGTACCGTTTTTTCTTAACGTGAGAGTACTTTTGTGAGAACCGGCTGCGGTAGCTGAGCAGTTCTAGGCGCTTCATTCCGGAACTGCGCTGCTGCTACGCTCGCAGGTTCGAATCCTGCCTCGGGCAGGGATGTCCTTAGGTTAGTTAGGTTTAAGTAGTTCTAAGTCTAGGGGACTGATGACCTCAGATATTAAGTCCCATAGCGCTTAGAGCCATTCGAACCATTTTTGGAACTTTTACCAGAGATCTGATACATTTTTTAGAACATTTACACATGGTGAAGACATCCACTACTGACATGCTTCTAAGCTGTGATGTGAAGTCTTTGTTTACTAATATTCTGATATCAGATACAATGGAGATCACAGGGAAGAAAGCTGATCCAGGTTTATGTGACCTGATTTAATTCTATCTTCGGTACAGTTATTTTAAATTTGAAAGATAGTTTTATGAACAATTTGACGATGTTGTTACGGGTTCTTCCTTGTCACCATTTTGAGCAAAAGGCGTTAAGTAATGCGACTCTAAAGCCTTCCTGTTAGTTCCACTTTGTAGATGACGTATTTGTTGTATGATCACATAGCAAAGAAGAGCTTCTCACACTCCATATTTCTTAAATGAGATTCAGCTCAAAATCAACTTTACCTTGTAGGCTAAGAGTGATGTCGCTCTTCCGATCCAAGGTGTGTTGGTATGTAGAAAATCTGACAATAGGAAACAGAGTGTATAGAAACCTGATAATGCAAATAGGTACTGGGATGCCACGAACCCAGCCTAGAAGTAACCAGTACTCAAGACTATCTTCACGTGTCTTACATATGTGACAAAAAGGCCTAGAAACAGAGTTGGTTTTCTTAAAGAAGAGAGTGAAAGCTACGATAGTTGGTCCATGGAAACATTTGTAATGCTAACAGGAAGGACGAGGAGCCTCTTTCTAACGCTGTTACGTTTCTGTTTGTTTCTGTGTTTATTGGCCGAATTAGCAGAATTTTACTGAAAAATGGTATACAGACATCTTTTATCAGTGAAAACAAAATACTTTTCTATTGTAGAACGGACGCATCTGATTACCTTAACATTGGGGAAGTCTATGAAATGAGTTGTGGCTGTGGCAGGGAGTAGGACCTACACAGGCGAGACTGGAAGGACTGTAAAATAACATATTAAAGAAGACGAACGCCGCACGCATTTAAAACAAAATGTGAAATCTGTGGTAACGGAACATCAGGATATTATCAGCCTTGATCTTGATTTCGACAATGTACATTTGCTGATCAAGGAAACCAACATTTACAGAAGAAAAGTTCGAGAAGATATTTCCAAGAAATGGTGTATTTTCAATATGGAAGACGGCTATAGGCTTCAGGCTTTTTGACTCCTTGCCATCAAGGACACGAACACGTCGATGCGGTGCGAAAGTAACACATGTAACTCCCAAGGAGTGAATTCTGTGGACAGAAACATTTTTGGGAAACATTTCTCCTCTTTTGCTCTGCCCGTCCCACCTCTGTTCAATAACGCTGGCGCAACCATGGCCCCAATAAGAATATAAATCAATAAGACTTCTTCTGCCTAACCGCAGAACTCCCTTTTTATCCAACTATGATGGCCCACCAATGGTTGCCACTATAACGTTCGCCAATAAACCCCGTCTTCAGCGTAAGCGCAACATAACTCCATTTTTAAGAGAAAATGGCACTGGTCTTGGACAGTGTTCAGCTAACCATGGTCACCACAAGATCCTGAAGCAGATCTCAACAGAGGGTAGAAACATTAATCGTGTAGAAGAAAGATGGCGCAGAGTAGTAAGCCATAACGTTTTACCTTCAGTGACAACCAACTGTAGACATAAATAAGCAACATTTGGCTACAGGTTAGGTCGGGGCTCTATAGTCGCACCTGGAGATGACAAGTTGGTGCATCGCTGAAATATCGTGCAGGTTCCACGACATTATAAAGCGCGAAGCTTGAGAACGTTATAACCTGTTATTCCGTCGGAGAAGCTTCAAACAGCACTGTTTCTAAACGTCTTTAATGCTGCTTGGACAAATCTCAGGGTTTCTAAAACTTTATGTTATGATGCTTAATTTATGACCTTCGAGATACATGTCAAAAATAGTAAGAGTTTGTGGGTGATTTACAACTCACAAAATCAAATTCCTTCGCAACAAACTAGGCTCATTGCAATCGGACAGCATTTTAGTATCACGAAATAGCCCTAGCTTCTCTACATGGACTGGGTGCTAGAAAAACGTTACAATAGTAATAGGGCCCTTATCCCCGACTCACGTATATCCAAAAGATAAACTAGTATCTCAGATAGGAATGAATCATGAAACGCTCAGCTTGAAGTATTGAATGTTGAAAGCGAACACACTGTACCTCGAATTGACGAGCACGTTCTGCTGCTTCGATGTCTTCAGTTGAGTTGGTGGCTGGTTCGTTCCAAGCACTATTCAGCGTGATGCCGACGTAACCTGCAATATCCAAGCCAGATGTTACTTTGGTTCAGAATAATACTTCGACAAAGCAAATGTACTGCCTGTACAAGGCGTCGTCATTTGCGCCTAGATAATAAGACGCAAATTAACCTGAGTTCGACAGAGCAGTGTATTAAAAGTCAGTGTACTGCTCATGCAGCAGGTACCGGCTAAATTGTTAGAGATTGTTGGAAAGTTGTGCAAATAATGGTTTTCTCATATAAGTGTTGTTCGACCTTTGAAACTGAAGGTGTAACATTAGCTTGTAACATCTCGTAGACATCGCCATCATCAGCGCTGATCTCTAGCGCCTAACAGACACCATCCCGGCGCTCGTTTGAAGTGTTTAAGAGAAAGCGTAATAAACATAATTCTGGATGGCCGAATCGAAATAATAAATCACCTACACGAATCCAGAATCTTAAAAAGGAACAAGTTAATGTTTTTGTTATCCAAATTAATGTCTGCGTCCCAATACCAGCAAGACTTACATTCCGGAAGATATTACGAAACCAATAACGTTCCGCTGCTTCCAGGAAGTATGTTTAGCTTTCAGGTACTATTAAATTGTGGGAACTGTGTGGCAACCTTAGGAAATCCACTTTTGACAGTCACGTGACACAAAATCAACAAGAAATCAATCTTTTGAATCACAAATGATTACACTGCTACTCACTTGTTTACCAAGGCTTTTCGTATACTGAATGGCTCTCGGCCGATCATAGCCAAGCATAGCTACGTGTGTAGTCCTGTACTTAAATCATGAATAAAAATAAAGTGGGACAGTATTCAGTTATGACTAAATGATGTGGTACGATTGGGTAGTCACAGGTATTTATGGAGAACTTTATCCCAGATGTCGGTACTAACAGAATCAGAAGAATTATATAGTTTTGAGAGCTGTTGTGGAATGGGGATACTTGAAATGGAAATGTGTGGTAATTTATATTTATTTATTTATTTATTGCCAAATTATAGACATGTTACCTGATTTTTTAAAAGCAGGTCGTACATCTCACAATTTTCGTTTTTTCATCTTTCTGCAGTTTTCTTTTGTTTTATCTACAACATTTACAAAGAATAATACTTTTCAGAATAAGAGTAATTTAAGGTTGAAATATAAATAATATTTTGTTGCTTTTTAAGAAGAATATAAAAAGAGGACGGATAGAGGAGAGATTTGTTAGTACCATCACCGAATGTTACTGACGGTGAATACCTCGGAATGATTTCTTCGAGCCGTTGACCGCCAGTCACACACACACAGAAACAGACGCACACACACACACACACACACACACACACACACACACACAAACACACACAAAATAGTATTGCTTATCCAGTTTATTACTAATCCAATGTGTTAACTTTAGGTGCCCATCCGTGTACAGCATTTGATGATTCCTTGGTTATATCGCCAGCACCTAATGCTGATATACTGTCACATCTCGGCCTCCTCCTCCTGTTCCTCCTCATTGTCTCTGTTTTCACTGTCACTGTGGGTATCGGTGTCCACCTTCTAGAGATTGTTGTTAAGTTGCGCATAAGCATGTCTGTTATGTCGTGTCAGCATGTACTCTTCATGTGTTGTTTTTGAAATACTGTTCGCCAATGCGTTTAATTGTGCCCATTGTTCCTCGTCTCTTATTGCTGTCTATATATCTATGTCTGATCTGTGTAGTCTAAGTGTAGCGTATGTCTACTTTTCGGGTATTGCCCGCAGAAAATTTGTGGTAAGGACTATGGGACCAAACTGCTGAGGTCATCGGTCCCTAGGCTTACACACTACTTAATCTGACTTACGCTAAGGGCAACATACACACACCCATGCCCGAAGGAAAATTCGAACCTCCGACGGGGATAGCCTCAGGAGATACTTGACAGCTGAAGTGGGCACAGAGTTTCATAGAAATTGCATCAGACGTTTGACAAACGTTAGTAGGTTGGGAGCCCTACAATTGAAGGCCTTGCCTGTAAACAATGATTACAGACAGTTCGTGAGAAACTCCTTGTTACTCCTTGTAGAACATAGTACGAGTGCGTGCTGGAAACTAATGCCTCTGAACTTTTGCGTGAAAACTCTTAAAGCTTTTTAAACAAGACAGACGTTATTAACATTCTATATCCTTATTTGCCATCCCTAAGCCCTACTTTCTAAACATAGTCACCCTGACACTGAACACATTTCTCACAACGAGAGGTCTGTTTGTTGATACCTCCACAGTAGAATGTTTGACTTTGTTGACACAGCCACAGATTCAACTCTACTTTCACCAATTCACCACTATCAAGGTTATGTCCTTGAAGGTATTCATGAAGATGTGGAAATCGGCTGGGGCCAAGTCGGTAATGTACGGAGGATGACCGATGACATTGAACCCAAGGCAGCGGATTGTTACATTTGTCTCAGCGCTCGGGTGTGGTCTGAAACCATTATGATGAGGAATACGGTGCTCCATGTAGGACGAACTCTTCGAATCTGAAACTCGATTAGAGCACGATGTTTCTCACGCTCCGATATAGTCACGTTACACACCAGTAAATTTTACTCTACAATTCGGTGCCCTCTGGTGGCAGAGAGCTGCAAATATGTAGACATGAAGACTAAAGTTGTAGAATGTTAATAAAGTGTGTTACGTTCCTGAACGCAAATCTGCTTCCAGACTTGTTATTTATCAGGTAAATGTGAATAATCAATTAAGTAAGTAAACAATGATATGTGCCTTAGCATACTCTACATGAGTTTACGTGATTGTGTGATTGCAGAAACGTTAAGGGGCGTCCTTTTTTTATGTAGTCTTCAGAGTGTGAACTTTACTAAACCATCTAAAACACGTGGTTATAATGTACACTGAATTGTACGAAAAGAATATACAAATGTACACTTACAGATATGAAAGCTCAACCTATCATTTACGAAAAGAATACATAAAACCATACTTATAGATACGAGAGCTCAATCTATCGCAAGTTTGTCCATAATAAATTATTAACAACTAGATTTAGAAACAAATCAGCGAGTTGTGAAGGGCTTCCTTAACGATGCTTCCTTAACGTTGCATAATAAGACGACAGTAAAATTAGTTTTAAACTGTGCTCAATCATTGGTCACCTTTTGAGGTAGTTGTTACTTTATTATTATAAAAATTGGTAATGCAATTGTTAGTATCGTAACCTGAAAGAAATCGAAATTTCCTAATTTATGTTTTTGACAGGTTTCACAGTAATGTTTCGCTAACTATATATATATATATATGAAGACGGTATCTGTCCTTTTGGACATGTCCGAAAGAACAGATACCATCTTCGATCTTATATATATATATATATATATATATATATATATATATATATATATATATATATATATATATATATATAGTTAAAGCTCACCGGCCATTGGACAACCTTCTTCTGTTCGGATGCACAAACAGTGTCAGAACTCTTACGGGAATCGGCAAAAAGCTGCGAGTAACGAGGATAATGGGCAGGGGCACTATGAATATAGCGCGGAACAATAAGTTGGGAATGTGGGTCTCACGGGAGGCGTGCCAAAGATAAGTCCCTGTAGTCGCACAATCCTCTGTGTACTCGGTGGCTCAGATGGATTGGTTGGCCTCTGTAATAAAAAACTGAGTGGAAAGATCAACAAACGAACTTGACCGGATGTCATGAGATGTCCGCAACGACCAAACACAACGATCAACAATGAAGAAAATGAAGAAAAGGTGGATTGAGCGTCTGACATGCAAGCAGGAGATCCTGGGTTCTAGTCCCGGTCGGGGCACACATTTTCAAATGTCCCCATTGACTTATATCAACGCCTGTATGCAGCTAGGGGTATTCATTTCATTGTAATTTTCGCTAAATCGTCCAAAAAGTTGGTTGGTTGGTTAGTTGGTTGATTTGAGAGACGGGACCAAACTGCGAGGTCACTGGTCCCATCCGGTTAGAGAGGGATCTAGAATAAAGTCGGCCGTGCTCTTTCAAAGGAACCATCTCGGCATTTGTCTTTAACTTTTCTAACACTCATTGCAAGGCAGGAGGTCAAGGCTGCAAGCTGGTGCGCAAACAGTGGTAAGTACAATTGACTTGTTTTTAAGAATAATACTTTGGATAGAATTTTCGATTTTAAAAATGTCGTTGTTCTAGAAATATTTGAAAATGTCGTATCTGAATAAAAAATCGTAATGGATGTATATGAAATAGAAGGTATTTCGTACACATACCTTATTTATGAGATTTTATTGAGTCTTTACTGCGCAGTTTCTCAAAACAACCAACTTGTCACTTACTACTATTTACAGCCGACGTCTTCAATGGCCCTACTGCGAGATAGTTCGGAAGTTGTAGAAGACAAGCAACACAAAACATTCCGCTTACTATAACAGAATGACCATCTCAAGTTCGAGAATTTCGAGTTTGCCAAATCCTTGTTGATCCGTTTAGCTCATGGAACTCTGTGGATTTTGGTTAACAGGTAAGTGTTAGAAATTCTTCTAGAGCTTAAATTTTCAATCAACACAATACGTTTAATTTGTAGTCGGCTTTATTCTCATTTAGACTAACATGCGGATGATCATATTAAAACAAATCCTGATCTTATAAAGAGTCAAACTACGGCACTTAGCAAGTCAAAATTAATTCTGGAAAACGTTCAGTTACTACCATAAAATTAAGTAACGTATAAATTAATTGCGCTGAGCAGCCCTTCATAAGCTTAGTATATACTGAGCGACGCCTGAGATGATGTAACGTGCGACGCCACAGGACAGCGGATGACTGGAAACGTGTGATTTGGAGTGATTACTCACGCTATACTCTGTGGCAATCCGATGAAAAGTTTTGAGTTTGGCGAACGCCTGGAGAACCTTGTCTGCCATCAGGCGCATAGCCAACGAAGTAGTACAGAGGAGGCGGTGTTACGGCATGCGGACGCTTTTCATGGTTAAGGTGTGGTCCTCTAGTTTCAGCTTTTGAAAAAGAATGGGCTGCCAATCCTCTACAGGAATTTGGCCACCTACTTGAAAGCGTCTGCTCGCGACCCACATTATTTTTGATCAGTTAGCGTAGTTATCTATAGATGCAACAAGTAACAATCAGCTGAAGAAGGTTTGTTGTGAATTTTTTTATTTACAGAATAAATCATGTCACATTATGCCACTGAAACTTGGGAGCAACAGATTTTTTTTCTTTGAGTGAGTAACTTTTCAATCCTTCAATCCTCAGTTCGCAGAAAACCTGAGAAATCGGAAACTTCCACTTAGACAGCATATTTGCTTCTGCACCCGATTGCCTACAGTATCTTTGACATCATGCTGAATGAAGTATCGAAGTTGTAGGGTGGCAGAATAAATGAAGGTCAGATTCGCACCTTACAAGAGAGTTTTATACATCACAACGGGAAGGTGAATATGACACCTAACTTCATTCGGCGGTAATGAGGAACTTCGCCTACCAAAAAAGGGATGACACTCAATCGACGGTAATTAACACACCGTTCCTATAGTGCATGTTTGAGTGAACGTGAAACAAGCAGCGAGAGGCGTTTTAATTTGGAATTTCAGAGGGGCGAGCAGAGGCAAGGCCCCTACAGGGGGTACCATGGAAACCAATTAAAGGGGAGTCCAAGGCGGAAAGTGAACGAATGACCAGCTGACCCGGACGGAGAGAGCGAGTATAACGGCCCATCTGAGGGACGACAGGAAAGAAAGCTTCTAGAAAAATGCGTTTCGGAATTCCAAATGGATACAAAACAAGATAGTGACGCATTTTCGATCATGTGTCCAGCGAGTGCTACACACGTGAGAGACTCAATGTACGCATTTAGGTGTCTGGAACGGGCACAAAAAGTCCGATTGGCAGAAACGCGCTAGAAAGGAGAAAAGAGCCAAAGTTTCGACGCAATTTAATGATAGGGAACTTGCGATTGGTAGAGAGAGTTTCCACAAAATAAGAGGAACGTTCCTATTGGTCGAAAAAAGCCTTGACGTGAAGAACGAAAGAACCCAGGTGGGGAGACAGTTCGGCTATGAGTAAGACAAGACGTAAATTTTCCTGGGCTCTTCTCTGAACTGGCGTCAAGTGCAAAACAGAACACATAACGCTCTGCACGACGCAGAGGAGTCATTTGTGTGAAAACTGTGTTCACAGCAGCTGATATCCAGCTATAAATTAGCTGTAGCACCGTTTAGCTCCAACTGTGGAGAAACGAACCAGCCAATTAGTTAATCGTTCTTGCAAGAACTAAGAGGCCACTGTAATATGCACACTGCTCCAACCATGTGCGTGTACATCACCACATTCTAAGGCTACGGATGAGTACATTTTCTCTCACATAACGAGAGTTTTATCGGAATTTCAGGGGAAGGGAGCGGCCTAGCAGACGACAACTCATTGCAGCTTAAGGTAACTACCGTGTGCAGAGGCATAAACTTATTGGATCACCAGCTTGCATCCACTGTAAACTCGAGCGACCTTGGGTAATCTTTTGCTCATTTTGTCACATAACTAACCATCCACTGTAGATTTGATTTGTCATTCTAAAAATAGTACCGAACTTTGAACCGGAATCGGACAATTTTCGTAGAACTGAGCAACATCATAACGTAAGTGTAGGAACAATTTTGTAAATAAACTTCTAGTTCAACTTTAATATTGTTGTGTTTAGGATAATTTAACCTTAATATTGTTGAGTTTAGGATTATTTCACTTTCCGATGTCGATGAGATGCGTTACCCTGACAGACTGTTTTTTGTTGTCTCATTGAAAACTGTGTAAAAGCTTGTATTTTTGTGCTAATATCGCCACATTAAACATATCGTTTCAACTTACACAGTTGCCTTCAATCCTAGAATAAGAAAGCCACAAAAATTGCAATTTACAAAGTAACTGCTAGAAGTATGTTGTTGAACATGAACGAGATGGTTAGGCAGCAGCTATAGGAACCAAGCGCACTGTCGCACGTAAACTAAATTAGCGGTTGTTCAGTAGCAGTCGTTTCTTAATTATGCTATACTGGCGATAAATGGCTCTGTGAAATGACGTTGTTGCAATAGCGTGGCTTTATAATATCGGGCCGGGGGTAACGCTCGTACGCAAAAGATAAGAATACGAGGTATAGGAGAATTTATCAACCTCTCCTGGTTAATTATTAAACTTCCTTATTTTCTTGTTTATTTTTATTTTTTGATTAGCTATCGGAGCTTCTCTGTGGCTGCGGCCTTTGAGGGCACCTATCTTGCCAACCCCTTAGTGCATCCCTCCATCCTCTCAGTCATAACACTGTATATTTTCTAGAGAACCCACCTTGCTGCGACGCCTTGTACTGCTCCTGGTACAAATGGTAGACCCGCGCATGCGCCTTGATGATGGTGTGGGCGGCCAAGTAGTCTCCGATGCCAGGAGCCGGTAGACTGGGTGCTGCCCGCCCAACGGACGCGTAGCCGCTCACTACCGCTGCAGGCTCGTTGAAAGTTATCCAGAATTTCACCTGCACGAAAAGACATAGATTCTGCAACGTATGTAATCTAACCAACAGCTCCTTCCAGAGGCACCTGAAACTTTCATGAAGACAGACACCATTTTTACATGTTTTCACAATCCGCAGCCAAACACTTCCGAGGCACCGCTTACGATATCTTGTGGAGGTACTTCTCATACTACAATTATTTACTCCTGTTCCTGTTTCGTTCGCGATTTTTGCGTGGAATGAATGACCTTCGGTATGCCTTAGAGTGAGCTATAATTTCTGTGACTTTTCCTATGGTGTTCAGGCGCCTTATACAGGGTCTTTATTATAGGTGCAAACGAAAGTGGCTCGTAGAGGACATTGAACCAAGTACGTAGTCATAGATCGGAAAATCAATTGAGGGGGGGCAGGGAGGGGGAACATAGGCAGTCTTCCTTGGTAATTAAAATTTTTTTCCCAGGCACTGTAATTGTAAAGGTGCATTAGAATAATTATTAAATGCACTGGAGAAAGCACTTTTTGGAGATATCTATAGAAATATTGTTTTCCTTAACCAAACAGAGTGAGTTTTACTACCAATGATTCGATGACTTGGCACGTAGCTACAATTTAACACGTTTGCGCAGCTCTAACTCTGACAATGCTAGTGGTGGGCAGGAGTCTCTGAAGTATATGCAAATATTTGTCAAAGAATATGGCACACTTCATATCCTGACGTTTGTTGACCGTTTGGAGAACGCAGATTAAAAAAAAATGTTGTATGACTAGGGCCTCCCATCGGGTAGACCGTGCGCTGGGAGCAAGTCTTTCGATTTGACGCCACTTCGGCGACTTGCGCGTCGATGAGGATGAAATGTTGATGGTGAGGACAACACCACACCCAGTCCCTAAGTGGAGAAAATTTCCGACCCAGCCGGTAATCGAACCCGGGCCCTTAGGATTAACTGTCTTTCGCGCTGACCACACTTTTTTTTTTTGTTAGTCGTTGATCGTTGTGGACGTCACATGACATCCGTTCAAGTTCGTTGTTGATCCTTTCACTCAGTATTTTCATTACAAAGGCCAACCAGCTCTCTGACCGAACACGCTGAGCTACCTACCTTGCCGGCTCCATTCAGCTACCGGGGGCGGACAGAAACCAGATGTTCCATACAGAATCTACATGGATCCTTCATGGATTTTTCGAAACTCAGCCCACATTGTTCGTCTATGAGATGCTCTGGTCCACAGAGAAAGATCTCCTAGTAGATGTTGTGTTTCTTGTGTTCGGAAGATTACGCGGTACAGTCCCGCACTGTCGCTTAGTAAGGGCAATTCAAACTTAATAAATACCGGAGTTGCTTACTGATTGAAAACAAATATCGTCCTTTAACGGGCAAAATCGTCAGACAGAAAATTAACGATGTTGTAGGGCCTATTGGTTCACTGTGTGTAGAATCAAAGCTTGGAAGGTGGACTGGTAATTGACCTCGGGCGGAATCAAATGTCTTCCTCATAAATAACTGGAATGAGACACAATTATTCGATTGCAGTATAGGTGCTGGATCACTGGAACAACTATGAAATATCGGTTAGTATCCGACTGGAGCGATCTATTGTGGCACGACCACATGAAACTACACTGCGAGTAAAACTTACGGACGAAAGTAACTTAAGCATGATGTAGCACAGCCAAGTAAGTAACTTCCACATTACGTATTTCTGCCAAGTAACATACCTTGATGAATCTTGAACCATGCACAGAAATGACTGCTACAGCAGAATACAGAAGGTAACCGAAAGAAATTCCCAGTGAGACGAACAGAAATGACACTTCTATATAAAGACAATAATTATACGGAAGTCATTGCAATTTATCACGGTCGTATGGACATTGCAAAACGCGGAACATAGTTCTTAACAGGATTTGTGATTGCCACGGATGGAAATGCATGTTCTGTAACGTGCTCCCATGCTCGCCGCAAGATTAGTAAGGGGCTATTTTGGTAGGGCATCCCATTCCTCCACCAGCGTGACTGATAAGCACTGAATGGCCTTTGGTGAATATCGGACGTACTACAATACGTCTCCCCAACGCACCCCACACGTGCTCGATAGGGTTTAAGTCGTGCGATCGAGAGTCAGTCAATACGCCGAATTTTCTCTTTATGCAACCTAAGGTTTCGATGCGGTCGCTAACTGTCATGCATAAAAATTAATTCATGGCAAAATGCTCCCCTGAAAGAACGCAGATGGGTGAGAACAAAAAATAACAACACCCACAGCCGTCCATATGATTTTATTTTATTTTGTCGCTACCAGTTTCGACGCTTCATTGCGTCATCTTCAGGCTGTGTTGATGCGGTACAGGTTGATACGATCCCCATGCATAACCCATCAGTTGCCTACAGCTCGGGTTTAGCACCTTACGACTTCTATATGTTTGGCCAATGAAGATGCACTGCACAATAAGCAGTACGTGGATGGCGGGGAAGGGGGGGAGGGGAGTTATTGATGCGGCAAGACGTCGGCTCCGACGTCGAACAATAGAGTGGTGTCCCATGTGTGCATACAGAAAGAAGATTATGGGTGCGTGTGTGTGCGCGCGCACGCGTTTGTGTGTGTGGGTGTGGGTGGGTGTGGGTGTGGGTGTGTGTGTGTGTGTGTGTGTGGACGTGTCTGTTCAAATGGTTCAAATGGCTCTGAGCACTATGGGACTTAACATCTGAGGTCATCAGTCCCCTAGACTTAGAACTACTTAAACCTAACTAACCTAAGGACATTACACACATCCATGCCCGAGGCAGGATTCGAACCTGCGACCGTAGCAGCAGCGCGGTTTCGGACTGAAGCGCCTAGAACCTCTCGGGCACAACGGCCAGCGGACGTGTCTGTGAAACAGGCAAACAGAAAGCTAGTACCCTAACTACTCCAGTTGTACTGTTTACAGCTCCGCATATCGCTTAAAAACTGTGCATCTATTGTAAATCGTAATCATACTGGTAACTGTTTCATAACCCGCATACTTAAAATGTCGAGGCTACTTACTGTTCGTTGAACTAGTAACTATACGCCTTCTTATTCGTGTAGTCGTTTCTATTATTGTCCCATGAATAACGCCATTTTAGTCTCTGACCTTGACACATTGAACACTGAACACTTTCTTTTTCTAATGTATTGAACGTTATAATAATTAACCGTAATTAAAAGTCTGTTTCGTAAATACAGGACGGGATTCATTTTCACGGATAATGGCATGATAATAATCGCCTGATCTAAGACGGCTAACTGAAAAAAATTCCTCCTCCTTCGTAACTCTTTTAACAGTTGGCAACATTGGTATGCGACAGGTACTAGCTTGTAGCCTCTTCTCTATAGCTCCAGTTGGCGGAAAGCCTTAGCATTGAACGGTTGTGTTGTTACAGTGTAAAGTTTGGAATATTGCGCCGACGGTCGGTCAATGCGATTTGAGCAACGTGTAGTCATTGAATTCTTGACAGCGGAAGGTGTCATCCCAAAGGAGATTCAACAGAGAATGAAAGAAGTTTATGGTGATTGTGTTGATGTGAGTACTGTGCGTCGTTGGGCGAGTAAGTTTAAAGATGGTGAGGCGGGAACATCTGACCTGCGTGACAAACAAAGAGTTGGACGTCCTGTGGCAGCAACCACCGAGTTTCACAAGAAAAATGTTGAATGATTGATTCAGGACGATCTTCGTATCACTCAGAGAAAAACTGCAAGCACAATCGATGTGTGTTACGAGCAGTCGTTTGCCTTGATGAATGGGTATCCGGGAAAATCGGCAACCTGGTCTAAGAAGAAACGTGATTCATCCTACGGAGCAACACGTTTCCACCGATCCACAGTCCAACCTCGATGACTATATGTCCAATCTAATCGTAAGGAAGTCATTAAGTCTACGTCTGTTCGCGTATGAGTCGTCTCTGTGGAGCCCCCTGTTTCAGAGTACTACCGTTCGCCCTCTTTCTTGCTTTACATAACGGGTAACCCTCTCATATTCACATTCTGTGAAGAGGCGAGGATATCCAACACGTTGTCAGCTATTCGTGATTCAGACATTGTCCATGGTTGCTCAGTACAACGCGAATAGCCTGCCGGATTCGCCGTTTGCGACATGCTTGTTCCCAGTCTCTAGGCAGTCACAATCTGCACTTTCTCAGAGTCGCTTACGTCAGTGAATTTCGCCATTTTGGTTTGTGTCGTCTATAGAATTATTCCTCATTCATTTCTGCTACGCCTACGTGTTTTCCTTACACCCAGACCTTCAAATGTCAGACAGTCTGAAAGGTACCAAACATTGTAAATCGTTATGGTGTCAACAAAAATACCGATGTAGTTTGTACTATGTACTGTCGTCCAGGTAAAGGTGCGTAATAGCAAGTAATAAATAACACCTGGCCTACAGCGCACAGGAAAAGCATTAACTGCGAGCGTCTGTCATATAGAGCACCCTGGGGAAGTCGGTAGAGCTTCGTTTGTCGAACCATGCGTCCCTGGTTCGAGCTATTGTCATCCCAGGTTTTCTACTGTTGTACGAGTGAAATTTTATATTTGACAAAATGTTCTTGCCATGTAAAAAGACTGTTAGGAGTTTATAGCAGTGTTCTATTCACAGTCTGCTTTCGCTTCGTTTATTTGACAGTATCAGACCTGTAGAGTAGAGCTGTAGTTTCGCAGAATAAACAAACAGTCTGAAGAGAAGAGTAAAGAAACAGTTGCATCACACGTGCGGAAGTACTAATAGTAATAATAATAATAATAATAATAACAATAACATAATAAAAATCATAATACTAATAAGAAACAAAATGACAGCAATAATGAGTACATAACTTTCAGAAATCATTGCAAACACCACCACACGTGCACATTATCGCTGATTGAGAACAAAAGTTTCACAATAGTAGTTGCCTTCAAAGAAGCGTGTGAAGCAAATTGCTTTCGAATACCAAGCACGTTTTATGAATCCCATATTTGGGCATCCAACCTGTAAATTATAATCACTATTAACACTTGTGCACTTGCGTGAAGTTGTTTCTTTATCCTCCTGTTCCGATTGTTCGTTTTTTATTCTGTGAAACTACAAATGTACTCTACAGATATGGTACTTTCAAATAAACCAAGTGCATTCGGGCTGCCAATAGAACATAGATTTAAACTCCTAACAGGCTTTTTACATGTCAGGAACATTCTGTCTCATATAACAATTTCATACGTACTGCAGTACAAAAACTGGCATGACGAGGACTAGAATCCGGGACCCTTCCTACAACAAACTAACGCTTTATTAACATCTCTACGGGAACTCTACACTCTACTCTTTGCTCCGTAATTCATGTGTTACTTACGACTTACCATTACGCACCTTCTCCTGACGACAGCAGATAACACAAACTATTTTCAAACAACTTACCGGTTTTCGTCCACGTAATATTTTCAGCGACCGCCTGTATTTGGGGGGGGGGGGGGGGGGGGGGGGAGTATACCCCGCCATTTTCAAAGCAAACTGCAACGGACAAGCGAAGTACACGCAAATTTAAAACCTCGATTCTTAGACTGATGCAGGAAAGATAACACACACTGAACATAAGTGCCACCAAAGGTGACCATAGTCAGAGATATCGATAGTGAGACTACCAACTAGCAGGTGAGGTAACATCAATTCTGTCACTCTGTTTTGTGACAAGTGAGAGAGCAGGATTCCCAACAGAGTTCAAACAAAAACCTCCATCCCTGTTTACAAGGTTGCTCGCTAATTTAATCTCAACTGCTTCCTTAATAATACTGTCCCAATAGCTGGACGTGCATCCCAATATCTCGGTGTTGTTATATAGCATGGAGTGACCAGTATCCAAACAATGTTCGGCAATAGCAGATCTACTTGGCTGCTGTTATCATGTGTGCCGTTTTTATACTCAGTACATCGGTCCTCCAGGGTCCTGATAGTTTGACCAATACATGCCACGCCACAGCTACAAGGAATGCGATATATACCCGCCTTACGCCAACTGACGTTAGGTGTGGTGCTGAATTAACTAATGTTTTTCGGCATGTGTTGACATCCACTTACTTTTTATTCAGTGATGAGTATTACGAGCAGACAAATGGAGTTCGATGGGCAGTCCGTTGTCTCCTGTGATCGCAAATTTGTTTATGGAGGACTTCGGGCAACGTGCATTGGAGTCGGCGCCTTTCAAACCGCCTGTTTCTTCAGATATGTTGACGGTACTTTTGTTGTTTGGCCTCATGTTACGGAAAATTTGAATGCCTTTCTAGAACATCTGACCTGGATCCACCCGAACATTAGTTTTACGATGGAGGTGGAAGAGGATGGTTGCCTTCCCTTTCTTGACGTATTGGTTAGGAGAAAGGTGGATGGATCATTGGGACATGCAGTCTACAGGAAACCTACTCAGACCGACTTGTATTTACAGACTAATCGTTGTCACCATCCGGCTCAGCGTGAAGGGGTACTTCGTACCTTGGTACACAGAGCACATGTCGTTTCCGACGCTGAGACTTTGCCAGCTGAGCTGTCCCATCTTGAAGTTACATTTCACCTGTCAGTTGCAGTTTGCCTTGAAAATGGCGAGGTGAACTCCCGCCGAAATACCGGCGGTCGCTGAAAATATTACCTGGATGAATACCCGTAAGTTGTTTGAAATTGTATACACCATGAGAAACTCAGGTCTCACAGCACAAACTATATCGGAGGCTTGGTACCGATCTGACTGACATCTGTAGTCACGTTCCCTTATTAACACCAATTTCGATGTGGACAAAGTGGCAAAGTGTTTTGACGCAGCAGTTTCGAAGTGACCTTGAAGTTCAAACTTCATCTGCCTTTGCCAGACTGTATTAAAATCCGAAATAAAATTCGGCTGTAATGTTATTTTGTGGCTATTTCGTACGCAGAACAATGTAACTTGAATTTGTTGGAGACTATGTTGGCAAATTTGTTCATCAGAACTGCTGATCTTGAGTAGACTTTAGGTTTGACGGTAATACAGTTTTTACAGTCATACAGATAAGTACAGCCGTTTGATTGTTAGTTATTGCAATTTCTTTCTGTTCTGCTTTCGACTACTTCGTTTTTATTTCGATTACGATGTGTTTTTGTTTCTGCTATAAGTTTTTCTACGACGTCACGCGAAAATGAGCGTATATCTATCCATCGGCCATTCCTATGACGTCGTTTCAGTGACATGCTAGTAAATAGTTCTGTGACCTTGCCTCAGAAGACAACCACGTATGTTGAGCCTTTTTTAGAGATTTTGCAATTTCGCTTTTAGTTATTGTCGAGTATATCATCCTGTGTTAGCTACAATCTGTGATCAAAAGTATCCGGACACCTGGCTGACACCTGAACTTACAAGTTCGTGGCGCCCTCCATCGGTAATTCTGGAATTTAATATGGTGTTGGCCCACTCTTAGCCTTGTGACGGCTTCACGGCTTCCACTCTCGCAGACATACGTTCAATCAGGAGCTGGAAGGTTTCGTGGGAAATGGCAGCCCATAGTTCACGGAATGCCGCACTGAGGAGAGGTATCGGTGTCGGTCGGTGAGGCCTGGCACGAAGTCGGCGTTCCAAAACATCCAAAAGGTGTTCTATGGGATTCAGGTCAGGACTCTGTGTAGGCCAGTCCATTACAGGGATTTTATTGTCGTGTAACCACTCCGCCACAGGCCGTGCATTATGAACAGATGCTCGATCGTGTTGAAAGATGCAATCGCCATCCCCGAATTGCTCTTCAACAGTGGGAAGCAAGAAGGTGCTTAAAACATCAATGTAGATCAGTGCTGTGATAGTACCACGCAAAACAACAAGGGGTGCAAGCCCCCTCCATGAAAAACACGACCACACCATAACACCACCGACTCCGAATTTTACTGTTGGCACTACATTCACTGGCAGAGGACGTTCACCGGCCATTCGCCATACCGACACCCTGCCATCGGATCACCACATTGTGTACCGTGATTCGTCACTTCACACAACGTTTTTTCCACTGTTCAATCGTCCAATGTTTACGCTCCTTACACCAAGCGAGGCGTCGTTTGACATTTACTGGCGTGATGTGTTGGTTATGAGCAGCCACTCGACCATGAAATCCAAGTTTTCTCACCTCCCACCTAACTGTCAAAGTACTTGTAGTGGATTCTGATGCAGTTTGGAATTCCTGTGTGGTGGTCTGGATAGATGTCTGCCTATTACACATTACAACCCTCTTCAACTGTCGACGGTTTCTGTCAGTCAACACACGAGGTTTTCTGTCAGTCAACAGACGAGGTCGGCCTGTAGGCTTTTGTGCTGTACGTGTCACTTCACGTTTCCACTTCACTAGCACATCGGAAACAATGGACCTATGGATGATTAGGAGTGAGGAAATCTCGCAAACAGACGTATGACACAAGTGACATCCAATCATCTAACCAAGTTCGAAGTCCGTAAGTTCCGCGGAGCTCCCCGTTCTTCTCTGCCCCGATATCTAATCACTACTCAGGTCCCGCTGATATGGAGTACCTCCCAGTAGGTGGCAGCACAATGCGTCTAATATGAAAAACGTATGTTTTCGGGGGTGTCCGGATACTTTTCATCACCTAGTGTATATCGAAACAAAGATGTACACTCGAGGAATAACTGATTCAACAGAACATCGTTGGGTATTTAAGTGAGACTTGTCGATGTCCTATTGAAAACACTACGAATTTTTAAGACAGTCAAAGGATTTTTGTTTATGAAAAATGCAGGTTTTCTCGGGGAATTTCGTTGGTAAAACCATGAACGGAGTAACAAACTCACCTTGAAGACAATTATTTTCCTATTCCTGATCTTCAAGAGAAATAACAAAACAGCTGTAGATGTAGAGGGGAACACTTGTTGAAAGTTGGCCTCAGGGCCAAGCTGCTACTTGGTGATAGTCTTGACAGATTAAAACAGCAGGATTTTTATTTTATCCACTAATGTGTTAGATGACGATCAGTTTGGCTTCAGGAACGGCAACGGCACCAGATACGCAATTCTGACTTTGCGGCTTATAACGAAAGCAAGAATAAAGACATGTCAAGAGTCGTACTTAGGATTTGTCGAGTTTCAAAAAGCATTCTAAAGTGTCAGATGAGTGAATATGCTCGAAATTATGAGAAAAATACGTGTAAGCTGTAGGGAAAGACGGTAAATATGTAATACATACAAAAGCCAAGAGGGAAAAATAAGAAAATGGCTCTGAGCACTATGGGACTCAACTGCTGAGGTCATTAGTCCCCTAGAACTTAGAACTAGTTAAACCTAACTAACCTAAGGACATCACAAACATCCATGCCCGAGGCAGGATTCGAACCTGCGACCGTAGCGGTCTTGCGGTTCCAGACTGCAGCGCCTTTAACCGCACGGCCACTTCGGCCGGCGAAAAATAAGAGTGAAAGACCAAGAACGAAGGGCTCACATTAAGAAGGATCTAAGGCAGGGAGACAGTCTTTCGTCCCTCTTGTTCAATCTATACATGGAAGCAGAGATGATGGAAATAAGAGAAAGGTTCAGGAGTGGAATTAAAATTCAAGGTGAAAGGATATGAATGATAAGATTCGCTGATAAGATTTCTGTCCTCAGTGAAAATGAAAAGCAGTTATAGGATTTGCTGAATGGAATGATTAGTCTAATGAGTACAGAATATGGACTGAGAGTAAATCGAAGAAAAACGAAAGTACCGAGATGAAGCAGAAATGAGAAGAGAGAGAAACTTAACATCAGGATAGGTGATCACGAAGTAGATGAAACTGAGGAAGCCTGCTACCTAGGCAGCGAAATAACTCATGACGGTAGGAACAAGGACTGGTAAAAAGGGCTTTCTTGGCCAAAGGAAGTCTACTAATATCCACCACAGGATTTAAATTGAAAAAGAAATTTCTGAGAACGTACGTGTGGAGGGCTATACGAAACTAAGGTGGAATGATAAGGAAAGGAATGAGGAGGTTTTGCGCAGAACTGGTGAGGAAAGGAATAAATGAAAAACTCTTACAAGAAGGAGTGAAAGAACGACAGAACATGTGTTAACAGATCAGGGACTAACCACCAAGGTACTATAGGGAGCTGCATGGGGTAAAAACTGTTGGGGAAGACAGAGATTGGAATACATTCAGCAAATAATTGAGGACATACGGTGCGAGGCTGGCGCAGCAGAGGAATACTCGGCGGTCCGAGCCTGATGATTCTACATCTACATCTACATCTACATAGATACTCTGCAAATCACACTTAAGTGTCTGACAGAGGGTTCATCGACCCACCTTCACAATAATTCTCTGTTATTCCACCCTCCAACAGCGCGAAAAAAAAGCGAACACCTATGTCTTTCCGTGCGACCTATAACTTCCCTTATTTTACTGTGATGATCGTTCTTCCCTGTGTACGTCGGCGTCAACAAAGTGTTTTGCATTCGGAAGAGAAAGTTGCTGACTGAAATTCCGTGAAGAGATTCCTCCGCAACAGAGAACGCCCTTGTTTTAATGATGTCCATCCCAAAGCCTGCCTGTATCTTGTCCGTGACACTGTGTCCCCTATTTCGCGGTAATACAAAACGTGTTGTTCTTCGTTGAACTTTCTCGATGTACTCTGTTAGTCGAATCTGGTAAGGATGCCAGACCGCGCAGCAGAACTCCAAAAGAGGAAGGGCAAGCGCAGTGTAAGCTGTCTATTTAGTAGATCTGTTACATTTTCTAAGTGTTCTGCCAATAAAACATAGTCAATGGTTTGCCTTCCCCACATTTTCTACATGTTCATTCCATTTAAAATAATTCTCGCAATTCATAGATATTTAGTCGAATTTACGGCTTTGAGATTGAACTAATTTATCGTGTAATCGAAGTTTAAAGGAGTCCTTGTAGCACTCTTGTGAATAACCTCACTCTT
The DNA here is from genome assembly GCF_021461385.2 of Schistocerca piceifrons. Classification (NCBI taxonomy): domain Eukaryota; kingdom Metazoa; phylum Arthropoda; class Insecta; order Orthoptera; family Acrididae; genus Schistocerca; species Schistocerca piceifrons. The sequence continues at coordinate 251,019,198 of NC_060144.1, forward strand.
TTCATAATTTGGGGTCAATTACCTATTTTCGCACCATACAGATATCTTTCCTAAATTGTTTTGCAATTCGTTTTTATCTTCTGATGAGTTTACTAGATGATAAACGACATCATCATCTGCAAACAACTTAAAACGGCTGCTAAGATAGTCTCCTAAATCGTTTATGTAGATAAGGAAGAGCAGATGGCCTATAGTTTAACCTTGGGGAAGGCCAGAAATCAGTTCTGTTTTGATAATCTTCCGTCAGTTACTACGAACTGTGACCTCTCTGACAGGAAAACACGAATCAGTCACATAACTGGTATAATACTCCATAGGTACGCAATTTCATTACAAGCCCCTAGTATGGTACAGCGTCAAAAGCCTTTTGGAAATCTAGAAAAACAGAATCAGTTTCAAATACCATGTCAATAGCACTTAACACTTCGTGTGTACAAAGAGCTAGTTGGGTTTCGCAAGAACGGTGTTTTCTAAATCCGTGTTGACTGTGTGTCAATAGACCGTTCTCTTATAATTCGTAATGTCCGAACACAACGTGTGTTCCAAAATGCTGCTGCATATCGACGTTAATGATGTGGGCCTATAATTCAGTGACTTACTCTTACTACCTTTCTTGGATACTGGTGTGACTTGTACAACTTTCCCGTTTTTAAATTCGGATCTATCGCTGAGCGAGGGATTGTATGTGTTTGTTTATTGCATCAGTATATTCTGAAAGGAATTTAAATGGTATAGAGTATGGACCAGAAGACTTGCTTTTACTAAGTGATTTAAGTTTCTTCACTACTCCGAGGATATCTACTTCCAAGATACTCATGTAGGCAGCTGTTATTGATACAAATTTTGGAATATTTACTTCATCTTCTATGGTAAAGGAATTTCGGAAGGCTGTGTTTAGAAACTCTGCTTTCACAGCACTGTCGTCGATAGTATTTCCATTGCTATCGCGCAGAGAAGGCATTGTCTGTGCCTTGCCTCTTGCATACTTCACATACGACCAGAATCTCTTTGGATTTTCTGCCAGGCTTCGAGATAAGGTTTCTTTGTGGAAACTATTGTAAGCGCGTCGCATTGATGTCCGCTCTAAATTACGAGCTTCTATAAAAGATCACCAGTCCTGGAAATTTTGTATTCGTTTAAATTTGGAATGCTTTTTTGGTTGTTTCTGCAACAGTGCTCTGACCCGTTTTGTGTAGCAAGTGGGATCAGCTCCGTCGTTTCTTAATCTATTTGATATGAATCTTTCAATTGTTGTCGATATTATTTCCTCGACATCTAGTCTACACTTATATTGTTAATTTGAAAGGAGTGCAGATTGTCTCACAGGAAGGTGCAAGTGATTTTTATCTGTTTTTCTGAACAGGTACATTTTTCGTTTATTTTTGGAGGATTTGGGGGTTACAATATTGAGTTTTGCTACGACAACCCTGTGTTCACATAATCCTTGTATCCGTTTTGATGATCGTTATTAGTTCAGGATTATTTGTTGCGAAGATATCAAGTGTGTTTTCACAACCGTTTACTATTTGCGTGGGCTAATGAACTAACTGCTCGCAATAACTTTCAGAGAATGCGTTTAGCACAATTTCGGATGATGTTTCATGCGTATCTCTGGATTTAAACATGTATTTTCGCCAACATATCGAGGGTAAATGAAAGTCGCCACAAACTATAATTGTGTGAGTCGGGTACGTGTTTGAAATCATACTCAAGTTTTCTTTGAAACTTTCAGCAATTGTACCATCTGAGTTGGGAGTCGGTAAAAGAATCGAATTATTATTTTATTCCGGTTGCGAAGAATGACCTCTCCCCATACTGACTCACAGGAACTATCTGCTCCAATTTCGCTACAAGACAAGCTACTTCTAGCAGCAAGAAACACCCCACCACCAACTGTGTTTAGCCTGTCCTTTTGGAACACTGGCAGGTTCTTCGCTAAAACTTCGACTGAGCTTACCTCTGGTGGCGTTCAATGCCTATTGCGATTTGAGCATCAGCGCTTTCTATCATCGCTTGGAGCTCTGGTACTTTCTCAACACAGCTACGACAATTTACAACCCTTATACCGATATTTCCTGTATGTACCTTCCTCCTATGTTCGAACTACATCCTTTGAGACTGGAGCCCTTTTTGTATATCACCGAGACCGTCTAACCTAAAAAGCCGCCTAGTCAACACCACAAAGCCCCTGCTACCCGTATAGCCGCCTCTTGCGTGTAGTGGACTCCTGAACTATTAAGCAGAAACCGAAACCCAACCACCCTATGGTGTAAGTCGAGAAATCTGTAGTTTACTCGGTCTCAGAACCATTTGATCCTCTGGCTGAAGTCTTCCACTCGACTCCGTACCAAAGGTCCGCAATCGGTCCTGTCGACTATGCTGCAAATGATGAGCTCTGCTTTCATCTCACAAGCAAGAGAGTTAGGTTTTACCACTTCTTTTAGTTGCTAAAAGTCAGATAGAATCTCTTCCGATCCAAAATGACACGAATCATTGGTACTGTTGTGAGGCACCACCTACAGTTGGCTGCTCCCTGTGCTCTTCACGGCATCCGGAGGGACCCTTTCCAAGTCTGGAATGACCATCCGGTACGCAAACGGAGTGCACATTGGCTTTATTACCGTCTTTGGCACCCTTGTCCCTAAGGGGCCCCATAACGCGTCTTACATTGAAACTCCCAAATACTAATAATCCCACCTTTTATGATTGCCCGGGTTGCAGACTCAAAATAGATTCCGATGGCAACAACACAACCATTATATGTTAAAAATGACGAAATTCCTCTAGCTGTAATAAGGTGTTGGTTTTATTGGCGACTAGTTTCGATGTTGTTACAACATCATCTTCAGGCCCATACTTGTTGACAGCAACTGTATATGTCTAACACTAGTAGTCAGTGGTGAGATAGGTGTGTTCCATGCGGAAGTCAGGTAGGAACTCACCACTGACTACTAGTGTTAGACACATAAGGTTGGTGTCAACTAGTATGGGCCTGAAGATGATGTTGTAACAACATCGAAACTACACTCCTGGAAATGGAAAAAAGAACACATTGACACCGGTGTGTCAGACCCACCATACTTGCTCCGGACACTGCGAGAGGGCTGTACAAGCAATGATCACACGCACGGCACAGCGGACACACCAGGAACCACGGTGTTGGCCGTCGAATGGCGCTAGCTGCGCAGCATTTGTGCACCGCCGCCTTCAGTGTCAGCCAGTTTGCCGTGGCATACGGAACTCCATCGCAGTCTTTAACACTGGTAGCATGCCGCGACAGCGTGGACGTGAAACGTATGTGCAGTTGACGGACTTTGAGCGAGGGCGTATAGTGGGCATGCGGGAGGCCGGGTGGACGTACCGCCGAATTGCTCAACACGTGGGGCGTGAGGTCTCCACAGTACATCGATGTTGTCGCCAGTGGTCGGCGGAAGGTGCACGTGCCCGTCGACCTGGGACCGGACCGCAGGGACGCACGGATGCACGCCAAGACCGTAGGATCCTACGCAGTGCCGTAGGGGACCGCACCGCCACTTCCCAGCAAATTAGGGACACTGTTGCTCCTAGGGTATCGGCGAGGACCATTCGCAACCGTCTCCATGAAGCTGGGCTACGGTCCCGCACACCGTTAGACCGTCTTCCGCTCACGCCCCAACATCGTGCAGCCCGCCTCCAGTGGTGTCGCGACAGGCGTGAATGGAGGGACGAATGGAGACGTGTCGTCTTCAGCGATGAGTGTCGCTTCTGCCTTGGTGCCAATGATGGTCGTATGCGTGTTTGGCGCCGTGCAGGTGAGCGCCACAATCAGGACTGCATACGACCGAGGCACACAGGGCCGACACCCGGCATCATGGTGTGGGGAGCGATCTCCTACACTGGCCGTACACCACTGGTGATCGTCGAGGGGACACTGAATAGTGCACGGTACATCCAAACCGTCCTCGAACCCATCGTTCTACCATTCCTAGACTGGCAAGGGAACTTGCTGCTCCAACAGGACAATGCACGTCCGCATGTATCCCGTGCCACCCAACGTGCTCTAGAAGGTGTAAGTCAACTATCCTGGCCAGCAAGATCTCCGGATGTGTCCCCCAATGAGCATGTTTGGGACTGGATGAAGCGTCGTCTCACGCGGTCTGCACGTCCAGCACGAACGCTGGTCCAACTGAGGCGCCAGGTGGAAATGGCATGGCAAGCCGTTCCACAGGACTACATCCAGCATCTCTACGATCGTCTCCATGGGAGAATATCAGCCTGCATTGCTGCGAAAGGTGGATATACACTGTACTAGTGCCGACATTGTGCATGCTCTGTTGCCTATGTCTATGTGCCTGTGGTTCTGTCAGTGTGATCGTGTGATGTATCTGACCCCAGGAATGTGTCAATAAAGTTTCCCCTTCCTGGGACAATGAATTCACGGTGTTCTTATTTCAATTTCCAGGAGTGTAGTTGCCAATAAAGCCAACACCTTAATACAGCTGGAGGAATTTCGTCATTTTTAACATATATTATACTAGCTGACGTCCAAAATCGTCCATTCCTATTATTGATATACGAAGAACATAACCATTAGTTGGAAGATATATTTAACGTCGTTGTTAGTTGAAAATACTACCGATTTCTTTTATGCACGATAGCGTGATACTGTACGAAATCTCTGGTATTTTTCAGGCAAAAGTTATAATAAAGATATTTCGCACCTGATGATAATGGTATAACCGTTGCCAACTTTCACAGTCGAAATACAAATCGTATTACTCACACAAAATCTATAATATTTTTATCTATATTAACAGTATGTGTAGCAACAACGTTGATCATGACGAATCGAATGGTTATTCATTAGTTTTCTCTCGTTACACTCACCCTATCGCCGAAGTTCTCGAAGAGCACTCTTGCGTACTCGACGAAGTAGTCTGCCAGAATTGGATTTGGCCATCCACCAATGTACTGCAGCGATTGAGGAAGATCCCAGTGGTACATCGTCACCTGCAAAAGAAACGTACTTGACGTAGGTCTTTCCTCGGCGTTCGTCATTCACGTAGCTTTCCGATGGGGGAAATGACAGTAAACAAAACATCGGTACCAGTGTATCAAAGCACAACAGTGTTCATGAACTCAGCCCTTAGACAAATTGAAGGAAAAATCTGCGCAACACCCTCCAAGGGAGATCTAAAAGATGTCTCCCCTGGCATCTCTCCATTTCTACGGAAATTTATAATTACGAAAAGTCGTAATATATAACTTTCCTAACGTTGTGGAACAACAAGTTCCGAAAATTTGTGGTATGAGAGCAATGTATTTCCTGAAGGTATTATCAGTGTTCATTTTGTCAGTTAGTCGAAATCCTTATAGAGTACTCGTGTTGTGAGAAATGGAATTATATAACAATCAAAGAACGCCAATGATGTACATGTTGCTGTGAACTTCGCTTATAACGTTGCAGGTTTTTTTTTTTCACTTTAATAAAATTACCGTACCGTAACACCACAAACATATTCCGTGACAACAAAAATTACACCATGTAAAAAATAATTTTTCCACCAAATGTTCGCTCGTAACATTACAAATGAGAGGATACAGCATCATTCTAGCTTCACAGTAACGTAATAATTCAACGTGCATGTCGACAAAAAGGTGTCAAGTCGGGGTAGAAATGTGTAACCGCCAGGTAGCAATCACTTCGAATTACAGTTCCTTTGGATTGTATTGAAATAAGTTCAAGTACTCACCAGCGGTTGGATCCCATTTTCCAGCAGCAGATCGATGAGGCTGTTGTAGTAATCGAGACCTGCCTGATTAATCACATCTGTATCGCCATTTGGCAAAATTCTAGCCCAAGAAATAGAGAAACGATACACATTTGCCTGGAACAGAATAAAAATATGATGTGTGTTACTCTGAAACGAACAGCAGTCATATATTTTCGTAAACTCTAAGTTATTAGTATAACTACAAGACTGATTAAAGTTATTGACCCGAAGACTTCCGTCCACACTTTTAGATCCCAAGTCTACTGCAATTCTAAGATTTTCAGGTAAATTGAAATTGGTGAATTCAGCGCAAATGTATACCACCGTAGCAGTAAATGAGTTTCCGAGGCACCTCAAAGACACGAAGAGAGTCAGAGCGGAGTTAAAGTGATCGCCTTCGGTACTGCGATGCACGCCCAGCCCATGCGATATGCCATACACGATCTGTTTATCCCTTTCATCCGCCGAAAGGTCAACCAGCGTACGAATATTCTTCAATCCAATGGTGCCATCATGCATGCAGACCCCTCATTCAAATCATTCCGCGATCAACTCATATTGCAGAAACTACATGAATCGTTGTCGCATATGCCTTCGAGACACTTCTCCATTTCACCAGTTTTATTTCTCATTTGGTACGAGGCGTTCAGCGTCTCTAAATGATCAGATGAACATGCGTAATTTGTCGGTCTTTTAACGTTCGGAACTTCGACCACCTGCTGACGTTTTCCAGTTGTATTTATTTCAGAGCTTTTGTCCACTAGATATTCGTTTCACAATTTCCATTTATATGAAATGGGTGTCCCATGTAATGTGGACAGTGGTTAAAAGCATCGAAACAAGGTTTACGAAAAGCTATAGTGGCGTACGCAAAGGGACGAAAATTGGTGTTAGTATTAGTAAGTTTTGTCTCTTGAGATTTTTTGTACGAAAAACAATATATTTTTCTTTGCATCCTTTATACTTTGAAATGGCGTTCTTGGTTACGTGTTTGTTTGCGTTACTCGGAGTTGTAACTTCTCGGAAAAATAGCAGAGAGAAAAGAGAAAACACTGAAAATGTGACGCTACCAGACTATCATATGATTGCCTGTCTTATCGCTTAAACTGTGCAAATATTGTGTTCTGCCGGGGCGTGATTCAAATTCATCTCCAGAAAACTTCCCATGCATTTACAGGAAATGTTTCAATGCAAACATTCGTGAGGCTCTCTTTTAAGATCTACACGATGGTGTCACAAATTTCATCGTTCTCCTTAGAAAACTACAACTGCTTCGATATCTACCAGTTTAAAATTTTTTTATTTCAGCAGAGACCATACAATAGTCACAAAAGTGTCGTAAAATAAAAACATGAACACCAACATGCCAGCAGCAATTTCATCTTAACATTAGTGCAATTTTCACAACAGAACAATGATAAGAGTGTGAAGGAGAATGGTAATTTCGTTATATAAATTTAAAAACGCAAAATTACGTTCCAGGGTTCGAACCGGGCCAGTTCCAAAGGAAGATGACATCCACACCAACTCATAATTTAAATCTGGACAACGGTGTCGTTTACAAAGGTAAGTTCTTAATATAATGTAAAAACACAAACAGACGTTCTGGTTTTCGAACCGAGCTAATTCCATGAGAGGAAAAGATCCACACAGTTTTCAGTTCAGAGTTGGCTAGTGGCGTCATTTAAATAGTTCGCGAGCAGCTGATATCTACATACATCAAACCAGCGAAGTGAAGCCGTTACACTTGAATGAAGCAGATAGCGCCTCGCAACCAGTTTTCTGTGGAAGACCGCCTATGTTGCCGAGTACTTAGTACATGTCACTATGACGTGGTCGAGTTCCACTACCGTCGTTTTGTCCTAATCACAGTGTTTAGAAGCGATGATTTTCAACCGGTAGAGGTGGGTGGGGTAAAACCCGTGTGCTAGCCGCATGTGGATGAGAGAGGTCACATGGCGCCTACTAAGCTTCATCGAGGTGAACCCTGGTCGTGAGGCTGGCCGGTGTGGCCGAGCGGTTCTAGGCGCTTTACGGTCGCAGGTTCTAATCCTGCCTCGAGCATGGATGTTTGTGATGTCCTTAGGTCAGTTAGGTTTAAGTAGTTTTAAGTTCTAGGGGACTGATGACCTCAGATGTTGAGTCCCATAGTGCTCAGAGCCATTTGAACCTGGTCGCGAAGAGACGTCCGGTTGTACGGTCGTCAGGTGGCCGCCCTTAAAGTGTTGGGATACGTGCCATTGACAGTTCCAGTCGTGATAAACAGCTTTCTTGGCCATTGAGTGTCCAATGTCCGTGCGTCTGTTATGGCCACTAAGACATTTCTGTTAGTCTGTTTGCCAAACACCGGCTCGTAGTTTCCGCAACACACTTTGGGAGACAGTGAGAATCAATACGAGCTGGAAAGTTTGCGTGCCATAGTAAATTGCCCCTGATAGCCTGTAACACCGCCGTGTAGGTAGGCTGTTCAGGCAGCAGTGAAAACATTTCGTATATGTCGCTAAAGAGGCTAAATGAGCCGTAACCCACTTCAGCCTCACTTTAGAGGCATCCGTATAGATGCAAGTACACTGTGGCCATCGTCGGGTAAGAAAGTGTTGCAAATCGTGCTTAATGTTCGTTCCCGTTCTGAAATCAGATGAGAAGTACGACACCGGGGCTGCGATATAGAAAGCGAAAGCAAGGGAGTTTCGAGTCTTGTAAGAAGTAGCGGTAAAAGATGTCACCACCCCTCATAGGTGTGAAATAGTAAGGGGGTTCGGTTTGTCCGTCGTCTGCGAGGTGTCTACGTGGACCCCCATAGCTGAATCGCCGCCTCCAGGTAGAACACCTGCCGACGTATGGAGAGCAGCATTGCAGTCGCTTTCACCAATGTTACGTTTGTGGATGTTGATTTCATTGCTCCAAGAACAAAACGAAGCACCCTATGATGGAGGACATCGAGTTTAAGTCAAGTTGATTTCGCCGCGTTGCCGTAGACGATGCTACCATAATCGAAGACAGTGCAGAACAAGAGCTTATGCAAAGAGGACTGTCGGTTTCGTCCCCAACCCCCTACCAATCTCTGTTAACGGTATTACTTACACTGAAAATACTAGTCACTTGACAGAAACATTTTTGCTGTGTGTTGAATCGTTTGTAAAATATCAGGGGTACGCAGGAGAATTAGGAGGCACTTTAACTGTTCCTTTCAATAAGCTCATAATCACTGTTACGTGAGATACACGGATTTAGCTCAAACACATGTGTAAATTTGTTAACAGTAGCAATACTATCGTTCGCCTTCGTAGTTGAGCTGTGAATGCAGAGAAGCCGAGGACCAGTTCCTGGTTCTGCAAGCGAATTTTCCATGATAGGAGGATTGAAACAAGGGCCACTCAGCTTCATGATACTGAGGAGCTACACTCTCTGTCAGAAGTATCCGGATATCCTGATATAATGTGGAAATGGCGACTAGACGTCACTAGAGGTGGACACGTATGAAAGGAGACGGGTGTATTGTGTCATCAGTAGAGAAGCAGTAACAGCAAATGGGTCCAATATGACAGCTCAGCAACTTCGAGCGTGGACTGGTCATTGGGTGTGACGCGAGTAACAAATACGTCAGAAACTGTTGCTGATATGATTGTGAAGTCGAAACGCGGAGGAAGAATCACAGCTAAACCAAGACCATACAGACATCATAGCACAAACGGACAGGGATGGTCGAGAAGTGCGTAGTGTCGTTGTAAACGATCAAATAAATCGTGAGCTCCAAAGAGCTACCAGCAGTGCAGCTATCACAAGGACCGTGCGTTGTGGGTTTAGAAGCAATGGGCTACAACTTTCGAGCAGCTCACTTATTAAGTGATAAGTAACGTTTGGGAAGGTGGAAAGAGCAAATCCGCTGGGAAGTAGATGGCAGCAAGCGAGTGATTTGAAGTGATAAATCACGTTACACCTTGCTGCAACCCCATGGAAGATTTACAGTTTGGCGAACATCGGATGAAAGTTACTTACTGTTATGTGCATTGCAACAGTGACGTCCAAAGGAAGTGGTTTTACAATATGAGGGTACTTTTCGTGGGTATGGTGTGATTCCCTTATTTCGCTTAAGTAAACGCTAGACCCTGAAGGAAGTGACACTTTTTACAGCATTGTGTGCTGCGTACGTTAGAGAAACAGTTCTGAGATAACGATTACTTATATCAGCATGACAGTGCACCATGTTGCAAAACAGCGGACAGTGACATTCCTGATATTGACTGCCTGGCCGGACTCAAGACCTGAACGGTTAGTTAGAAGGTCGACTTCGGCCCAGACCACAACATTCATGACTACATTCTCTGTTTTCGGCTCTCGAGGAAGAATGTCGTGCCATCCCTCCACAGCCATTCAGACACCTGTTTGAAAGCAGAGATTAACCTGTCATAAAGGCGAAGGGTGGGCCCACGTCGTATCCTTTTTTCCTTTTTCCTTCTTCTTTCCCTGGTGTCTTTAATCTGCATCGACGCAGCGTGGGCGTGGTTATTCGCGGATTTGGTCCTATGTCCTTCCTGTCGCGATCCTGTATGCAGCAGAATGGAACATGTCTACGCTAGCTATCGGCGTGAAGTGCTATTGATGTAAAAGTGAGCAAAAGTTTTCTGGATTTTTTGAGTCCTCTAACTGAGACGGCACTTCGCTGTCATTACGGTATTCACCTACTGGATTGTGGGGAACCGCCTAAAAAATACATCCAGGCAGATCGGACCAATGATCCTCGCCGTTAAACCGCAAGGCAGATTCCCTCCGGGCCTTACGCACCTCCCCGTCCCGGAAGCAGTGCTTTAACACGTAAGTCTATCCGGGTGGGTGGCCAGTAAAAGGTGTCTGCAGACTTTGGTCTGATAATATACCTGAATGATAAGTAGCGGTTCTAATGCTTGGAAGGCCGAAAGAAATTTAAGCGGAAAACTACGTTATACCCCCTAGACTCTGATAGAAGATAAATTGTTGTGCAGTAAATAAAGAATTGTGAACCATGTACCTAATGGATTATGTGAGAATGGCTCCAGGGTCCACACACGTGTATAGTCCTTCCACGATAAATGGTGCGGATCCTCATCTAACTGCGTCATTCCTACAGATTCAACGGGAGAAGTGGTGCTACGCTACGGCACCGGACACGCATTCGCCAGGGTTACTGTTTAAAACCTGGATGGGCAATCAGTTTCAATTTTTTGTGGAGTACGTAATTTGGTTACGGGAGAATTTTGGAGTGATTCGTTTGGAAAGGTCGCAGTCGGTTTCTTTCTGCAGTCCACGTCTGTGCTCAATCTGTAACGAACTTGACGTGACCTGATAGTCTCGTCTCCTTTCCTATAATTACAATGACAATTTAAAAGTTCTTGAACGAAGAATTTTCTGTCAATATAAATCGTAAAGCCTGAGCAAAAGGCAGCTATCATTTTTAACAGTTCTCTATAATATTCATTCTAGAAACGGAATATTTTGTTTTGTCCAATTCACAAGCAAGTGAATAGTTTCGGCTGTTTTGGCCGTTCGCCATCATCAGATCTCGATGCTGACTTTCTGATACAGTGTACGAATTTATAAATGATCTGTAACCTTTGCTACCGCACCAGTTTGTGCCACCATCCACGTGGCTAGATCATCTGTTTGTAGCCACCTGCAAGGAAAAATTACAACCCACACTGGTAAATGTCGTTCGCCCAGCCTCCACCAGTCTTCTGAGTGTCATATCACAACACTCACTGAGACTTGTGTACCTTTCTGCGCATATTGGCATATTCTTTAATTAATGGGTAACAGTACGACTGCAAAAACTGAGTCCTTTGCCCCCCCCCCCCCCCTCACTTCCTCCCCCACCCGACCGATCCCTTAAACATTGACACCGAAGCGAACTCAAGCAAACGCAACGCGCAACAGCGGACGTGAATTCTCTCTGGTGTAAACGTTTGTGTTCGAGTGAATTTCGCAAGTGTTCGCTTGTGATCCGCTGTGTGTCGGTTTTAGAGCGAACCATCAAAGGAAGTTCGCTTTCTCTCCACTGCGGCGCTAGGTTCGATGATAGACGTAGTGCAGTCGCTTTCCCACAATGTGATGTTTTTCCCTCGCGAGCAGTTGATTGTGTTGTTTATTGTGTTTTTGCGGTGATGGAGTTGTTGGCCGAAAACGTACTTCTCTTGATAGTAGAGTACAGATCCCACAGGTACTAGTGTGATCCCAAAGATCCACAGCTATCCTCCCTTCTTCTGACCTAGATCGTCGATAATTCTGGGTACTACTTTGAAATTTTCGGTTCAGCTGCAGCTATGAGAAGTGTTTGTCTTTAAAAATTGAACTTCAGCTGTCTGTTAATGAATGTCAGAATTCAGTAGAAGAATAGACTCATCAATTTTGTTCTTGAGAAGTCTTTGGTACAAAGTTATTGTATAATAAGACAGCAGTTTATAATTACTTTTACCTATACAGCACTAGCCTCTTATTTACAAGCACATGAACTGCGGATAGTTCATGCATGCCATGAGGGCACCACCTAGGAGGGTGGTATAGGTATAGTCGCGTGGGAGATATTGACATTACCTGCATTTGTTCGCCTACAGCATCACAAAGATGAATTATACCTTCAGTAAAATGTAAATCTAACAGCTGAATGTAACTGCATGCAGACAATGAGGGAAGAAACAACTTTTAACCATTGAACACACATGCCACCAGACACTAGTGCTACCACCCTCACATGGAACACAAATGAGTGAGATAAGTACGTCATGCACAAGGCTCCGTCCAAATGCCATGTACAGTGACAGAAAAGTCACGGCTCTGGATGGCTTCCCACCGTCTGTGGCACCTCGTGTAGTACATGAAACTTCTAGAGCCATCAATATTTGGTCACAGTTCGGTGCAAAAACTACTCGGTGTCTCTACGCCAACTGCTCATAGTTGTTTTCCCTTTGTTGGTCTTTGAGTATCAAGTGAGTACATAAAATACATGACCAAGTTTGTTCCTCACAGTTCCTTAACCTCATTTTTGATTTTCAGACGCCGTTATTTCGTTTTCCGATATAATGTCTGTAGATCAAATTTATTTTGTGCTTCAGTGACATTCGTTTCAGTTTCATTAGTGTAACATACTACACATTTTCTTTGCACTTACTTTTCACCAACATTATCTCTGATATATTGCCTGGCGTTATCATTAGTCTTTCCTTCTTCGTTACAATTGGAGCTACTGGATTTTTCTTAGAAACAATACCTCCGAATTCACCAAATATTTTCTCTAAATATGTGTAAGTTTAACTTTCTAGTTAATGTTATTGAAAGTACCGAACCTAATTCTACCTTCATTTGCAATACACACTGAGGTGACAAAAGTCATGGTAAATGGCGATAGTATCGCCTATACAAAGTATGAAAGCGCAGAGTATTGGCGGAACTATCATTTGTACTCAGGTGATTCACGTTAAAAGGTTTCAGACGTGATAATGGCGGCACTACTGGAATTAAAAGACTTTGAACGCGGAATGGTAGTTGGAGCTAGATGCATGGGATTCCCATTTCGAAAATCGTTAGGTAACTGAATATTTCGAGATCCACAGTATCAAGAGTGTGCCACTAATACCAAGATTCAGATCAGTTGTCACGATGAACAACGCAGTGGCCGATAGCCTTCACATAACGACTGAGAGCAGCGACGTTTGTGTAGAGTTGTCAGTGCTAACAGACAAGCAGTGATGCCTGAAATAACCACAGAAATCAATGTAGGACCTACGACGAACGTATCCTTTAGAAGAGTGTGGCGAAATTTGACATTAATTGGCTATGGCACCTGTCGAGTGCCTTTGCTACCAGCACTATATCGTATGCAAAGCCTCTCCTGGGCTTATGACCATATCGGTTGGACCCTAGCCGAATCGAACACCATGGCCTGGTCAGATGAGTCCTGATTTTAGTTGGTAAAAGCCTATAGTAGATTAGACTGTGGCGTGGACCCCCACCATGCCATGGACCCAAATTGTCAACAAGGCATTGAGCAAGTTATTGGTGAGTCCATAATGGAGTGGACTGTGTTCACCTGGAATGGTCTGGGTCCTCTGGTCAAACTGAACCCATCATTGACATAGAATGTTTATGTTCGGCTAACTAAAGGCTTTTTTCAGCCATTCAGGGCTTAATGTTCCCAAACAATGATGTGATTACAGTGGCGACAATTGTTCGCGATTGGTTTGAAGAACATTTAGGACAATTCGAGCGAAACATCTGGCCACCGAGATCTCCCGTCATGAACCTCATCTAACATATATGGGACATGATAAGAGGTTAATTAGTGGGCAAAATCCTGCACCGACGAGTCTTTCGCAACTATGGACGGCTATAGAGGTAGCAAAGCTCAGTATTTCTGTAGGGGACTTCCCACTAGTTGTTGAGTCCCTGCAGCACTACGACGGCAAAGAGGATATCCGGCACGATATTAGGAGGTATCCCATGACTTCTTTCACCTCAGGGTATAGTTTTCACTTTGATTTTCTTTTACAATATGTAGCTGTAATTTTGCTATTCATCAGCATGAGAACAGGAAAGAGGCAAGCAGCTTTTCAGAACGGCACACAAAACGTGTCAACAATTAGTAAGCTACTCGTAAAATACAAAGGTGCCGTCATTAGAGCGCATATCTTGAAATAAACCCTAATTCATTAGTTATGGCTGAATTTCATCTTCGGAGGAAAGGTTTCAGTTTGTACTGAACTGTATCACCAGTTGCTCTCTTACACACGATCGATTTTTTACACCGAGGCAGTTATCAAGTATAGCTCAGTATAAAGTAAAAGAATGTCTTAGAACTATGTTGACGAAGTATAAATTAATTATACAAATTAAAAGGACATTAGAAATAAGCTGGTGATATCTTCCCGGAATGTGAAGTGTAGAATTAGCTACACGTAAAAAATGGCAAATATTGCATCGAAATCTACCACTACATCAAGGGATACACAAAATAAGTTAAATAATTCACTAAATTACATTTCAAGCATCGTGAATCTATTTAGGCGCAAGGCGAACTGGTTTAAGATGACAAGATTCGTTGGTTAAATATCGGACAGTAAGTGACACAGGTATCAGCAGATGGCAGTAAGGACGAAAGACAGAAGAGCATTGTGTGAAAACAGCTTTTCATACAACTGAAATTTAAAACGTGATACAAAATACACGACATGTCAAAATGTTTCATTGACAGTTAACGGCAAGCATAATATAGTAGAGCAATTTAAATATAACAGTCGACTTTGAGATCATATTGGAGGAAATGTCAAACAAGCTAATCAACGATAGCTAGTGAATCGACAAGTCGATGGATATTCACACGCGGATAACCTGCTCGCCAGACGCGAGAGATTACTAAGCCCTGCTGTTTATAGGCCGAATCATGCTCTACAGTTGCGGATGCCCTATGACTTCATGGTCATAATTTTGAAACTGCTGTTATGTGTTCTCAGTTGCTTGTAATTCGAATATTATGTGCTAAACACATACCGACATTAGATTGCATCGTTTACGACCCATCAAATCAAAATATTGTATACTAAACTACAGCGGTTCAAATTATTTCTGGAAAAATAATTAATGTGGCTGAAGTGTTCAACTCTACACATAATCATGGTGTTATGTATAAGTGCTTGACAGTATTTGACGTCAAGACAAGGGATGGAGCAAGCTGCTGTAGATTTTTCTCCATACTCACATTCAAATTCTTCAGAGCCTGTACGTCTTCCGCGTACTTGTGGTACGAGTCGCAGGCCACATCCCCGTTGTCGCCGTTGGTGCCATACTCCGGATGTTCGTGAAACATCCGATCCCATATATTCTCCCCCTTGCCTGTAAAATACGAAAGACTAGATCAAAGATGTCTAACAAGCAGCTGTCATTCAGAGATATCCCTCTCCGTGACGGAGAATACGACGATTGATTACTACTGTTGGAAACAAACTGAACAAAATAATTAAAATCTCAGAAATAAGTAGTTTGTGTTACATATCCCAATATGCTTTCAGAAGGCACAGGCAGACAAATGTCCAGTAACACGTTGGTGATTTATTCTAAGGAGTTCCTAGTTCAGTTCCTTTTCTGGAGGAGCTTGTAAATACCTGGGTCTCGCAATAGCCGCTAAAGGTCAATATTCTCTTGTTAAACTAGGAACGTGACTTAATAGGTTCCTCTCGTACACGTAACCCAAGCATCACCTTTAATTTCGTAGTGGAAGCAGTTATTAACGTCAGTCATTTGCTTAATCATAACTTACAGACAATTAATTACATATTCCATAGACCATTCGAACTATTCTTTTGTGGAAATTATGTGGAACTAGTCAGTTTACAGGTTTAAATGGTATATGATTAGTATTAACATCAACACGTTATAATTTATTCCTGCTTTCTTTCATTGCCTTCCAATTTCGAAATAGAAACTTTTCCAATGGCATGGAAGGAGTTGCCCAAGAGATATAGTTTTAGGTTATAATTTCAAATTTTCTTTCCTCCCCTTCAGACATGGTATTGGGCAAAGGATCAGACATTTTTGTTGCTACATATTGAACGCCTTTCTGGGCTACTGACAGCTTCAGTAATTAGTCATGTTTTCCTATACTGTTGTAGGTATGCACAACACAATTATTTTCAAATTTTAATGGATTATTTGCGACTAATTTCATTAGCGAATATATGTTTAGTGTTACTGCGGTTAAATTGCATAACTCTTTGAAGAGATGGCTACATGACGAACGCAGGTGAACACCACATGTAACTCTTACTGTTCGCTTTTGTTCAACCCTCGCTTATTTCTAAGTGATGGGTTACCCCACAAAATTATTAGATAAGACATTACTCAGTGGAAATATCCAAAATACGTCAGAAGATTGATTCCATAGTTTTCGAGACTATCTATTGCACGAGGAGCTAAAGTAAATGAAGTAAATTGTCTGAGAAGCCCAGAAACAGGGTTTCAGGGTTTCAGTTAAAGTTTTCATCACTGTGTACATCCAAAAAGAAAGGACCATTCTACACTATTTACTGCTTATCTTTTACATCAATTTTTGGTATGACTTTGTTGCGCAGAACTAAATATAGTGTGTTTTCTTTTCAAAATTCAGGGAGAATCCATTTTCAGAGAACGACTTAATAATTCTTTGTAAAACATCATTAGAAACCTCTTCTGTTGTTTGCTCTCTAATGAGATGTGTCATAACGTTATATCACCTGCAAAAAGTACCAATTTTGTTTGTTGAATGTTAAGTGGAACTCATTCACACATATAAGGAACAAGAATGGATCCAAAATTTAACCCTGCAGGACTCCCTTTGTGATTTCTACCACCACTAAAATTTTCTAACTTTCAAACAATGTCTGAATTATTCAGCATAACTGTTCGCATTTTGTTTGTGAAGTATGGTACGAACTATTTGTTCGTTAAGCCATCAGTTCCGTAAAATTTAAGTTTTCCTTAGAGTGTAATATGATCTACACAATCAAATGCCTTAGAAACATCACAAAAGGTATCAAATGGCAACATTTTATTATTTAAGGCTTGTAAAATTTCGTGTGTGTGTGTGTGTGTGTGTGTGTGTGTGTGTGTGTGTAAATAGCATTTTAGTTATGTAGCCCTTGTTGAATCCAAACTATGATGTGCTAAGCAAGTTGTCCGTATATATTCGTGAGATTTATGCTTTTTCGAGTATATCAGAAAAGGATTTCAGTAAGGAAACTGGTCGATAATTTATTAAGTTTTTCTTGCCAAATTTCTTACAAAGAGGCTTAACAATTGCATAATTTACCCACTCTGGAAAAAGTCCCTGTGCTAGTGACTAATTACATACGTTACTAAGGGCATTATATACAGAGTTTGAAAAACTTCTCACAATTCTGTTTCAAATTCCATCACCACCTTATGAGCCTTTGTTTTTCAGAATTTTTGTTATTCTGTTAATTTCATTCAAGGATCTTGAAACCACTTATAATTGCTTAAAGTGTTCTGGAATAACATTTTTGGTATATTCTCTTGCTACTTCAACTGAAAATTTAAAACCATTTATACTGTTACATGTAGAGAGTGATTGCTAAAAGCGTTTGAAACCTGCGAATTAATAGTCAGAACATTGTAATTTAGTTTAATTGTTATGCAATCTTGTTCACTGACTGGCTGTCCTCTCTGCCTTTTGGTAATGTCCTATATACCAAATTATACAACAAGTTGCAAAAAAAATTTAAAATTGCGATATTAATTTTCTTTATTGATGACTAGTTCCGAGTCTAAGCTCATTATCAAACCATCCACTAAGATAATGAGCTTAGACTCGAAACTAGTCATCAATAAAGAAATTAATATTGCAACTACCACGGTTTTTTGCAGTTTATTACATAATTTGGTATGTCTTGTAGTATGCAAGTCATGTTCGTTCTCGATTTATTCTGGTCTTAATATAAATTTCCCTCTTAGCCATACAAGACATTTTAATACCCCTACGCAATAAAATGAAACACCTACAACCGTCCTTATGATGTTATTTATTATATAGCTACCAGTTTCGGTGCTTCAGTGCACGATCTTCAGGCCGTAACTGACGCTGTGGGGTTTAACTCCAATCGTATACACCAGTCAACAGTGGCCAACATCTACGACCTGGTACTCGTGTCTAACTACAACACTGATGCTGCCACTCCAACTACTTGGTAGTTGATGGCTAGACACAACCTAGTTTTTACAGGTAGTCTGCGGAAACCACTTCATAGATGTTGGCCAGTGATGAGCTGATGACTGGTGTATACAACTGGAGTTCACCCCCTCAGTGTCAGTTAAGGCCTGAAGATGGTGCATTGAAGTACCGAAACTGGTAGTAGCCATGTAATAAATACAGTCATGTGGACGGATGAAGGTGTTCCATTTTACTACTAAATGAATGGCCGAATTTCCTCAAACCTCCAATCAAAAGGATGGACATACAAACATTTAATTCCCTTGGTTACTTACTTTTTAATTTATTTTCTAGATAGTTTATTTTAGGAAAGCTGCTTTCACCTATTGACACAAATCTATTACGGAATAAATTAAATTTGACAACAGCATTTGATTTTCTATGTGTACCAGAATGCAATCGAAGGCTAACTCAAATAAACGTTTTGCATTTGTCTTTATTGCCTTGAAATATGCAGAATTTATCAGAAAAATTTCAGCTGCAAATCGCCAAAACTGAAAAAAATATTTAAGAAAGAGTTATTTTTAGTACAGTCCATTTTTCACCTATTGTTTGTTTTAGATTGCAGTTATGTTCAGATTTACTTTAACATATATATCTTTTTTACATTTATGGATTACTAATACTGTCTGATATTCAAGCCACATCGACTCTAAGCAACTGTGTATCATAGAAACCTACACTCATTTTCATCGTCTTCATCCTCCTCCTCCTCTTTGTTTCCGCTGAATGTCTGGTTGAAGGGCACAGTACACTGCACGATGGTTTTCAGGTAAGCAAGGGAGCAGGGACATCAGGTCCTTGTGTTCTGCATCAGCAGTCTTCCTGCCTTCAGAATATGAGCACTCCACATTTTATAAACGTGAATCGCTGTGATGTGGTTGAAATCTGTTGATGTGCTATGTTTCCGAGGTCGACAAGTAGTTTTGTTCAAAACCTCAACTTCCTCCCAAAGAACCGAGGGAGAGCAGTTATCTTTAATTTGCATAAAATGGGACTCATCTTTTTCCCGGATGTTCACGTCTGTTTCTTAGCTGAATTTGCAGTTGCTACCTGTAAATCCTGAAAATAATCTTTGGTCATTCCCTGCACATGTAAGGGTTATTCATTTGAGCCTTTCCTGCCAGTTTTTACCAGTCCTCTGGAGTAAAGACATAGATAGCTTTCCTCAAAAATGTTCAAATGGCTCTAAGTACTATTGGACTTAACATCTGAGGTCATCAGTCCCCTACACTTAGAACGACTTAAACCTAACTAACCTAAGGACATCACACACATCCATGCCCGAGGCAGGATTCAAACCTGCGACCTTAGCAGAAGCGCGGTTCCGGACTGAAGCGCCTAGAACCACTCGGCCACAGCTGCCGGCCTAGCTTCCCTAAAACCTTTCTTGATAACATCAAGATCTCTCTCAGAAGACAAAAATATATCTCCAGGAAATAGGTAACAATGTTCTATGGAATCAAATGTTCAAATGTGTATGAAATCTTATGGGACTGAACTGCTAAAGTCATCAGTCCCTAAGCTTACACACTACTTAACCTAAATTATCCTAAGGACAAACACACACACCCATGACCGAGGGAGGACTTGAACCTCCGCCGGGACCAGCCGCACAGTCCATGACTACAGCGCCTTATACCGCTCGGCTAATCCCGCGTGGCTCTCTGGAATCAAAATTTACGTCGGGTACAATGTGTTATTCTCGTTCTGCGCTGAGAGTTGTGTTTTTCGGGACACTTAGATATTTAAGCAAATAGGAAACGGTTCCTGAAGCACCTTTTGCAGCCATGTTTTCAGGCCACATACACATAACCGCTATTAATACACAGGCGTATACCATAGTGGTACACCCGAAGTTTCCTCAAATAGAAACAACTTAAAAAGTTGTCTTGGGTGTTGGAAGAGCTTTCTGCAAAGCAATAATTATTAAAGAAATGTCTGAATTTTCTTTACGGCATTCAGCGTGGTACTGATTCAGATTCTAAGCATCTGTGGCTCCAGTTTGATGCAGGCTAACATCTAAAGATATTATATCATGTTGTTTGGATATCCATGCATCATACACGTTACATCTGTCAGTAGGAGACATCTTGAAATTCATATTAAATTTTCTTGCTGACACTAATATTTATGTGTTATATCCGAGACTGAGCAAACCATTCCTTTTGGTTTTGTTTTTGTTAAATCGCTACATTAAAGTCACAGATTTCGCAGTTCGTATATATCCTCTTATCGATCTCCTCCTAGTATAATAACTCCTGCACAAAGGGAATCGCTTTAGATGCTATTTTACTCCATTTTCTAAACTGATAAACTCTTATTTTTGTTTTCAATGTTTTCCTCTTTGGACAACGTGAGAAACAGATTTACAGGCTTCATTCTCTAACATTTCTCCGTCGTTGGACTTCTTACCAGGATAATGTCATTAGGTATTTCACCACAAATTTCCGTTTGTTTACTCTGGCTGCTCTGGCGGTAAATAAATGATTCCTGGATATCGTAAACATGTCACAAAATATTTTAGCTCAAACACTTACTGAGCCACCATTTGCATTCTTTACGTGATGTGTATAAGGTAACTATCTTTTATTTCTATTGATAAAATTTACATGCTTTGACAGACACAAGAACACACAAAAAAGCATTTAGTAGATTATAGTTTCCTAATTTATGAAACTCAGTAATGATAGTTTCCTTGTCATTTACCGCAAATGTATAATGATTACACTAACTAGGGTTAGCTTTGACAGACTTCCAGCACGGTCGCAACCACCACCTTGTTTCCTCGCTGGAACGGCATTGTTAGTTGTACAACTCACGCAGTCTAGTTTCCCCTGTTGTTTTTCTTTTCTTCTATTTATCTTCATTTCTTGCAAATTTCCTAGATTTCTCAGAAGCGCTAGGCAGATAATAATCTTCTTGTCAACACTAAAACATGTGACTGCAGGAGCGATCGCTGTTGGCTACCGCTAGCTTCACTAATGGTGTCATTTCGCATAGCTCCCTCTTGTACTGCGAAACTGGGAGTTGAAAATATTCGAAAATCTTTCTTGTGTACAGTGGGAGAGTGTAAATGGATAATAACTGTTAATATCTTATGGGAAAATAAATGCATAATAATAGTACCTAAATATGAGGTTCATTCAAATGAAACCTGGTCAGTGCGTCTACCTTTGCCTTAGACGTAAGATGGCACCACGTAACTGCGGGTATGGTGGCGCCAGCTATTGGTAGAGAGACTGACCCGACGGCGTTTTATGTTGCATAGCGCCTGTGTGGTTTCACGTCGGAAAGAAGCTGGTCACACAAGTTATAGCCCGCTACAGAACATGCAGGCGAATAAGCAGGAGCAACGAGTAGTGATTCGATTTTTAGCGGCGGAGAGAGTTGGAGGCCGTGAAATGTATCGACGGATGAAAGGTGGATACGGTGAGTACAGTCTGAGTCCTTCAGGTGTTGCGGAATGGCGCAAACGATTCCTTCAGGGGCACGAGTCACTGGAAGACGGTGCTCGTCCAGGACAGGTTCATTGTGTCATGACACCATTGAATCGGAAAGCAAGCGCCAGAGCAAGCAGTGGAAACATGCGACTTCACCATCTCCAAAGAAATCAAAGGACGTGCACACCAGTTCTGGTAAGGTCATGATGTCCTTCTTTTTTGACCACAAGGGCCAATTGCTTGTCGAGTTCCTGTCCAGTGTTATCAAACCACTTCACAGAACCTTAGACGATCCATAAAGTCGAGACGCCGGGGCACGTTGCCCAATGGTGTTATCCTCGTGCATGATAATGCCCGCCGACACACGGCCAATGCGGTGAAGACGACCTTGCAGCAGTTTCGGTGGAAACCGCTGGAACACCATCGTATAGTCCTGATCTTTCACCGTGTGAATTTCATGTGTTTGGCCCTCTAAAACAAGCTATTCGCGGAAATCAATTCTCATCGGATGACGAAGTGTGTGACTGGACCTAGGCCTGGATTCGACAGCAGCCTACTAACTTCTTCAAGGGTGGAATCAATCGGATAGTATCGCAATGGGATAAATGTGCCAACAGCTTTGGCGACTATTGTTGAATATGTGTACAGTGTATAACTACATTTTTGAGTTAATAAAATCATTATCGTTACTTTACACTAGTGACTGAGTTTCATTTGAAGGCCCCTTATATATGAATAACTCATTAAGTAACAATTTGTAAGTTAGCTCCCTTTTGAATTCTAGTACGCATATAGACCTTTGTACCATACCACCCCTTTTTACTTACTCTTCAATATTGCATCTACTTCTCATTCATATGCCTCACTGCTTTGTAAGAAGCATAAGGTGAAATATTGTTTATTTCGATTAATCGTGCACCATGACTAAATAGTCCATTCGCTACTGGGTACATAATAATTGTTTCAACCCGGGTATTGTCTATAAAGATTTTTATTTTTTATTTATTTACACGTCAAGTTCCGTAGGACCAAATTGAGGAGCAAACTTCCGAGGTTATGGAAAGTGTCAGTACATGAAATTACAACATTAAAGTAATAACAGATAAAAATAAATGTTTATGAACCAGAAAAAAGTCATTCCATAAGTTTAAGCAGACGCAATAAACAATATAGTAAGAATCAGCTTAATTTTTCAAGGAAATCTTCGACAGAATAAAAGGAGTGACCCATGAGGTAACTCTTCAGTTTCGATTTGAAAGCGCGTGGATTACTGCTGAGATTTTTGAATTCGAGTGGTACCTTCTTGAAAATGGATGCAGCAGTATACTGCACACCTTTTTGCACAATGGTTAAGGAAGTCCGATGCAAATGCAGGTTTGATTTCTGCAAAGTATTAACCGAGTGAAAGCTCCTTATTCTTGGGAATAAGCTAATATTGTTAACAAGAAATGACAGCGGTGGAGTGGTACTCAAGCGTCAACTTTAGGTTACAATCTCTCCGAATGTAATTAACATTTTACAATGCAACAAACGGCACTGATTACGTATTTGTTTATATGTTCAGATGTGCTAACAAAACTAAAGTGGTTCCATTTTTAAAAAAAACGAAAGTTTGTGTTAAAAAACATACTTCCGTGCATTTTTGTATGGTTTGTATTAAACAATTACACTAGCCTCTCTCCTCACGTTCGGTCTTTGGAATCGGTTCGTCAGTATTTGATGTGTTTTACGAAATATATCCAGCGGTAACGTTGTAACGTTGTTACAAAAAGGTACGGCCAAACTTTCAGGAAACATTCCTCACACACAAAGAAAGAAAATATGTTATGTGGACATGTGTCCGGAAACGCTTACTTTCCATGTTAGAGCTCATTTTATTACTTCTCTTCAAGTCACATTAATCATGGAATGGAAACACACAGCAACAGAACGTACCAGCGTGACTTCAGACACGTTGTTACAGGAAATGTTCAAAATGTTCTCCGTTAGCGAGGATACATGCATCCATCCTCCGTCGCATGGAATCCCTGATGCGCTGATGCAGCCCTGGAGAATGGCGTATTGTATCACAGCCGTCCACAATACGAGCACGAAGAGTCTCTACATTTGGTACCGGGATTTCGTAGACAAGAGCTTTCAAATGCCCCTATAAATGAAAGTCAAGAGGGTTGAGGTCAGGAGAGCGTGGTGGCCATGCAATTGGTCCGCCTCTACCAATCCATCGGTCACCGAATCTGTTGTTGAGAAGCGTACGAACACTTCGACTGAAATGTGCAGGAGCTCCATCGTGCATGAACCACATGTTGTGTCGTACTTGTAAAGGCACATGTTCTAGCAGCACAGGTAGAGTATCGCATATGAAATCATGATAACGTACTCCATTGAGCGTAGGTGGAAGAACATGGGGCCCAATCAAGACATCACCAACAATGCCTGCCCAAACGTTCACAGAAAATCTGTGTTGATGACGTGATTGCACAATTGCGTGCGGATTCTCGTCAGCTCACACATGTTGATTGTGAAAATTTACAATTTGATCACGTTGGAATGAAGCCTCATCCGTAAAGAGAACATTTGCACTGAAATGAGGATTGACACATTGTTGGATGAACCATTCGCAGAAGTGTACCCGTGGAGGCCAGTCAGCTGCTGATAGTGCCTGCACATGCTGTACATGGTACGGAAACAATTGGTTCTCCCGTAGCACTCTCCATACAGTGACGTGGTCAACGTTACCTTGTACAGCAGCAACTTCTCTGACGCTGACATTAGGGTTATCGTCAACTGCACGAAGAATTGCCTCGTCCATTGCAGGTGTCCTCGTCGTTCTAGGTCTTCCCCAGTCGCGAGTGATAGGCTGAAATGTTCCGTGCTCCCTAAGACGCCGATCAATTGCTCCGAACGTCTTCCTGTCGCGACACCTTCGTTCTGGAAATCTGTCTCGATACAAACGTACCGCGCCACGGCTATTGCCCCGTGCTAGTCCATACATCAAATGGGCATCTACCAACTCCGCATTTGTAAACATTGCACTGACTGCAAAACCACGTTCGTGATTAACACTAACCTGTTGATGCTACGTACTTATGTGCTTGATTCTAGTGTTGTAGAGCAATGAGTCGCATGTCAACACAAGCACCGAAGTCAACATTACCTGCCTTCAATTGGGCCAACTGGCGGTGAATCGAGGATGTACAGTACATACTGACGAAACTAAAATGAGCTCTAACATGGAAATTAAGCGTTTCCGAACACATGTCCACCAAACATCTTTCCTTTATTTGTGTGTGAGGAATGTTTCCTGAAAGTTTGGCCGTATCTTTTTGTAACACTCTGTATATATGAGAGGCCTATGTCAAAATACTCAGACACGTCAACAGGGGTCGACAAGAGGTTCGTGAACTTACACCACTTATTACCCGAATCGTCTGTTTCTGAGCCAAAAATAGCCTTTTAGAATGGGAACAGTTACCCCAAAATATAATGCCAAACGACGTGTTGTTGTTGTTGTGGTCTTCAGTCCTGAGACTGGTTTGATGCAGCCCTCCATGCTACTCTATCCTGTGCAAGCTTTTTCATCTCCCAGTACCTACTGCAACCTACATCCTTCTGAATCTGCTTAGTGTATTCATCTCTTGGTCTCCCTCTACGATTTTTACCCTCCACGCTGCCCTCCAATACTAAATTGGTGATCCCTTGATGCCTCAGAACATGTCCTACCAACCGATCCCTTCTTCTGGTCAAGTTGTGTCACAAACTTCTCTTCTCCCCAATCCTAATCAATACTTCCTCATTAGTTATGTGATCTACCCATCTAATCTTCAGCATTCTTCTGTAGCACCACATTTCGAAAGCTTCTATTCTCTTCTTGTCCAAACTATTTATCGTCCATGTTTCACTTCCATACATGGCTACATTCCATACGAATACTTTCAGAAATGATTTCCTGACACTTAAATCTATACTGGATGTTAACAAATTTCTCTTCTTCAGAAACGCTTTCCTTGCCATTGCCAGTCTACATTTTATATCCTCTCTACTTCGGCCATCATCAGTTATTTTGCTCCCCAAATAGCAAAACTCCTTTACTACTTTAAGTGCCTCATTTCCTAATCTAATTCCCTCAGCATCACCCGACTTAAATAGACTACATTCCATTATCCTTGTTTTGCTTTTGTTGATGTTCATCTTATATCCTCCTTTCAAGACACTGTCCATTCCATTCAACTGCTCTTCCAAGTCCTTTGCTGTCTCTGACAGAATTACAATGTCATCGGCGAACCTCAAAGTTTTTATTTCTTCTCCATGAATTTTAATACCTACTCCGAATTTTTCTTTTGTTTCCTTTACTGCTTGCTCAATATACAGATTGAGCAACATCGGGGAGAGGCTACAACCCTGTCTTACTCCCTTCCCAACCACTGCTTCCCTTTCATGTCCCTCGACTCTTATAACTGCCATCTGGTTTCTGTACAAATTGTAAATAGCCTTTCGCTCCCTGTATTTTACTCCTGCCACCTTTAGAATTTGAAAGAGAGTATTCCAGTCAACATTGTCAAAAGCTTTCTCTAAGTCTACAAATGCTAGAAACGTAGGTTTGCCTTTCCTTAATCTTTCTTCTAAGATAAGTAGCTCACAATTGCTTCACCTCTTACTTTAGAAACAGGCAGCAAAAGGTCATGATGTGGGGGTTTGTTGGACTGTGCGTTAGAAACTGTAAAAACTGAGTCTTACTGTGATTTACCGTTAGTTTACTTTCTACAAGCAAACGACATAAGGGAATGAAAATAAGCAAAGTAGACTAATTTTCGCGTCGAACGATCACTCACTTCTGATACCGTTCAAATAGTAGAAATGGCAGTATTAAGTGTTTGAACAAGATCCTGAACGTGGGCTTTCCACGACAGCTTACTATCTATCTGAACACCTAGAAATTTGAACTGTATACTTTCACTAATCATATGCCTGTTCTGTGAAATTAAAACGTCATTTTTTGTTGGATTGTGCGTTAGAAACTGTAAAAACTGAGTCTTACTGTGATTTACCGTTAGTTTACTTTCTACAAGCAATGAACTTAGGTCATGTACTGCACTATTTGAAACAGAGCCAATGTTGCACACAACATCCTTTACTACCAAGCTAGTGTCATCAGCAAACAGATATATTTTAGAGTTACCTGTAGTACTAGTGAGCATATCATTTATATAAATAAGAAACAGGCGTGGCCCCAACACTGATCCCTGGGTCACCCTCCATTTGACAGTACCCCACTCAGACCCCCACATCATGACCTTTTGCTGCCTGTTTCTAAAGTAAGAGGTGAAGCAATTGTGAGCTACTGCCCGTATTCCATTATGGTCCAACTTCTGGAGCAATATTTTGTGATCAACACAATCAAATGCCTCAGTTAAATCAAAAAATATGGCAAGCGTTTGAAACCTTTTGTTTAGCCCATCCAGTAACTCACAAAGAAAAGAGAATATAGCATTTCCAGTTGTTAAACGACTTCTAAAGCCGAACTGTATCTTAGATAGCAAATCGTGTGTTATAAAATGATCAATTATGCTTACATACACAGCCTTTTGCAAACACTGGTGGCATAGAAATAGGTCTAAAATTATCTACATTATCCCTTTCTCCCTTTTTATAAAGCGGCTTTACTACTGAGTACTTTAATTGCTCGGGAAACTGACCATTCCTTAAGGAAAAATTACGAACATGGCTAAATACGGGCTAACATGTGCAACACAGTACTTTAATAATCTGCTAGACACTCCATCATAACCACGAGAGTCCTTGGTCTTCAGTGCTTTAATTATTGACTCAATCTCCCTCTTGTCTGTATCACAGAAGAGTATTTCAGACATCAATCTCGGAAAGGTATTTGCCAAAAAAGTTATACCATTTCCTGTAGAAACTGAATTTTTACTTAATTCACCAGCAATAGCTAGAAAATGATTGTTAAATACTGTACATATATCTGATTTATCAGTAACAGAAATATTTTTACTGCGAACTGACTTTATATCGTCGACCTTGTGCTGCTGACCAGACACTTACTTCGCAGTTGACCATATAGTTTTAATTTTAGCCTGTGAATTAGCTATTCTATTTGCATAGCACATACTTTTCCCTTTATAATAACTTTTTAAGCACCTTAAAATACTGTTTATAATGGGCTACTGTAGCTTGATTGTGAATACTTCTAAAATTTTGCCCGCTTTGTTGTACAAGATATCCTTATCCCACTAGTCAGCCACCTGGGCTGCGTATTACTGCTAGTACTCCGTTTAGAAGTTCTAATGGGAAGCAACGCTCCAAGAGCATGAGAAATGTGTTAAGGGAAACATTGTATTTATTATCTATGTTATCGGCACTATAAACATCCTGCCACTCTTGTTCCTTGACAAGGTTTAAAAGCCTCTCTGTTGCTGTTGAATTAACTTTCCTGCGTAGTTTGTAATTAAATATGACATTGGTTTGAGTACAAAAGCCTTTCAATGTTAAAACTTGTGCATCATGGTCTGAAAGGCCATTCACGCTTTTACTAACAGTTTGCCCATCTAATAATGAAGAATGAATAAAAATATTGTCTATGGCTGTGCTACTGTTGCCCTGCGCCCTAGTTGGAAAAAGCACAATCTACATCAGATCATATGAATTTAGGAGATCTACTAACATCCTTTTTGTTGCACCATCATATACAAAATTAGTATTGAAGTCACCACATATAACTAATTTCTGGCACTGCCTACAAAGTGAACCAAGAACCCTCTCCAGCTTGTGCAGAAATGCTCTGAAGTCAGATTTAGGGGACCTACAAAAAACAACAATTAGAAGTTTAGTTTCACTAAATTCAACTGCCCCTGCACAACATTCAAATATCTGTTCAGTGCAGTGTTGTGATACGTCTATGGACTCAAATGGAATACTGTTTTTTACGTACATCGGCCTCCCCCACCTCGCAAGGAACTCCTTGAGAAACAACCAGCTAATCTGTAGCCTGGTAAAGCAAACCTCTGAATTGTCAAATTATTTAAGTCGTGGTCTGATATACCAATAGTTTCAGAGTCAACATCTATAAGCAGTTCGCTAACTTTAATACCTCTTATATTTTGATGAAATGTGCTAATTCCTTCTCTACTTGGAAACATTACATCCTTGGAAGGTGAGCCCTTAGTTAGAGTGACTTCCTTTAAGTAGGTATACCAATCAGCTGACTTCAATCAAAAAAAGGAGTAACTCTAACACCAACTAATACAGGAATTTTTCTATCAGTGACCCCACCACCACCACCACCCACTACACTATACCTATAAGTTTAGCCAGCCTCCCCTTCCCATACCTATTGAGGTGCAGGCCATGCCTAGTGAAACCTGATCTACTGATAGACCCAACTGGCACCACCGAGATGTGACCCATGCCCTCTGCCATCGGTGCCCTCCCCAGCCCCATGTTAACGCGCCTAACAGCTGCATTAAGTGAGACTATACATTACGCTGAAACAGTTGCACGAAATGCACAATAGTGCACCAGTTTGAGTTGCTATCTATACCAGGTCACCACCTACTTCATGTTCCCCGTCCCTATCAAGACTGTTCCCTGCTCCACCCACTATCACTACCTGATCCTCCTTCATAAAATTCCTACACAACTCCCCTATGCTGTCAGTCACTTGAGCCAATCACGCACTAGGTTTCACAATGCTGGTGACCTGGTACTCACTCCCCAACACTTCCCACAACTGCTGCCCCACACCTCTCCCGTGAGAACTACCTAGCAGCAGAACCTTCTTCTTTCTGTCAGACTTTGCAAACCAACCTAGGCCTCCTAATTGCTGGGGACTGCTGCATGTTCCCTACATTTACAGATACACGAGGCTCCTCTCCACTCAACTCTGACAGTTGGTCAAATCTATTGCATATACGCAAAGTAAAACTGTCTGAATACCTTCTCTTCATAGTTGCCTTCTTACCAACTGTCAGTTCCCGTTCCCTACCACCCGTCACCCTCCTCAACCTATCTAGTTCCTCCTTTGCACGTTTAACTGCACCTGAAGGGCACAGATCTTTCGCTCCTGCTCCTCTATCAACTTATTTCTACTACAGATTCTGCAATCCCAGGAGGAGAGCTTATTCAAATGACCACTGGCTTCCCCACTGCATTCCCCCAATGAAAATACTTTGGACAAATCCCACAAAGTAACCCACTACTCACAAACCTACGACAGAGCCCACACTTCTCACTCATGGTAAAATTTTACAGTTACTGAAAAAACTATACGTTTACGTTACGTTACGTTTGTTATTAGTCAGGGTCCCACTAGTTGAAAACTGACTACTTCGTGTATGTCGACAAATTAGTGAGGTAGACTGGGCCAGACTAAGAAAGCTTTCAGTAAAACAAGTATTTTCGATTTTACATCTACATAGATACTACGCAAACCATCATACAATGCGTGGTGGAGGTTATCGCGCAATACTCCTAGACATTCCCTTCGCTGGAGCGGAGGGAAAACGACTATATATGCTAGCGAACCTAGCAATGTTTCGTAAGTGCTAAAAATATATGGGAACTGAATATACGTCCTACTACGGAGTATTCACGGGCACTGTGTCAGGTGGCAAATCACGGCTCCTCTTTGCGACTTCACCGACTTTGAAGGTATGGAACTCGAAAAAGTAATAAATCATAAAGAATATTAATGGAAAAAGTTCGTTTGTTTTCAGTTGTTATTGTTTTATAGGTTTTTCAAATTTTTATGCACAATGCAATAGCAAAACTTTAGAATATGCAACATTTTTCGTTATTGAATAATATATGCTAAGGGTATTTGTAATGAATTTTTAGATTTCGCTAAAATCACCGAAGTAAATTTTTATCGAATGTAGAGTTTACATTTTTAATTAATATCTCTTTGTGAATTTTGAGTCTCGGTTGGTTTTGTAAAGAGTGGAGTACAATGCTTTGTTTTCTCCTTCCTTCTGCTCTGATCATCGCAGGGAGAGGCCCTGTACTATTTTTTTGTCGTAATCTTATACTGAAACAAAAATGAAATGTTCAAAATGCTTTATTTTTCATTTAATTTAGTAGAAAGATAATTACTAATGCATTCCACTAACTAAAGCTTTTTGTATATGTTTTCAGCCTGTTAAATAAGTTGGAAGGGACGGTTTTGTGACGGAACCATTGCGCGCCATCAGTGAGCTATCGTATAAGTTTTCTATATTTACAACTCAAACCTGCAATTTAATGTTGTTGGCGAAGTTCAATTATTATCGCTGTCATCAATTAAATCACTCCATTGCAGTGAAATGTCATATTAACACGGTTTTGTGTCACCAAGCTTCTCCTCCCTTACCAATGACAATATCTGGCGTTGACTACCCATGCGGCTGGTAAGAAATATATCGCATACGAAAAATTCTGGTTTTCCCTACATGAAATACTTCACTTAATGATACATCATTTGGAATTATTTAGCCATATGAGCAATAATTATTGTCTTACAGTCAAATGAGTAATGCTGACTACCCTGCTTAAAATCTTAAAACCATAGAATATTATCAAATTTAATTACCCCCGTAAGGAAGCCAGCATTATAGTTTGAACTGGTTTTCGGATATATTAGCGTCCTGAACATAAATAATTCCAACAAACCTGAATGTCTGACATTGTATCTTGTTTATTGTTATTGCTGATGAAACCTTAACTGGGAATATTTCACACATATTTGTAAATGTATTTCGCGTATATCTCTACCGAATTTCACACTGCAGCTTCGTTGTTTTTATGGAGCCCAGTCTTCAAGACGGCATACACTTCTTTCTCATCCCCCCCCCTCCCGCCCCACCCCTTTGGTATTTGGTACGTAGGTGGTTCCTACACCCACAGCGACTCTTTCCAGACAGTGTGTGGTACGTGTGCCAAATGATTACATGAAAAATGGCGTCTGTGCAAGACTGATACCAGAAGTAGGGACAGGCTAGTGTGACATCTGTTACGTCATGCTGGAGAGAGAGTAGTAGAAGGAGAAATTAGTAGGGGGAGACAAAGACTCTGATATGCGCCACCAGTGCTGTATTCTCTGCATCAGTTTCGATAGTCGCTGTACCTGCTGCGATTCCTGCATTTCCATTCCTCTTCTTGTCGTGCCCTTCGTCTTCCGACTGATTAGACGTGGCTTTTTTTAAGTCATCAGTCATCAGTCTTCCGACTGGTTTGATGCAGTCCACCACGATTTCCTCTCCAGTGTCAACCTTTTCATCCCAGAGTAGCATTTGCAGCCTATGTCCTTTCCTTCCCTAATCCCAAATTGATCTTCATGTGACAGATTATCAGTTTCCTTTTCTATTCTTCTGTACGTATATTTTTCTTCTCAGCTACGTGGATGCATGAGCTGTTAAGCTGATTTTGTGCTAATTCTCGCGCTTTACGGCTCTTGTCATCTTCAGAAGAGTGTGGATGAGTTTCTTTCAAAGATCTCATGGCATGTCGCCGGTCTCATACATTCTGCGTACCATTTTGTATAGTTGTTTTGTTGCCACTTACCCCAGGGTGTTTAGAAACTCCGATTGGATATTACGTATCCCTTCCACCTTATTTGACCTTAAGTCGTATAAAGGTCTTTAAAATTTTTATTCTAATACTGGATGACCTATCTCTTCCTCTTCAACTCCTGTTTCGTTTTCCATAACGCTATCTGGTATCTCTTTTCACCTGACTGCATTCAACAATGAAATTCTTATTGCACTCTTCTTGCTGCATTTGCTTTTAATTATGTCAAGAATTCTTTTGACTGTTTTGTATACTGAGTCAATCCCTCAGACAGTCATTTATTTTTCGATTTCTTCACATTTTTCATACAGCCAATGTGCCTTAGGTGCCCTGCACATACTACTTATTTCATTCCTAAGTGACTTGTATTTCTATGTTTCTGAATTTCCATAAAAAAATTTTACACGTGCTTCTTTTGTCACAAAATGTGTTCAAATGTGTGTGAAATCTTATGGGACTTAACTGCTAAGGTCATCAGTCCCTAAGCTTACACACTACTTAACCTAAATTATCCTAAGGACAAACACACACACCCATGCCCGAGGGAGGACTCGAGCCTCCGTCGGGATCAGCCGCACAGTCCACGACTGCAGCGCCCGAGACCGCTCGGCTAATCCCGCGCGGCTCTTCTTTTGTCGATGAACTGAAATATTTCCTCTCTTCCTTGTAAGTACATTTTTGTTTCCAACTTACGTGATTGCTCTTTTTAAAAATGTCCAGTTCCCTCCAACGGAGACGCTTACTGAGCTATTTGCTATCATATCTATAGCCTCAGAGATATTGGAGCATATCTCTTCATTCCGTAGTATACTTCCTTAATTTTTCTTTGCATATTCATTCTTCATGATTTCAGCCTACTCTTTGTCGTTAGTAAATTGTGCTCGGAGTAGGTATCTAGTCCTGGATCCGTCTTATAATGCAACACCTGGTTTCGGAATCTCTGCCTGACTATGAAGTAATTTAACTGGAATCTTCCCATATATCTTCCAAGTAAACCTCGTCTCCTTGTGTTGCTTGAACAGAGTGTTCGCTATCAGTAGGTGAAATTTATTGCAGAACTCCATTAGTCTTTCTCCTCTTTCATTCTTACTAGGAAACCTGTATTCAACCATACCCCTTTCTTCTGCTCCGTCCCCTGCAACTGCATTCCACCCCCACCCTCCACAACTATTACAGTTTCATCTCCATTTAGATATTGAATTACCCTTTCAGTATCCTCACATACTTTCTCTATCTCTTTGTCTTCACTATGCACGTTAATAAAAAGATGAATCTGTATTTCCCTCATTTTACTCTGTCGAGAAGGAGAGTGTAGTTCATAATGATCGGCTAAGCACAATTAAAAGTTGATTGTTGGTGTAAACTGCGGAATTAACAAATCAATAATTGTCTTAATTCGAGATGCAAATAATGAATCAGTGTCGGCGTTTACATCAGTCAAGTCTTTCCGTACGATTGGCAATGGTCGATGTGTAAAACTATTCACAGATGTTCCGTCCCCAACTACGAAAACATTTTCTTACATAAATCGACAACAGCGTCGATGCCTCGTAATCTTAAGTGTATTAACTGCTGGAAAGGCATTATACGTGCTAAGTAGCTGCGAACAAATTACCTGGAGGCAAGGGTAAACCCTTAACGGCGAGTTCTGTAAAATTTAGATCTCCACAGCCATTCCCTCCTCTCCACATCCTCACATGTTAGTACCGAAATTTCCTTTTCATTTCGTAATACCTTCAGCAATGTCGAAACGTTATGAGTTAAGCTAAACGAGAATATTATGAGACACTAGCACGAGCGCTTGGAAATAAAACTCTCTCACTACAGCGTCAGCCACTCACCGTCGGCGTCCCAGCCGCCCTCGATCTGGTAGGAGGCCGTGGCTGCCCCCAGCATGAAGCCGTCAGGGAACTGGTTGACGGCCCCCGCACGTGGGAGGCGGAGGTGGCGGCGGTGGGTGCCAGCTGTCGCTGCCCCCAGCGTGCTTCCTGCCACCAAGGCCAGGCATGCAGTTAGCAGCGACACTACTCCTTTGGATAACATGATGTCTGCCTTGCGACTGAGCGCTACAGTTTCTTTCAGAATTCGCCCTCTGCAAAGGTAATTGTCAGCCGTTTATCTCGTCATATATCGCTTCGCCACTAATTAGTGGAAAGCGATAAAGTCAAGTGTTTGAAAGATTAGGGTTTTCGATACGATACGAAGGACAGCATGAAATATATATAAGCAACGAGATAGAGGGAGGCCAAAGAATTAACACCATCACCGAGGAAATAGAAAGAGCGAGTGGGTTTTGGATGTCGAGAAAGCTGTATCAGAAATCCGAATGGAAAGCTCCTGGAGTAAGTGACTTCGCAGTGGAAATGATCAAAGACGCTGGACCGCCAGAATTCAGTGGTTGTGTAGAATAATGCCGATATTATGGACACATGGAAAGATTCCTGATGACTGAACAAGGCACTCTGTGAGAACTACAGAGGAGTAGCACTAACGCGCCAGCGAATGGAGACTTATGAAAAGATAACTTTAGAGAAAATCAGGAACAAAATAGAACCACAATTAAGAGAACAACAACAAGGATTTAGACTTGGTTAAAAAATGGTTCAAATGGCTGTGAGCACTATGGGACTTAACGTCTGAGGTCATTAGTCCCGTAGAACTTAGAACTACTTAAATCTAACTAACCTAAGGATATCACACACATCCATGGCCGAGGCAGGATTCGAACCTGCGACCGTAGCGGTCGCGCGGCTCCAGACTGAAGCGCCTAGAACCGCTCAGCCACTCCGGTCGGCATTTAGACTTGAAAGATGAACTGTGAATATCACATTTAGTCAGACTCGTTCTAGAAAGGAAACTGGAATTTGGGAAATCACAGTTGCATTCATAGATACAAAAAGAGTCTTATTAACCTGTTAGAAGGGAAGAGATAGCGCAAGGTCTGAACAGACAGAGATTGTGAAAAGGAATGCAATTCAGAATCAGAAACGTGTACAATATATGCCTCAATTCTGTTATAATAGACGTAATAAAAAGTCAGAATGGTTTAGAAATAACCAATGGGTTCAAGAAGGAAGTGCGGTCTCACCACTGCTCTTCAATATAGTCATGGAAAATACCATAAGGAAGGCCCAGTAAGGGTCAACAGCATGTAAGGTGTCAGGCAAACCCAACACCTTCCATGAAAACCCTGACATGATAAGCAAATCCAGTAGTATGTCACATAGCTCCGAATAAATCGTGACATTAAAATAACCAAAGTAATACGAGTAACGAGTGAGCAAATGGAATACCACAGACTAACACAAGAATGCCTAAATGCATGTCATACCGCCGGCCGAAGTGGCCGTGCGGTTAAAGGCGCTGCAGTCTGGAACCGCAAGACCGCTACGGTCGCAGGTTCGAATCCTGCCTCGGGCATGGATGTTTGTGATGTCCTTAGGTTAGTTAGGTTTAACTAGTTCTATGTTCTAGGGGACTAACGACCTCAGCAGTTGAGTCCTATAGTGCTCAGAGCCATTTGAACCATTTTTTGAACCATGTCATACCTTCCCACCGTGAGACAGACGCAGTTCCGAGGGGACAAACGAGAACAGAAGCCGAAAGCAGAACCGTGTTAAGCTAGAAGGCCCTACGATAAGGGACGGACACCCACGTCTCCAGCTAACCGACAGGACCACCCCCTAGCCCATGTTAAAAGCTAGAGCCCTCCAGAAGAACAGTATAGATCTTACGATAACACTAAAAGGGCCACACCAGCCGCAAGTTTTAGCGTGACACTTTTTCGCGTCTCTGTTACGTTTCAAACGTTAAAAACATTGCCCCACCACGAAAAGTATAACGTTTCTCATTGGATAGACAGAATTTTTGTAGGCGGAGCTTAAGGTTAACATTGAGACCCTGATTGGTCAGATGAAAAGACAGCAGATAGTTTTTTTTTAAACCAACTTCGGTAAATTGTAGTAATGAGAAGTTAGGGAAGAGTTGCGCCCCCTGACGAACACCGACAAGGTAATGAACGCACGCGATGCCGCATTTTTGAACGCATAAGGCTTCACTCAGAACTGCAGAAGTCTCATCTGTTACATCCCCTTTTTACGTAATACTAGTGTCGATCGTCAATTGAAGCTCATGGTTCAAAAAAGGTTCAAATGGCTCTGAGCACTATGGGACTTAACTACTGAGGTCATCAGTCCCCTAGAACTTAGA
This sequence comes from Schistocerca piceifrons, assembly GCF_021461385.2. Lineage (NCBI taxonomy): Eukaryota > Metazoa > Arthropoda > Insecta > Orthoptera > Acrididae > Schistocerca > Schistocerca piceifrons. The sequence continues at coordinate 251,055,887 of NC_060144.1, forward strand.
ACTACTTAAACCTAACTAACCTAAGGACATCACACACATCCATGCCCGAGGCAGGATTCGAACCTGCGACCGTAGCGGTCACGCGGTTCCAAACTGACGCGCTTAGAACCGCACGGCCGCACCGGCCGGCAAGCTCATGGTATTCACATTTGCTACGTAAGTTAAAATCTGAAACGCGATGATTTTTCTGTTATATAATTATTGAGAAGCCACATCAGCCACTGTAATTTACGACAAGTTAGATAAGTAATTAAAGATAATTGAGGGTCACTGTAGACCATTTTGACAGTTTTCTCTTTTGTGAAACTTAATTTAAACCTAGATTATAGATGTGATATGGCGTAGGTCATCCTTCGATCCATTACAGAACTTGGAAACCCATTCAGGGAATATTCGTTCACATTTTTGTTGAACGCAGTTGGTTTTTGTCATCCTGTATTAAAACATTTCCTTTTATCAATAGTGCAATTTATAAACAATGTTTTGTGAGTAGAATAAAATTTCCAATGATAAACTTAACTGCTTTTTCGACGTTATTTTATCAGCTATCTAAAAATAGAAAAGCTTTGAACCCCTTCCACTAAATTTAGTTAGTATTAAGATTCTTTTACAGGGAGTGCAGTGGAGCTGACGCTGAAATCATTAAGTATTTGGTTATATCATCGCTAGTCTCACTGAATTCTTCTGAACTCTACATGTCATGTGTGGTCTGGCGTCTCCTTACCAGCAACAGGTCCCAGGTTCAAACTAGTCAATTCCCTAAAAAACACGCTCAGAGCGTCGTTGCGCGAAAGTGGTAGGGAGACACGACATAGAGCAAGCAGACACCACGCAGAATGTTAGAAGCAGATGATATGCAAATCATAGCATATACAGACCATGTGATTATTATGGGAGAAAATGAGAGGAAAGTGGAAGAATAACTAGCAAAGAGTAATTGAAGAAGCAGGCCTGGAAATAAACTTAACAGGCAAGAAAAATCTAGAATTATTAACACGTTCATGACGGCTCTAAGAATGATGTTTCTCGCTGTGGGGTGGCGCACGTATTCATGCTCTCCAGCGTCTGGAAATGCTGCTTTTCCTGTTTCTCGCCGTGGGTGGCTGTCGCAGTCAAAAGCTCTAGGCTCCTATTTTGATATACTGAGCTTTTATTTTCAAAGTCCATTCTCATCCAAAATGAGATATCACATAACATAATTTTACATTAAATTAATCACAAATTATGTGACTTTCTCATTTGTTCAGAAAGGTCTCTCGTTGACGAGTCACACTAAACTGTATTCATAGCTATTCGTGCATCATATATTACCATATTTTCCATAATTGGTAATGTCGAACATGAGGAACTGGTGGTACGCGCCATCCAACGGGATGCAACACATTGGCATCCGACGGGATGCAACACACTGGGATGAAACTGTTAAAGAAGTAGACGTTTTCAAGCGTCCAGGAAGTAAATTAACCAAAAGAGAAAACATCAACGATGAAATTTCGGAGAGGGTAGAAAATTGTTCAAAATTTTGTTATTGTGATTCGAACGTAATTATGAAATGGATAATACCTGCCAAAACAAAGAACATGATAGACAAGTCAAGTTGTCTGCCAGTTCTGACGTGTGGTTGAAAATCCTGAGGTTGGACAAAGTAATACAGTGACAGAGATGCTCTTTTTACGACGGATCCTGGGCAATGCGATATAGGACACGATAATAAGGAATAAACGACTGCGAAACGACCTTCACATTCATCCCCTAAAATACTCAATGTGGAGAAATAGTCTTAAATGGTACAGGCATCTTAACGGAATCGGACAAGACAGACTTCCGAAAAGAGATCTAGAGTGGACAGTATCTGGACGAAGCTCAAGTGTAGCTCCGCGAACAGGATGGAGAGACAAGGGGAAGGATGATGTGAACCGAAGAGGACGCCAATGTGGGGAAATGGTGAATGATAGACTGTGAGAGAAAACACAACCTTGGAAGAGGCTGTGCGAACGCCCTGCAAAGCAGAAACGTTTCAAGAAGAGAAGAAGAAGCTATGTTTTTAAGTTTAAGTAATATAAGGCACTGCATAACACGCTGCTACCCATTAAAATTGCGACACCATCAATGCGGCATGGAACATACATCAAATTGGCGTCAAGTGTACTGCTCAGGATACTTGGATTTGAAAATGATCAGATTTCAACAAAACCGTACAATATAGTTAAAAGTAGCGCCATTTACATTCTGACAGAATGTTGTTTGTTTGTGAGAAGATCGTGTCAGGCCTCTTGTAGTAAAGACAAACTTTAAGAATTTCACAGTAGCAGGATCTATGCCTATTGAGACGGTGGTTTACCGTTCTCCGATTTTTCGGCTCTTGTTATATGGTATCGAACGACCGCCACGCGAATATGGAGTCGATGCCATGCAGGATTTAAGCAGCCCTATATGACTAGCGCTCAGGACAGGCACACTGTACGCTCGACTCTGTAGGATCATGCAACAACATAAAATAACTTAAGTACAGACTTGTGGTCTAAGTACCGTGATCTAGGGGTCGGAATTTTGACTAGTAATCGGAGTGTCCTCCGTTCCGGGTTCGAAACTCGCCACTGATTGAATTTTGAATAAAATTCGTCAACATTGGCTGCCGAAGATTTCCGGCATAAGAAGTCACCCTCATTCGGGCAGTGGCCTTGTCAAAGAGGGTGAAGGAGAGGACAGAGGTTTTGTACGCTCTCTTGCCATTGTGGTGGGAAACTGCCACTACAAAGTGAAAGAATCAGCAGTAATCAACGACACGGGAATGCAGAAAGCAATGGAAATCACTGTAGTGAAGACATATAATGTGTATTGACAGAACAGTGTCATGATGATCTCTCAATTTCAAAAATATTTCGGACTAGCCTCCCATTCAGATCTCTGAGAGTGGACTGCAAAGGTAGAGTGACCGTAAGAAAAAGACTGAACAACCAAAGAAAGGGAAGGAAGTCTTTCGCGACGGCACTGCTGTATAAAACATTCTCGGCCTTCATGCCGCGTCAGTTCAGAATAAAACTTCAGCCTTTCGACGATTACCTCCATCGTCTTCACCAGTTGCTCCTGACGGAGACGATGGAGGTAATCTTCGAAGGCCTGAAGTTTTACTCTGAACTGACGCGGCATAAAGGCCGAGATTGTTTTATACAACCAGGGAAAAATATAACGCTCTACGAGTCGGGGCATGAGATGTCAGAGGTGTGAACATGATAGGGAAGCTACAAAATCTGAAAAGGGAAATGCAGTAACTCAGCGTGTATGGTGGGGGTCAGTGAAGTGAAATGAAATAAAGACCAGGATTCCTGGTCCAACAGAAGCAGAAAATAGTATAACAGGAGTAGAGTTCGTTATGAATTGGGACGTAGAGAAAAGAGTGATCTACTGTCAACAGTTCAGTTATAGCGATTTTCTTATCAGATCGACAGCAAACCAACATCGAAATCAGTGGTTCAGGTTTGCATGCCGACATCGCGGGCAGAAGTTGAAGGGACAGAGAAAGTATATCAGGATATTGAATGGGTCATTGAGTACGTCAAGGGCGATGAAAATCTAATGTTCATGGGAGTTTGGGATGCAGTTGCAGGGGAAGGAGTAGCAGAAAGGGCTACAGTACAATATAGGTTTGGTACTAGAAATGAGGGAGGCGAAAGACTAACTGAGTTCTGTGACAAATTTCAGCTAGTAATAGCGAATACTTCGTTCAAGAACCATAAGAGGAGGAGGTATACTTGGAAAAGGCTGTGAGGATTCCAGTTACACTACTTCACGGTCAGGCAGAGATTCCGAAATCAGATACTGGGTTATAAGGCGTACCCAGGTGCAGACGTACGCTCAGATCACAATTTACTAATAACGAAGAGTTGGTTGAAATTTAAGGGGCTACTCAGGACGAACCATTGCACAGAGCAGTGGAATATGGAGTTACCAAGAAGTGAAGAGATACGCTTGAAGTTCTCTAACGCTATACACGCTGCGATAATGAATAGCTCAGTAGGCAATTCAGTTGAAGAGGAATAGACATCTCTAAAAAGGGCAGTCACAGTAGTTGCCAAGCAAAACATATATACAAGGAAGGTAAATGCAAATGTACCATGGGTAACAGTGGAGATACTTCAGTTAATCGACGAAAGAAGGAAGTACAAAATATGCCCAACAAAATTCTGGAATACAGAATTACAAGTCAGTTAGGAGTGAAATAAATAATAAGCACAGGGAAGCTAAGGCGAAATATCTGCATGAAAAATGTAAAGAAATCAAAAATGAAATGATTGTCTGAAAGAGTGACTCAGCATACGCAAAATTCCGATGAAATTAAAAGCAATGGCTGTAACATTAAGAGTGCAATGGGAATTCCACTGGTAAATTTGGAGAACAGAGAGGATAGGTGGAAAGAGAACACTGAAGGCCTCTATTACTGGAAGACTTGCCCGATGATGTAATGGGAGAGGAAAGAGGAGTCTACGGGGAAGAGATAGGGGATCCGGTATTAGAATCAGAATTCAAAAGAACTTTCGACGACTTAAGATCAAATAAGGCAGAGAGGAAAGATAACACGGCATCAAAGTTTTTAAAATCATTTGGGGAAACGGCAACAAAACGACTGTTGACGTTGGTATGTAGAATGTACGAGTCTGGCGATATACCACCTGACTTTCGGAAAAGCATCATCCATACAATTCCAAAGTTGCCAGAGCCGATACTTACGAAAATTATGGCACAATCAGCTTAACAGCTCATGCATATACGTTTCTGACAAGAATAATATATAGAAGAGTGCAAAAGAAGAATGAGCATGTGATAGATGACGATCAGTTTTGCTTTAGAAATGGTAAAGGTACGAGAGAGGCAGTTCCGACGTTGTCGTTGATAGGGGAAGCAAAACTGAAAAAAACCGCGCTCATAAGATTTGTCGACCTGGAAAAAAACGTTTGACAGTGTCAGTACTTGTAAGATGTTCGAAATTCTGGGAAAATGGCGGTAAGCTATAGGGAAAGACGGGTAATATACAATCCATACAAGAATCGAGAGGGAACAGTAAGAGTGGAAGACCAAGAACGAAGTACTCGATTAAAAAGATGTAATACAAGGACGTAATCTTTCGTCTTTACTGTTCAGTCTATACATGTAAGAAGAAATGACGGAAATAAAACAAAGATTTATGAGATGGATTAAAATTAAAGGTGAAATGATATCCATCGTAAGGTAAGCTGATCATGTTGCAATTCTCAGCGAAAGTGAAGAAGCGTTACAGGATATGTTGAATGGAATCAACAGTCTAATGAGTACAGAACATCAACTGAGAGTAAATCGACGAAAGACAAAAGAAGTAGCAAAAACAGTAAGAAACGTAATATAAATTGTGGATCACGAAGTAGACGAAGTTAAGAAAGTCTGCTACCTAGGCAAAATGACGCATGGTGGACGGGCAAAGACGATATAAAAAATAGACTAGCATTGGCCAAAAGAAGTCTACTGTTATCAAACATAGACCTAACATTGAGGAACAAATCTGTAAGAATGTAAGTTTGGAGCACAGCATGTTATGGCAGGGTAACATGCGCTATGGGAAAAATGGAACAGAAGGGAATCGCAGCATTTGAGAAGTGGTACTACAAACGAATTTTGAAAATTAGGTGGACTCGTAAGGTAAGAAATGAGGAATTGGTGGGGAAAGGAATAAATTGAAAACACTGAGAAGATAGACATGATTACAGTACGTCTATTAATACATCAGGGAACTACTTTCATGATACTAGAAGGAGCTGTAGAGTTGAAAAACTGTAGATGAAGACAGAGATTTGAAGACATCCAGCAAATAATTGAGGACATAGGTTACAAGTGCTACCTTGGGATGTAAAGTTTGCTACAGGAGAGGAATTCGTGGAAGGCCGCATCAAATCAGTCAGAAGACAGATGGCCAGAAAAAAATGAATGTCGGCACTCTGACATTACTTTTTACTACCCCGTAGCACGCTGTGTGCTCCCAGTAGAATTCATAGAGCCAACAGCACGACTGGAAAATTAAAGCATTAACAGTCTTAGGTAGACTGACAACTGGGTAAAGTCAAAGTCTCTGCACTGTGTTCCAAAATATGAAGACGAGACACTTAAGTTTCCAGTGATACGTTACTTTTCCTTCAGCTGTAAGTAATCATCGCTTATTCCGTTTCTTGGACTCGCAACCCCTCAAGAAAAATGTCCACCAACTGAAATAATACGAAGCTACTCCCGAAAAACAATTCTTGCTTGGGCTAAATACGGTGCACTTGATTTCGAAAGAGCAACAGTACAACTGCAGGGCTGCCACGGAGAAACTGTGTACTTCCGCTTTAAACTGGTGAAATACGTCTATTTCAAACTTCACTCATGTTCGAAACGACTTTTCTTCATCCGGCCATGTGAGTCCACTACGTAATATACACATCAGGGACATGCGATAGTTGTTGCCTTTGCTCTCGGTAGCTTAACAATTCAGAGACTTCAAGTGCATGCATTTTAAAATCATTGTGGCCCTTCTCTTCCGCTCGCTGTATTACGGGATATTATAAAAGTCATTATTAAAGCCATATTCGGCCGTTATCTTATTATTTCCCGTTATATGTTTAGAGGTCATTGATAACACTAATGTACATTATCTCGTAACACTGTGGCATTAATAAACCAAAAGGGTGTACATTGTGTGAATGTGTGGGTCTTATGGGCGCTCAACGGCGGGGTTGTCAGAAACAGGAAAAGGAGTTACACCTGAAATTAAAACATAAGTAAAGTGACAAAGTAGCTAAAAGAAAAGCACAAGGAAGTGTCACTGGCTGACGAAAATCTTGGGTAAGCCAGTCACCTTTTTAGCACATTAAACCATCTACCTAAAATCTTGGGAAAAATGTTGGACTATTCTCAAAACCTTAAAACTCGAACCACATTCGTTTGAACGGAAATTATAATAGAGAACAGATCCAGCGGCAAATCCGCCGCGGCCTGCTGGTTGGAAAACAAAACATAGTCCAATAAAATGTGGCACACAGTGATCTGTACCCCAAAAGCACCACATACTGGAGGGTCCCCTCCCCAGAGCAAGAAGCCATGCGTCATAGGACTGTAGGCTATCCAAAGGCGAGTGAGGAGGACCTCGTCCCGTCGACGTGGCTGGAAGGAGGTACGCCATGGCCGCGTTGTGGGTTTTATTTACTAGACTGTCTGTTACTTCCAGATACTCGTCTGCTTATAGACGCATGACTTCGTGCCTTAAGAGCGAGGTGATAGCATGCAGGGGGATGGCATACTGAAATAACTGAGGGTCAAGACACGCCTCCTTGACTGGTAGCTCCGCCTTTTATTGCCCGAAATACCCATGTGCTCTGATACCCAGCGGAAAGGAACTTCCTTCCCCAGTCGTTGCAGTTGGAGGAGAGCATCCTGAATATTCTTGACTGCTTTATCTGCTGGCTACAAACGTTGGAGAGAGTGAAGGTCACTCAAAGAATCGCAGCAAGCAAAAAATTTTGCACCGGTAGAATGTCTCATCTGCTTCGGTGCCCGCAAGATCGCATAGCATTCTGCGTCGGAGACAGTGGATTTTTGAGGCAATCGGACAGAGCAACCAACCGCGTCCCCCTGTTTAGACCCATCAGTACAGACAGCTACAGCTTTGTGGTTCTCATATAAAGTGACAGAAAATATCGCATTAAAAACAGAAGCAGGAGTGCAATCACTCCTGTACTGCATTAAAGCTAAAACTACTCTCGGCATCTACAGTAACCGCCGTGGCAGATGGTTAAAACCCTTGATTTGCGGTTGTATTTGCTCCACTCCAAGTGATTCCAGCACACGCTGCACGTGGAACCTGAATGGCTTTGTTGCTCATGGACAATGGGAGAAGAGGCGTTCCAGAGTGGGACAGTATGGTACATAGGTGAATTCGGAGCTGCAAGAAACTTACCTGACACACCATGAGGAATTGCCGCAGAATTGTACGTGTCGGTTTTCCAGCCTCAGCACAGGGACTGAGTATGGGGCTGGTCCTACAAGCACCCGTGGCTAGCCTGATCCCGTCGTAGTGGACAGTGTCGCTGGTCTTCACATAAGAAGGCCTTGCCGGTCCATACACTGTACATCCATAGTCCAACCGCAAAGCCCTACAAAACTGATGTAGATGCTCCCTGTTGCTCCCCAAGACCTGTGGCTATGGCACTTTACGATGGTCACGGGCTTCAGGGTTCTGGCTGTTAGATCTCTCAAGTATGGTAACAACGACAATTTGGAGTCGAAAATGAGGACCAGAAACCTCACTGAGTCTCTAAATTGTAGGATGGTTCATTTGCAAGTCAAGTAGATTAAAAATGTGACGAGAACGATTAAAATGAACACACACATACACACGTATCTGGAGAAAACTGAAACCTAGTCTTTGCAACCCACTCCTCTAACCTCCACAATGTAAATTGTAACTGATGGCTCTGTGTTGCAACACTGGAGGTGAAACAGAAAACAGCAAATGATCCACAGATAAGGCGTATATTACAGGGCTCCTTACCACAGACGTGATACTATTTATGGCAATGACAGAAAGGATAACACTTTAAGCACTACCCTGAGGGACACCGTTCTCCTCGTCAAAATGATCAGACAGCGTGTCACCAACCACAGCCGTAAAAATCTGCTGAGGCAGAAAAGACCGAAGGAAGATGGTGAGGTGGCCACGAAAGCCCCATTGATGCAGTTGTACGAGAATATTGTGTCTTCAAGCAGCATCGTACCCCTTACTGGTATCGAAGAAAGCCTGCTGAATGGCCTCGTCTAGCAGGGTCAGGTTGTCGACAGTCAACCGAAATCTCCGGAATCCACACTGAGACCGGCTAAAGAGTTGCCTGGTCTCTAAGAACCGGATCAGAACACGATGATTAGCCATTCTCTCCAAGATCCTGTAACTAATGGGACACTTGCAGTCCTTTCCGGGTTTGAGGAGAGGTAATGAAATTGCCTCTGTCCACGAGCTGGGGACGTTGCCTGTCTGCCATATAAGATTAAAACATTCGAAGAGGATTTCCTTTGGCGTCACTGGCACATGCTGAAGCATGTAGTACAGGATATGGTCGTGGGCGGACGCAGTGTTACAAGTCTCAGACAGTGCCGATTCCAGCTCCCGCAGGGGGGGAAGTGGAGTTGAACTTGCCCCTCTCGACAGTCGCACAATAGCGACGAAACGCTGATTCCTGGCTTGCTTTGGTAGTATTGTCTACAAAATGCTTGGCTGGTGTCTGAGCAACGACTCTGGGATTTGTTTGGAGACACCCCTGTTTCAGCACTGCTGCTATTGGTAACCGATTTTGTTTATCGGAAATCCGCGGGATGACTTCCACACTTTAGTAGAAGAAGTGGAACGGTTGATAGAGTCCAGGAACAGGTGCCATGACCGTTTCTTGTTCTCCTTAATGGCGCTTTGAGCCTTGCCCCTCGCGACTTGAAAGGCCGTGAGGTTGTCCTCTGTTCGCTGGCATCTGAACTGTCGGAGAGCCACACGCTTGTCTCAGATTGCTGAACCACACTCATTTGTCCACCAAGGTACAGGTCGCCTCCTAAGGTAATCTGAGGACTTTAGGATGGATAGGTCAGCAGCACGATCACCCATTCCTGGACGTTGTTCCTTCATTCAAGCACAGGCAGCTGACCGAACAGCGTGAACGGACGTTCGTGGGAGGGCTATGGAATCTGAAACAACTGCAGCTTGACATGTGCAGCTTGACATGCGCAGGAACTACTGCTGATACTAGTAACCTCCGCTTGTGTAGAAGTGTAGACTGTCGAAATAGGCTTTTAAGAACTGAAGCAAGAGATGTAGTGAATATGGGGGCTGCAGGATGTTGTAGATCTTCTTGGCCTTTCCATATGGGATTCGTTTTTCTGTCGTAATCTCCTGTACCTTCCGTTCTTCAAGAAAGACACTGCAATCCCTACTCTAGACAGGATGATACTCAGAGTAATTTACACACTTTGGAGGGAAGGAGCAGCCAACGCCGTAGTTGGCGACCTTACCACATTTGCTACAAGTGCCTTCACCTTAGCTCCTAAGGTGGTGTGCCCTAAGCTCTGGCCTTTAAAACAGCGCATTGAGTTAGGGCCATATGGCCGGATGCTTAGCGAAAGAAACCTGCCTTGATATGCTGTGGAAGTCTCGTGCTAATGACGCTAAGGATGAAGGAGTCGGGTTTTATGAGATCCCCATCCACACTTTTTAGTATATTCTGCACGTCAACTATCTCTTCCTAAGCCAGTTCATCCTTCAGTTCCTCCTTGGGAATGTCGACAAGTTCTCTACAGGTCACGACACCTTTACTATAGTTAAAGACAGTTTCGAGGTCCATTTCTACAGCGTATTCCTCAAGGCACTTGGCATTCTGAAGACTGATGACTTGCTGGGAATTAGCTGTTTTAACCAGCAGCATTCTGTTATCAAATTTCATGACGAATTTCAGAGCACCTGCGATGCCCTCTAAACCTTTCTTAAGATAAATAGGTGGACCTTGTCAAAGCTACCCTCTTTTCACTTCACAGTCAGAAACACGTTCAGACCACCAGCATGCGTCATGTTACAATACACTGAAGAACTCTGTATATCCCCTGAGTCAGAAGAACTGGTGACATGAGCTCTCTTGTTAGACTGGTTGTTGGTGGCCCAACCTTTCCGCCTGGAGGATTAAAAGAAAATCTCAGAGGATCCACTTCAGTCCCCTGAGCAGCTAGGGAATTAAGTGTCCACTTTGAGCCCCGAATTTCTTATATAACTGCGGCTCTCCAGAGGCTGCCTGCTAGCGACTGTTCAATCTCAACAGCCAAGCACCTCAACAGAGCGCAGCACACTTCGAGAATGAGGAGTGTTTTACAGATGTTTATTCCATCCTCGCGATCCGGCCGGTCAAGCCAAGATCCCTGGTTCCATGCTACACAACGTTCCACTGCAGCGCCGTACAGTGGTCGGTGAAGCATGGTCAGAGGGTAAGGTGACAGGAACTTGCTCCCTGCTCAGGAACCCTGGAGTCACGAGGCCTGAACTGAGTAAACGAATGTAGAATCCCTGAGGGCAAAGATATACGGTTTAGTCTTACGAAACTCCCCACATACATACGCAGAAAGAATTATTCAGTTATCTGAATTTATCATGTTGGAAGTGAGTGTCCTATTTAGTTCAATATTTAAATAGTAAGCAGAAGAATTAGAATGTGTGCTGGATTTCTGTATCTATCTAATGCTGCAATTAGCTGAGACGTTTAACGCTCACTTCCTTTTGGCATATTCTCGAACCTGCAACTTTATGATTTATTTCAAAGATTGTGGTTTGCAACTGAACTCGGCAGACTATAAAATCAAACATTAGATCTTTTCTTTATTTAGTAATACATTGACATTATAACTGGCGACTTTAATAGGGCTAGTTGCTAGTCATCGAAAATTTGTGCAATTTATTGGTTTCATCGTAAAATAGTATTCTGAGTGGAGAAAGTCTACCAAAAATTGAATGAAAGTTTGGCACACTGAGGGAAGAACAACATTCGTCAGCGGAAGTCGACAGCATTTTTGAAAATTTTTATTAATTCCTATGCCGTATTTTTGGTACCAACTTCTTGTCTTGGAATAGTACAAAATTCAGCCTGTAAGTAGTAAGCAATTTTTACTGTAGATAATTGATTTATTTAGTAATTTTTGTGCCTCTAGACACAGAAATCTGTGCATCATGAAAACAATAATGGCACATGATGCCAAATGCTTTTTTACAAGGCTTGTTACGATGTATTGTTGACGTTCGTTGAATGTGGTAATACGTGCTGTTATTTATTATTCTAGTAGTGAGGAATGGACGTTTTTAGATTTTTATTTAAGTTCATGTTATGATAACAATAGTGAAACAGCTAAACATGGAGCCCATTAAGACGATCCATATGAACTGAATCTTTAAGCAGAAGGACTTACCGCTCAAGGATGTCTGTCGTGTGAACCATTAACTGAACTTTTCGCAAAATTAGAGTTAATGCCTATGACAATGTTTATAGTATTAAAGTGCGAAGGTGAACTTTCGTCAGCATAACCGACCACGTCCACAGCACATGAACTTATGTCAACAGGGCAGGCAGAAATTTCATAAAAACAAGACTGTATGTAGTCTGAAAATCGTGCAGAGGAAGACACTGTGCTTTCCTGAATTTCAGGGAAGCACAAAACTCTGGTATTACAGATCTTAGAATTGAAGCTAGCATAGTCGGGACTACCAGAAGCCATGCTGAAAGTAACCGATGAATCAGCTGAAAGTAAACAAGTGCAAACTACACTACCATAAACTGTTCGTCAACTCTTAGGTAGGGAAAATGATGGAGGAAAAACAGTTATGGAGTTCGAGGAACTGCAAAATGTTACGCAAGTATCGAACTAAGATTTGTCACTGTACCATAATGCTGTTAGCGAGTAGGCAGGAAACATGGGAAGAAAAGAATTAGCCAAGGTAAAGGATGTAGTGCACAATAACCAGTCGTTTTCAAAATCTGCATAAAATATTGTCGCTTTTAAACTGGTGTTAAATAGGCCAAAGTAAGCACAATAAAACTGTCAGTACAACTATTGCACAAGTCACCTTACAGTATGGGGACTTTGCTACTGGAACAAAATTTGATAAGGCGATGTCAGTTTCAAATGTTTTTGCATGATGAAATAAATATTCATCCAATTGTTTTCATGGTGGCATTTTGCAGAGCATTAACACATTCATGGTCAGCTGCTCAGGAAATAGGTTTCGTCAGTGGTTGTATTCGAGGAGATGTTGCACTCTGGGCTACAGACTCAAATGTGTATTGCCACGCATATGATGTCTCTGACAAATCATTCCTAGCCGATTATTGGTCTATGGAAATACAGAAATGACTCTGGAAGAAGTATTTAAGCCAGAAACATTTCGAGCTCATCAGGGTGCCAAGCAGAAATATTCGAAAAATACATCAACATAACAAAGATGATGAAATAAAAGAAATGATTCAGATAGTGAAGGGAGACGAAATTTTAATAGTCATGGGTGACTGGAATTCGGTAGTAGGAAAAGGGAGAGAAGGAAACGCAGTAGGTGAATATGCGCTGTTGGAAAGAAATGAAAGAGGAACCCACCTGGTAGAATTTTGCACAGAGCACAAATTAATCATAGCTAACACTTGGTTCAAGAATCATAAAAGAAGGTTGTTTACATGGAAGAAGCCTGGAGATACTGACAGGTTTCAGACAGATTATATAATGGTAAGACAGAGATTTAGGAACCAGGTTTTAAATTGTAAGACATTTCCAGGGGCAGATGTGGACCCTAACCACAATCTATTGGTTATGAACTGTAGATTAAGACTGAAGAAACTGCAAAAAGGTGGTAATTTAAGGAGATGGGACCTGGATAAACTGACTAAAGCAGAGGTTGTACAGAGTTTCAGGGAGAGAATAAGGGAACAATTGACAAGGAGGGGGAAAGAAATACAGTAGAAGAAGAATTGGTAGTTTTGAGGGATGAAGTAGTGAAGGCAGCAGAGGATCAAGTAGGTAAAAAGACGAGGGCTATAGAAATCCTTGGGTAACAGAAGAAATATTGAATTTAATTGATGAAAGGAGAAAATATAAAAATGCAGTAAATGAAGCAGGCAAAAACGAATACAAACGTATCAAAAATGAGATCAAAAGGAAGTGCAAAATGGCTAAGCAGGGATGGCTAGAGGACAAATGTAAGGATGTAGAGGCTTATCTCACTAGGGGTAAGATAGATACTGCCTATAGAAAAATTAAAGAGACCTTTGGAGGAAAGGGAACCACGAGTATGAATATCAAGAGCTCAGATGGAAACCCAGTTCTAAGCAAAGAAGGGAAAGCAGAAAGGTGGAAGGAGTATATAGAGGGTCTATACAAGGGCGATGTACTTGAGGACAATATTATGGAAATGGAAGAGGATGTAGATGAAGATGAATTGGGAGATATGGTACCGCGTGAAGAGTTTGACAGAGCACTGAAAGACCTGAATCGAAACAAGGCCCCCGGAGTAGACAACATTTCATTAGAACTACTAACAGCCTTGGGAGAGCCAGTCCTTACAAAACTCTACCATCTGGTGAGCAAGATGTATGAGACTGGCGAAATACCCTCAGACTTCAAGAAGAATATAATAATTCCAATCCCAAAGAAAGCAGGTGTTGACAGATGTGAAAATTACCGAACTATCAGTTTAATAAGTCACGGCTGCAAAATGCTAACGCGAATTCTTTACAGACGAATGGAAAAACTAGTAGAAACCAACCTCGGGGAAGATCAGTTTGGATTCCGTAGAAATGTTGGACCATGTGAGGCAATACTGACCCTACGACTTATCTTAGAAGCTAGATTAAGGAAAGGAAAACCTACGTTTCTAGCATTTGTAGACTTAGAGAAAGCTTTTGACAATGTTGACTGGAATACTCTCTTTCAAATTCTGAAGGTGGCAGGGGTAAAATACAGGGAGCGTGAAGCTATTTACAATTTGTACAGAAACCAGATGGCAGTTATAAGAGTCGAGGAGCATGAAAGGGAAGCAGTGGTTGGGAAGGGAGTGAGACAAGCTTGTAGCCTCTCCCCGATGTTACTCAATCTCTAATTGAGCAAGCAGTGAAGGAAACAAAAGAAAAATTCGGAGTAGGTATTAAAATCCATGGAGAAGAAATAAAAACTTTGAGGTTCACCGATGACATTGTAATTCTGTCAGAGACAGCAAAGGACTTGGAAGAGCAGTTGAACGGAATGGACAGTGTCTTGAAAGGAGGGTATAAGATGAACATCAACAAAAGCAAAGCAAGGATAATGGAATGTAGTCGAATTAAGTCGGGTGATGCTGAAGGAATTAGATTAGGAAATGAGACGCTTAAAGTAGTAAATGAGCTTTGCTATTTGGGGAGCAAAGTAACTGATGATGGTCGAAGTAGAGAGGATATAAAATGTAGACTGGCAATGGCAAGGAAAGCATTTCTGTAGAAGAGAAATTTGTACATCGAATATAGATTTAAGCGTCAGGAAGTCGTTTCTTAAAGTATTTGTATGGAGTGTAGCCATGTATGGAAGTGAAACATGGACGATAAATAGTTTGGACAAGAAGAGAATAGAAGCTTTCGAAATGTGGTGCTACAGAAGAATGCTTAAGATTAGATGGGTAGATCACATAACTAATGAGTAAGTACTGAATAGGATTGGGGAGAAGAGAAGTTTGTGGCACAATTTGACTAGAAGAAGGGATCGGTTGGTAGGACATGTTCTGAGGCATCAAGGGATCACCAATTTAGTATTAGAGGGCAGCGTGGAGGGTAAAAATCGTAGAGGGAGACCAAGAGATGAATACACTAAGCAGATTCAGAAGGATGTAGGTTGCAGTAGGTACTGGGAGATGAAGAAGCTTGCACAGGATAGAGTAGCATGGAGGGCTGCATCAAACCAGTCTCAGGACTGAAGACCACAACAACAACAACAAGATACTAAGATGACCCTGTGTCTTAGTGTAATGTATTAGGAATAACAAAGGCGAAACTGCCAAAACATGTAAATAATTAATCAATGTACTCTAAGCAAATCTTAAGGAATTCATGCCTGCACTTGCTTCCATTGATCCGATTCATGAATATGCGCAATCAGGGACAAATAATCTGAATATTAATAATAACAATAGTAATCAGACTTCAGATGCGATTCATCATGCAAATCATACCATGAAACATAATGTACCAGGAAAAGAGTTCAAAAATTATATCAACAGATCTCAAGAAAGATTCCAAGGTAATAGGTACAGCCCTGGTTATGCTATTAATAATTGTCTTAGTCAGTGCCAGAACCGACAATAAGATCATCAAACTGACCAAAACTGACATAAATCTCCTGACAGAAATGAGAAGGACAAAGACAATTCACTGTCTACATCTAAACAGGAAAACTAGTTATAACCTCACTATGCCCCAAAAAATGGTCATAGATTGTAGCATGGGTCATGACAAATCAATTAACTTGATATGTAATGACAATGGGAATGACATACAGAAGGTATTTGTTCTGATGTAGTTCACTGTAATGACTGACGCTGCAGAGTCACAATCAGTAGTTACTGCATATGAGGCAACAATGTGACTATTTTAGTGTTTGGCTTAGAGAGTCATATTTTAAAAGTACATACAATTAATTTGACATAAGATAAAATAAAATGATGTGAATTAGAATTTTCTTTTTGGGAATCGTGCAAACTATGCTCCAGATTTTAATACAATGTTCCACAGTAGCGTTGGTCATCACTGCTAATATACCAATTGTGTAGCGTTGCTTTTGTCACGGTGTGGCCAGTTCTGAATGGTTTACATTAATAACATTAGATAAAGTCTCTGTTGTTATGTAGTCTGCACTGATTTGTTTAAGAGAGTATGAGAGGGTGTACTGGTACCAGCCTTGCCATCATCAACTACGAGGACCTGGGAGCTGTTGGCACCAGATCTCATATCGTAATATTCGAAGCCCATCTATGGTACCTGTTGAACTGAGAAGCATAGAAACGCAAAGCACATTCATAGTTGTTGGTTCTTTGATGGTTGACTACATATTCGATATGAAGTTACTTCAAGAAAGGGTTGCAAGAATCAAATGGTCTTCAGGGAAATTACACTTTTGGGTTGACGGTTTTGAGATGACTTTGTAGGTGCTGAAAACTGATGTTGGCTATCGTAATTATTGCTAATGGATAAAAATAGTGCTAGTTCTTAAAGATATTAATTATACAAACAGGCAGCAGCCTTAACTGACTTCAGTTCCTATATTAAGGGACAAGTTTTTGAGAAAATAGATGAGTCTACACATTTAAGCAGTAAACAGTGCTATAAGTTAAGAACTATTTTACTACAGTATTCACATGTCTTTAATGACAGGCCTTGTAGAAACTTAAGTTATAAATGCAGCCTTAATGTTATCCCACACGAAATCTCCCATTCTGTGAGTAAAAGATAAGTTGTCAACAAAGAGATTTGGAAGATGCTGAATTGTAATATAAACAGGCGCTAACTTAAGAAAAATACGAAATGGAACTGTTGTTTATAACTCTATACAGAATTACGAGGATACCACATGCTGGAGCTTATTTACTTATCTGTCCTGGAAGCTACACAATCGAGGGATTGTACCTTCACTAGGGTGTGAGAAGATTCTTCCTGTCTTGTTTTGTAGCTGTCCACCAGGATGTGAAAATATTCGTCCTGTACTGTTTTGTTGCTGTGTGTATCGATAATTATGCATATATGTGCCGAAAGTTTTTACTTCACAGTGACTCTGCACATTTTATGAATCTGAACAGTTTACCTGCTGTGTGAGAAATGAGGAGTGTAGGCACTGGAAAAGAAATGCTTTACAGTAACATGCGTTCACTGCAAAACATGTATATATAGGCAGAAAGAAGTATATGTGCCACTGTTAATTTCTACTTTTTCCCAAGTGGAAGAATTCAAAATAATTTATAGCTTTTTGTGGTTGCAAAAGTCAGTCATATTTTTGGTCTTTTTAGTGGACTATTATCAATATGTATATTGATAAATTTTGGTAAATGAGAACAGTGTTCATCCTGGAAGACAAACTGAAGTCAGAACACAGTTCAGAGTAAATCGATAAAATAATCATTTCATTCACTCACTAAAGCAAAACCATTACTGTGGAACAGTGACTAAATAGTTATCTTTTAATTTAATATATCATATAATTTTAAACAGTGTAAATGACACATCCATTTTCTGTGCTGTCAGCAAACAAGCTGTCTATGTTACTTAACTGTTAACTGCATAGAAATTGAAGTTTTCAGTCAAGTTATTTACTGTTAAAGTAATCGAGCATAACAGTCATGTAACACATGTTGCTCACCAACTGAAAAATTAAATATGCGCTGATTAATTTGTTGGATTTTTTTTTTGCAGGTTAATGTAAATCTGATATATGTTTTCGTTCTGAATGTTAATTGCAAGCGTCATGGAGCCTTGGTACAAGTTATCTTGTCATGGAATGGAATGAGTAAAAGATATGATGCACACTGTACTATCTACTCTTGGTACACAAGGTCTAGCAGTGCGTGAACTTCCAAGCAAGGCTCTACATAAGATGGCTGAGGAGCAGAGGTGTCACTGTATTCATTCGGCTTTATAGGCTGTACAATGTTTTAACAGTAGTATGTCAAGTTTATTTAATCATATGTGTAGTCTCAGTCACGTGTGATTTGGGTAGTAGCCTTAAAGGTTATAGTCTGAGAATGCAATATAAGTATTTTCGAGATGTATCCACAGATTGTCCATATAAACGTACAATGCTAGGTTGAGTGTTTCGCTTGTATGTAGACTGAAATTAGAATGCGAGCAATGGACAACGAACTACACCATGCACGATAAAAGCTATGAATATTACTTAACTTCAAGCAGTAACCTGAATACTGAGGAGGGGAACTTTTGTTGTGTGTGATGAAAACAGAACCATTTATGAGAAATGTAGTATCTGGTCGACCTCAAACATTGATTTGAATATGCTCTATCTAGTGTAGGCCATAGAAAATAATTAATAGACTGCAGGTAAAGACGCAGTTTCAACCACTGCCCGATTTTTACTCTTTTAGATTAATGTCTAATTTTTTCTCTCGGCATCACACAACAAGTTCATGTAATGTATCCTTCATGTAATGTCACCCTCTTTTGTGTTTGCTGTGCTAGCCTACTGATGTGGCTACATGGTTAGGTGCGGTTTTTATATTTATTGTGTTATATTGTGAAGTTGACAATGAATAGTAGCCTCTGTTAAAGATTAACATTTTCATTATGGGAGAGTAATTTTTTAATTAAAAATGAAAAAGTAAATTTCATCATTTAAGTCTTTTCGTTATAGCCGTCACTAAATGTCCTATACTAAACAGATTTGTACATTTTTGTGTCTTTTACGACGTATGCTCCTGCAAATAAGAGTAGGTACAAGTCCAACCTGCATCATTCTGCGAAGTATTAGAGGTACCACACTAGTGACTGAGGAATAAATCTTCTTTTGTTGTTGTAGGAAATATTTCTTTTATGTTTGCAAATACTGTATTACTGTATTTTTTCATCAACCAGTGTTTCATTGTTTATCTGTTTCATGCAAAATGAGTGGTATGCTCATACAAAAACTGTATTAGAGGCGCGAAAGGTCAGAAGTAAACCGAAAGCCATATACGAAATAAAACGTTTTTACAAAGACTCAGACTTCCAGGGAGGTACCTCAGCCAAAAAACTCAATCCAGCTTGCTTACGCAGTTCCAGCACTCGTTACAGTAAATAAAATAGAAATCCTTTTTCTAATCAGTATGCTGATGACGTCTGTGCCAATAATGATGCGAATTCTGATAGTCAAACTGGACAGTATGATTCATCAGATGGGCAACTGGTTATCCAGTTACTCAAAGAGATTTGTTGTCAACAAAAGTCGTAGAATCTAACGCTCATTCTGACGGAAGTAAAAAGATCTCATAGCGAAACTAAGAATATGGCCAAACAGATTGCTGCCAATTTATTTGAAACAAACACCTCTGACCGAATGTTGAATGCACAGGTAACTTCCCATAAGGAACTGTCTGAAGGAATTAAACGTTTAGCCCATGAACATTAACGGTTTATCACTCAACAAACAACAGCATACTATGCGATCACCGAAAATATCTAGTGGACATCTGAAGAAAAAGAATCCAGAATCGTCAAGGATATTCGCCTTTTACATTGAGGATACCGATAGGTGTACTGATGAAATGATGAACAATAATATCCAAGCTTTAAAGAAGGGACATGATGACTTTACTGAGCACGCAGAACGTCCAGCTATTCGTAAAGAGAGAGATAACAACATGGCATGACTACATAGTACACGAAATTACTGGGCTTAAGCAAGGCATACTTAAAATGAGTAATGGTTTACAATGACATTTTTCATCGATTCAAGCGTGCAGCGTTAACAACTGCTCGAGTTGGGCAACAACACAGCAAGCTAGACAGAGCAGACCGACAGATACCATGTCTGCCCATACCTAGAATGTGGTGTACCGACTCGATACACAGCCGGTACTAGTAAATTCGTTACCAGACGAGAGCATTTTGGTGAGTTGGCTATTTAACAAATCCTAACCAGCAAAACATCAGTTATTCCTATTACTTTCAAAAAGGGACTTTCGTAGCGTACTGCCAGCTTCATGGTATGAACAATAACCCATCTGTTCTGTCAGCGGACATATCAGGGAGACACAGCGTCATGGGCCACAGAAGCTGTGGAACAATGCTGTTAAGGAAACATGAGAGTATTTTTTTTTTTAAAGTTCGAGCAATCCAAGTTACTCAGTCACGTGGAAGTGTCGCAGGCTGGTAAGCAGCCACTCTGACATTCCTAAGATAGACTGCGAGCATCTCAGCAGAAAATAGAACAGTGCACACTGAACTGCCTTTTTTACTCCCGTAATATTACATAAGGGTGCACAACATCTAGAAAGAATTTGAATAAGCAGGAAAGGCCCTGTAAGAAATTGATTAAGAAAATGTGATGGAATTGAAGACCACTGACGACTCGGAAAGAGCGGAATCAATTCGATGATTACGAATGACGTTGCAGCCTCTCCTCAGCGACAGAAATTATCCACCCCCCAACCAGTAGCATCAATGGCGTTCATGTCATTTACACTCGATTCCTTGGTTATGGTATAGTATCATATTGCGTGTGAGATTTTTCTAGGGTTGGTTTTGCACTTTCTGCTCTTTGAGACGATCAGCGGTCCGGAGCCATGGCTGATGAAGTCCAGTATCCAGTACTGACATCAGCATAGCAACCAGTGCTGACGGGTAGTCCGAGAGTCGACCAACACAACTCCATACCAGGGCCTGATGGCCTACCATACCAGTGGACCAGGCTCAGCATTCAACACGACTGCACAGCATCAGACATTACGGTCCACCTGAGGGGACAACGTGGGCAGTGACCTGGGAGAAATTGAGTACCCCAAGAAACGGCGTGTGAATGAAAACACACACGTAGTATTCACCGCTAACTCCAAGCAGAGCTACTGACAGAGCGTGCCGGTCTCGCCAGCGGATGGTGAGGCCGCTGCATCACGGTGTCACCGACTTCCAGTCCAAGCTGATGCAGTGTCCTTGACAGCACTGAGTCCGCTATTGGATTCAGCGAATTCTTCTCTGAATTATGTAGCCACATCTCGACTCACAATAATTAACAATGATATGTACTGTAATTTCCGTGATTAATGGAATAATTTTGAATATTGTGTTATTGCATCCAACCAGACTGCACAGGTCCTTGCTCTACATTAGTAAGGGTTTCCAGCCTGGCAAACGGCGGCCTCTGCAATACCATAGTTCTGGCAAAGTGCTGTTTGTGAGGCATCCAAGAAAGGCTATCAAAAAGAGTCTTCAAGCTTGAGACATGCAGTGGGATACAGCGGAGTCTCAGGGAGTATTTCGAAAAATCCTTTGAAAAGCGCCAGAGCAATGTGCATAATCTCTTTTCACTCCGCAATACTTTTTTATATGCAAATTAACCACATTTTCATTAGATTAAAGTAGAATCGGGGACCCTGTGGAAATTCATAAGTATTTCCATTTGCAGTACAACTACAGTGATTTGTTAAGTGATTCCTTCCTCTCCATGTATCAATTATGGTACATCACGAATAATGTATACTGTGTCAGCCACAGAGCTAACAGAGAAGTTTAGCAGTAGAACCATCCACCTCTTCCACCCCTGGTTTGGGAGTTAGGGGAAATGTCAGGCACTGGTGCTTACTCACGTAAGGGAGATTTGATGCTGGAGATAGCTGGCAACTGTGCTGTGCCCGTTTCCCTGGGAGACATTCTCAGCCAGGCACCCTCTGATAACTATTTTACTGCTATGAACGTCATCGAAACGGCTCTCCAGTGAAAACAGGATTTCTTTAAATAACGTGGCCAATTTTTTGAGGCATTCTTAAGACGAATTTCCTACGGAAGGTAGCCAGCCATTGTCCGAGCTCGCTTCCTGGAAAGAGACTATAACCAGGTGCAGTCAACTACAATTTTTACCGCCATTAACATCTGCAAAACGTTTCTCTGGTAGAAGGAAGATCTTCTAAATAACACTGTGAGTTTTTCAGCCATTTTTAAGAGAAAACTTTCTAAGGGAGATATCGATCTCGAAAATTTACCAAAAGACATGGACAGTCTGGAGGGAACGCCTGTTTGGCATATACCGCAACTTATTCCCTTTTTTATCTCCTTTTATACTCCCAAGATAGAAAATAGCACACCCAAGGCGCCAAAAATAAGACAAATGGCTTATATGGAGTATTATGACGTAAAATTTTTACACTCCTGGAAATGGAAAAAAGAACACATTGACACCGGTGTGTCAGACCCACCATACTTGCTCCGGACACTGCAAGAGGGCTGTACAAGCAATGATCACACGCACGGCACAGCGAACACACCAGGAACCACGGTGTTGGCCGTCGATTTGCGCTAGCTGCGCAGCATTTGTGCACCGCCGCCGTCAATGTCAGCCAGTTTTCCGTGGCATACGGAGCTCCATCACAGTCTTTAACACTGGTAGCATGCCGCGACAGCGTGGACGTGAACCGTATGTGCAGTTGACGGACTTTGAGCGAGGGCATATAGTGGGCATGCGGGAGGTCGGGTGGACGTACCGCCGAATTGCTCAACACGTGGGGCGTGAGGACTCCACAGTACATCGATGTTGTCGCCAGTGGTCGGCGGAAGGTGCACGTGCCCGTCGACCTGGGACCGGACCGCAGCGACGCACGGATGCACGCCAAGACCGTAGGATCCTACGCAGTGCCGTAGGGGACCGCACCGCCACTTCCCAGCAAATTAGGGACACTGTTGCTCCTGGGGTATCGGCGAGGACCATTCGCAACCGTCTCCATGAAGCTGGGCTACGGTCCCGCACACCGTTAGGCCGTCTTCCGCTCACGCTCCAACATCGTGCAGCCCGCCTCCAGTGGTGTCGCGACAGGCGTGAATGGAGGGACGAAGGGAGACGTGTCGTCTTCAGCGATGAGAGTCGCTTCTGCCTTGGTGCCAATGATGGTCGTATGCGTGTTTGGCGCCGTGCAGGTGAGCGCCACAATCAGGACTGCATACGACCGAGGCACACAGGGCCACCACCCGGCATCATGGTGTGGGGAGCGATCTCCTACACTGGCCGTACACCACTGGTGATCGTCGAGGGGACACTGAATAGTGCACGGTACATCCAAACCGTCATCGAACCCATCGTTCTACCATTCCTAGACCGGCAAGGGAACTTGCTGTTCCAACAGGACAATGCACGTCCGCATGTATCCCGTGCCACCCAACGTGCTCTAGAAGGTGTAAGTCAACTACCCTGGCCAGTAAGATCTCCGGATCTGTCCCCCATTGAGCATGTTTGGGACTGGATGAAGCGTCGTCTCACGCGGTCTGCACGTCCAGCACGAACGCAGGTCCAACTGAGGCGCCAGGTAGAAATGGCATGGCAAGCCGTTCCACAGGACTACATCCAGCATCTCTACGATCGTCTCCATGGGAGAATAGCAGCCTGCATTGCTACGAAAGGTGGATATACACTGTACTAGTGCCGACATTGTGCATGCTCTGTTGCCTGTGTCTATGTGCCTGTGGTTCTGTCAGTGTGATCATGTGATGTATCTGATCCCAGGAATGTGTCAATAAAGTTTCCCCTTCCTGGGACAATGAATTCACGGTGTTCTTATTTCAATTTCCAGGGGTGTAGATGCAAGCTTCTTGAAAAGGGATTTCTGTACACTTGATTGGGAGAGCAGATTTTTGACAGGTTCTGAGTGTACAGCTCCATGTGCTTAATTTTTTCATTGTTTGGACTTTTCCAACGCATCTGATTCTTCTCTGAGTCGAGTGACTTCTTGCTCTACTTGCAGAGAGGACACTTGAGCCTCTGACTGCAGCAGAATCCCTTCGTGTTTTAGGCTTGATAGAAACAGAGTTCCACATACAGGTGGGACACCCTTCAGACAGGACAGTTCAGATGGAGACTTCACTTAGCAGACTTTTGGATCAGGCCTCGTTCAAGGATGATGCAGCAGTAGCGTGCACACCGCCGCACGTAGCGAACCATCAGCACTTCTAGCAGTTAATACATTCATACACCAGCGATGGTGAAATTTAGGGACAGCACCAGCAGGATACATCACAATGAATTTAATAGAAATTAACAATTTCACAGTTGGGTTCCATCTGGGCACTGGGGCTGGCACAGTTACACAACAACTTCCCTTATATTCCAAGCATGAATGCACGCAATGCTGCCGCGTTGTTACTGAGCCAGCTAAACTTTAATATGTTAGAGACCATAACCCACCATCACGTGCTTCCGTTTATGAACTTTTGAACTTTGTCAACCGAAAGTCATTTTCATTTTAACCTTTCTCGTGTATGTTATTATTGTTGGTGAATTGTGAATTTCATTTCATAGCTAGTCATCCCTGCTAATAACTAATGAATCCGTATAATTACCACTACACATTGGTCTATTAGTGAGCCGAAAATTTTGCCTTTATTAACTCTATCGCATACAGTTTCATTAGTATGGTTCCTTGAGGGAAAGATCTAGGTATCTCAATCTCTTTATGCAAGGGGAATGGGGAGGGGAGGAATCAAAAACGAAATACTGGGGTGAGACACATTATCTGACAGAATGTTCTAGAATACTCAACGCTAAACTTTCCGTGCATGTTATAGAAAAACTTCTTAATGCACCAGAAGGCGATACTGATAGTTTTTGTCAGTCATTGATGATGTTTATCTAATTAAGGCAGATGCACGTGGTGCATGTGCTCACAATAACTGTAGCTCTAGCTACTGTAACAAATCGCCACGAGCCATTTAGAAGTAGGTGTAACGTTCGTCACTTGCCCGGTTATAAAGATCATCCCAACGCTGAGTAAGGGATCACCGCCGATCAGATGGCTGGAATCAGGGCACGGCAATAGTAGAGTTGCATCCTGACTCTAAAAGCCGACCGGAAAACTAGATACGACCAGCTCTAGACCTACCAGTTCGGTCGTAGAGGATGGTAGGGGTATGACTGACACAATAGTTAATTTAATGCATTACATCCACGGTTCAGAAATGCGGGATGCATTGTACGTCGAAGACAATGATGGTGCAAAGAACTTCGAACCTGAAGTACATTAAGCTTGAAACTTCCCCTTTGAACAATTTATACACGACTGTGCTTAAACTGACACACAATATTTTGTTAGCGCAACGCAATCTGACTTTCAAAATTCCCTACAAAAGAATGGCCCTTACTAACATTAAACTATACCTTTCACAAATCACTTACCTCACAAAAATCTTCGCTGCTCAAGCTACTGCAATACAGCGAGCGCCACTACTGCCAGCTAAATAAAAGATTCAAACTATGGAAGGCACTAACTACTGATAGGGATAGTTAGCAAATGAAAGATATTAATAGAGAACAAACAATATATTTACCTTGATATCATCATATATAAATATAGCAGTTCATGACAAATTTCAAAACTCCGCCATCTCTCTCCCCACATCCACCACTGCTGGCGGCTCACCTCCAACTGCGCAACGCTACGCGCTGTTCACATCCAGCTGCCGCTGCCCAACACTACAATGGCAGACAACAATGCAAACTAGCCACAGACTGCACACAGCACATCCAGTGATTTTCATACAGAGGTGGCGTTACCAATAAAAAAACCTAAACAGCCTACTTACATAGCCCCCATGCTCCCCACAAAAATTTTTACAAATTGGATTGGGCAGTGGCCAATACAGATTTGAAAAAAAATTTTCATAATTACAATAACAAAGAAATCAAATGCACACACTTATTGATACAATGTTGGTCAAAAGCTAAAAATTTCTCACAGTCCATAAAGACAGTCCACATTGTTCATCACAGTAAAAATGCAGAGTTTTTCTCAAAGTCTGAGCAGTAAAAGAAAATGCACATAGAAGTAGTGGATTTCCATGCAGTCATGAAGAAGTAGTGTTGTCCTTCCAACGGAAAGACAGTGCTGACTCTTGACATGCAGACAGGTAATGGGCCACAACATAGCAAACCCACAGCAGAGTCATTCGACGTTTTGAAGAATATTGGTAGGTAGGTCATCACAGAACAGACCCACTGTAGTCCTGGTAGAGATTACGGTATTGGTGGGCCACCAGAGGTGCAGACCCACTGCAGGCCTTGTAGAAATAATGGTACTGGTGAGTCAGCAAAGGTGTAGACCCACTGTAGTCCTTGTAGAAATGGCCAGCAGCCATCTGTTGCGACTGTGCAGGTGCACAATCATCATCGAAGAGTCTTGCAGAGAATATAGCAAGTCCATAAACCACCACTTGTGCACTCACAAAGTGTTTGGAATTGTTCTTAGAACCAGCAATGCTGTTATCCAGTCCCTTGCTGAATTATTAACACACGTGCAAACACTAACAGTCCCAACTTCTCACATATTGTCCATATACTATGACCAACAGAAACGTGTGCAGTGAAATGTAACTTAATTTGAAGACCTGGTGTCTGTACAATTATAAATTTACAACATGAAAATACAATTACAAAGGTACAAAATACATCATTAAAGAACATAACAATACAGATAACATTTGTAGTAACACAGGTTTTACAAAAGAATAGAAATAAACATATACATCAGTGGAATTATGACATGAGTACATAATAAAAGATCAGAGTAACTTTCGAAACATCAACTTCACACATGAGCATTAACACAAAACAGAATAAATAATGTCTAAACATCTTTACAAAGTAAATAACACATTATTAATGCTAATTGTATTTTAGGATAACAGTATTCCTCATCATAGTTCATGTAGCTGAGTATAAGAAAAATTCTACAACATAAGTCTGATGAGGTAAACATACAAAGACAGGAAGAACATATATACACAAGGGTACCCAAACACATAGTGGGATAACACAAAAGGAAAGGACAGAATTTGTTTCATTGCAGTATTTTTGCAAACAAAACTTTCTTTGCTTCTTGGAGATCTCCCTTCATTCATCATTATTCCCAAAAGTCCTATCTAAGCCTGCCTTCTGTATTTTGTTCACATCCTCTGTCAAAAATAGTTTTTCTCTCTGCTTTCTGTATTCTGTTCACATCCTCTGTCAATAATAGTTTTTCTCCACTGTACAGTATCCTTTCTATTTTGCCAGACCATTTTCTGATAGCTTCTCAATGCATTTCTTATAAATTTATAATAGTTAGTTTCTTATATAGTCTCCTCTTAAGCTAACTTAAATCTACTGAGCTCAGATACTAAACTAAGGGACGAGGCAATGCAGCAGCACATAACAAATTAACACAAACAGCAATGCAAAAAAAATGGAAAATTGCAAAGCAAGCTACAGTAAATATAAATTACCAAGCAATGCAACATTACAACTAATATGAGCCAATGTACAGTAGCAAGAAAAATAAGTCAGTAGTAAAACTAGCTTAACAGAGTAACACAATTTAAAATTCAGTAGCACTATGCCTGGCAAACAGCAGCAGCAAATATAAAAAAATATAAAACTGATATCTATACATGACAAAGCTCAAGCAGAAAAGATATTACAGTAAAAACAACAATGCAGATAAGGGAAGTATATATTCACATCTTAATGTCTATGTAATTAAAGTGGTGCACCACAACAACTTATTGTAAAAGAAATATTACCATGTACTTCAAAAGAAAATTATGTGTTACTGTTACTAGTTCCTTCTTATTGTTCTTTCTTTTTAAAGTGCTCCTTTTTTAAAGAATGTGGATCATAAAATAATTATTTAATAGATCTGTTGACAGAAAGTGTTCACATTAGCAAATGCATTTTATTTTATAAAAGCAATGCTGCAACACAGCTGGAAACCAGATATCAAATGAAATAAGCAATTACGCAAACCAAAGCATAAAAACATCATTCAATAGCTATGTGGCATTTCGTAAGTCAGTAGCTCTCAACTCTCGTAGAAAGACACTTGTCATAATCAGGTGTGCAGATGTACGAATATTTCCCTTCAATTCATAAGCATTTCAGTAATTAGCACAAAGTACGAGTAATCATGTGTTTTCAGGTAATGAGCGTGTAATATTTGCGATGATTTCTACAAAGGAATGTCAATAGCAATGTTAATGGAAGTAATGAGGGTGTCGCATTTGCAATATTTTCTCTAAAGGAATGTCAATGGCGAGGAAAAGGCCTGCCTTTTTTCTTTTTTTTTCTACCTGTGCCGCTGAAAGGCTAATGGCTTTTTTTTTTTTTTTTTTCGGGCGGCTGTCGCCCAGGTGGGTGCCCGCGACGCATTACGTGCAGGTGGTCACTTAACTTTCTTACGGAAATATTTACGACAGCAGTTTCCGCTACAGTGACAGTCTCACATAAAAATATTTCACAGGTCAAGAATTAGCGTTGCAAATCTGTAGAAAGAAAATCCTATAAATATAAGTGTCCAAAAAAATTTTCGCCGGCATTGTGATACAATCACGCATTTACACACACATTTCATAACTCTTAAAGTACGATTCTCGGTTTCTAACATCCTGTTTCACAAGTCAAGAGTCCCTACCCACTATTCATTACTCCTTACCTTATTCGTCGACACTTCTTCAATATTGCATCATAACAGATAAGTATCATAATCAAATAACTCATATAGCATCAGCCGATTAATCATAAACATACCTCAGCAGCATAATACACATCGTCGTCGTAAAAATAACATCATAACACCTCAGTCAAATCTCAAAATCGTCGTAGCTTCCTCCAATAATTAAAAAAATTCTCTGCTCGTGTCAAAAGTGTCATCTGCCTCAAACGTACTTTAAAAATCATGAATCCATACCAAATACATCATTCAAAGCTCTCATAGTATCACAGTGGTTCTGAAAAAACATGAAGAGTTCACACAGTACAGACAAAATACAATTTCGTAAGTGTGAAGTTATCCAACGGTGTAATTACGTAAACATGTGTCACTGACGTAGTAAAAAACATGTTTATCTCTCAGTTAAATGATCAGATAGCTGTGGAATTATGTGTTAGAGAAATATGGTACCGATGTGTAAAGTTGTATAAGCAAATACCATATTAGCTAGGGTTCCTTGTGGTTGCCACACACATGGTACACAAAGTAAGCGTGTACCCCCCTGAGGATTAATGTAATTATACCCTCAGGTGTTATAGATTATTGCAATGGAATGAAATGTATCACGGAAAACCTTCTTTATAATTCAAAAATCCTTAAAAGTAAATGTTTTAAGTATAAAATTGATCACTCAAATACGTGTACTGTAGCGCTAAACTGTGCGTCTTGTAACATAATCTCTGTGGAAGTGTCGTAGTTATCGTCCTCCGAAAGCTAAGTTCTGCAGAAGTCAATGTACTTACCTCATGATAAACAAAAGTGAAATGCTTTGCGTATAGATATCGTAGTTATTACGCTTATTGTTGTGATGAAGAAAGTACTGTACAGTAATGTATTGTTGTGCCACGAAAAAGGCTGTCTCATTGTTGCTATACCACAAAAGTTACTACTAAAACATGTTTTTCTTTCCAGAATAAAACAGAAAACTGTGCAGATATAAAACAGATACACCGCAAAAGCAACATTGTAAATTGTCACTCATTAGTAGCGTCGTGATAAAACCGTGTAGTTGTCACATAAACTAACCACTGTGTCGTCTGGTATCTCACAGAAAGTACTTTAAACCCAGAATATATTTTCAAGTAAACCAAAATGTTGCATTAAAATCTCATTAGCAGTACTGGTAAATGTTCTAAGTATGTGAGCCTTATAGTCGTTACGTAGTTGTGCAACTAACAAGCAAGAATGTACAAATACAACACTGTGTCGTCTGTTCACTATAACAAT
The DNA here is from genome assembly GCF_021461385.2 of Schistocerca piceifrons. NCBI lineage: Eukaryota > Metazoa > Arthropoda > Insecta > Orthoptera > Acrididae > Schistocerca > Schistocerca piceifrons. The sequence goes on from NC_060144.1 coordinate 251,085,897, forward strand.
GCATTCGTCATTTCTGTTTAAATAAGTTCTCTTGGTTCTTGATTGGATATTTAACTTCAAACATTGTTGTATGTTAACAGATTCTAAGTCTGACAACGCTTACTAGCAATGTAAAGTGAAAAGTTATATGGCAAAGACAAAGTTAAAAAGCAGATTATCTTTCAATAAACGGTTTTACATGTGAAATGTGGTGTAAACCTTTACTCTTCCTAGTATGCAGAGTTTCAATTTGAATGCAATTGTCAGGCGGTATACGTCGGTAAAGAATACTGGAATTTTTCTCAAGGTTAGCGTCTATGTTGTTTTTCTCTGAGCCAGCCGGCGCACGTGGGTGCCTGCGGCGCGAGTCATTGTCTGTCTCTTTGTTGGCGCGCGCTGTTATTGGGATTAGGAGACCTAACTTCTACAAATTCACCTCCTCGAGAGGGCCCAGCCGTGTTAGAATCCCGCCAGTTCTGATGAAATTGACGTCTGTCGTTATGATTATATCGTCTGTCGTCATGTCGGTAGATTCCGTAGTTTCTTCCTTGTCGGTCACGTGGTGGAAAATTTCTCCCTGAATCGTAACTCTGCGCTGAACTGTTGCGTCTGAAGTTATTCTGTCTCCCCTGGTAATAATTGTTTTGGTTCCCATATTGTCTGTTTCTGTGGTCATCTCTGTCATATTCATTACTACGGAAATGCGATCTTTCTCTGTAACTATTATTACTCTGCCAGTGGTTGTCATATGGGTGGTGTCTGTTTTGGTCACGATTTGCGTTGTAAGAATAGCCTTTTCGTGTCCAGTTATTGTTTCTGTCATCACGGAATTGTGACGTATGTGACCTGTAGTGATTGTTTTCCTGTTTTCGCATCCGGCATCTGTCTGTGTCAATTTCTAATTCTTGTAGGAGTCCCTGAAAAGCTTCAATGTCGTCTTTGCAACGTCCTGCCAAAATAATATGTCGTAAATGTTCTGGCAGTTTGATTAAGCAAATGCGGATGAGTTCTGAGGGGCTGTATGGGTTTGAAAGATACTGATTCTTATGTAACATGTCTTCAAAATATTTGACAAGACTGGAAAATTCACATTGTTCGAAATGTTTCATCATTATGATGCTATGTTTTACTCGGTCTTGTGTGGCTTGAGACCAATATGCTGAGAGGAAGGCATGATAAAATTCTCCTTCACTGTGACAATCGTGAATGACCGATCGCATTCTTACAGCTGGTTCATTCTCTAAGTAGCCACACATAAATTCTAATCTGTGCTCTAATGACCAGTTGGGAGGAAAACAATGAGAGAATTGATGGAGCCATGCTTGTGGATGAATGTCGTTGCCTGAATTCTTAAATGTTTTGAATTTACGTGTAGTAATGAACAGCTTATAGTCAAAATCATCATGTCGGCGAGTCGCATATCGGTCATTGTTAGGCCGTGTCGGCCGTTCCATCTCGAAATTCGGTGCACATTGCCAGTTTCTTTCATAACTTCCGAAATGCCCTGTGTTATTATTTTGCGTCTTTTCCGTATTTCTAAGTCCCTCTTCCCGTGTTGGGGCGCGAGTGTCCTCTGAAATACATAATTCTTGTATTACCTGTGTCAGCTGATCTTGTACTTCCCGGATTTCTCTTTGGTGTTGCGTATTAATTTGATTCTGATTTTGTTTGAATTTCCTAATTTGTTCATACTCTTCTGTGTCAGTGAAGGCTACAGGTGTTGTGTCATTTAGATCATCATCTACCTTTGTAGATAAGTTAGTGAACTGATCTGAAAGTTCGGCTACTTTATCCGATAGTGTACTTATTTCCTCAGTGTGTTTTTCTGAACCAAGTTTCAGAGTATCTACTGTGTCCTTTAAGTTTTCCTGAGTTTTTGCAAGTTGCGTAACCGAATCGGTAGATGCAACTGAGTCAAATTTAGCTCGCAAGGTCTCATGATTTTCATGAACAATAGTTTGCAGTTCTTTTATGGCTGCTTTGTGATTCCGTAATGCATTTTCATGCCGCGAAAAAATAGGTTGAAAATGCTCACAAATTTGAGTTTTTACGTCATTACAGACTTTTTGACATTTCGATTCAATGTTATGTAACTCAGTAGTTAAATCTTCACGTGTTTGTTCAAGAGTTTGTTCCAATGAGTCTAACTTTTTAAGATTTTGTTCCACTGTGTCTAACTTTTGCTGTGTTTGTCTCTGATTTTGTTCCATTGCGTCTAACTTTAGAAGATTTTGTCCCATTTGTTTCTGATTTTGGTCAAGCGTTGTGTCTAACTTTTGTAGCTTTTGTCCCATTTGTTGCATTAACTGTAATAACAATGCACTGGTGTCTGAAACATGTTCCTCAGTGCTTTTCGGCAGTGAATTTGCACCGGCAACATTCACATTTTGACAAGCGGAAAATGTGTCTTGACTCATTTGAGAAAACGGTGAGGACGCAAAACCTGAATCTACAGTATTTGCAAAATTGTGTCCTGTCATTTCCGATTCCTGAGGCGAGCTGTTGCCGACCGATCGATCGATAATGCTTCCCTCTTCACTAATCGTTTCACTGTCCATGCCATTGTTTGCCGCCCGCTCCATTTCCCTATGCACAATTACCAAATTACTACTCTGAACATCAGTTAATTCATTACTCGGTGGCGCTAACACACTGCTTTCATTTTCACTGTCATTTCTCAGTTTACTTTGGAGCCTAGTATTACGTTTTTCACACGCCATTATTGTCACAGTATTTCACATGACAACACAGAAAAACACAATTTGAAGATCAAAAATAAGAGAACACATTAACATAGCACTGAAAATAATATCTAGTTAATTGCAGCTGCGAAATACTTGGTGCAAATCTACATGCATGCCACAACTGTTTTACTGTACAACAATGAAAGACTGCAACTACAAAGGAGATTTTCTCTACAATTACGCGCTAGCAATAAACAATAACTACACTAATTACACAAACTACAACAAAAAAATCAGAAGATTCCAGTGAGGTATCCTTGGCTAAGGGTCGACATATGAAACTTCCCCTTTGAACAATTCTACACGACTGTGCTTAAACTGACACACAATATTTTGTTAGCGCAACGCAATCTGACTTTCAAAATTCCCTACAAAAGAATGGCCCTGACTAACATTAAACTATACCTTTCACAAATCACTTACCTCACAAAAATCTTCGCTGCTCAAGCTACTGCAATACAGCGAGCGCCACTACTGCCAGCTAAATAAAAGATTCAAACTATGGAAGGCACTAACTACTGATAGGGATAGTTAGCAAATGAAAGATATTAATAGAGAACAAACAATATATTTACCTTGATATCATCATATATAAATATAGCAGTTCATGACAAATTTCAAAACTTCGCCATCTCTCTCCCCACATCCACCACTGCTGGCGGCTCACCTCCAACTGCGCAACGCTACGCGCTGTTCACATCCAGCTGCCGCTGCCCAACACTACAATCGCAGACAACAATGCAAACTAGCCACAGACTGCACACAGCACAGCCAGTGATTTTCATACAGAGGTGGCGTTACCAATTAAAAAAACCTAAACAGCCTACTTACAAGCTGTACATGCAAAGGTTGGCATATTACTGGTAACAGTAACCATGGGCAAAGTTGGCCAATGAAGTTCCATGTCGGTAGATTTTTTTTTAGAAGAATTTGTGTGCACCAAAGATACCAACGTTCCCAGTCAATAGGCGCAGGATCTTGGGAGCAATCAGCATCAGATCTAAACCAGCGAAGTGGCAAGTCCTGTTACAAATTGAAATACAGGAAATGAAGTTGGAGTATTTGTTTCTGGTAACTGACTGTTTGACGATCGAGTGCCTGGAAGGAATAGACATAGGCCAGAGGGACACTAGGACTGACCTCTGTTCTGGCTACCTATATTTGAGACATCGTCCTGATGGCACCATCGCCAGTTTGATTCTCAGTGATGGGGCCCACGGGGCTCTTGGAAAACAGTAAAAATACAATATATTGGCGATCTCACTGTTTACAAACGGTCTAAACCACAAAATGTGGTTCAAATGGCTCTGAGCACTATGGGACTTAACTTTGAGGTCATCAGTCCCCTAGAACTTAGAACTACTTAAACCTAACTAACCTAAGGACATCAGACACATTCATGCCCTCCGCAGGATTAGATTCCAGACTGAAGGGCCTAGAATCACTCGGCCACAGCGGCCGGCCCGAAAACACAGGAACTAATCCCGTACACCAATACATTGCACACAAAGCTAATGAATTTGATTATCTCAACACACTCGGAGAAGTGTGTTGACAGATGTTTTCGAAAAATTTGAAGCAGTCGTTGAAGAACGACCTAGAGTCATATATGGACGTGAATGCAAACTTAATATCTGTCCACACAAAATGTATTTTTCGTTCTTTCTGTAGTAGTTGAAGAACGAACTGGAGTCATACATGGACATGAGTGTAAAGTGAACGTCTGTTCTCAAAAAACGTATCGTCAATCCTTCTAAGGTATCCCTGGGCCAAGCGATTGACTGTTACTAAGATCGGGAAACTGCTATCTTGCAAATCTTGCATTCTCATCAGGATGCTGATATATTTCACACTTGAGTAATAGGCAGTGAGATGTACTGTAATAGCTCATTTGTTTACAATAGGAAGTTGCTTATATTAGGGCATACTGGGGCATGATCGTTCCCATCATTTCATTATGTTTATAAAGGTATGTGTCTGCTTTAATTTTATGTAAGTCTTAGCAGCCTTCTATGTGTGATACTTCAATTGGGCTTACGTTGTACCGAACACACTACAATTTAGTGCCTATTCCTTAAGATAGAATCTATTGATAAGTTACACTCTAGACATATCGTAACACAACAATACAGTGTCTAACATAAGAAATTTTCACAATATTAATGTTGCAGTTCTGAGTAATGGAGTAATTTTTATGTATATGTCTTGTCAACACCATGTAAATATAGACAGACATGTTGACATGTATGTGAATCTTATGGGGTTTAAATGCTAAGGTCATCAGTCCCTAAGCTTACACACTACTTAACCTAAATTATTCTACGGACAAACACACACACACCAAGGCCCGAGGGAGGACTCGAACCTCCGCCGGGAGCAGCCGCACAGTCCACGACTGCAACGCCTTACACCGCGCGGGTAATCCCGCGCGGCTAAATACATACATTTGAATGAATATGATTATGTAATTAAAATGCATTACTTTTGAATGCATTATGGGAACAGCAGTGATCAATGTCTTGTAAATAATTACTATTAAAAACAGTCTTGATCACGATTTATTTTATAAGGTGACCGGTTTCGACCACTACTGTGGTCATCTTCAGACCATTGAGTGGAAACCCCTTTCTCCAACAGAAAGGGGTTTCCACTCAGTGGTCTGAAGATGACCACAGTAGTGGTCGAAACCGGTCACCTTATAAAATAAATCGTGATCAAGACTGTTTTTAATAGTAATTAATTAAAATGCAGTATTTAAAAAAGAATTATGTAATGACATGTAGTAAACACGCTTGACTGGTCAGGGCGATTTATTGTTGTGAACAGTCAAAGAGTGTATTTGAAGTGGGTAACGTTGACAATGGGCGCCGACGCGCATATTGCAGCAGAGCAGTTGAGTCTGGCGGAAGCTCTTGTGCAGCAGAGTGTGACAGAAGCCCTCAGGCGTAGTGGTCGCTAGAGGCATGTAGTGCGTCACATTGTGAGACACAAAAGTCGAATAACTATATGTCATTGCAAGGCATAATTACGGCGTTAATTGGGGACAGTGCAAAAAGCATAAAGTGAAATTAATGTGAAAGAAACGCACTCTGAGCCCAAAACTGTTTATTGCAAAGCTACGCTAAGAACAGCATCTTGCCAGGCATTGTTGGTGATTATTATCCTACGCAGCATCAGCAGCCATTTACTTAAGTAAGACCAGACCAACTTTAATATTTAGAAGTGTATGAAGGGAGCCAAGTAGTAGTTTCATTTTGTGAATAACGTGCAGCTTAACTTTAACGCTGTGTCACAAGTGCTAAACCTGAACAGTTACTGATGTGTTGGCAGAAGAGCCAACACCGTGTAGCTAGAGGAGGCCGAAATGCACGCGTTTAAGCTCACGCAGACTGGCGTGAGGTCTGGAACAAGGTAAAGTAATTATGCTATGAAGAAAAGAACGTAGTTGCTTGAATACTTAACTTTAATCCATAATTGGAGAACATCGCTCTTCATGATACATCAATTACAATCTCAATATAAACTGGTAATGGCGCCTTGCTAGGTCGTAGCAAATGACGTAGCTGAAGGCTATGCTAACTATCGTCTCGGCAAATGGGAGCGTATTTGTCAGTGATCCATCTCTGGCAAAGTCTGCTGTACAACTGGGGCGAGTGCTAGGACGTCTCTCTAGACCTGCCGTGTGGCGGCGCTCGGTCTACAATCACTGACAGTGGCGACACGCGGGTCCGACGTATACTAACGGTCCGCGGCCGATTTAAAGGCTACCACCTAGCAAGTGTGGTGTCTGGCGGTGACACCACAGTTACCATCTGCGGTCCTTTCCTGGAATTATTAATTAAAACCGAGTATCACAGTTAATGATAAAGAGACAATGATTGCTGAGCTAATTTAATTTTAATGATTTGTTTAAAAAAAGTGGAAGTTATCAAAACTTAAAAAGTAAGTGATAATGATAGTTAAAATCAATGGCTTGTGTTGCTCAGCGAAATCTTTACTTAATACAACACTGGCTATTAAAATTGCTACACCACAAAGATGACGTGCTACAGACGCGAAATTCAACCGACAGGAAGAAAAAGCTGTGATACGCAAATAATTAGCTTTCCAGAGCATTCACATAACGTTGGCGCCGGTGGCGACACCTACAACGTGCTGACATGAGGAAATTTTCCAACCGATTTCTCATACACAAACAGCAGTTAAACGGCGTTGCCTGGTGAAACGTCGTTGTGATGCCTCGTGTAAGGAGGAGAAATGCGTACCATCACGTTTCCGACTTTGATAAAGGTCGGATTGTAGCCTATCGCGATTGCGGTTTATCGTATCGCGACATTGCTGCTCGCGTTGGTCGAGATCCAATGACTGTTAGCAGAATATGGAATCGGTGGGTTCAGGAGGGTAATACGGAACGCCGTGCTGGATCCCAACGGCCTCGTATCACTAGCAGTCGAGATGACAGGCACCTTATCCGCATGGCTGTAACGGATCGTGCAGCCACATCTCGATCCCTGAGTCAACAGATGGGGACGTTTGCAAGACAACAACCATCTGCACGAACAGTTCGACGACGTTTGCAGCAGCACGGACTACCAGCTCGGAGAGCATGGCTGCCGTTACCCTTGACGCTGCATCACAGACAAGAGCACCTGACATGGTGTACTCAACGACGAACCTGGGTGCACGAATGACAAAACGTCATTTTTTCGGATGAATCCAGGTTCTGTTTACAGCATCATGATGGTCGCATCCGTATTTGGCGACATCGCGGTGAGCGCACATTGGAAGCGTATATTCGTCATCGCCATACTGGCGTATCACCCGGCGTGATGGTATGGGGTGCCATTGGTTACACGTCTCGGTCACTTCTTGTTCGCATTGACGGCACATTGAACAGTGGACGTTACATTTCAGATGTGTTACGACCCGTGGCTCTACCCCTCATTCGATCCCTGCGAAACCCTACATTTCAGCAGGATAATGCACGACCGCATGTTGCAGATCCTGTACGGGCCTTTCTGGATACAGAAAATGTTCGACTGCTGCCCTGGCCAGCACATTCTCCAGATCTCTCACCAATTGAAAACGTCTGGTCAATGGTGGACGAGCAACTGGCTCGTCACAATACGTCAGTCACTACTCTTGATGAAGTGTGGTATCGTGTTGAAGCTGCATGGGCAGCTGTACCTGTACACGCCATCCAAGCTCTGTCTGACTCAATGCCCAGGCGTATCAAGGCCGTTATTACGGCCAGAGGTGGTTGTTCTGGGTACTGATTTCTCAGGATCTATGCACCCAAACTGCGAGAAAATGTAATCACATGTCAGTTCTAGTGTGATATATTTGCCCAATGAATACCCGTTTATCATCTGCATTTCTTCTTGGTGTAGCAATTTTAATGGCCAGTAGTGTAAATTGGTATTAATATTCAGTGATCATCAAAAAGTAATTTCAGTGAGTCTATAAAGATCAGTGTAGATCAGAATGTTTAATTACTTTGTATGATCAATAATTTCTGCTCTCATTTCCAAAATGTTCCTCCCATCCTCGTCGTCAATCTTATAGTATCTAGGAAACCTGCATACTCGATTCGCTACTCAAACAATCAAACTCGTATTAATGAGTTCTATTACAATAAGAACAATTACAGTAGTTAACTTCAGCAATTACACAGATGTGTCGCAAGCAAAGGACGATATACAAAGTAAACAATCTTCTTTAGTATAGGCAACCCCAAGTCTGTGCTACATAGAGAGTACAGGCGAAGGGACTAGCGTTGACGCTGCTATCGAAGTCGCTAATTTTGAAGCTGCTACTGAACTGGGCCGTCACCAGTCGGTCGCGGTGCTTACGTCCTCTTCACAGAGGGGTCGCTGCTGCCGCGTTGTCGTCCTGGAGGATGGTCTGGTCAGCCAGGCTGACTTCTTCTCACAGCCTACTCTTCCCTGTCGTTCCCTACTGGCGTTCCGGCCCTTGACTTTATGCTGTAACAGAAAAACGTAACAATGTTATGCAAAAGTTAATCTATAGTTATTTAATGAAAGTTAAACACTAATAAGGCACATTTTGCTTAATAGAAAATATTTATTTAAGAGCGATTACGACAGTAGAAATATTAACAGCAGGCAGCGCCAAGCTATTTATTACCCAATTTGTGACTGAGTGCCAAAGAACCATCAGTCAACTGCATGTATTTAGCGGAATTTGTTTTACTGATTTCACGATTACATTAATTTTATTTCATGTTGCTAACTGTGATTTTTGATCCTGAGCTCAAGTCAGTGCTATTGTGCCGCTTTCCCGGCTGATACTCTTGCATTAATTATACATATTTTTCGAAATTGATTAACAAGAACGCAGTTTTGTTCGCTCTCACCGAGAGATGGCAACCGTTTTCTACAACCGTTACAATCCAAACTAAACGGCATTTAACTTCACTATCTGAAATTTTGCTAACTACTTTGCAGGTTTTTCATTTGTCATAATTCTTTCCATCGTTATTTCGTATAAGTAGTCGTGCAATAACTATTCAGTTATAACCGACTACTATTTTTTTTCTTTGACTTGTTCTTCGCAACGATGCTTTATCGCAGACAAGAGGGACGTTAGGAAAACTTGTCATCAATTATTTCAATTACCCTAAAGTGCTGGTCCTTTATAGTATTAATTCCACGGGCTCATCAGTAATTCACGCGATTGCAGGCCGTCTGTTTAATTCTCGCAGTCACGTTTCTTAGATCACTGCAATGAAGCCAGTTTATTGTCACAATAATTTTTAGTAGCACACTTTGTCCTGGTGTGGCAAGTGGATGCTAATATGTTCTCAGTGTAGCTCCATCTGGAGGTCTGTGAAGAGTGTGGTTGGTCATTGCTGGGGTCCCGGTGTTGTGATTTGATTGAGGTAGGGAATACCTTGTCTTTTTAACTCAGCAGCAAGATGATTACTTGCATTACATCACACAGTTCAATCGGTAATATGTAGTTTATATGCTGCACAGAGCACATAAAGTTAAATTGTCACTTAGGATAGTTTCCCTTAATTTCTTGACCTGTTACTCGAGGTAGCTACACAAACTATGTCCTTGAGACATTTGATTACTATACTTTTTATTTTATTTTTTTACTAACACAATATTTTAGTGAATAATGAACCAAGTACTGTATTCGATGGTAAACGTTTGTGTGAACACAGACAATTTGGAATGTTTGTGTAACCACTAACATGTTGCAACTGTCTTCAACAGTCAACACTTTTCTGACGTTTATGTACAGTGAGCTATGAAGTGTAAATTGTTTTGTCAGCAATCCATTATTCAAATGACTGCAGTGGTGGCTGCTGTGTAAGAGCATGTGAACACCCAAACTTTCGACACCTTTCGGATTTATTGGTTCTCTGAATGCTGTTACCACCACACATTAACCTATTGGTGAGCCGAAAATTTTGCGTTTATTAACTCTATGGCATACAGTTTCATTAGTATGGTTCCTTGAGGGAAAGATCTAGGTATCTCAATCTCTTTTTGCAAGGGGGAATGGGGCCGGGGGGAGGGGGATCTCAGCGCATTTGTATCCTAGTCGGTTGACCATTTTGGTAGACATTACTACTTGAGTTTAATGATTTTCCCAAACGGCACTTTGCGTTTTGAGTCAGTTGTTTGCTGTGCAGGAATCGGCCTTCGTGTGCACTGGGAACATGTACAGCGCTGAATCTATCTTAAATGCTAACAGAAAGTAAAGCTATGCTTGGGTAGCTCAGTCTCCTGCAGAAAGCAAAGGCCCTCAGTTCCAATCTGTGTCAGGTTCATAGCTTTAATCTGCCAAGAAGTTTCATATCAGCGCAAACTCCACTGCATAGTGAAAATATCATTCTGGGAACAGAAATGTAAATTACCAGAAAAAGCTAGCCGCAAAGGAACTAGGGTTTCTAAGAACAGATACTTCGATTGAGAGAGTGACGAAATCAAATAAGCGTGACTACAAGCGAACATTTAACAAGGAAGTGTACAGTTAGCACAAGTTGCTGTATGGGTGTAGCCTGGAATTAAATTCGTGAAAACTCCCAATTAAACAAAAATGCGAAATGGAGAGTTACGAAAGTCTACACATTATTTCGTTATTGCCCAAAAGTGTACTTAATTATGTACAAAATAACGAAATTCCACAAACTCGTTTTGTCAGATAGGTTATGCATCTTATTGTTACTGTTGTTTTTGGCAGTGCTTGTAATTGTATAAACTTGTTGATAAACATAACTCTTATTCAGCAGATGCTATTAATTTCACTCTCTCAAATTTATCTGAATCTAAAAATTTGTGAACACCCAGAATTTACACTCATGAGCCATCACTGGCTGACTGTATCGATAAATGAAGAAACAATATGTACAGAACAAACAAACGTGGACACATTCCCTGTCGAATGTGTGAAATTCTTATGTTTCACTACAAACAGACGCTGCTAACTGTGAACCAAGTCCTGTGAACACACTGTTGACTGAAGGATGCACATGGAAGGAGCCACCAGATGCACATCGTCGCTAGTCTCACAGTTTCGTCGTCAGGAATTTTGTTAATGTGTAGAGGGATCTCAGATGTATCTAAACGTCGCTACGCGAGCGCTTGAGTGGGTATTTCCTGAATTATCTGGTCGACTTATTCTGTCACCGTGACGTGAGTTAGCGGCCATCTTACGACGCCTCAGGCGAGTGACGCGGAGTTCACGTTGTTGCCACTGTGTGTCTCCACTGTTCTCTGTCTTCTGCAGGTCACAAATGAACGTCTGTATCGTCGCGGGAGACCGTTGCATCTTAACCAGAACAGGACCAAAGGTCGCTTGTGCACACAGCGGAGGAATTTGCAGAATTATGAACTCATGGGTGCGCTACTGAATAATGATACGATTTCAAAATATCGTGGAAGGTGCTATTTAAAGACGCTGGGCATACCTTCTGGCTGTGTGAATTATAGTGGTTGTATTAGAATTCTGAACTAACAAAACTTTTACAAAGTTCACATTCGAACATCACGAATTTGGCTTGAGTTCTGTTAATTCTTTTCGTGTATGTCCTCAAAGTTTTGTAGTTACTCCATTCTCATCCAGGAAGACCAATATGTCCTCTATACTAATGCCTGTTGTCCGATTTGTTTTGTGCCCTTTCTTGTTAATATTCCCATGCCCACCTGGTTTGGCAAACGCCGCTTACCCTCAATCTGCTGGTGTGGAATGCATCTTTGAAGCCTAATTACAGATTTACTAACCAACTGCCCATGTGGTGAACCATACCATCCTATGAAACATAACCAGAGCTACAGGAACGGAAAACCTCTCACTTGGAGTTTAAATGGGTGTTGTGTAACACTGCAAGCTATGTGGTGAGATGTGACTATCCCACTCTCAATCTGAAAGGGAAATCATTCAAGAGCACATTTGCTGTGAAAATATGAAGATGCATGAACTCTAATGGGCATTAATCTTAGCTGAGCAAACTGTTGCCAACCACTGTGTAAAAAAAACAAAACACCACTCACAGAATCAATAACTTTTGTAGCATTATACACTCCTGGAAATGGAAAAAAGAACACATTGACACCGGTGTGTCAGACCCACCTTACTTGCTCCGGACACTGCGAGAGGGCTGTACAAGCAATGATCACACGCACGGCACAGCGGACACACCAGGAACCGCGGTGTTGGCCGTCGAATGGCGCTAGCTGCGCAGCATTTGTGCACCGCCGCCGTCAGTGTCAGCCAGTTTGCCGTGTCATACGGAGCTCCATCGCAGTCTTTAACACTGGTAGCATGCCGCGACAGCGTGGACGTGAACCGTATGTGCAGTTGACGGACTTTGAGCGAGGGCGTATAGTGGGCATGCGGGAGGCCGGGTGGACGTACCGCCGAATTGCTCAACACGTGGGGCGTGAGGTCTCCACAGTACATCGATGTTGTCGCCAGTGGTCGGCGGAAGGTGCACGTGCCCGTCGACCTGGGACCGGACCGCAGCGACGCACGGATGCACGCCAAGACCGTAGGATCCTACGCAGTGCCATAGGGGACTGCACCGCCACTTCCCAGCAAATTAGGGACACTGTTGCTCCTGGGGTATCGGCGAGGACCATTCGCAACCGTCTCCATGAAGCTGGGCTACGGTCCCGCACACCGTTAGGCCGTCTTCCGCTCACGCCCCAACATCGTGCAGCCCGCCTCCAGTGGTGTCGCGACAGGCGTGAATGGAGGGACGAATGGAGACGTGTCGTCTTCAGCGATGAGAGTCGCTTCTGCCTTGGTGCCAATGATGGTCGTATGCGTGTTTGGCGCCGTGCAGTTGAGCGCCGCAATCAGGACTGCATACGACCGTGGCACACAGGGCCAGCACCCGGCATCATGGTGTGGGGAGCGATCTCCTACACTGGCCGTACACCACTGGTGATCGTCGAGGGGACACTGAATAGTGCACGGTACATCCAAACCGTCATCGAACCCATCGTTCTACCATTCCTAGACCGGCAAGGGAACTTGCTGTTCCAACAGGACAATGCACGTCCGCATGTATCCCGTGCCACCCAACGTGCTCTAGAAGGTGTAAGTCAACTACCCTGGCCAGCAAGATCTCCGGATCTGTCCCCCATTGAGCATGTTTGGGATTGGATGAAGCGTCGTCTCACGCGGTCTGCACGTCCAGCACGAACGCTGGTCCAACTGAGGCGCCAGGTGGAAATGGCATGGCAAGCCGTTCCACAGGACTACATCCAGCATCTCTACGATCGTCTCCATGGGAGAATAGCAGCCTGCATTGCTGCGAAAGGTGGATATACACTGTACTAGTGCCGACATTGTGCATGCTCTGTTGCCTGTGTCTATGTGCCTGTGGTTCTGTCAGTGTGATCATGTGATGTATCTGACCCCAGGAATGTGTCAATAAAGTTTCCCCTTCCTGGGACAATGAATTCACGGTGTTCTTATTTCAATTTCCAGGAGTGTAGAAAAATGACAGATCTATGAAAAAAGATCAACAGAAATGTATCGATGGATGCATCAAAGTAGCAACCTGGAATGTCAGAGGAATTTTAAAAAGAAATAGAACTAGGAAATACACTAAAACACATGAATATTGATGCTGTGGGAACCATAGAAACGAAAATAAAAATGACAGACAATAAATATGTGAGAGTCTACATTTACATTCTATAGTGGAGTCGAACGAAATTAAAGAACAAGCAAAGGTATGGCATTATCCTGCATAAGAGATGGGAAAACGAGATCAAAAATTAAACATGCATAAGCGAAAGAATACTCACTGTCAGACATATTTGATTCGATTTGACTGATTTTATTTCGTGTTCCATAGGTCCAACTGTGTTGGGTTCACAACTTCGTGGAACAAGTCTGTTGTTTACAAATACAATATAATAATCTTATAGCATATACAGACATTTGACTACATAATTATATGAAAATTTATATAGTAAATTCTTCGAGCAGCAATGCAGAAAAAAGACTATTCATATTTTCTTAGAATCATTAAAGCATCACAGAAAAACAGATACAGGGCACAAACAGGTACAGAGCTCAAGTTAAATAATGTTCTTGATGGCATTATTAAAATTTTATAATTTATTTACTTAAAAATTCATCTAGAATGTAACAATCTTTTTCTAGCAGAAATATTTTTAGTGCTTTCTTAAACTTACTCTTGTTATGAATCTCTATTTCAGGGGGAAGAGCATTGAAGGGTTTTGTTCCAGTGTAGTGGACACCCTTTTGTGATAAGCTCAAATTTCTATGCTTGCTGTGTATGTCATTCTTCCTCCATGTGTTAGTTTAAATATCTCTATATTTTTATGGACAAAACACACGAGAGAAAAAATATATTGGCATGAAGTTGTGTATATTTTAAGTTTTAGAAAGCTATTCCTACATAGTCTCTTGGGTGCAGTCAAGATATAACTCTTAAAGCTTGCTTCTGAGCAATGAACATTTTCCTTGCTAACGGCTGATTGCCCCAAAAAATAATGACGTATTCAATGAGTGAATGAAAATAGCCATAGTATGCCACTTTTGCAGTGTTAGGTTCAACACATATAGTGACAACCAGTGAAGCATACATAGCAGAGCTGAGACTCTTACAGAGATCTATAATATGCGAAGACCAGTTAATTTTCTTGTCAATGTTCTCTTCAAGAAATTTTGTTCTTTCTATTGGATGATTACCACATGTAACACTAATCACTGTCTCTCTTTCTGTTTTTGTACACAACTGAATAAAGTGGGTCTTACTGGAATTTAATAAGAGACCATTCACCTTGATCCAATTAACCACATCTGGGAGTATGTGATTAATAGGTTCCTCATGATTACTATCAGTTCTACTGTTCATAAAAATTCTGGTATCATCAGCAAATAATGTAAATTTACACAACAGGCTTGTACATTATGGTAGATCATATATAAAAATCAGGAACAATAGTGACCCAAGAATTGAGCACTGAGGCACTCCACATGTAATGGAACTCCACTCAGAATGTGAGGAAACATCACATTCTCTGTCTGGGCTATTCAAGACAACTTTTTGTTTTCTGTCTTGGAAATACGATTGTAGCCGATTGCCTGCAACACCACTTATTCCTCCATTAAGGGATCTAGGATTTCATTTGCAAGTGCATAGATTGTGAGTTCTGTTGAACTGCCCTTTGAAAGCGATATTGGCTCTTGCTGAGAACTCCATTCTTCATGAGATGATCAGAAATACTTGCATGTATTAGCTTTTCTAGAATTTTAGAGAAAGCTATCAGCAAATAGATAGGTCGATAGTTAGTTAATTCAGTTTTATCGCCCTTTTTGTACAGGGGCTTCACAGTCACATACTTAAGTCTACTGGGAACGACAATTTTCTAAATGAAAGCATTGAAAATATGACAGAGAATGTCCCTTATCCACAAACAAGAATATTTCAATACGTTACTAGAAATATTATCAACCCCTGCAGAGTTCATACTTTATAGAGACAAGACGATTTTTTGAATTTCATCAACGGTGACAGGATTAAGGTGCGTTTCTGGAATTGTGTTTGAATATACAGCTTGACAAAGAATCATGGCTTCACCAACATTGGACTTGCAACCTATCTGTTGAGCTACTGGTAGGAATTGTTTATGAAAAATCTCAGCCATACTTTTGGGGTTATCTCCTAGGGTACCTTCATATCTAATTTTACTTACATCTTCTTTGCTTGTTGTATCTCTTCCTGTTTCTTATTTTACAATGTACCAAATTGTTTTTATTTTATTATTATAATTATCTATTTTCTTCTCATAATAAAGGCCTTTTGATTTCTGTATTAGTTTCTTTAAAATTTTATGGTATAATCTATAGTGTTCCCATTTTTCTACATCTTTAGAAAATCTTATTGCAGCATACGTTTCCCTTTTGGTTTTACACGGTTTTATACCTTTTGTAATCCAAGGCTTACTTACAGAATTGGAAGCACTGTTTCTGACCCATTTCTTTGGAAATATTTCTTCAAAAAGAGCACAGAATTCATTTATAAAACAGTTAATTTTAGATTCAATATTATCAAGGCTACATACTGAAGACCAGTCCATTTGCTGTAACCTATGGTTGAAAGTTTATTTTGCCTCTTCGTTCATTACTCTTATGAACGTCCATTGAGAAAATTGTTTTTCAAACAGGTTAACATCATTAAGAGTGAGAATTTGTCTGTCATGATATGAAAGCAAACTTATAACCTGCCTGATGGTATAATTCTGATGTATACTTACATCCAAAAAAATATTATCTATCATAGTTTGGGAGTCGTATGTAATTCTTGTTGGAAAGTTTATTACCCATATCAGATTGTATAAGGTCATCATAGTCTCAAAGTCAATTTTATGTTATTTTCTGTCATAAAGTTTATATTCAAATCACTTACAACTACAATATCCTTTGCCATTGCATATAACCCTGACAGCAGGAGTTCTATAGGTAGAAAAGTTTTTATGTCACCTGAAGGTGCCCTGTAGACAGCCAGCACTATTATTGTGTACAAATTAGTCATTATTTCAGATGCACATGCCTCTAATTGATGTTCCACACAATATTTCTTAATATCTAAAGCTTTGTATGTTTCACTATTCGTAACATAAATAACTACTCTAACTTTGTTTTACTTTCCCTACAGTAGTATGTGACTAAACTAAAACTTACCGTAGATGGCAAGAAACATTTGTCAGCAACATCATGCTCAGTTAAGCACAAAATCTGAGCATTATTTATACAATACTTTTCATTAATATTAATAAGAAGTTTTTCTGTTTTTCTTAAGAGGCATCTTATATTTTGATGGAAGAAAGAGATGCCTTCCTCTTGCTTTTTTATTGTATTAGTGCTGTTGTTACCTGACTGAGAATCCACTGGAGTCTGCCTTGAGACAGGAGGGAGGAGATACTTGACGCTAACTACTGTTGTCCCTTCTTTTTCTGCAGGCCCACACATAAAAAATCTTTGAGATGTGAAGGAGGCTCAGCATTTCTTCTGCCCAACAATCTTTTATTTGGAATGCTTGATGAAGATTTCTTCCCATTTGTTGAATGTCGAATTTCCGTTTTTCCTTTAGATGTCACATCTTTTTCTGCAGGCGACGACACAGCTTCTTCTGCTGGTGATGACATTACTTCTTCTGCTGGTGATCACACTGCTTCTTTTTCTGCTGGTGATGACACTGCTTTATCCTACTTTGCAGGGCAGAGCGATGTTTCCTCTTCTGTTATTTCATCTTGTGGTTGTCTTGAGTCTGTTGCTGGATACAGTATTGTATCATCTATTTCTTCCTTCATTAACAATGGTATAGGTCTATGTGCCTGTTTTTGTGTGCTACTAATTTTTTCTAATATTTCTTTGCACAGAATTTGTTTACCATAGTTATTTCTGTGCAGGCCATGCTTTGTTAAATTTTTTTTCACTGTGCTTGTTGCTAGAGAAAATGTAATATTAGAGAAAAAGCTACACATCTTCCGGAATTTTCTGTTTGTATTGACGATGTCTCTGTTTACACATGAAGCTTCTACCAGGTCATGCCTGTTTGGATTGATTACGACATATACATCAGAATGTAAAAGTTTTCCTAAGAATTCTCTTAGAGCCCTGGTAGCATTTATACTTTAGTTCTTATATAGAACGTTCCCTCTCCCAGTAATAACACATTTGGAACCTTTTGTCACTGTTGTTTCACAGACTTTTAGATCTACATTTAGAGGTGCGCCAGGATGGGTAAAACCAGTTACTTTTAGTTTAGTTCACATAGTAGCCACAAAACGTGCTAAGCCTTTTCTGTGGCTAGTTGAAAATATGTAAACATCACCTTTCTCATTTTTCTCACTTGGCACAAGATTTTACGAATGTTTAGTACTTTCCTGCTTCTTCCAGGTACGTCTTGGAGACATGAAATCATTTTTCTTATTTCCCTGGTTGACTTTATCTTCAATTATATCTAGCGGATTATATTTGTTCGTTGTTTTCAGTTCGAAACGTTTTTCGTTTAGTTTCACACTGAAACTGAGAGAAAAAGAAAAAAATGATGATCTAGAACCTTCTATGACGAACACAAATGAATCAGAATAAATACAGTGCTACTAACCAGGTTATTATGATGGGTGATTTCCATCTGAGAACAGGAAATGTCCCAGTAAGGAATATTATATAGCATTTTGGACAATCAGTATGTAAATCGAGAAATGCTAAAAATAACAAACTCACTTTTTAAGACAAGAGATATATATAATTACGCTAGGCCAGTAGAGATCTTAAAATCAATAATCGATTACATTTTAGTAAATGATTAGCGAGTGAAGTAAAGGATAAGGGAGTTTATAAAGGAGAAGGCATAGAACTAGATCATTTTATATTAGCCTCCAGTGTAGATATTTTTGAGAAATGGAAGACAATGACAACACAAATATGTAGACAAGAAAATCTAAGCGTTTATAAAGTATATTTCCTTGAAGAGAACAGCATGAAATATCTTTACCAAAGAGATTAAACAAAGAGCTAGTGAAATTGCAAACTAAAGATAATATAGAAGAAGAATGGCAAAAATAAAGAATGTGGCATGCAGAGTAGTAGGAAAGGGTCTCTGCAAAAAGAAAAACAAAATACGGAAAGAATGAGGCTTCAAATTTGGAATGAGAGTATAAGAAAAGCTACTAAAAAACGAGATGAATATATAAAATTCTTAAGTAACCCCACAGCTGAAAAGATGGAGCCCTATAAAGAGAGAAGAAATATTAAATGTATAGAAAGAAAGGTACACTATGAACTACAGGATATATGTATTTCTAATATCAAGAATGACGCACACAGAAGACCGAAAATGGCCTATTAGGTTTTAAAAACTTTAAGCACTACAGAAGAAAAGAAGATACAAATGAACAGTACTGAAGAAGAAGAATCTGTAAATTATTACAATGGATTATGGTGTGAAGATGCAGCACAGGAAACTGAAACAATAGATGACATGAGATTGGATGGAATACAGTATCACGAAATAAAATCTGTCTTAACATCACGTACAAACAGAAAAGCGACAGGAAGAGATAGTATTAATGCTAAATTGCTTAAATTTGGAGGAATGATGCTACACCTACGAGTGCTATATCTCTTAAACGAATTTTGGAAGAGGAAGAGTATCCTCAAAGACTGGAATATTGATAGAGTGATATAAATTATTTAAAAACAGAGACAAGAGCTTATGCAGTAACTACAGAGGAATAAGTTTACTTGACTGATCATACAAGAAATATGCTAAGATTTTGAACACATGACTTATGAACATAACGGAAGTAGTACTGCATCAAGATTAAATAGGTTTTAGGAAAAGAATTTCTATGGTGGATGCAGTTTTTATTTCACAACAGATAATACTAAAAGAATGATAAAGTAATAAACACACACTACTTATATCTATTTTAAAAAAGCTTTTGTCAGTGTCAATGGACAGAAACCTTGGAAGATAATGAGGAATCGCGGATATCAGTAACATCTAATCAATGAGAATATAAAGTTTGTATCAGAACATGACTGTTAGGCGTCAACGGAAAAATAACTAATGAGATACCAACTAACAACGGAATATGACAAGGCTGCTCTACCTCCCAAACTTTGTTAAACATTTACACACATGAAATAATGCTTACATGGAAAAAGTACTTTCAGAACAGCGTATACCTAAAAAACAGGACTATATAACTTACTAAACGCTTACCCCAGCACATAAAGAAGAGGACCTTCAGAAAGGAATTTATTTTCTGAAACAAATTAGTGCGATATCTGGCATGGAGGGCTCAACAGGGAAAACTGAGGCAATGGCATTCATGGAGAAAGATTATAGTGCAACAAAAATAGTGGTAGATCAAAATCTTTTAGAGCAAGTGACTACTTCATGCACCTGGGATGTGAGGTGACATATAGCTACAGCGAAGGTGTGGAAATTCAGTAATAAATTTAGTTGAGTATGTGGAACAATTAACAGAAAACTTAAAAACAGAACTAGGAAAGATACTCAAATTTAACTCTACAAAACAATTGCAGTCCCCATATCATTCTATGGAAGCGAGTTCAGGGTGGTAAGGTTAAATTAAGAAATCATTCTTCAGGCTCAAGAAATGAAATTTCTAGGACAAGTTTAAGGTTGCACAATAGAAACAAAATAAGGAATCAAGATATTCGAGAACAACTAAAGATTTGTAGTCCAAAGTATAAAACTCTAGACTTTGGGAGAAAACGGAACGAGCACCTAGAAAGAATGGACAGTGACAGACTCCCTTTAAAGACTAGAAATTATAAGTGCCATGGAAGAAAACATAGAAAAAGACGTCAGCAACGGTAGGTACCGTAACAGGCGATTTCGTCTAATACTTGAAAAGAAGAAGAAATTGTAGAAATATCTTGAAACAACTCTATAAAGGGTGTATTCATTGTAAACGTCTAACCTGCCATGGACAATAGGGAATGTTGTAAACCGTCGTCACAGATCTTGACTGACTGAACAACTAGATTATTTAATTAATTCCTTTAAGTTTTAATATTTGAAAAACTCGTTTATTTTCAAAATCGATTAGCTGCTCATGTGTTATTTCTACTTGTCTTGATTAACTAGTGATAAACTTACTTGCAGTTGAGAGAACTTTCGAACTCAGTGATACCGTTGCGTTGTCTTGAACTGATTCAGTGACAAACACACAGCCATGTATCTAACGAGCATTGAAGTTTGCGCAACTAGAGTTTGAATGAAATTTTTTAAATGTTTTTATCAAAAAATAAAGAAAGGGACAATTTAATATCCACTATGAATGAACACTGATACGAATAAACTAAGTCTAGTAGCGACCAACAATAATAATTAATAGGCCGCAAATAGAGAGATACAGACTCAGTTTCTATGGCAATCCGATTTCAACTATTTTCCACTCTCATCTAAATTTTTCTCTCGGCAACGCACAGCGAGTTCATTTAATCTCTCTCTTTTCTGTTTTTGCTTCGATAGAGTATAGAGATGCCTACATCTACAACTACATGGATACTCTGCTAATAAAACTTAAGTGCCTGGCAGAGGATTCATCGAACTACCTTCACAATAATTATCTATCATTTAAATCGCCATCAGTGCGCGGGAAAAACGTACACCTGTATCTTTCCGTGCGAGCTCTGATTTCTTTTATTCTTTTATGATGATTGTTTCTCTCTGTGTAGGTCGCCGCAAAATATTTTCGCATTCGAAGGAGAAAGTTGGTGATTTAAATTCCGTGAGAAAATTCTGCCGCAACGAAAAACGCCTTTGTTTTAATTATTACCACCCCA
Source organism: Schistocerca piceifrons (assembly GCF_021461385.2). NCBI lineage: Eukaryota > Metazoa > Arthropoda > Insecta > Orthoptera > Acrididae > Schistocerca > Schistocerca piceifrons. The sequence goes on from NC_060144.1 coordinate 251,107,469, forward strand.
AATCCGGTATTACGTCAGTGACCCTCTCTCCCCTATTTTTCGATAATACAAAACGTTCTTCTCTTCTTTGAACTTTTTCGATGTGTTACATTAATCCTGTCTGGTAAGGATCTCACATCGTAACGCATTACTCAGAAACAGAACGGTCGAGCGTAGTGTAGGCACTCTCTTTAGTACATCTGTTGCATCTTCTAAATGTTCTGCCATTAAATCGCAGTCTTTGGTTCACCTTCCCCATAACATTTTCTGTGCGTTCTTTCCAATTTATGACGTTCGTAATTCTAATTCCTAGGTATTTAGTTAAATTTACGGCCTTTAGATTTGAGTGATTTATCGTGTAACCGAAATTCAACGGATTCCTTTTAGCATTCATGTGGATGATCTCAAACGTTTCATTATTTACGTCTAACTGCCAATTTTCGCACCATACAGATATCTTGTCTAAATCGTATACCAATTTGTTTTGATCTAATGAATTTACTAGACGATAAGAGACAGCGTCACCTGCAAACAACCTAAGATGGCTGCTCAGATTGTCTAATAAATCGTTTATATACATGAGGAACAGCAGAGGGCCTATAACACTACAGTCGGGAACGCCAGAAACCGCTTCTGTTTTACTCGATGACTTTCCATCAGTTACTACGAATGCCTTTGGCACGTGCGGTACGTGATTTATATGCCTTATGCTTGCTCTCAAAGCACTGCTATTTCATATCGTTGTTCTTTCACCTAGCAAAAAATTTTAGCCTTTGTAAGACCCTCGTTCTAAATACTGTGTTAACTTGTGGTAAATAAAACTCAGAGTGAATTTCGCACTGCTGTCTGGGTACATCATTATACAGGGTGAATCACCTAAAACTCGTATCTAACTACTGCGAATCTGTGAAGTGCTACTCGTTTTCAAAGATTGTATTAGCAGTCAGGAGCTCGCATTGCTAGCAAATCAACAGATTGTAGAAATACTTAGCGAATTTTTTGAGCAAACATAGTATTTCAAATGGAGCTATGCCAACTGTCTTTAACAATCTAAAAATCCCAGCATATGATGGAATTCCTATAAGATTCAATACTGAATTAACGGTCAAGTTAGCCCATGTTTTAACTATAATCTAGATCGCTCGAATAAAACACTGTGCCCAGCAGCTGCAAAAGAAAGCAAAGTACACTTCTGTCTACAAGTATGGTAACAGTAACGATCCACAAAACTACCGTCTAGTAACCGTGACATCCATTGGCTGTAGCATCTTATAACATTTTCTGAGTTCAAGTGTAATGACGTATGTTCAACAGAATGATCTCCTCCATTCCAACCAGCATCGATTCCGAAAAAATCGATCTTGTGAAACCCAGCTTACACTTTTCTCACATGACATACTGACGGCAGTCAGGATGAAGCAGTATTTCTCGATTTCCGTAAATCGTTTGACTGAATGCAACATGTACAATTATTATCAAAAGTACGATCGTATGCGGTTGTAATGAGGCCATTTTCCCTGAAAAATATATACTAACATATTTCAGAGTACTCTATGGAAATTCCTTGATCAGGTAGCAGTTCATTACAATGCTCTGTAATTTCAGATCTGGTTCAGCATTGTCAGTGACTGTTTTCACCTCACTATTTGTTCATCTCAACTCACAACTTCGATTCATGTGATAAGTGTCCTATTAAGCCGATCTTACCTCTATAAAACCGTTGCAATCTTGAAAGAGGGCCGATCTACAGGTAGAGAGACTCACTTTGGCATTACCCCAGCACACAGTGCAGGACGGTTGCGGGACACGCGTTCTTCTGTCGAAATACGGAATTTCTGGAGGAAGCCCTTTTAGTCAGATATCTATTAGCAGGTGTGGCTTCTGTCGAAACGTGTGTATGTTCGTTACGATGCTTCGGAGTAACGCTCAGTTTAAACATTCAGAATACCATCTTTTGTATCCCGCCTGGAAGGCTGTGCGTGGGTCTGCTCCTGTGATCTGCAAAATAGGCCGAATTAAGGAAGCGAGGAGGAGCAGGAGAGGTAAAGTACTCCGTACTGCGTGTAAAATTAAAGATGTTAACTATAGGCAAAAACAAGTTAATAAATGATTATATAACTTTGCGATGATGAGCACGTAGGTCCGAAGCCGTATTCCCGTCCTAAGTAGTACAAAGGATCATTAGCAAGCCAACACACTCTGAAGTTGAAGCGATGTTTCCAGGCTGTCTGCTCTTGATGAAAGGGGCAGAAAGCACAGCGGCACTCGTTGAGCTCCACAGCGTCGGTTAGAGGGCGCTGTGGTTGGCGTAGTTCGTCCTCTCTCATGGTGCCAAACTACGAGCGTGCACCTCCTCTGTGGCATCGGAATTATAGATACCACACCATCTTCTCAATGAGTCATTCTTTCTTTTTCGAGAGAGTTACGGTTTTCACACTGTGCCTATGTTCAGAGTCTTTTATTTGCCAATTTCAAAATCATGTCATAGAGTGGGAGAAATCTCCTGGCTCTAGTCACCCGCCTCGCTCATTGGCGGCTGTTTCCAGTTCTGACAACAAGACAGTTGAGTTTCAGACAGCAACAACCACAAACGAGACCCCACAGGGTATCAAGCGAAATTTGTGACTCGATTGAAGATTTCTCTTTGGAGAGGACACAGTATGTTATTTTTATGGAGAGACATTAACAAACGTAAGAAGCCTCTTGGGGCCCTCGTTGTTCACGTTGAATATTTATGACGTTGCGGACAAAATTAATAGTAAACTCAGATTTTTCACCGATGATACAGTTATCCATAATGAAGTATAGTCTGAAAGAAACTGCACGAACAGATCTTGATAAGATTTCAAAATGGTGTAACGATTGGCATCTTACTCGAAATGTTCAGAACTTTAAATCTGCGCGTTTCACAAAACGAAGTAACTTTGTATCTTATGACTATAATATCAGAGTCGTAGTTGGAACCGGGCAATTGATGCAAATATCTGGGTGTAACACGTTGTATGGACATCAAATGGAACGATCACATAGGCTCAGCCGTGCGTAAAGGTGGTAGCCGACTTCGGTTTATTAGTAGAATACTATAAAGGATATTGGTTACAAATCTCTCGTGAGAACTATCCTAGAACATTTTTCAAGTGTGTGGGACGCGTACCCTATAGAACTGGTTTTTCTGACCTGTGGGGGAGTGTCATGGAGATGCTGAAAGAACTGAATTGACAGCCTCCTGAAGATAGACTTAAACTATCCTGGGAAAGCCTACATACAGAATATCAAGACCCGGCTTTAAATGACGACTCTAGGATTATACTACAGCCCCCAAATCATCACTCTCGCAGGAACTGTGAAGACAAAATTAGTTTAATCTCAGCGTGCACAGAGGTGTTGAAAAACTCGACTTCCCAACTCCGCAAAAACGGTTAAAATTCCTTATAACAGGTACAACGGGACGTTCCCTCTGCCATCCACCTCACAATGGTTTGCATCGTTTGGGTGTAGATGTAGGTCGAATGCTGAGTCGGTCGTCAAGCGAACTACTTGAGGGGAATTAATACCGAGCTGTTGCTCGCCATCCTCGCTGGGCCGTTGCCTCGAGGAAACTGAACACGGAAGAGGAAAGCTGCTAGCTGACAATCCGCCGCCACACCAGGACGATAAGTTGGATGCGTCGCGATGACCTCCCACCTGTCAAACACACCTTCATGTATAAAGTGACTACGTCAGGTGGTGAGATGGTCCAATATCCTGTTATCGTACGCTAATTACTGCATCGTGTCTACGTCCAACCTGATCGGCCCAGAGATTTGTATTTTATTAATATTATGGTAATAAAAGAAATGTTACATATTTCAACTCTTTCATTAATTTGTTTGATTTGCATAAAACTTCTTGAATTCACTAAATTTTGGCAGCCAACGTCGTGTGATCTCATTGGTGATTTGCCTGTGATTTCTCAATATCTCACCTTATTTCAATATCCAAACCAAACCTCTTGAAATAAAACTTTATCATTAAGCAAATGATTGCAATAGTTAAAGTTTACTCTTGGGACAACTGAAATTACCTAAAACAATTAAGTAAAACGAGTCTGGTTAAAAAAAACTGAATTCAGCTGCAAAAGATGAATAAGAGATATTCATATCTACAAAATAAATAGGATAGTAATGTACACATATCACCCTGATGTCTCGTGCAGATGAATTGTTGTTTTCACTGTTTCGGTACCGATCGTAAGGTCACCAGTGACGCTGCAAATATACACACATTTACCATGAGCACGCCTCACTCTAATAGATTGTAGCACATAAGTTGAACGTAAAGCACTAGCAGGAATGAATTACAAACGTCACGAAACAGCAGTGTGAACATCCAACATGCCAAAAAAGACAGCCTTCTTCTATATCTACGAACGTCCACATGATGTCTCTGTAATTCACATTTAAGTGAAAGTCCTTCTGCAACGAAAAACGACTTTGTCTTCAATTATTCCCACACCAAGTCATGTTCACATCCCTTACTTCACTATAATACAAATCGAGCTGCCCTTCTTCAGACCTTTTCGATGTCCTCCGTCAATCCTATCTGATGCGGATCCTACACCGCACAGCAGTGACTGATCCTACGTCTATCGTGTTCTGAGGGCACTGCACACACACACATGTTAATGTACTTTGTGTAACTTTGGATTTGGAAACCCCTTTTCACTTTGCAAACCGCGGTGAGCAAAGTGGTCCTGCAAAACCATATAATGTTAAATCAAGTTTTCAAAGAACAAAACTACAGAGGGGCCGAAACATGTTTTGGTAACAAGAAAAAACACGATAAAATACAAGATCTGCAAACCCAAAAGGTGAGTAGCCCTGTTGTATTTTATAAGGGTTCTGTCAATAAATCTCAATCTTGGTTTGCTATCCCCACAAAATTATTTGTGTGATCGTGCGAATTTACATTATTCGTAATTGTAATCCCTAAGTACTTACGTGAATTTACAGCCTTCAGATTTCTGCGATTTATCGTGTAACCGAAACTTCAGCGGATTTCTATTAGTACTCATCTGGATGGCTTCACACTTTTCATTATTTAGAGCCTTTTCGCACCATACAGTTACCTTGTCTAAATAATTTTGAAACTCGTTTTGATCATCTGACTACTTTACAAAACCGTAAATGACAGCATCATAGGCAAACAATTTAAGAGGGCTGCTCAGGTTGCATCCTAAATCATTTACGTAGATCAGGGACAGCAGAGAATATATAACACTACCTTGTGGAACGCCAGATATTACTTCTGTTTTACTCGATGACTTTCCGGCAAGTATTACGAAATGTGACCTTTGTGATAGGAAGTCACGAATCCGGTCTTACAGCTGAAACGATACTCCATAAGTACACAATTTGATTAGAAATCGCTTGTGAAAAACGGTGTCAGCAGTCTCCTGGATATCTAAAAACAGGGAATCCATTTTACTTCCTACTTCGATAACGCTCATTTCTTCGTGAGAATAAAGAGCTGGCTGTATTTCTCAAGAATGGAGTCTTCTGAATCAATGTTGACTTTTTGTGGACAAATCGTTTTCTGCGAAGTAATTCATAATGTTCGAACCAGTAAATGGTCAAAACTTCTACTGCAAATCACCGTTAGTTACATGAGTCCGTAAATAGGCCGATTACTCCTATTTTCTATCTTAGTTACTGGTTTGACCTGTAAAATGTTCCAGTCTTTGGGTACGGATCTTACTACGAGCGAGCAGTTGTATAAGATTGCTAAAGATGGAGTTATGCTATGAAAGGAACCTGACTCATATAATGTCGATCAGAGGCCTTGCCTTTATTAATTGGTCTAAGCTTCTTCGTCACACTGAAGATACCTATTTCTCACGTACATATGCTGGCAGTTGTCTCGATTCGGATTCTGGAATATTTACTCCGTCTTCTTTAGTAACTCTATCATTGTTATCGCTCAGTGAGGGTATTGATTGAGTCTTGTTGCTGGTGAAATTCACATACGATGAAAATCTCTTTGGGTTTTATGCCAGATTTCTCAACACAGTTTCCTTCTAGAAACTATCAAAAACATCTTGCACTGAAATTCGCGCTTAATTTAAACATTCTGCAAAACTTGGCCAATCTTGGCGATTCTTCATTCGTTAAAATTTGACGTACTTTTTACGTTGTCTTTGCAATAGTGCTCTGACCTGTTTTTTGTACCGTGGGAATTAAATATCCCCTCTTTTTAATTTACTTGGTAAATATCTCTCAACTGCCATCTATAATATGTCTTTGGATTCAAACATCATCTGATCTAGGCTTACATAGTCAGATTGAAAGGAGTGGAGACCGTCCCCCTATGAACTGATATTTTTAAATATGAGTATTTTGAGTTTATTTTTTATGGGTTTGGACGTTACGGTATTCACTACCGCTACAACCTCGTGGTCACTAATCACTGTATCTGTTACGATGTTCACTATTTGCTCAGGACTGTTTGCTTCCTAGAGGTGAAGTATATTTTCGCAACAATTTATACATCCAGTGGGCTCCTGATTTAATTCTTCAAAATAAGTTTTGGGAAAGCATTCGTTATAATTTCGGATGACTTTTTATGCCTGCCACCGACCTTAAACTACACATATCAAAAAAGTTTTGCATCACCCCGGTTCCAAGAACTCCTGAAGATAGACGTTGACTGTGGATATTGTATGACAGACACAGTCCCTTTGACTGTTCAGAGATGTCGCTAAACCCGCCCAAAGATGTAAACAACCATGCATGAGCAGCGCTTATTAGACGGAGGTGCTCCGACAGCCGATCAGTTCCAGTCATTCCACCAGGAAGGAGGTACACGGCTCGTGTTGTCTGTAGTTCAACCACGCCTAGAGGTTCAATACCGCGGTTCGATCGCGTCCGCATTGTTACTTTGTGCCAGGAAGGGCTCTCAACAAGGGAAGTGTCCAGGCGTCTCAGAGTGAACCAAAGCGACATTTTTCGGACATGGAGGAGATAGAGGGACAAGAACCGTCGATGACATGCCCCGCTCAGGCCACCCAAGGGCTGCTACTGCAGTGGATGACCGCTGCCTAAGGATTATGGCTCGGAGGAACCCATACAGCTACGCCACCATGTTGAAAAATACTTTTCGTGCAGCCATAGGAAGTCGTGTTACGATTCAAACTGTGCGCAATAGGCTAATCATGCACAACTTCACTCCCGACGTCAGTGGCGAGGTCCAACTTCGCAACCACGACACTATGCAGCGCGATACAGATGTCGAATGGACCGCTCAGGATTGGCATTACGTTCTTTTCACCGATGAGTGTCGCATATGCCTTCAACCAGACAATCGTCGGAGACGTGTTTGTAGGCAACCCGGCCAGGCTGAACGCCTAAGACACACTGTCCACCGAGTGCAGCAAGGTGAAGGTTCCCTGCTGGTTTGGGGTAGCATTATGTGGGGCCGACGTACGCCGCTGGTGGTCATGGAAGGCGCCGTAACGGCTGTACGATACATGAATGCCATCCTCCGACCGATAGAGCAACCATATCGGCAGCATATTGGCGAGGCATTCGTCTTCGTGGACGACAATTCGCGCCCCAATAGTGCACAGCTTGTGAATGACTTCCTTCAGGATAACGACATTGCTCGACTAGAGGGGTCAGCATGTTCTCCAGGCATGAACCCTATCGAACATGCCTGAGATAGATTGAAAAGGGCTGTTTACGGACGACATGACCCACCAACCACTGTGAGCGATCTACGCCGAATCGCCGTTGAGAGGTGGGACAATTTGGACCAACAGTGTCTTGATGAGCTTATGGGTAGTATGCCAGGATGAATACAGGCATGCATCAATGCAAGAGGATGTGCTACTGGGTATTAGAGGTACCGGTGTGTACAGCAGTCTGGACCACCACCTCTGAATGTCTCGCTGTATTGTGGTGCAACATGCGATGTGTGGTTTTCATGAGTAATAAAAAGGGCGGAAATGATGTTTACGTTGATCTCTATTCCAATTTTCTGTACAGGTTTCGGAGCTCTCGGAATCGAGCTGATGCAAAACTTTTCTTGATGTGTGTATTTTCGCCAACATATCGAAAGTTGACCGAAATCAACATCTACTATAATTATATGACGGGGGTACGTATTTGCAGTGAGACTCAAGTTTTCTTTGAACTGTTCAGCAACTGTATCATCTGAGTAGGAGGGTCGGTAAGAGGAACCAATTTCAGCTACAGGATGAATTACTTCTGACAGTAAATAACACTCTACCACCAACTGTATATAATCTATCCTTTCTGAACACGATTAGGTCCTTCGTAAAAATTTCCTCTGAACTTATTTTAGGCTTCAGCTGGCTTTCCATACCTACAACGATCTGAGCTTCAGTGCTTCCTTATTAGCGCTTGGAGCTCTGGTTGTTTCCCAACATAACTACGACAATATACAATTAAAATACCGATTGTTGGTAGGTCTACCTTCTTGTGTTTGCCCTGCAGCCTTTTAGACGGAAATCCTTTCTGTAGTTTCGCGAGACCTTCTAACCTAAAGACCGCACAGTCCACTTCACACAGACCCCTCCCACCTGTGTAGCCGCTTCCTGTGTATAGCGAATCCCTAACCTATTAAACGAAACCTGGAGACCCACCACCCAGTGGTGCATTTCGATTAATCTGCAGCCTACACGGTTACAGAACCGTCTTAGCCTCTGATTCAAACCTCCTCTCGGCTCTGTACCAAAAGACCACAGTCAGTACTGTCGACGATACTACATGTGGCGAGTTCCACCTACATCTGACACTCAAGACCGGCAGTCCTTACCGTTTCAGGTAGCCGCCAGAAAGTAGAGAAATCTCTTCAGATCCAAAGCCACACAGTTCTTTAGCGCCGACTTGAACCACCACCTGCAATTTGACACACGCAGTGGTTACGGTTACTACAAGCCACACCACAAGTTGGGGAACGGAGCCAAATTTATAGTAGTTTACTGTCGAGTTGACATTTTCACACACAAATGTTTTATTCATATCTTACAGAAACTAGCAGTACGGCAATAAACAGCCTTTTAAACACGCCGCTAACGGCAATCAAGTAATTTATAGCAATACAACAACTTCAAAATCTCTTTTAAAAAAACGGCAATCAAGTCATTTATAGCAACACAACAGTTTAAAAAATTTAAAGAACATTAGTAAACAGGCTACTAAAGTAAATACAAAACTCTGTTAATAAAGTACGGTGAGGTAGTGAAGCTACCAACCCCGCCATTATAAAGAAAATCAAAGGTCTCAGCAAACACAAGATTAATGGCAATAAAGGAATGGAGAAATTTAAAAAGTTTTTAAACAAAAGTGTCCTGGAATATCATTAGAACATAACAGATATGACGGAACCGTGTAAGGCGGCCACGAATCACCCACTCAGGGATGCTCAGATTAGGCAGAATACTGACCAATTTAAATATGCCCGTAAACACAATTGCCACTCTCAGGCTGGTCACTGCACCGACTTTTATCCAGCGAAAACTTGAAATAAGATGACTTAAGTTGCTGACAGAATTAGAGCTAACCTCGTGCAAGGATACATTACACCACACAGTCCTGAATGAGTGACCACATAATCAACCAACAAGAAGCATGAATTTACTCATCACACACGACAGAATAGCGAAACAATTAAACTGCCAAAACTACACCTCCCATCTGGCAGTAAAGAGAGGAGGAGGAAATATCACTGTCTTCAATTACACCGGTGCCGGGGACAGGAAACCCGATCGCCGGAGGCCACAAGGCAGAAGAGACACTGGTTACGCAAACTTATTACTTAATGATTAAACCTTCCACTAACTTAACTTGCAATTATGCTCGAACAGGCAGTACACGACCTCCGATGGCAAGGATCCACCATCCGACCGCGCACGCGTCGGCAGTGTACCCAACACGCCACGGTCACGCGACAACACGCTCTGTCACCGGATATCACGTCTTCTCTGCAACTTTGACGGGTAGTGACCGCTCCTTCATGTTAAATGTCTCCTATTTAAACTCCAGTGTTGAAACGGAGGACTTAAAGAAGCTTCTTAACGTCCCACCAAGGTGAAATGAACAGCAACTACTCGTGGGGCGATTCTGTATACAACCAACCCACGGGGAGCTCTTCTGTCAACTCCCCCCCTCTCGTTACACACAACCGACATATTTGGCGACTCGGTACAACCGACCACGCCCGGTCCGCGCTGGCGAGCCACACTGCCCTCCCGTGTCCACCAGACTCTCTCTCAGCGCACAACACCCCTACTTCCGCGCCACCACACAAGGTTACAGCCGGTCAAAGATCTCACTTCTTCCATAGCAGTTTCCCGGAAGCAAACGCAGATATCGATAGCAGAGGGAAAAGACAATCAAGCACCCACTTAATGACAGACAACATATCAAACAAACATGTCAGGGGAAGAAAAGGAAAACCAATGTAATCTAAATACAAGGTGTAGCACGAGTCGATACACGGCTCACAGTTGAAAGCAGACTGGTGCTCCAGAACTGAAATTCGACGTTCGAAGAGGTCACAGGAAGGCAGGTATTGCACCAGACTGTTAAGAGACGATATGATGATCCGAATCTCCATTATCGACGATCATGTAGAGTGCCACGTCCGACACCGCTAGTTTCAGATCTGAAACTCTGTCAGTTTACTCGTACTTCTGTCTCCTACATAATCTTGTAATTAAACTAAAGAATTTTTTTTTCCATTCCGTAAAATAATGGAAAAAACGTTTCTGCGATTTATGCGACCATGTAAATTTTTTCTGACTATTTACTGCAAATACTCATCTTTTGGACTGAAGACAAACTAATTTTAAATTCGTTTTTCTCTCTCGTTTCGGGGATTTAACTTCTTTGCAGCCAAAAAATGAAGCCAAGTGTACAAAGTACGTTTTGAAAATGGGTGCATATTTTTATATAAACCTCGGTCTGAAATTATTTTAAAAAATCAGCCAAGAGCATTACAACCTCAAGAAAAATTTTCTCTCCTGCAGAAAAAAATATCAGGTGTGAAAGGGACAGATAGACATTTCCCTCTTCAAATCAAGCAGCACGGATCCATTTTCCGCGCTATTTTAGTAAATTTTCGTCTCCACTTATCTTTCAAAATGTTCTGAATGCCCACGGAACCCATATTATACGATGGAATGTTGCGTCTCCTGAAACAACGTTCGTTAAACCAGAAAACACGACAAACCTCTTTTGTTTCCCTAATTTTCTATGCCTGTAGAAACTTTAAACACGAAACGTTCTCGCGACTTTCATATCTTGGACTGAAAATTTTGTCAGGGTACCATTAATTTCATAATAAGGCACTTACCTCATTTTTTCGTCCTATATTCATTAAAATTAGTTTCAAAGGTATTTAATGTTCAAAATGATTTCGGAAATAGCTGTGTTTGTATAAATCACCTAAAAGATTCTGCAGATATGTGTACAATAATTCTTGTCCAAAATGATCCTTTGCCCTTCGAAATAAAAAATCCTGGGAACTCAGAACTCCGGTAGGAACGATGAGGAATACCACACGTTTTCGGACCACACAGTGAACGAAAAGTTTCAGGACAATATAAATCAGTAGATCTTTGCGAAAAATCTGATGCCTTACAAGATACTGAGCTGTTTGATCCCGTGTAGAAACATAGCTATGTCTTTAAATCAGAACACAATTAAAATGCAGACAAAATATTTTAATTTCTTGAATACTAGAAACCCAAATGTGTTTCGCAACACAACACTCATCCAACACTAAGCAAAGAGTTTAGTTTGTCAGCAGTATACAGTAAAGCAGGACCAAGAAATAACTACATAATTTCTTGTTATTCCCCTAGAACACAAACTTGTAGTGAAACGTAACGACCAATGTCACACTCAGTTACGAGCACACACTGTACACCAGGTAATTAGAGGACTAATAGTACTTAGTAGCAATAACTACAAACTCCTTGAATGTGTAGGGAGTTCACTATTATCAGCTGCAGCTGGACATTAAGCGGAATGAGCGGCGACGAGCGAAAATGTGTACTGTACCGAGACTCGAATCCGGGATCTCCTACTTACCAGGCAGGTGTGGTAACTACTACGCCATCCAGGGCACAGTGTTCTGGTACCTGCGCGAACTATTTCGGCACTCCTCACAGCCGATCCACATTCCCACCGAGCGCCATCTATCCACAGTCCCTGGATGGGCCGTGAGGCGTGCCGAAATAGTCCGCGCGGGTACCAGCACACTGTGTCGGGATAGCGTAGTAGTTACTGCACCTGTCTAGCAAGCAGGAGATCCCGGGTTCGAGTCCCGGTCCAGTACACATTTTCGCTTGTCACCGCTCATTCCGCTTAATTTTCAGCTTCAGCTGACATCAGTGATCCCACTTCAACTTACATGTAATGTTTCACAGTTGCAGATTCTGCATGATGTCTGTTCTTTTGGACACGTTCGAAAGGACAGACGCATATTCGTATCACTGTACGTGCCATATTGAAATTAGTGGTAAATGGCACTATCGTAAGACTGATTTTTTCCCATGTTAATATTCATGACTAATAAAGGCCAATAGCAACACTGATTGGTAATTTACTCTTATTTCAGCTCTTTCTCATAAAAATGTGTCTTTCATGAAACGCCATAGTAAGTGGTTTATCTGGCTATGATGGTCATAAGGTAGCATTTAAGCATCTTCATTAGTGATGTTTAGTTAACGAAGAGAGAAAGTTTAATTACTCAGAATCACAGATCTACATCTACATTTATACTCCGCAAGCCACCCAACGGTGTGTGGCGGAGGGCACTTTACGTGCCACTGTCATTACCTCCCTTTCCTGTTCCAGTCGCGTATGGTTCGCGGGAAGAACGACTGCCGGAAAGCCTCCGTGCGCACTCGAATCTCTCTAATTTTACATTCGTGATCTCCTCGGGAGGTATAAGTAGGGAGAAGCAATATATTCGATACCTCATCCAGAAACGCACCCTCTCGAAACCTGGACAGCAAGCTACACCGCGATTCAGGGCGCCTCTCTTGCAGAGTCTGCCACTTGAGTTTGCTAAACATCTCCGTAACGCTATCACGCTTACCAAATAACCCTGTGACGAAACGCGCCGCTCTTCTTTGGATCTTCTCTATCTCCTCCGTCAACCCGACCTGGTACGGGTCCCACACTGATGAGCAATACTCAAGTATAGGTCGAACGAGTGTTTTGTAAGCCACCTCCTTTGTTGATGGACTACATTTTCTAAGGACTCTCCCAATGAATCTCAACCTGGTACCCGCCTTACAAACAATTAATTTTATATGATCATTCCACTTCAAATCGTCCCGCACGCATACTCCCAGATATTTTACAGAAGTAATTGCTACCAGTGCTGACGCAGTGGAACCATTCACAGATAATTTACAACACGAACAATAGGAATAAGTTTGCTAACGACACACACAACGTTAGAATTAAATGCCTCACCAAAAACGTATTCTTACAATACAACTACCACTTAAAACATTTCAGAGATACATTAAGATGAAACAGAAAAACAGTTGCTAGCACACATTCACTGAAAAATCTAATATTTCACTGAAACACATTAAGTAGAAAATCGTAAATCCCAAGATATTCAGATCAAATTAAAAGAGTACCTTACTAGCAACTCCCACATTTTATCACAGTTATCAGTAATTTCTAGTTCACACAATTGCATATATTAACGAGTTTGCAAATACTGCAAAGTGTGATTATGATCTCAAACGTGTAAGGTTGCGTAAATGCTTAGCATAGAATTACCTAAATGCTTTGCTGAATATTACAAAATGAATGAAGCGACTTTTTTTTCCAAACCAACTGCTTTCCCATCTCATGATTTATTTGTACGCTTTACATGAACAGCCTACAGTTCCTCCTTTTGTCTCTTAATGAATATCTTGACTTCTTCAGCGGAATGAAATTTATGGAACATGATATTTCAGCGAAAGAATAAAGGCTATAATAAAAGCATATAGAGAATCACTTATAATACAGCAATAGAAGAAAGCTAATCGGGCAAACCAACCATTCCTCCCCCATTCTGGTACCACCACAGCAAGGATTGTAGCAGCTGCAATTGACCGAATGAACTTCGACTAGTCATGGATCTTTATACAAAAAGAGTTATTAATCAAGCACCTCTTTCCTGGCATTCTAAATATGTATTCACAAAAGGGTCATAAATAAGAAAACATTAAATGTTTTTCAAACAGCACTATCTGCAGTAGAGTGGCAGCTTAAATTACAGGAAATTCTAGGAACGGATGCATTTCAAGGGTTCTTCCAGACCATCATAGACAAATTTGACTGTGTCTGTCCACATAAGACCAAAATATGTTCTGAAGACATGTCACAACACAGGTAAAACTAGTGAAAGAAAGAATGTGGTATACTAGAGAAATGGAAAATAAAAATCCGTGTACTGCTATTACATCATCACTGCAAAACAGCAACACATCCCTACCGAAAGAAAATGTTTTACAGCAAATCATTTACAGACAAGAAGAATTCTTATAATGGATGTAGGAAAAGTCATGGAGAAAAGTAATGAAATGATAGCTTCACCGAAGGAGTTCACAAACTATACAATGCAGCGTCACTGGAAGAGGAAAATGAAAGGGTATTGTCCTTCTATGGGGCACTAATTGGGTTTCAGATACCCAGTTAATTTGTACCAGCTGGAGAAATAATTTGCGAAAAGAGAAACACAGGAAGTGGTCTGGCTTTTATCTTAGTCTGCGCCTGCTATTCACTAGACGTACCTGAAAAGTTACTAACTGAAAAAAGCCTTATCAACAGAGTTTTTAATAAGCATATCTGAAATACCGTGAATTATCTCTAAGTGCTGTTTATTTTCATTTTGGAGACGTACTGCTTTCAACAAACTTTGGTATGCTATCAGTAGTATGATAATAATTTACTCTTATTGAAACTTTGTATATGTTCGACAAGCTATTTAGTAAAATTCCTTTTTAAAAAACATGACGTTTCGACTTTCCTTTAACATCTGAAGAATAAAACAACTGAGGTACAGATCCTAGTGTGCCTACGTTAAGAAACATTAAACTGTCTGTCCTCCTGATGACGATTCAAAACGAAGAAAAGTTTGTTTTATGCCTCCGTTACTGAGATATACTTGAAATATTATTTTCACTTGCATATTGCTCAGCTGATTTTACACGTTCATCCGCGGTTTTGTGAAGTTGTGCTGCTTCGAAACGAATTCGCTAACCGTCGGGCGATTCTCAGAAAGCCAGTTGCTGTCAGAAGTCAGATGTAGCACGAGAAAATAGCTATCGAACATAATCTGTTTTATACTCGGTCGTTCGAGGTTTATGATTAAAATCGATTCGGTACGCTTGTCAAAATAGCTTTCTGTCCAAACAATACTTTCCAGTTGAAAATGTTTTTGACAAATCTGTCCTCTCGACATGTGGAATGTTCAGCCATTACGCGTTATCGCTCTGTTATTGACGACCGTGCTACTGTCAGGGTTATAAACACTTAAGTTAATCTGTCTTATCTGATTAGGTTCTCCGCTGACAGTCAGGAAACACTGCACTGTCGTACTTTGCTAACCGTTTTATGATCTGTTTACATTGTTTGGAAGAAATCTTTCCCGCAAGAAAAAATGTCATGTACAACTGCTTAAAGTAATACTTGAAGAATTTGGCTGTGGGACAACGGCTGAGAGCGCTTGTATACCGAAAATACGAGAAATGATATGAAATGTACAATTTTAACCGGTCTCAGAAGTAAATAAAGCAAGCCATATAACATGACTTATACTTCCCGATCCATGAAGCATAAGTCTTTTTCGTACTAGCTGCTTGTTTGCTGTTTTAAACATTTGCATCAGGCCAATACAGTGTATAAGACGAGGAAACCAAATCAGATGCTTGACATTTGAGAAAATTATATTTCACATATGGCCTTTGTGCACACTTCCAAGAATGATTCCAAATAAATTCCATTATTTCTATTTTTATATCATTAATCATCTCTTGACGATTATACAGAAATATACAGAAAGGGCGCTGTCCATCTTGTAATCCCTTCAGTGTGTAGACCGACTGACAGAATTTAAAGGAGATTTGGTCTGTGGTAATGCTAAGAATTTTTCTTAATCGACGTATATAAAAAATTCGTGATCTTCCAGCAAAGAAGGTGACATGAGAAGACAAATAACTGCTTCTGTTCGGAGGGAAGTCCAGTTAGCAGAAGCTGCTTACGAACAGATTACGTCTGATGACGAATACTACACTACAGTGTGGAATGACCTGAAGCAGTTGAGCCTAACGGAACGTCAGAGACATCTTCCAACCACCAAACAGGTGCTAAAATTCGACTGTTCGGCTCTCCGAGGGAATCAGCGATTAGGGATTGCCTAGGAAGTCCATCTCTCAAAAAGCCAGTGTAAAGAGGGTATTAGTTGAGCGCCAGCAACAGCTGGTCTTAACGCGATTTTACCAGAGAGAGAAAAGAACAGAGGTATTAAAAACCCAAAGCAGAGGAAGTTTTGAAAATGTTGGCATTAACCGTCAATGGTTCAAATGGCTCTGAGCACTATGGGACTTAACGTCTCTGGTCATCAGTCCCCCAGCACTCTTTATGCGTTGGCTGTTGCTCCTTCCATCATTCCCCTCATATTGCTATCAGAGTGGCCACCAGCGTGGACACTGGCGGTGGTGGGGGTAGCGACACGCGACTCAGTTCTCCAGTGTCCGCACTATATCTATTGGGTGCGGACCTCATTGTACCAGACACTTTCCTTTTTCTTGGTTCCGTGCAGGGTTCCACACCTGACTCAGTTCTAGGCCTCTATCTCTATTAGTTAGACCATGTTGGATTCCGATTTCAATGGCCTCTTTAATAACACAGTCCCAGAGTCCATAGTATGGCCAGATTTTACACTATGGTTGGCCAGAGCTGATTTAGGGGTCAGCCATGATCCAGTGTGGCGTCTATGTTTACGGCACCTCTCTTCTAACGTGCCAACAGTTTCCCCAATATAAGCTTTCCTGCACTGACAAGAGATTTGTTAGACTCTTGGTTTTTTTCTGACCTAGATCATCTGTCAATGAGCCGAGTAGTGCCTTTGTTTTAGGGTGTTGCCAAAATACAGATTTAATATTACATTATGTCGCCCCACGATCGTGCCGCTTTCTCTGGAACTAATGCCCACAAATGGGATGCACACTATTGATTTGCGCACTTCTTGGTAGCGATGTTAGAGTTGAGGCGAAGTCGAACCCTGTCCCATGCACGGACATTGCTGCATCGTTGATCGTTCTTCCTGTAAAGTTCTTCACAGTTTGCTTAAGTGGTTCGTGCGTGGTTTTCTGTCCTGCTGAAAGATGATCGTACTTCGAAGTCTGTTTGGTTGTACATCTTCGTGTGCTGTCCACCTCCGCCCATGTGGAAGTATCAACTGAAGCTATCTTAAGACAGATATGTAAAAGTTTTTTCGAAATGGTACTCAGGAAGCGGCGAGTACAAGGGATTCTTTCTCTTACTAGGGCCAAGCTGTTTCGTCTTGTGATGAGTAATGCGGCTGCAGTCCTTACATGGTGACACATCTTGTCGAAAGGTGCAGTCAAACAACCTTTTCGACATCTAAGCAGGAATGTGAGTGAGCAGAGTAGCCGCTCCTTCTTCTTCTGCAGCTTGTCTAGCATCTTCACCTGTTGAAGCATTTCCTCCACTTAAATGTACTCGATATGAGATCTGAGTTTTTCACGGCATATTTCTGACTTGTAGAATTCTCAAGTGACCAGCCAGGTCATGCCGTAACTAATGATATTTCAACAAACAGTTTTGTTTTCACTTTCAGGTGGCCATTGATGTCTGCTGCTCCACTCCTGTCAGTTCTGCTGCTCTGCTCCCATAGCTCTAGCCGTGGTTGCCCATAGTATACAAAATGGCCATACCATGGACTACAAAAACCCCAAAACACTTAGACAATCTTCCTCCTGGGATTGCATTACTGAAAAGGCCATTGAGATCTGTCCAAGGTGGTCTAATTAATGAAGATAGCATCCTAAGACAGTGGCCTACAATTGAGTCAGACGTGGAACACTGCATTATCCTAGAAAAAGATAAGCAGTGAGGTGCATACCTGACAGTGACAGCTCAGGCACTGGAGGCCAGAGTTCAGGGCCAAGCGTATCTACCCCCACCACTGCCACCATCCACTGCTGCAGCCACACGGATAGCAAGAGGAGCAGAGTGGTGGTGGGGGTAATGGTGGATAAAGGAGGCCAACAGTAGAAGAGCAGCCATCGTCAGGGACCACCTGAAGATTTCAACAAATCGTCTTTGGTGCCATGTCATGGAGTAACTACGACGTTACCTGGCTGGACGCGTGAGAATTGGACAAGTTACAAATGTGCTGAAAAAACATCAGTTCAATTTGTTTTTTCAAACATCATTAATGACAACTGTAGTTACAACGATTAGATATTCGCAGAAATTTTATACCATGTAATTTAAACGCTGCTTTTCAATTGAAACTGCGATGTGATTAATATTATAGTGAACTATCAACAGAAATGTAGCAGTTATGCGTTTAGCTACCTCAGTTTTCCATCGCTAATTTGTTTAGTAACACATTCTGAGACTTCCTTAATAGGTTCGATGGAAATACGATCTGTGATACTTGATATTACGAATTATAAATACGTATTTGCTCCAATTCTTTTTGTATAGGCCAATAACTGTAACTTTTTCCCAGTGGTCAGAAATGTTACTACGACTAAAAGTCTATGTCAGAAAGGAAAGTCACCAGAAACTTCTGCTGCTGCGAAGCTTTGTGGAAAAGACATGTACCTTCTCTTGGTTTTATAGTCTGCCTCATGTTTTTATCTTTCCAGCAAACATCTTTTTAAATGGTGGTGAGTAGTTTTAAAAAAATTTCATCTTCTATTCGAATTAATTTACGAAACGAATATCTATCTTGAAAACTATATAATAAATTACGTTACTTCGGAGGGATGTTAGCTAGTAAAACATCGAAAATGTGGATATAACGCATATGCAAATTGATAATAGACATTGTACTTTATCTATATTGGATTGAAAATGAAAATGTGATGAAAATTCAGTTGAATTAGCGAATAACATCTACTAGCATGTATCTCAGGTAGTTGTGCAGTGTTTGTAGCTTTTCAAGCCATCGACGAGTCCAGAGTCTTTGCAAAAACAGACATAATGTCTGATGGGATAGCCGCAATCAGTGGTTTTACAATGTTACTTATAATCTGTCTTGATTGCAAAATGTTTATTCATACGACCGGTTTCGGTTCCTCTAGAACCATCTTCAGATCTGTAACGATAATGATACTAATTTACTATTTCACGAATGCAAACCTTTTTCAACCTATCTAATCAACATCAAATGTACCAGAACGTACCTGATATTTCGGTTACAGGAGTAACACGTCCACACACAGCAACCTTCACATGCTGCGTCACATAAAATTGGTTGGCAGAATGCACGTCATTTATATTAATTATAACACTATTACCGACAGGTGGCGTCTGGTACATTTGCTACTTTACATATGCACATACTGTATTCAGTAGATTTTTGTAATTAACTTTTACCTCTAAAAATAATTAATTAAAATCTGTAGATGTCAAGGTTAAAATCTGTACTTATCAAAATTAAAATTATTATTTTTATACGATCTAAAAACAAAGGGTGATTTCTATATCTATTGAGCTGGTGTAGACTTCTTTTCCTCCATGGTCTGCTTTCGTGGTTCCCGCCATTTCGGTGTTGTGCCGCGATCCGCTCAGTCGTCTGACGTCCATCGCGTCAACGAAACGGCGCGTAAAAAGTTGCATACCTTTTATGAGAGGGTCGTGAACTAAACTGAGATAGCATTAACAAAGGATCAGCAGAAACTTTTAAATGAAGGGCTGCAGTATAACCTAAATCCAGCAACTAAAAACAATAAAAAAAAGACTGTCGCAGACGTGAAAGTTGCATGTGAACAAACCAACACGGCAGTTAAATTAAAGAAGCAGATTATAGATGAAATGCATTGTCCTCACAAGAACAGAAACGAACTACTAACTCTTAAGAGCATGAATAAGAAGTTAGAATCACATAAGGCTCTCGTTACAAATCCAGATAAGGGCAGCACTACGGTTTTAATACACGATACAGACTATTTAGAGAAAACCGAAAAGTTCTTTGTGGAGAACGGAATAATAGAGGTCAATAAAGTTCCAACCAGGGAATTGCAAACAGACATAAGGAAACAAATTGATAACAGTGTGTTCCTCTTCAAGGAGGAGGAAAAGTTTAAAATGAAAGTAATGAATCCGCGAATCCTCGAATTACGGTCACAAATAAAGCTCCATAAGGTTGAAAAATCGATTCGCACAATCGTCAATAATACCAGTAGCCCAAGTTTTCATTAAATAAAGAGCTAAATAACAGATTGAAGGCGGCATATACATATCGTCGGACTTTTAACATTAGGAACAGCTACGGATTTGCCGAGGAAATTAAAGACGTAGCTATACCTTAGGATGCGTCACTAGCTTCATTCGGTATCACCAATCTGTACACAAACATTCCCGTAAAAGAAACGCTTGACATCATTAAGAACAATCTCCTCACTCGTGGTAAATTGGCATTGGGGGAAGTGATTGAACTAGTGGAAATGTTGGAACAAGTCTTCTCGTACAATTACTTTACTTTCAGTGGTAAAATTTATCAACAGAAAGACCAGTTGCCAATGGGGAACAGTTTAGCTGGGACGCTGGCTGACATTTTGTAAATCACTTGGAAAACGAATTCTTTGATGAAAATCCCGATATCGCTGAGAAAATTGTATATTACAGGAGACATGTTGACGATTCTATTTTATTATGCAAAGGAGATAAAAATGATATCGAAAACGTAGAGCAAAAAATTAGCTCTCAACACCCGAAAATTAGATTCACTATGGAATCTGAAGAAGACAACCGTATAGATTACTTGGATTTAACACTAATAAAGAAAGATGGGAAGCATGAATTTAGCATATTCAGAAAACATACGTGTACATATTTGTTATCAATGAGCGCTATTGTCACTCACCGTGATACAAATGGGCATATTTTACTTCGATGGTATACAGGCTACTAAGATTGCCACTAAGCCAACAGGAAGTAGAAAAGGAGCTAAGTATTTTAAAACAAGTGGCCGTAGCGAACTGATATACATGTAAACAGGTGATGAATATTTATAAGAAGATAAAGAAGAGGCAGATGAAAAAAATAAACAGAAGTCAAGTCGCAGTTAAGAGGAACAACAAGAAAAGTATGTGGCTCTCGCTTACAGTGGAAGAATTACAGAAGAGATTGAAAGATGCTTTTGTAAATCCGACGTTAAAATAGGGTTCCGAACAAATAACACGATAAAATTGAAATATGTAACAGTAGGAATAAATTTCAGGATTCAGGTGTATATAAGATCAAATACGATGACTGCATAAAGAATATATAGGGCAGACTGGTAGGAACTTTGAGACCAGATTCAGGGAGCACACCTACTCTCAAAACAAAACAGCGTTTGGAGCGCATATGGCTGCATCAAACAACTCAGTCGCGAACAATGAACAAAATTTAGAAATTCTGCATAGAGCTCATAAGGGACGGTTTCTTAACGTTTTAGAAGAAACTGAAATATACACCCACAAAAAGAAAGATCCAGATTTAATCCTCAACGAGCAAAGCGAGTTCAGTCATAATGCCTATTTTAGTATTTATGACGACTTACTAAGATGACAACTGTTGCGTGTGGAAGTCCAGTGTTATAATTAATATAAATGACGTGCATTCTGCCAACCAATTTTACTTGACGCAGCATGTGAAGGTTGTTGTATGTGGACGGGTTAATCCTGTAACGGAAATATCAGGTACGTTCTGGTACATTTGATGTTGATTAGATAGGTTGAAAAAGGTTTGCATTCGTGAAATAGTAAATCAGTATCATTATCGTTACACATCTGAAGATGGTTCTAGAAAAACCAAAACCGGTCATATGAATAAACATTTTGCAATCAAGACGGATTATAAGTAACATTGAGTCCAGAATCTCCTTCGCGATATTCTTCGGACTTCGATGACTTTGTGAATAGATTTTTAAGATGCTGTCGACAACTGCCACTTGCGAGTGCTGCAGTTTCAAACCACAAAGCCAAGCACATCCTATGAGATCTGGCAGATAGTCTCAGAACCTGCAGCAACAACTTCAGATATCACATCTGGTGTGCTTCACGATGAGAGATACGACCTGTGTCAAGTCAGTTTTCTAACAATTCCTGAAACTACCTGAATGTCTGTCGACTTTGTTCCCATGAAAACAACGTCTTGAGTTCTACCTCCAAGGAAGTTACAAATCCGTCTCAATACTTGCAAGGTAATACTCTGTCTCTTAAACGTCAGTGTGGACCTGTAACGAATGCCACACTCAAGAAATACAGTATCAACCTGGGTGCTGTTGTCTGCACGCTCTCGGCATCATGTCTGGGTTGCACAAGATCTTTATTATTTGTAATGTTAAACTCACTGCAACCTCTGCTGTCCCATGTGTAAATTATATAATTAATAGTCAATATATTCTTCTGGGTTTGGAACCACACTGTCAACCATAAAATTCCGACTATGACAATACTCGCCGAAACGTCAGAATTTTATAGTTGACATTGCGGTTCCAAGTCCAGAAAAAGTGGAAATGAGCGTTTGGTGCCATTGGCCGGGAGGCCCCTTACGGGGCAGATCAGGCCGCCTTGGTGCAGGTATTACGAGACATTCGACGCCACACTGGAAGACCTACGCGCCGGATGGGGATGAAATGATGATGAAGACAACACAACACCCAGTCCCTGAGCGGAGAAAATCCCCTACCCAGCCGGGAACCGAACCCGGGCCCCTTAGGACGGCTGTCCGTCATGCTGAGCATTCAGCTATCGGAGCGGACCCAAAATCCAGAAGAATTTTGTTGACTGTGACAACTGCCGCGGAAGCCTATGTTTACAAATGTACTTAATAATTCAGTCCATATCTCATACGAGGAATTTTGCGTCTATGCCCAACGTAGAAGTCATTCTAGCGGGAAATGGGTTGCGCTAACTTCCAGTGAGGCTGGAACATTGGATTCAGAGGAGAGGAAGTCTTCTTCTGTCTAGATTTTTAGCAGTATTGTCAACATATTCTGTGAATTTTATAAACCTGTTTTCATACTGGGCCATCTCGTTGTACAATGTTGTGGGAGCTATAGAAAAAGGGACATCCAATGAGTGAAGCAGCACTTCTTGCTATAATCAAGTCCCATCATGGGCTCGAGTGTCTTCAGCGAAGAAATTCTCAAATAAAATCTAAAACCTGGAATTTAAGGCTGTTTTACATCACCAGCTCTACACTTAAATTTTGCTTGTACAAACATCAATAGCCTGTACAAACTTCTGCTCGTAATAATGTTTACTTCCCACCCATAAGTCAAGAAGTCATATTCACGGCAGCCATATAGCACACAGAAATAGACCAAATTTGACAATGACACTAAAACAAGAACTCTATTGATGAAGCAGTAACAACCCAACAGCTCTGCAAAATATTACAGATGTATCACGCGTCATACGTGTCTTGACATATAGTTAACGAGAAGTACGTGAACTGCCACTAAGCTCACAAGGCATTAGATAAATCAGTTTTAACAAATGTGACCAGACATTATATTAAGATGAGGGCTGAGTGGAACAGCGACAGCAAGTGAAGTATAAGCTGGAAACCAAACAAGTCAAAGTCCAAAAGAGTCGAAGAAGAATAACACGCCAAATGCATCTTTTCAGCTTACACATTGCTTGCTATCATAGTTACATTCAGTCCTCATATTAATATCATGCTCGGTCACACTTAAAATTGATCTACCTATTGTCTTTAGATCTTAGTGGTAGTAAACGTATTTCTCGTTATCCTCATCTCAAAACATGTATGATACATGTCACATCTGTAATATTTGAAGTACGTATTTCATTATTATTACTTTGTGGATTTCATGTTTTATTTTGATTGTCGCATTTGGTGTATTTTCGTATGTTACAAAGCGCCGTAAACATTCTTTAAAGCCGAAAACTGTTGCAAATAAATATTGTTATAGATATCAGAGTGTCATGCATTTTTTGAAGTTACACTTACACATTGTCGTTTTGAGCACCATTTTTAACTAATGCACAGTTCCTCTTAACACTAAATGGCAGTCTTTTAGATCAGTTACAGTTGTTTATGTCCAGATCGTTTTTGACACTATCAAACACCATCGTACAACAAAATAAATTTATTACAAGACTTAACTCAGCCACACATCGTTTCTTACTACCTTCACCTCACTGTTTACTTACCACATGATGGGGAACCAGGCAGTCGGAAGCAGTTTTACAGGACATTCAGTCGTTATAGGTCACAGAGAGTTCCCGCTAAGTATGAATATAATGAACGTGGAAATATAGTGACTAAGCGGTCACTGCCAAGTATGACGACATCTTCTGTTGGATTAAGTGAGAGCTATGTCACCGGCAAAACTGTAACTAGGAAATGAATGGTCTTTTGACATCTTTGTCAAATCAGACTTCCTGGCTGGCTTCTACGTATCCGTGTCGTAAATCATCTGACTGCTTACACTGCAAGGCCCTTTGATAGCCTCATTCTGGTCGCCTTTATTTAGACAGCTTTCTTATCCCTCTGCATTTAAGTATTTCTTGCTATATCTAAGTCGCAACTGTCATTGGCTTGACGTGTTCTTTGTTTGATCTAGTAACTGAACCTGTCTCGTTTCTTCCTCTCTTTATTTCACGAAGATAACTCACTTGTGGTCGGTTTGCATGAGCAGTTTCTACCCATTGTTAAATCTGCCTCATTATACTGGGAAGGATTATGAAATGGAACGTGCACGAGGGAAGTAGCAAAGGCGAATAATCAACCGCAGTTTAATGGGATAGTTTCAGGAAAGCGTGGTCCATCTGTAAAGGAGACCGCGTATTGAATTGAGTACTGCTCGAGTGTTTGAAATCCCCACCAGATTAGATTAAAGGAAGACATCGAAATAGTTCAGAGCCGCGCTACTAGATTTGTTACCAGTCAGTTCGACAAACAAGCAAGCATTACCGTGATTCTTCATGAACTCAAATAGGAAACCCTGGAGGGAAGACGAAAGTTTAGAAAACCGGCGTCTGGAGCTGACTGCCGAGCTATTTTACTGG
The DNA here is from genome assembly GCF_021461385.2 of Schistocerca piceifrons. Taxonomy (NCBI): domain Eukaryota; kingdom Metazoa; phylum Arthropoda; class Insecta; order Orthoptera; family Acrididae; genus Schistocerca; species Schistocerca piceifrons. The sequence goes on from NC_060144.1 coordinate 251,132,751, forward strand.
CGCCAACAAACATTCACTTAAGAACCACGAAAATAAGGGAAATTAGTGCTCTTACGGAGGCATGTAGACGGTCGCTTTTCCGTCACTCAATTTGCGAGTGTAACTGCAAAAGAAATAACTAGTAAGGGAACAAGGTACCCTCCGTCATGCACCAGACGGAGGTTTTCGGAGTATGTACGTAGATGCAGAATATTCTACTCCAATCTGACTTTCCAAATTTTTAGTTAAGAAAACTAATTACGGCTCAAACAAGGATGCTTTAGAATGAAATTTTCACTCTACAGCTGGGTGTGCGCTGATATGAAACTTCCTGGCAGATTAAAACTGTGTGCCGGACCGAGACTCGAACTCGGGACCCTTGCCTTTCGCGGGCAAGTGCTCTACCGGCTGAGTTACCCAAGCACGACTCACGCCCCCTCCTCACAGCTTTGGAAGGTAGGAGACGAGGTACTGGCGGAATTGAAGCTGTGAGGACGGGGTGTGAGTCGTTCTTGGGTAGCTCAGTCGGTAGGGCACTTGCCCGCGAAAGGCAAGGGTCCTGAGTTCGAGTCTCAGTCCGGCACACAGTTTTAATCTGCCAGGAATTTTCAAGGATGCTTTAATTTATACCACTTGTCGACCGGAGTTTTTTAGGTACCTGATCTGCCCGAAGGAATTATTTGTACGTAAACGATGCCACTTTCGTATGTTATCTCTAAGGGGTTATTAATACCGAGGCACTTCGCTTGTTTAATAGATTCTTCTTATCATAATTAAGTGCTTAAGTATGCGGTCAACCTGCCTGTGCGCAGTGTCTTTGCAGAGACGTACCCCATCCGCTAAGATTCACTCAATTTTACGGTTTACAGGAAACTTTCAGTGACCTTGAATGAAGTCAGACTACACGTATCCCGTGCCTAACATATCCAGTTTATGGAGTGGTTATCATTCTCTGAACGAGAGTGTAGCCCAGGTTTTTGTTGGCGTGGGTTTTGAGCTGGAGACTGTGCAGGTGCTGGATTATTTTACGAGAACATTTATTGTCGACATAAATACTTTCAGGTCAACACAATGACATCAGTAGCGTGTTAGTTATTTAGTAGTAAATCAACGGTATTCTTCTCAGAGCTAATGTTTAGATAAGAACTGGAGTAACACTGCCGCGCGGGATTAGCCGAGCAGTCTTAGGCGCTGCAGTCATGGACTGTGCGGCTGGTCCCGACGGAGGTTCGAGTCCTCCCTCGAGCATGGGTGTGTGTGTTTGTCCTTAGGATAAGTTAGGTTAAGTAGTGTGTAAGCTTAGGGACTGATGACCTTAGCAATTAAGTCCCATAAGATTTCACACACATTTTTGAATAACACAAAAAATAAATAAAGGAACTTCATAAGCAACGCAAAAAAATGGCTTTGAGCACTATGGGACTTAACTGCTGTGGTCATCAGTCCCCTAGAACTTAGAACTACTCAAACCTAGCTAACCTAAAAACATCACACACATCCACGCCCGAGGCAGGATTCGAACCTGCGACCATAGCGGTCACGCGGTTCCAGACTGTAGGGCCTAGAACCGCTCGGCCACTCCGGCCGGCCATAAGCAATGCAGCACATATTCAACACAAATGTGTTTCAACCCCTGTGTCAGTCAAACGGATACCATGCAATAACAACAGAAAACAGAACACAATATTCATACACTGTGGCCCTAGTACGTTACAACTGTGTAATCATATAAACATAGTATAATACTGGATGAAACCACAACAGGTTCTACTTCTACTGCCAAGGACCTCGCTAATGCTACATACAGAAGGGTTACCTAGACTACCGAGTCAACAGCAACTCAGTATTCAAAAAACCTACAGCTATGTACAATAGGTGAAGACCCCTTCAGCGTGATTACAAGCAGAATACACAAATATTTTTGGTACGGTGTTAGAACATGACCTTAGCGTGGAGGTAAGACACGATACCAAAAGTACACTCTTGTTCCCCCATAGCCACGCTGTGCAATACCGTATCTTTTAACGAATACTTTGTAATGAATATACATAACCACAGCTCTCTTCACGGTACACGTTACTCACCCCCATAGTAACTTCAACCTGACATCTTGTCATGTGCCCAGAAAACACTGCGGGCGACTAAAGCATTTCCTAGTTCTCTGTATATATCAGCAGTAACAAAAATATTCTTCTCCACATCTGCTTGCGATTACCATCTTCTCTGGTCACTAACTGAGGATACGTCTGGTCCACAGGTAGCGATATCTTGGCCATACCCCATGCTGACCGCTGACTGTGCAGATTACAATATTCTCAGCACACCACTTTCCATCTGAACTGTCTCGGCTGATGTCAGTCGACCTCTCCTTGCTTCAACTGTGGCCCGTGGAGACACTTTAGCCAACCATGCTGCACACAGAATACACTTTGTGATCAAAAGTATCCGGACACCCCCAAAAACATACGTTTCTTTATATTAGGTGCATTGTGCTGCCACCTACTGCCAGGTATTCCACATAAGCGAAATCAGTAATCATTAGACGTCGTGAAAGAGCAGAATGGGGCGCTCCGCGGAACTCACGGACTTCGAACGTGGTCAGGTAATTGGGTGCCTATTGAATCACGGGTCTGTAAGCGAGATTTATACATTCCTAAACATCTGTAGGTGCGATGTGATAGTGAAATGGAAACGTGAAGGGACACGTACAGCACAAAAGCCACATATCAAACCGGTAAATTCCAAACGACGCCTCGCTTAGTGTAAGGAGCATAAACATTGGACGATTGAACAGTGGAAAAACGTTGTGTGGAGTGACGAATCACGATACAAAATGTGGCGATCCGATGGCAGGGTGTGGGTATGGCGAATGCCCAGTGAACGTAATCTGCCAGCGTGTGTAGTGCCAACAGTAAATTTCGGAGGCTATGGTGTTGTGGTGTGGTCGTGTTTTTCATGGAGGGGGGCTTGCACCCCTTGTTGTTTTGCGTGGCACTATCACAGCACAGGCCTACGTTGAGGTTTTAAGCACCTTCTTGCTTCCCACTTTTGAAGAGGAATTCGGGGATGGTGACTGCATCTTTCAACACGATCGAGCACCTGTTCATATTGAACGGCCTGTGGCGGAGTGGTTACACGATAATAACATCCCTGTAATGGACGGGCCTGCACAGAGTCCTGACCTGAATCCTATAGAATACCTTTGAGATGTTTTGGAACGCCGAATTCGTGCCAAGCGTCACCGACCAACATCGATACCTCTCCTCTCTGCAGCACTCCGTGAAGAATGGGCTGTCATTCCCCAAGAAAACTTCCAGCACCTGATTGAAGGTATGCCTGCGAGAGTGGAAGCTGTCATTAAGGCTAAGAGTGGGCCAACACCATATTGTATTCCAGCATTACCGATGGAGGGTGCCAAGAACTTGTAAGTCACTTTCAGCCAGGTGTCCGGATACTTTTGATCACATAGTGTAAGTTTGTACAACGCCCTGTATCATACCCGGCGCTATCTCATGGCTCACCCACTGCTAGCTTCTGCAGCTTTCAGCATTGGCGAAAGCTGTTGTGGCTGCACCTACCTCCTATAGCTCCCTCTACTACCAGCATGTCTTGATGTTTCTTAAATGTTGCTTTAGTTATCAAGCACAATGTCAAAACTGTCTCTCTTGTACCTTCACCTTTCCTAAAGCCAAATTGATCGACATCTATCAACTCATGAACTTCCTTTTCCGTTCTTACTCTTGCCAGCAGCTTGGATGCATGAGCTGTTAATCTGATAAAAGAATGCCTTCGCACTTATCTATTATTTCTGTCTTCGGAAACGATGGATGGCATTTTTCCCAAATTCTGACTGTACGTTGCCAGTCTCATTAATTCTACACACCAATCTGGATAGTCGTTTGGATGCCACTTTCCCTATGATCTTATCTTATAGAAGCCTTCAGTGTACTCTTTCCACATACCTGCTCTGTCTTTTGCGCGTAACAGTGAAATTCCCACTCCAATAATAATGCTACCCCCAACTCCCACCCCACCCCAACCCACCCTTAGCTTTTAATTTAACCGAAGATTTTTTGACTTTTATGTACACTGAATCAGTCCTCCTGACGATGATTTTTTTTTTCAATTTCTTCATATGTTCCCTTCTACCTGACCGTTATTGCTATTGCATTATTGACGTTTTCGTTTTAAATGGCTTCTGCCCATTAATCTGTTCTTGTGATCGTGGATTGGGATTTAATGTTTTGCTCTTATGGTTTATATTTGTTATTTATCATTTATGTCCCAGTACGGATCGGGACAACAGCTTTTTGTGATGCATCTTCTCTGAACTTGCGTAGTGATTGAGTTTGATGTTATGATTTGGCGCTCTACCTTTTGCATGAGTTTGTTTGATTAGACTCCCTTCGCCATTATTCAAGAGCTAATAGCTATTGCCGTAACATAAAAGCACTGTTGTTTTAACTGATTCCTGTTTTATCTGCAGGGATGAAATTATTTATTAATACTTTGAAACATTATTTTATGCTTGCAGGCAATGTACAAATGTAATTTTGGGAAACTGGAAGGAGCCATCCACTTTGTGACCTGGTTACTGTGTGTCTGCTAAATATATTTTAATTCCATGTTTAATAGGTACTAGTCACTGCGCTACTTGGCCGTATCTTGTTAACGCATCATCCAGTATTGTGAACTAGTGCCAGCATTTGCGTCATTGTAAGGCCAAATTAGTTGGGCTTCTGCTGGCATTTGAATGTATTGTTAATTATTATTTAGTGCTGTTTTGGCTTACGTAAGTAAACAATGTTTCGATGGTGCGAATGATGTTTATTTGAAGACCTGGTCCTACTACTCCCCAAGCACCTCGCACTATGACCATTTCAGTGGCTGCAGAGCATGGTTATCTGTGAGTTGGTTGAATTAATCATACTGGTGTCCAAAATTAAAGCAACAAAACGCTATCTCTCCGTCCTCTATCTAATTCACGACACAATCATCTAAAGTGTCAACAGATGTCCGTACGGTTGTGTTCTGCAAGGAAGATGCCATGTGTTGTGTCTAGACAAGACAGCCTAGACACAATGAGAGGAAGCCGAAATGCACGCGCTAAGCTACAGCAGGATGGCGTGAGGTCTGAAACAGGATACGTAATGAATGCTATAAAGAAAAGTACGTAGCTTCTGGAATACTTAACTTTAATCCATCCTTTTGGTACATCTGGAGATTGTGGCGATACAAGTGAGACTCTTTGGATACATACAATGTTACTAATGGCGCCTTGCTAGGTCGTAGCCATTGACTTAGCTGAAGGCTATTCTAACTATTGGCTCGGCTAATGAGCAATGCTTCGTCCATGTAGTCGCTAGCAAAGTCGTCCGTACAAGTGGGGCGAGTGCTATCCCGTATCTCGAGACCTGCCTTGTGGTGGCGCTCGGTCTGCGATCCCTGACAGTGGAGACACGCGGGTCCGACATGTACTAATGGACCGCGGCCGATTTAAAACTACCACCTAGCAAGTGTGGTGTCTGGCGGTGACACCAATTTCCTCCCCCGCAAATCGGCGAACGGTCGTGTTATAAGGCTTCCGCCCGCCGTGGGGAGGACCCCATGTTGACGTATGCGATGAGGTGGGGAGCCTAACAACAGGCGAGGCTGTGCCACCCGCACTCGGCCATTCGATCCGAGGGGAGCTAGGAAACGCCTGAAAACCTAGTCCAGGGTGCACGTCAACATGCGGTGTACGCGCCCGTAAAGAGTCAGGAGGGGCCGAAGGGTCGACCTCCATTGCGTCAGGGCACCCAACGGGCGAAGACGCCATGTGGTCCGGAGCGGGCAAGAGGTCCATGGCGGAGGTCAGCTGGTCACGGGAAGCGATCAGCGGCGCGTGACCCAGGGAGGCGCTTGGCGGCTGCAAAGAAGCGTCCACCGCGGGCGGCGCCGGCTGGAGGACAGGCGGCGGCGGCGGAGGCGGCAGCGGCGCGTCGCCATGGGGCAAAATGGAAGGCATCGTCGGTAACACCTGGGGATGAGGCGAGCCAGTAGATGGGTCCCCAGGGCGCTGACCGGACGGCACCGTCGCTGAAAGCAGGCGGGGAGCGGCAGAACCCGTGCGACGACAGAGGCGCAGCTGATTGAGATGCCGACGCACCTCACCAGAGGCCCCCAAAACCAAATACATTGCGCAGCCGAGGCAGCGAAGAATGTGCCCTGCGAGCCAACGCCGTGAACCGCGTAAGGTGCGATAGAATACAACGTCGCCTGGAGCAAAAGCAGAAGTCTGCCGCTGCACAGGAACCTGATGCGGTGGGTGCAGCAAAGACATCAAGGTTCGAGGAAGACGACCGTGGAGCAACTCAGCCAGCGAGCGACCATCTCGGGGCTGAGAGCGATACGAAGACAAAAAGAGCAACAACGCGTCCTCCCGAGAATGCGACTCTTTCAACTTCAACATCTGTGACTTGAAAGTCCAGACCACTCGTTCAGCGGCACCGTTTGACTGAGGCGAAAACGGCGCAGATGTCAGATGTTGAATACCATTAGCCTTGCAGAATGACTGAAATTCTGCAGACATGAATTGTGGGCCATTGTCGGAAACAATAGTCTGAACACGGCAAACACACCTTGTGATTCTAAATCGGGTAATGTTCTTGTGACCTCATCACGCAATGCGTAGGGAATATTGCGCGCTCGGAAAAATTTCGGTTGCGCGTTGACTTTCAGTTCCAAATGTGCGTCACAGTTCTTAGCGCAACCAAGGCCCGGTGCTAAAATGTCTGCAAATTCTTCACATAGACGAGAAACACTGTCTGAAGGCACAGCCTGATTCACTGATAGGACCTGATTTACTATAGACATGGTAAACAACTGAAATAAATCTAAACCAAACAAGTTCACTGCAGTAGAAGAACGAAGAACATAAAATGACACAAGTTTTGTTTGTCCCTTGTATGTTGCAAGAAGAGTGCACTGTCCTAACACAGGGATATTCTGACCTGAATAACTATTTAGCTTAACATTTGCGGTAATAAATGGAGGTTTGCCCAGTTGTTTGTACGTGTCGTGATTGAGCAATGAAACTGCAGCTCCGGTATCGAGCTGGAATGGGATCACTCTGCCTTCAAAGTCCAAGTCTACAAAAAGTTTATTGTCCTGCTGACGACAAGAGCGACTGTCTCGTGCAATTTGAACCGATACAGGGACAGCATCACTTGCTAATTGATGTGATTTCCGGCGACGTCGATGCACACTGCTTGTGGGACGAACACAGTCACTGTTAGAGACAGTGGCACTGGACGAAGTGGAATTAACTACATCAATGTCCATGGGCGAAGGTTCACGAGCCTGAGTATTCTCGCTCCGATTCCGGCGCGAAGCAAAGGGCCTGGAATGGTTGTGATTGTCTGATCTGAGCTTTTTCCTGCAAACACTTTGAACATGTCCTCTCTTATTACAGAAAAAGCAAATAGCTTGGCATGACGGGCAATTTTCACGCGAATGTCTAGTAGCACACCGCGGGCATGATTTCACTGCATTTGTATGCTGGCGTGGCACACCTGGTTTAGAGCGTGGCGGCAGCTGCGTGGACGTGCGCGAGGGCAATTTACCAGTCCGAGCAGCGCGCCCGGCAGGCCGGTTAATGTGACACACGGCTGGCGAAGTTACAAATGTTTCCTGAGCAAAGTCAAGCGTGTCTTGTCGATCCAAAATGTCTATCACTTGCTGAAGGGAGGGATTAACTAGTTTCAAAATCTGTTCCCGTATACGAACATCAGAAACGTTCTGTGCTATTGCATCACGTACCATAGTATCTGAATAAGGGAGTCCACATTCACACTCAAAAGCACAATCCCGAGTTAGGCCTTGCAATGTTGCAACCCACTCCCTATTAGTTTGACCGGCCGTACGTTTTGTACGAAAGAAAGTATACCTTTTCGCAACTACATTAACTGTTTCCTTGAAATAGGCATCTAAAGCAGACAAAATTTCTTCGTAGGACAGAGTTGCTACGTCGCGTCGGGGAAATAATTTCACTATCACACGGTACGTTTGCACCCCTACACACGCCAATAAATGAGGCTGCCGCTCGTTACCTTGAATTCAGTAGGCGGCGAGATGAAATCCAAACTGTCGTGACCACTCCGTCCATGTTTCCACGTCTGCTTGAAAATTACGGAATGGTGGTGCAACTGCATGTTGTGGCTGCGGTAGCGGTGAAGCGGCAGTGGCCGCATCGTTTTGCAGTGCACGTTGACCCTGGTCGAGTTGTCCAAGGGCATCCAATAACGCCTGCGTCTGCTGATTCTGCAAGCGATAAAATTCGGACAGTACATCTGGCGAAGCCATGACACAAGTAAATGTAAGCAATTAGAAAGAACAAAAACCTTTCCGTTGACTCGTCGCCAAAAATGTTGTGTCTAGACAAGACAGCCTAGACACAATGAGAGGAAGCTGAAAGGCACGCGCTAAGCTACAGCAGGATGGCGTGAGGTCTGAAACAGGATACGTAATGAATGTTATAAAGAAAAATACGTAGCTTCTGGAATACTTAACTTTAATCCATCCTTTTGGTACATCTGGAGATTGTGGCGATACAAGTGAGACTCTTTAGATACATGCAATGTTACTAATGGCGCCTTGCTAGGTCGTAGCCATTGACTTAGCTGAAGGCTATTCTAACTATTGGCTCGGCTAATGAGCAATGCTTCGTCCATGTAGTCACTAGCAAAGTCGTCCGTACAACTGGGGCGAGTGCTATCCCGTATCTCGAGACCTGCCTTGTAGTGGCGTTCGGTCTGCGATCCCTGACAGTGGCGACACGCGGGTCCGACATGTACTAATGGACCGCGGCCGATTTAAAACTATCACACGGTACGTTTGCACCCCTACACACGCCAATAAATGAGGCTGCCGCTCGTTACCTTGAATTCAGTAGGCGGCGAGATGAAATTCAAACTGGCGTGACCACTCCGTCCATGTTTCCACGTCTGCTTGATAATTACGGAATGGTGGTGCAACTGCATGTTGTGGCTGCGGTAGCGGTGAAGCGGCAGCGGCCGCATCGTTTTGCAGTGCGCGTTGACCCTGGTCGAGTTGTCCAAGGGCATCCAATAACGCCTGCGTCTGCTGATTCTGCAAGCGATAAAATTCGGACAGTACATCTGGCGAAGCCATGACACAAGTAAATGTAAGCAATTAGAAAGAACAAGACCCTTTCCGTTGACTCGTCGCCAAAAATGTTGTGTCTAGACAAGACAGCATAGACACAATGAGAGGAAGCTGAAAGGCACGCGCTAAGCTACAGCAGGATGGCGTGAGGTCTGAAACAGGATACGTAATGAATGCTATAAAGAAAAATACGTAGCTTCTGGAATACTTAACTTTAATCCATCCTTTTGGTACATCTGGAGATTGTGGCGATACAAGTGAGACTCTTTAGATACATGCAATGTTACTAATGGCGCCTTGCTAGGTCGTAGCCATTGACTTAGCTGAAGGCTATTCTAACTATTGGCTCGGCTAATGAGCAATGCTTCGTCCATGTAGTCACTAGCAAAGTCGTCCGTACAACTGGGGCGAGTGCTATCCCGTATCTCGAGACCTGCCTTGTAGTGGCGCTCGGTCTGCGATCCCTGACAGTGGCGACACGCGGGTCCGACATGTACTAATGGACCGCGGCCGATTTAAAACTACCACCTAGCAAGTGTGGTGTCTGGCGGTGACACCACACCATGCACATCAACGGACACTCATGTCGACGATAAAGTCAGGATACCTATCAAACAGGGTAGTGTTTGTCAAGTAATCCAAGATCCGCAGTCGCTGTGTACACAGTCGCAGACGATGGAGTATGGCACAGAGAAGATGCCTACCAGACTCTCTGAGGTGGAAACTGATGTGGCCCGAAGGCTTCATGTGAATCGTCCTATTGTTTCTCGGATATAGTGACAGTTTATACAGACCGAAACTGTACCCCGAAGACCAGGGCTGGGCCGACCACGTGTGACATCAGAAAGAGAGGACCGTTATTTTACTGTAAGAAACGGTACCGCCTTAGGCTGCATGTCAACAGGCATCTGATCCCGTAGCAACCACTAGACGAGTATCGAGGCAAACTGCGTACGGAAGATTTTGGCAGAGTGGACATTATTGTCGGAGACCTGCTAACGTGTATGTCTGACGCATCTTCAGAGAAGGGAAGGTCTAGAGTGGAGTCGGTAACATGCCAGCTGGACTGCCGAACGTTCTTTTCACAGTCGAGTCCAAATTTCATCTGGAGAGTGATTCTAGATGGATTCGCATCTGGAGGGAACGTGGAACACTATTTCTGGACCTAAACATTGTTGAAAGAGACAGATTTCTCGGAATATCCCTAATGGTGTGGGCAGGGATAATGTTGACCAATAGAGCATGCCTTCATGAAATGGTAGGAGTGAAATGACAAGCTTTAACTGGTGTCAGGTATCGTGGCGAAATCTTGAGACCTCAAGTACGGTCGTTTAGAGGTGGTGCGGGCCAAGACTTCGTAGACGGACGATAATGATCGCTCTCATAAAGCACGGATCGTTGACGGTTTCTTGGAAATGGAAGATATTGCACGCTTGGTGTGCTCTGCTCTTTCTCCCGATTTGAATCCCATAGAGCATGTCTCGGATGCATTAGGGACACAGATTGCGTCACGTCAGCATCCATAAACTACTCTCCAAGAGTTGCGAGCAATTCTGCAGGCAGAATGGTCATTCTTGCCTCAACTGAGACTGACGACATCATTCACAGCATGCCCGACATTGTCTGGCCTGCCCTACTGCCAGAGGTGGTCACCACCCCATTCTGAGTACATTAACCAGTTGTCGGAATATGTGTTCACATCCGCTTAGTTGGAAAAAAGGAATAACATTTTTGTCCACCGTTGTAGGTGGTAAAGCTGTCACGTTCTGTATTCTTTACATTGTTGGTACTTTGCAATCACCTATTTATACTGTTTTGTGGCAAAACATACGCAACCTTGGCAAATTTCAGTTCGTTGTTATAATTTTGGACACCAGTGCGTTTCAATGAACCATCATTCAAGACAATATAAAAAGAATGGTTTTTGTGGGCAAAGTCTGTTTGTGCTTGTGTATGTTTTAGGTGTATTCTAGTGCACTACGGAACCGAATGCTGTCATGAGACTAACGTCCTTTACAATGAAATACTACAGTACAAATTTTCAATACGCATCCAGTCGGGAGAGGGAAGCAGCCCTGAGATGAATGCATGGCTGTGCGAGGCAGTGGCGTATCTGCTGTCACTGCGGGGAATAGTGGTTAGACGAGTGCCGCCCGAATCGCTTGTGCTACCGCTTTCTCGAATATATGAGAAAACATTCAATTTGTCCATTTTAATAATCTCTCCTATGTACCGATATAGCGCGTACAAGTGCAAATTAGCTCCTTGATGTAACCTTATTTGGGAATTTAAAGTAATTGAAACTAATGAGGTACAGGTTGCAGTGTTTAATGAATTGCAGGATAGAATTGTGAGATTACTGATGAAGCGGAATGCGTTAGAATGGGACACCACTTCTTTTGGGTATAAGCAAGAAGTGACTATCTGATGATAATACAGGTGAGGTTAATAGACGTTAATACTGGGGTGAGAGGGAGAGTAAGTGATTACATATGGCAACATTTTGCCAGCCCAGTTTTGATGATTTTTCGGGGTATTGATAATCAAGAAATAGTCAGCTTTCAGTTGTTTTCTGTCCTCTTAGACAACCAAGCTAATATTCTTAAGCCCCAACTTTGAGTAGTTTTACAAATTTTATACACCATCTCCTGTGATCGTTGAGCGATATAATCAGTGCCCTTGTCTGTGACACATCAGGGGAGTTAAGAGAAAGGATTGAGGAGGTAGACGATCAATTACGGTTAGGAATTATTTAATTAGTCAGCATTTCTGTTGCGTGCACCGACGTAATGAAACGCTAGCAGAGTACATACAGCAAATTCGAATGGTATGGCCAGTGTGGCTCTGAATGTTGAGGTCATGGAGGGTGAGCTTCGAAAGAACATCTTAAAAGCGATGTGACCGGATGACCGTTTGCGAATATTATCTTTTGAGACACCTGTGAGTGTAACCGATTCGGTTAAGGTAGTCGCTAGTATAGAGAGCATTACATTTGCTGATGAAAGTCGTGATCACAGGGATATTTCGCTTACTGTTGAGCACGTAATGCAAGATGCACGAAACCTTAAAGCAAATAATGTGCAAAATGTCCAGACCCACCGCTCAAATGTAAATACATGTAACAAATTTATATCTTATACCGCTAGAGGAAGTGGCAGGACTGGGTTGAGCTGTGAGTGATTCTCGCCCCTACTAAAATTGTTTTTATTTCATTTAAACAAGCTCTCAACATTTATTTGCTCCCTTATATAGTAAAATCTTAAGCATATTTTAAGGCTATTTCGTCTTCCAGAATAAGAACTAGTGCAAAATCAAAGACTCATCAGTTCTGTACCAGATGAATAGAAAAAATTTACAAAAACAATAAGATGCCCCAGAAATAGCGCAAAAATCACTTACGTTGGAAAATATGAAACACCAGTGCTGCTTATCAATTAAAATGAATTAAAACTTGCACTTAAGAATTAATTCATTTCACCCAACAGCTCATTATCTTGCTCACAAATTGTCAGTAATTTTCATCAGACACTAAAACCTTTATGCACAGGGGCTTACCTATTCCAAATCTTAAAAGGAAGTGCACGCTAAATAAGGAGCTGGTTGCTTACAGAAACATAAATGAAGCTCAAATGACGTCAAATTGAAAGTGGTCATACAAAAACGCCTCTGCTAACTTTTACAACATACGTGGGGAATGCAGAGCCACTAACCCAAGCGACATAGCGAGTACTGGTAATATAGTGTATGCTGATCATGCTGAATTGCAAACAGAACATACAGCAGCCCACACTAACTTATAAAATTTGCAGGCATCCAACCAGCTTAGAACAGCCACGTCTCAAAACGCATTCACATAGGAAAACTCGCTGTCTGCAGGTTCTGCTTCGGTAGCGACCAGCCAGGTAGCCCTGAAGCAAAGTGTGCCCAGCCACGCCATATCACAAGTAATCCGGCAACTGCAATCTTCTTCTTTACCGCCACGGCGTGGACTGAAATCCAAGGGCTGTTTCCTCTATTGGTATCTGCTCGCTCTCTAAAACAAGTCTCCTCTCCTGCCTCCTCTTCTTCAGAAGGTCCTCGCGGCGACGCCTGTGTCGCGATGGATATGGCTCAGTGCCGCCACTGAGTTACTCGACCACCCATGCCGCACCGGTGGTGCGAATTTTAAAGGCCAGCGGCTGCGTTACGTCTTGTGACGGCGCATGTGTCAAATGACAAGTCCGAGGGCATTCAAAGATCTCAATTTGGTTTAATATCCCGAAAAAACTGGTGTTATGTCCAGACCCTAAACGTAATAATCGTCAACACAAAGCTGTGGCAATATTCCGTTAGCTCCTATACTTCTGAAGGACTAAAGTAAACTCACAATCATCATGAAAATATGTCCTCGTTATCTTGTGTCCATCTGATTTCAAGTATGATACACCCTTTTCAAGGAGACGCATCAAAACAGTAAGTGGATCTATAAATCAGAACTTAATGTGGCTTCTCCCGTCTTCGTGTATTGCTAGAATGCTCTCCCTAATGATTTACATTTTTCCATATTCGATAGCAGCAAAGAAATTTGACTTTGATTTATTTTACCTTCTTTACCACTATATATTATTGTTTGTTCACATTACTTGTGATCAAGAAATGACCTCGCGACGTTGATATTTCTGATTTCATCTAGCATGGGCAGCACTCAGATTTTCACCAATACAGTGGCAGGAGTCTTTGCATTTAAAAACAACTTCTTTAAATCGTACTCGACAGTTACAACAGACCTATGGTGTCTGAAGTGCCAATTATTCGTCTTGACTTATACCCATCTTTTTATTGTATAATGAAAACCCATTCACAGTCCCAGCTTTTATATACAGCTGCACAATTTAAACTCAGTGCTCCCTCATAATAGCTACAGTGCTTGTAGTAGGTTATACTGAACAATATGAACAAACATGTACCCCATCTAAATACGAACCGGAGTTACTACTATGCCTACAAGTAGCAACTGGCTGTAATATACATTCTGTATCTGCATAATTTAGAAAAAAGGCAGCTTCAGCTTGTTGCTACACCTCATAAGTTTTACAAACTCGTTCTTCTTACTACGCATTACACTTTGGGTTGGCTATGCTGTGCACAGTCATCTAAGTTTGCGTATATCTTTTCTTTGGGAATAAAAATAAGTCAGACAATGCTCACATACAACACATTACTGATGAACGTGAATGAGACTACGAGGCGTTACTCTCAACAAGTTTTTTAACTGATAGGAATGGTACGTATCTGTATTAGCAGCTTTCAAAGTCAATATATTTATGTGTTTCCTACGAAGGTGATTTGTGATGTGTAACGGCACAAGTCGAAGGTCTTCCTGGTTCTCCTCTTCTTCCTCTTCTTTGATGTCCATACACTCATAGCCAAAATGTTAGATGCCATAGAAGTTAAACTATCTCTGTTAAAATGTAGTGTTAAGCGAAACTGATGAAATTACAGTAAATTTAACCCATTAAACTAAATCGCACAAAGTACTGTGCAAGATAGCGTTTCAAGTAATTATCTTTGTAAATACTGGCTGGCTTCAATTTTACTACTATAAATTGAAAATCTCAATTTCTGCTTTGTTTAATTTTGCGTATCATGCTCCAGAAAATAATACACAATTACTCAGATACAGCTCGTCAGTATTAACATAACACCCCGGAACCTAGGTATTGATCTTCTTTACCTGAAATATCTGATGACATGGATGAAAAAAAGCAAATAACAAACTCAAAGGACAATGTTATCAAAAGACAGAAGCTCGACGTCAATAATCAGATAATTAATGATGGAGCATCAAATGGCTCGATGGTTCGGTCATCAGATAAGACAGAAAACAATCAAGACAGCAAAATCCCGTAATTGTTGCTTTGGAAAAATAAAAATTCTCGTGATTAATGTGTTTAAATATTTCCACTATCGTTGTACTGTGATTATTTCTCAACACTGTAAGTTATTACAGTGGTGCCAATGTCGCTCGTCCTACTTTCCTCTTGAAGCCCCAAGAAACCGAAAAAAGATGATTGCGCTAATGGGTACCAGTCAATTTTACCACGTCATTGTTTAAATAATTGAATTATTACACCGATGAAAACGAAGTGCACAGAGTATTGTTGTGAAACATCGATCACCAATTAGTTCACAGATATAACAAAGCAAATAAACATCTAGTTAACAATTTTATGCAGAAATGCTATACTGATCACGAATCGGCAAAGACGTAATTAGACAGTAAACATGGCATTTAAAACTGAAATCAAGCGCTGTTTTTGACAATCCAACGGACTATAGTACTATTGTTACACATGTAGCAGTGCAATCAACCTAGCTTTTAACAAGATCATTATCAGTTTCATAACTTTAATATCTGCAGTAGTCTATATTATGTGCATTAAGGTTGCAGCTTTTTCTGGTAAAGTGTCAGGGGGAGCACATTCCTGATGTCAACTTTTTCACTTCCTGATCTGGTGCCAAATTCTAATATCAGCAATTAACACAAAAGGAAAATGGAAGTACTGATGGTAATAATACAAGTACTTAATTTATCACAGAAAAACAGCACTTATGCAAAACATATATCCTTGTACTGTGGAAATTTATTGCTGTATCACTTAACAAAGATCGTACAGAATAAGCTTTATTTAATCCAATTTTTGCTGCAGTGGAAACTCTGTAGAATAGGATAGAAAAGAAAAAAATAGTTCGTTCACCTTCAAAATTAAAATGATAATACAGTTTTAAGGCTTAGAAATTTGGAAACTAATATTCTGAGTTACACACCGAAACATATATACAACATTAATTTCTTACTTGGCAGCAACGGAGTTTAAGAAAAATACAGAGAAGGTTTACAGGTTTACAGAATGGGACTCAAATTCATTAATTTACTTCACACAAACAAACACAAAACTACATTTCACCTGTAGGTGACTTGACTTATGCAGTTGTAGGTGCCGCCACATGTGTATGTAATTCCATTTTCAAAACAATCACAAATTCACTTATTATTAAATAAAACTATTTTGGTGTGGACACTTCTAATCAGAGCATGGTGTAGTTTCTTCCTGTGAAGTCTCACTTCATCTCGTAGCCTAGCTAACTACGAAGAAATTGGTTGAGATATGTAATCACAGTCGTTACTTATTACAGTGGCAGAGCAGTTAGCACTAGTAGATGCTCCAATGTGAATGTATACCAGAAATCTGTTGGAAGTAGCTTTAGACTCCTGGATTCATATTCTGCTACTCCACGACTTATCATAAAATTAAAAAACACGTCCCGCAGGTCCTGGGTTAGTTTATACGCCAGTGCAAAAGTCCGTCGTTGAGCATGTCAGCTTCTGGCAGCGTCATACACAACTAAAAATGAACGTAGACTGTTAATTATACGTACAGAACCTGCTCTTGTTGAGTGAACCGGTTAAATTCCCTCGCGAGATTCTTATAACGTAAACTGGTAATCTCTTACTTTACATACCGGATTCACTAAGTGGGAAAGTCGTAAAATATAAAGGCTTATTTTGCCTAAAAACCAGATTTTAAGGCAATAAATTTATTTCACTTCTTATAAAAGCACAACAAAACATTTCAGACGTTTTGTTGAGTAATGTTTCCTGCGAAACTACTATTCTGGGTTCCACTCCTGTGGAAACAGTGGGCTAATAGACTCACAGTGCAAGAAATACAAGTATTCACTGAAGAACTATAATTTTGTTGTTTGTAAACTGTCAGCACGTTTCACCTGGTCACTTGTAAAAAACGATAACCATCGCATTAATATTAGGAATTTCGGATATATAAGGTTCACTGCACTACTACATTTGTAACAGTAATAACGCAAATCGTTTTCCTGTTAAAATCAATGCTTGATTTCAGCTATAAATGAGAAAAACTGCAACTGTCAGCTCCACTTCACACAGTGCGTAATAATAGAAATTCGGCGTCCTGCCCCGAGTCTTGTGACGTAGATGTTGGTTTCAGTGCAATGACGTCACGCGCTCTCTGTTATCTATGGTCTATGGCTTTTGCCATTTTGCAGTATTTTGTTTGTTATGTGTCTATATTTTTGTCCAATGACTTCTGTTACATGCATTACAGATCGTATTTTATTGCCTTTGTTTACAGAACAAGTAGGTTAGGAGTAGGGAAGACAGAATTATATGCCGCTTTTTGAATTATAAGTTACACAATATACATCAGGCCAGCTCATGTCAAAGGTTGTGAAACAAATGCTTATAGCAGTTCCGAATCACGTCTTACACCGGTGAAGATATCTCTTTCAATGCAAAGAGCATTTACATAGAGCGTTTATGAACCGTTATATAAGATGTACTGCCAGGGGTTGGATTGTTTTAAACCTTTGAGTAAAGTTTTTCTTTATTGTATTGTTTTCTGTACAGTCAACATTTTTTAAGTTTCACAGTGAATTTTCAACATATAAATTTTGTTATTAACAACCGTGGAAAGTTGGTGTTCAAATACAGTGTATATATATGGTTGACTTTTGCAGAACGTATAAACAATATATTTAGAAGTCAGTAACTCTACGTCATGAGAAGAATACGATAGTTATTAGCTTCATGACATATTTGTGAATTCATTATAGTCATAACAATCATTATAATTCCTTGTAGAGTGGAGGACGAGACTTTACACAATATATGCTTAAGCAAGGCAAGCAATGTAGAACATATGCAGTAGAAGTCTAGGCGGTTACAGCGGTGTGAGATCTTTAATCGCCCCAGAAAGTGAGGTGGTATCAGCAAACGGACTCTCAGTAAGGAACAGCAACAGTTCGCTATTATCCACAGCATCAGATAAGGAGTACATGAAACAATCGTACTTATGAATGAATACCAAACAAGAACTAAATCCACTTGAAAAATAAATCTTAGCGCGTACTGGCAGAAGCACTGCACCTCACAAATGTAACGAAGTGACGTAAGTAATTTAGGTGGATCCGGGGAAAACAATATATTAACAGACATATTGAGTTGTATCAGAAACAGATCAGAATATGATTTGTGGTACATATTGCCACAAGCAATATTTTGTAGCTGACCATGACTAGCACAAAAGCATTCACTTAGCATCGTTATAAAGTTAACTGCATGACATGCACTGTTCGGTTGAAATCAACAGTGGATACATCATACATACTTGAAATCAACAATCGGCTCAGCAAGTCCTTAATTGTCGCTGCACAGGTCGTAATGCACAGAGTTGACGCGCCCTCCTTCACTAATGACAGTTCGTGTGTGGGCTGCTTGCGTGCAGTGTACATGGACCCCAAAACCTGTTCTTGGGTAGTTCAGCACTTCACAAACAGGTTCTAGTTCATGTATCAAGAGCATCTGTTAAAAGGTAAGTGTCAAAGCACAGTTTCAAGCATGCATAGACTAAGGACACACTAGGAGTGTCCTTCGCATTGATGTGATGCAAAAAATGGTGTTATACATAAATACATGAAATATTAGAGTCCAATGCAAAAGAACATTTTAATGTTACAATTATGCTCTTTAATACAAATGGTATTATCTTTGGCGTCACTCATAAGTGTTTCACAAGAAAATTGACTTAGACAGTCAAGTGTGTAATTTTTATAGGTAAGGCCTCAAACAAACATTTTGTAGATTAACAGTCCTCGTCAGTACAAAGTTTTAAAGCTGTCCCCACGTCAAACACCTAACAGTACTAGGGAAGACTAAATAGTGTTCAACAAATGGTATCTCTTTATTCTCCAATCAAAATCTAAATAAATTCGTTGCACCTCTGCTTCTACCTTCAACTTCTGATTCACACCTTTGCCTGAATGTCACAGGCATATGCATACAGTGCAGGCAATACAGAGTGCAACATGTATCATTGCTCATATCTCATTCCTGTAAGTGAGTATTAATGCTCACATTGGAACACACCAGACAAACAAAACCCTAAGCTTAACCCACCCCCCACACACAATGTGTGTTATATATATATATATATATATATATATGAGGATTCGAACTTTAATAGTGGCGACTATTTATTTACAGCTCATACAAAATAGATACATGTTTCGAAGTTTTACTGACCTTCAAAGTAGTCACCAGCATTGTGTATAACACGTTGCCAGCGGTGGGGAAGTCGTAGGATACTGTTAGCAGTGCCAGCTGTGTTGACAGTTCGAGCGGCGCAGTCTGTTGCCCGACCAACTCGTTGCAGTTCTGGAGCGAATGCCGTGATGTGTTTCCTTCAGTTTAGAAATCGAGTTGAACTCACGAGGGATTAAGCCACGGGAGTGCAGTAGGTGGTACAGCACTTAGCAGCGCCATCAGTCAAACAAATCAGTAACAGCTTGCACTGTACGTGCTTGAGCATTGTTCTGCAAAATGATGGTCAGGTCCTGCAGAGAGAGAAAGAAGAAAAATCTAGAAATGGCAACGTTAGGGGTAGTGGAATAAATAAAAATATAAACTCTGCACAGGTTAAAACCATCTTTTCTGCATCTGAATAAATTTTCGGAATAATTATAGATGATAGAAGAATTCGGAAACGCTTGAGAGAATTTTCAGATTTTACTTTTCAATCACTGTCTGGTGAACATAAAGCTAAGAAGTCATTCATTGAAGCACCGTTTTTCGAAGCGATAAATCTGCAATATATTTTGAACATATAGTCGGACGAAAAATGAAATGACTGGCGAGATACGTTGTCATGTGTCCAACATCAACGAGCGTGCGGTGAGAGTTAACGACGTAGTATGTGAAGATGATGGTGATGATGTCGATGACGAACATGAGGAGGCAATTCAAATGAGTAGCGATGAAAGATCGAGTTGATTCGAAAAGAAGACGGAGAAATATTCCAATTTAGAAATAGACGATAAAAGCGAAACACGATTCTCACCACGTTCACAAGATCAATGTAAATTTTCTCTTTCATTTCATGACGTCGAGAGCGCTCTTAAGTCTTTTAGCAGCGCGACGGATAGCTATTTAAAAAATGGATCATGGACTTCGAGGAAACAGCGTTTTTAATGGATTGAAGTCAATTGTAAATGCTTGTTTGCGCAAAAAAATTAATGAAGAGTTTGGCTAAGCTTTTCAT